>NC_136644.1:19641286-20241286 GCF_949748355.1 Melanostigma gelatinosum | reverse complement strand
GAAATGATCAGTATCGTTGCCGCTGTTGGGGTTTTGCTGGAAAGTGATGCCGGCGTACTACAGGTCCAGTTTTAGAAAGCAGCCGTTATGAAATGAATATTTGATGAGGTATGCGCTCCCCATTGCTGGCACCTAATCTGATTTTGGAAGACCGTAACAAGGTTTTAGCATCTCCACCCCTCCCTCCTCCTCTCTTTTTACAAATGGTCGTATGAAAGAGTAGTCCTAATGGAAAAAGCGAGCCCATTTCCAGACGGAATAATTCCCTCCTTCGTAATCTAAATGGCTCAGAGTTAACATTTGTCAGTTGTCAAGTACAGAACGGCGGGGGTTGGGAGGGGCTCCAACAGAGAGAGCGGCACATTAGATTACAAATGGTAAACATGCCAGTTTTGAAGCCACATAAGTTGTCGGACCACGAGATGTTTTTGCGACAAAGGTCGTATATGGCCGCCGAGTCAGCATGTGCGCACCCTGGCAGTGTCATTTGTTATGGGAGCTGCACACAGTGGCTGTGATTCAAGAGCACACCCTTGCACTGTGACCCTGGGAGGAGAGGTGGAGCAGGGAAGAGTGAACGATGCTGCCAGAGTTGGCCAGAGCACTGACCTTGTCATGGCCCCACTTTTTCTCCTTTTGTTTTTGTCTCTCTCAGCTGCTCCTGTTGTAGTTTTCTCAGTTTATGAGCAGGAATGTTTTATTTTTTTATTTTTTTATTAGTGATTTCAACATAATCCTTCCACATATTACTCTGAAAATGACGTCGCATCATATCTCTTTCTACATCTCTTCTCAGTGTGTGCTATGGCAGTGAGAAACTGCCTGGAGTGTCAGCAAGCCCAATGTAAGCATGGCGCAGAGGCCTCAGCACGCGGCTATAGCGCTGGGATTGGACCGTCCACGTCTGCAGCCGCGCAGGCAAGCAACCAAAAGCAGCCGCTCACTTCATTATCTTGCGCATTTTATTCAACGTCCTCTGCTGTTATTAGATGCGTACAATTGTTTCCCTTAAAACACAAAACATTATAAATCTCAGCAACCTACTCTCGCTCTACTGGAGGTTTTTTTTCACACTTGCAAATAGCTGAGCCTTCCTTTGCCCTTTTCCTGTACTCAATAGTAAACCAGGAGGAGTGTTTGTCCTTTGTCCTGCTCACCAACAACAACCAAGTGCGATTGCATTAGCTCATATCTTATTGAATTACCAAACTGGTTGCTATTTCTGACACTAGACGAGGCCTTTTGTCATTGCCCCTTTGATTTGATACAGTGACTTCCAGTAAAGTCATGTTGCTCTTCCCTGAACCGGGTGTTAAAGCTCATTTATAATGCAGTGGCTCTATAGAAAAGCCATTATGTTAAGGACATGATCCCAGGAGGGATATCTTCCCTATCCTGTGAAACCTTACCCTACTCCATGAAGTGCACATGGATTAATAAGCATCCTGATTGGTGTCAACGTGCAATGTGCTGCTCGCACTTTGCTTTGAGATTATAATACATTTCTTGGCTTATGGTTTGATTTTCGTGCATGGATGCAGAGTCCCGTTGATGCAGTGACCGGTGGGATGTCTCCAGTCAGAGAGCTGGACCGGCTTCTACAGGACATGGACATTAACCGCCTCAGGGCGGTCGTCTTCAGAGATATCGTGAGCACAGCACACCGACAAAATATGACTGCTTTTTGCAGATGACACAGATCATTTAGTGTATTTGTTTGTTTCAGGAGGACAGTAAGCAGGCTCAGTTTCTGGCGCTTGCTGTTGTCTACTTCATCTCAGTCCTCATGGTGTCTAAGTACCGCGACATCCTGGAGCCCCACAATGACAAGAAACTCCCTCAGCGATCCCAGTCGGCCAGGAGCACAGGTATACAGAAAAATAAATCATAAAAATATGGATCTTTTTGGGTAGATGATGCTGTAATGCTTTCTGCTTTTAAGCCCTAAATACAAAGCTTTACGTACTGTACTTACGACCCCCTTTTAGATTCGTCATTTGAATCATTTTTCGAGGCTGTTGAATCTATGTTGTACTACACAGCAATAAACTATAAAATGAGAAAAATTAACTAAAAAAATGAGCAGAATTTGGTTTTGTCTTGTTTTTCTTGATATTCACATCATGACCAATTGTGGGTGTCCCAAATTCAAGATTGGGAACCACTGCAATTAAACTTTTATATTGCAGACGTTACTTTATTGCTCACATTTCCTCTTTATTATATGTCTTCTTATGTCTTCTTATGTCTTCCGCCATTTCTGGTGGACTAGAAGTGGAGAATGGTGTCTCTCTCCGGCGGTATGATTCCGGCATCGGTGATGACCACACCTCGACCGCCGCAAGCGAGGCAGACCTCTCATCCTCTGGCGTGACTCACGGTCCAGACGCCATCTCAGAGGCCCTGTCCACACTGTCTTCCGAGGTCAGACCTTCGCTTCCTGCCGACTCAAAGGGCAAGAATGTGAAGGACATTCTGCGCAGCCTCGTGAGCGCTCCAGCTGATCTCATGGTGGATCCAAGTCTGCTGCCACCAGCGTTTCTAGGAAGTCTGGGCGACGCGGCCAGAGAATCACTACAGTTCCGCTCCTTTGATAGGTGAGTGCTCCGGTTCAAACAAACACACATACTATCGTACTATTTATAGAAAATCATGTTTTTTTGGCCATGCAAATTGGGGACTGTGGGAAAGATATCTGGACTATAATTCCTCCGGTGCAGACCTGACAGCTTCGTCAGCTTCTCAAGAGCCCATATGGTGCAAATACACAGTTGATTCTCAAGCTTCACAGTTGACAGTTTTATACCATTTATCCCGACATAACCGCAGGGGTCTTTTAAAAGTCAGACCTTGAAGACGTCTCAGCTTGGTACCCTTAGAGGAGGTGGATCATGAAAAGACATTCTGTTGCAGAAACCTCTTTGAACTGGGGGGGGGGGGAACTTAGTCTCTGACTCCTTCCGCCTTACTCCCATTGTTGTTTCTTTGAGCTGTTGATGTAGGTGCTCATCCCAAGCAAACGGCCATACAAAGAAACTGTCTTCTGGAAAACAGGAGACATGTCTGGGATGAAGAGACAGAGAAACGAAGCTGCTTCTTTTCCCCCTGTCACTGATATTTAATGACTTTCTTTTTCATCTCTCCTGCTGCTCGTCTCCCCCTGTCTAACATTTGAACGGTTATCCCGTTTCTGGCATAAATGCATAATTTGCATTACCCCTGGAGGTGCAGTGGTAAACAGACGGGAGTAAGACTTCAAAAGCAGAGCCTGGTACAGAAGCCACAGACGGGCCCAGGTGAGAGAAGATGGTCACCGGTCTGGTTTGCATTTGGAGCGTTCACTCCGAGACAGACATTCACAAATGGCAGAGGGGGGGGGGGGGGGGGGGGGAGGGTGGTAGAGACAGAGAGAGAGAGAGAGATGGGTGAAGGGGAAGAAAGAAGTCTCAATGGGGGTGATGTCAAGTCAAGGTTCTCATGTACTGAAGAAAACATTTCGCCGTTTCTCTCTCTCTTACAAACGCACTTGGTCAGTCCGCCTACCCCCAACTGTGGGAATTCCACGGCATCTCTGTGATCGCGTGTCTTTATCTGAGGAATGCTTTGTCAGGTCTCAGGGCGCTCCTCATATCAGGGGGATTAGACTGGCTCCTGTCCGCTGAGCACACTCAGTAGGAAGAGAGGACGTCAGAGAGCTGGAGAACATAGACTAACAACTCGCTCGTAGCCTATGGGAGCCTCTTCATGCCAGGTATACAGCCCAGGCTCCCTCTTAAGATAGAATAGAAGCCTTTCTGAGGGTGTCAACACATGAACACATAGCAGGGCTGTAACTGATACTTATTTTAGCCAATAAATATATATACATTTCCATGAAAATGCACCAAAACCAACAGTACATTTGTCATTTTTTTTTTCTAATAATGTCCAACTCCGTCTGGCTCTCAGCCCAAGCACATTGCTTCTTACTTAGAATGTAAATCTTCACAAAAGGGGTCACAAATATGTATTCTTTTATCAAATAAAAGGCAGGGAAATTAAATATACAATACAACCTTACTCATCCTTAATCTATTTTCAATTGATTGATTCTATAAAGTACGAAAATGTTATGAAAAATTACAATTTCCTAGAGCCCACAGTGGCTTCTTTGAATTGTTACTTTTGCCCGATCAACAGCGTTAGATAGATATAAAACAGAGAAAAATTCGCAAATCTTCACATTTCGGAATTCTGAACCAGCGACTGTTTGGCATTTTTGCTTGATGATGATAATAATCAAAATGTCATTTTTTGACGACTTAGTGAATTGACTTGACTGTGTCAGTACTTAATATATGCACACGTTCAAGCTATCCTTCCGCCCATCTTCTCGATGTTCCTCCATTCGAAGACCTCACCACTGAGGTGTCAAATTATTTTGATGGTTCTTGGTTCAAAACTACCTTCCTCTCCATATCCATTCGCTGGCTTTACGCCTATATTATTCCCTTATCTCCTGAGGTTACCACCCTTTATCAGCCCGCTGTCTCTAGTCCTTACACTTACCAATTCTACCTACCACGCATGCAGACATGCTGTGTTTATTATCTTGTTGTAATGACTCTATCACTGCTCAGCATCTCCCACTAACCAGTAAGTCTCCCAGTGACACCAGTACAAGCCCTAGCTGATATTCTACACTGACATCTCCTGCGTGAACGTGGCAAACTTTCCACTTGCCCAGAGGGCAGGATTTACGACAGCAATGTATGAAAGAAGCTGGGATCCCCCAGATAAAAACTGTGGGGTTGGTCAGGGGGTGAAGTACCCTGACTGATTTATTGACTACTGGAGACCTGCTGGATTTCTCTCATCCATTTCTCAGCCATGCCCCTGTTATGACAGCCAGTCTGCAAATATTTGCTGACACAAACCAGAACTAAACAGTGTCATTGTACAAGCCGATGATTTAGACTGCATGGTTCGGCCGAATATGTGAGTGTTAGACACTGGGATATACATGGTGCGATTGTTTGCATTCCTGGCAGAAGACCCTGCATGCATGTTGGAGTTGACGTGCAGATGAGTTGTGTTGATGCTGAAGTGTTGTTAATGTACTGCTTTGGAAGAGGGTTAGCATGTCGGACACAAACACAACGGAAAGAGTGAACATCCAAAAGCTACAGATTACCTCAGCCAATTCTTTTTTTATGCAAACACTTCCAGGATAAGAGAGGGTCTGCGCACCAGTGCTGGAGAGGTGCTGACCACAGCCCACGGTACAGTGGAGAAGAAAAATGGTCGCACACTCGAAATGCAAAAAGATGTAGATATCCAAGACAGTCATGTTGGTAAATAATTCAATTCTGAAATGAAACTGAAAAATTATTTAAAAAAGATGGTAAGGATATGATGAGGATATCTGCAGGAGTAGAAAACTTCAAAGTAGAATGATACATATTGGCGCAATGGTAAATAAAAAATTTCAACTGTAAATCCCACTGGAAACCCAAACAACAAATTATACCACTGACGGCAAAAGTATTTTAAACTTGCATTGAGAAAAACAAGGCTTAACACATTCATACACCTGCACATACACGATTACATAAGTATGTACATGCACATCAACACATTGCATTCGGTAGATAATTAACAAAATACATATTTTTTCTGCCCCTTGTTCTACATAAGTAACATCCAACGATTGTATTTCTGATACAAACACCAGAAGCAGTGCAATATGCTCACACACTCACAAACACATGAAAAACACTGAGACTCTGCTCGTCTCATACCTTTAAGGTCCCAGTTGCTCCCCTCATTAATCACTCATGTCATCAAGTTAATGCCCCTCCCACACCAGCCATCATCATCCAATCACAGCTTGGGATGCCGTGGACTTGATCACACTTCATTTGAAAGTGTGAACATGCAAATGTTTCGGTGTGAATGTTAACGAATAATAATAACATCAACATACACACGGATGTACACTGCTCCCTCACAAGACTTGGCTCAGTTACTACTCTAGAGCATGTTTTTTTTTCAATTTGTTTTTTTACACACACACCTCTGACACTTCCTTACTCATTCTCGCACTTGTTTTACCTGAAATAGCAGAGATTACTGGAATCGCAGTGTTTACCACACTTATCCATTGTATGTTAAAGCCTTTAAATAATGCAGCCTCAGCACACACACTCACACGCTGCCCTGGGCTCCTGTTTGTGGGTTGAGTGGGGCCGCTGACGGCTGATTAATCGACTGGGGCGGCCCACTCATGATAAGTGTGGCTAATGACCTGCTGAATAATTCACTGGGCCTTTGCAGAACAGATGGAAGGCCAAACACATACACGGACGGATGTTCACTGGCAGACTCGCACACACTTGTGCACTTGTCTGTGCGCCCATATGCATATATTCAAATATTTCTGGACACTTTCACGCACACGCTCCCTGCACACAGCAGGGGGCCTCTGTCTCCCTCCCCTGCTGTTGACACTTGGGGTGCTTCACGTCAGCGCCGCCCTTGTTTCCTGATACCACCATCCAGCCCGCTCTCTCTCAGAACAGAGAAAAAGTAACCCGAAACTTTTCTCTCCACTCTCTCCTGGCCGTACCTTTTCAGTTTGTTTTTATTTCAAACACAACTGTAAATCCCTCTGGCCTTCGTATGCAGCTCTATTATTCGTAAATCATACATCACTTGAAGCAAAGTTCAGCTGTCAGGGTTCACAGTAACTTTTAATGGATCTGATCACCTGCCTTAAATCAACTGAGAATAGCGTTTGATACTGCAGCCAGGTATCTGTCTGCACCACAGGGAGCCAGACCCAGCTCTCCTCGTGTGTGTGTGTGTGTGCATAAACACTAACTCCGGGAGTCTGCAGGAATGTATTGTATGTTAGCTCTTGTGTCCGTATGCTCACATTGTTTTATTCCCGTATTCAGATCTTGTGCATTTGATGTATGCTTGCGTATCTTGGTGAGCCTGCATTGTTTTGTGTTTCTGAGAGGGAGCAGTAGCCAGTGATTAGGCCCTGCTTCCCTTGTGTCAGCACTGATAAGCAGGGCCAGGCTCTCTTTGATATGGCCAGTGGTCTGTCAGAGCCCTGGTCTAAACTGACAGCTTATCTGCATGCTGCTCTCCTCCCATCTGCTCTTCGCTGGTTGGGGATTGAACTCCAGTCGCGCTGCATCTCCACGAGAAAGACTTCCTGTTGCGTTACTAGAGGGACATCTAAAGAAGCAGCATATTCTGTGTAGATATCTGTTTAGAAATTAAAGCGAGCAGACAATGATCAGGGATTTGTGCTCAACAGATTAAAAAAAATGTTTTAGTAAAATAAGTAATGGTGAATGTAAAACTTGACTGAAGCTAAACTGGGTACCAAACCGTAATATTTTTTGCAGAGATTTGTGTAGAATGAAGTACCGCAAACATTCATCTAAAACTGGAATCAAATGTGTGTTATTCTTTCATCAGATATTTTCTGTTCTAAATTGTGAAATCGGGAAACAAACAGTGTTTCATTTCGCCAGGTTGTTGCACAGCTGCTTGCGTTAAGACGACATTAAACGCTAATGCCTTCGGAAGTTTGGCATATTTTGTTTTAAGAAAAAACGTGTGTTGTTGAAGAATATTCCTCAAGGGAAGGTATGGCATGCATACCGTATTCCAGGCATCATATTGGCACCGGTAGTTTGAAACAATAACGGCCATATTATGTGCTTTAGAAGAATGACTGTCAATTGCAAAAAGTTTAAGTTTATACCCTGGAGGCTGAAAACATACACCAAAAGTGGGCTCCAGTTGTTTGTACAGAAATATACAAAGCATTTTGCCATTTTTCTTCACAATGCCAGTTTACTTCTATGGCCAAGTAAACAATTGAAGGGCTGCATGTGCACGATGAATGTAACTATTTTAGAATACTTTGTGCCAGTAAAGTAGTCCAGTAATTACCCTTCCAGTCTCATGGGTGCATGCCAGAGTTGGTTTTGTTCCAGCCATACTGTGAACATTAAAGTCTCACGAGGCTCGCTGTGAGCTGGCAGCGTCACCCTCTGCACTACAATACTTCTGTCAATGTGACGGCTAAAGGAGCGATCCGTCTCTATACAGAAGTGTCGTCGTCGCACCCAAGAAAGTGGGCATGACACCATCTCCAGGCACCTCCGCTGCCGTCCCAGCAGCCACTGCTGCGTCTGTGTCTGGTGGGACACCTATCGACAGCGTCGCCGTAGTATCTTCTGGTGACGCGTCACAGAGCACCTCTGCAGACTCTGCAGCTAGTAAGTATACACACACACACACACACACACACACACTGACACACTCAAATATTGGAATGGCAGTGTTTCTGCAAGGGCAGAGGAGTCATAACCTGGTTGAGTGTTTTGAACAAGTCAATAGTTATTTTGCTCCTGTGTCTGGCAGAATAATGTTGCTCTTTTTACAGTGTGATCCAGTTATTAAAGGCTAACAAACTCTTTCGTTGCTTTTATTTATTAAAAGTAATGAAAGTAAAGTTAAAAAAAAACCCGCTTTACATGCATTCGTTTTTAATAGATGTAAATGTTTTTTTAATACTACAGTGATTTCTGCTACGAGAGTGAATTAAGGTTAATGACTAAAATAATAAAGACTTCTTTTATTGCAACTTTACGAGCACACTAGCTCTACTATATTCACTGATTCAGCAGTGACGGTAAATGATCGGACGGCCAGCTGTTTTTTTTTGTCACCTTTCTGCATGTGCTACTGTGTATTAAAGTGATGTGTTTTTCCACTGAGGAGTCTGTATGTTAAAGAGAGGAGGGTGTGACATGAGAATTGGGACTTGTGTGTTTTAGGAGATGTGCATTTACTGTAAAAATCAGGCTGGGAATTGTGTGTATGTGTGTGCCTGTGAATAATGATAATTGTTAAAGGTGCTTTGTGTCAGTGAGCAGTGTTGAGTAAATGCACGTTGAGTGTATTTTAGTGGGGCAGTGGGAGGACTAATGGAGACGTTCATTTACTCCTCTTTGTTTGAAGGAGCTACTTCAGCTCGAGAGAGATACTTTTACCAGGCCCACATGGCGCTGCTTAACACCTTACATGCGCACACACACACACGCACACACATACACGCACACACATTCCAGCCCACATTACACTGTCTGTCATTCCTTAAGAGTTATCCCTGCTTTGAGACTGTCCTGGCTGGAAAAACCAGAGGAATCCCCCTCCTCCATATTCTGCTGGGCATTAGCTTATTTATGAGCCACAGGGAAGTGAATTTACTGCCAGATCAATCAAACATAGACTTTGTACCTTGTGTGCCTCTGTCTCCAGAATGAAGTCGTAAAGCACCTTTTAGTTGTGTAATGAAACAGTCACAAAAACAGGCCGGAGGGGTAAATTGGTATGTAATGACTTAACGAGTGAAAACCATTTGAAAATAAGTCATTAATTTAACATCTCACATTCCAACACAGGTGTAACTCTGAAAATATTTCTTATTTGTTACAAATACTTAATACTATGCATGTGTTTGATATATATATATATGGTGTATTAAAAAAACTAAATGATTGAGAGGTTTCCATCATTTAAATTGATAAGTAAATTGATAAGGAAGACTTATTGTGCTCGGAGTACATCATCCACTAGCCATAAAATGCTACTTGTACCCCCACTTGCCCTATTTGACCATAAATCCCCCGTTCTATACATTTGAATGGAGGCCATTGTATTATTTCATAAGATGCATGTTTCCGCACAGGTTTATGGTGCTATGCTGGTCGTATAATGTATTGCTGTGTGTGTGTGTGCGCGTGTGTGTGGGGCGTCTTATTCTTGTCCAACATCCAGACTAATAACAGAGTTCTTTGGTTTCTCCCTGCAGCAGGCGGCCAGGTTTCAGCCAGTGCTAGCCTGCCATCTGTCCCCCCACTCTCCCCTGTGACCCAGAACACAGCCCCCAATATGAGGTGATTCATCTTCTTTTCTCTTTCTCACATGCACACACACCAGCATCAGCTTTTTATGCACACATGAGCGTCAGTTATTAATACATATCCACTGTGTGTTGCTTTGTCCTAATTCCCATATTTTCCTTCACATTAAAGACTGATATTTGACTGATCTTTATATTTGTAATTTCATTTCCTGGTTGCCTGCCAATTTCATTTGACTTACGGTGTGCTGTTTCGATTACATCCCCATATTTCTAGTATCTCAGAACGTCTGGAGCATGCTCTCGAGAAGGCAGCTCCTCTGCTCAGAGAGATCTTTGTGGATTTTGCTCCCTTCCTCTCTCGGACTTTACTGGGCAGCCACGGACAAGAGCTCCTTATTGAGGGCACGAGTAAGTCACAATTATTTCAGTTTTTTGAATCACTTCCTGTCAGACCTCAAGGATGGCTTTTAAGTGTCCTCATTTAAAAGCTCTAACGTATCCAGGGCCGTGGTTCATCTAATAGTGTGATGAGCTTGTGTTGGGCCGAGAGATGGGAGCTGCGCTGAAGGTTTCTAGGGGGCCAGGTCATAGGCCAGGCCACTAATAGCAGTGTTTGGGGTGTCTGCTGCCACCAAACAAAATGGAAAGTTGATTGATAGCTGCAGGGGGGCCTTAAGGGAAGGCAGGGGGAGGTGTATGTGTGTGTGGGTGCATGTGTCTCCATGTCATATGAAGAGCAACCAAAAGACCAAAGGCTACTCTGCCTTCTTCCCGTCTGTGCATGTGCAGCAGACTCTGGACACTCTAGTCCACCCCTGCCCTCTGAAAGCCCAGGGCTCGCCATTAGGGATCAATGGGACATATGTTGGCCAAGTCAGGCCTGTAATACAAGGCCCAAATATGTATTAGTTTACAGTAACATCATGTCGGCTCATTAGGCCCATCAATACTATCTGCTCTCTTGCAGATGGCACAAGGTTAGGTAATCCGTGTGTGTGTGTGTGTGTGTGGTGCATGAATGTGTTCCCACAAGTACCGAGGAAGGTTTATGAAATAAAGCGTGCACAAAAATAATTGTTAATTGTGAAATGTACATTTCTGACTCCCTTTCTTTCAAATGTCTCCAGGCCTGGTGTGCATGAAGTCCAGCAGCTCAGTGGTGGAGCTCGTCATGCTTCTGTGTTCACAGGCAAGTCTTGCATCTATATCTTTTCTCACCCGATTTCCACCGCTCTGATTTATCTGGCTCACCTTGAGTGCAGTAAATCCAAACCGCCCAGAGTGGAGACAGTGAGCCATCCAACGCCTTATCTTTCCCTCCACACTGCCCTGTCCACCTTCCCACAGTCACCCCGTCACCCCGAGTGAGGGCAGAGAAACCGGAGAAAAGGCATCTCTGGCCTGCAAATATCGGTTTGAGGGTCAAGGGTGGCCGACCCGTCCGCGTCACCTCTGACCCCGAGCGCCGGCCCTTGTGGCCTGGCCAAACTGATGAGGAGGGATAATGTAGATTTGATGGTGCTTTGCATTGATTATCCCTTCCTTCTCTGTTGTCTTGTGGGTGTTTTGTTGCCAAGTTTATTTAGCTGCTGCCGGATTCATGAATACTAATTCAGGGATCATAAGCAGGCGTGGGCCGATCAATGATCGCGGATGTCAATAGATCACTTCAGGATGGCTGATTAGCATCAAGACTCACAAAGCTGCTGAAGGCTGTTTAGGTTCTGCGTGCGGACCAAAGCACGCTACACAGTGTACTTTTATATTTATGTATGAATGCATTTCATAAAACGGTTTGAAGTGTTACACACACACACAAACAGTTGCCCTCAGATACACACATCCAGTGACAAGGACAACAGATAATAACTCTCCTCTGGCCCTGTTTGTTTGCATCTTTTCCATTTAAAGCACCTCATGAAAAAACAAAGATATCCAATAATACAAAAACACATCTGATTAATGACTCCTCTCTCACTGCTGCGCTCTGCTTTTTTTTTTTTTATCAGCTCTATTTCCTAAAGAAATAGCACCTGTCATCTGGCTTTCTTTCCTGCACCATCTCCCCCTTTTAACCCCTACTCTGTTTGGTTCCCATTATTCACTTCGCGTCTTCTCTAAAAAGGTAATGCAGTCAGATTACACATCTGTGTGGATGTCAGGGGCCGCGCATAGATTTGTGCTAGTGGGACACATGGAGGGAATGCGAGCCCTATAATGTCCAGAGACGCAGGAGTGAAAGCTAGATAGAAAAGCAAAGAGAGAAGAATGACAGGCTCTAATGCACCTATTTGTCATATCTGTCAGGGTGTTGTTTAATGCTAATCTAATCAAAGGCAGAATCTTGGTGATTGCTCCGCTGCACAGCTCATGCCTCGCTTCCCCCTTTGGTCCCCAGCCCAAGCTATTTCTTCCTCTCTAAGCTCCAAGCTACCCAATCCACACACACACACACACACACACACACACACACACACACACACGCACTCTCTGGGAGAGGAACAGGGATTGGCCAGCGTAGTGTTGATTGCTTCAATAAATCATCCAACCAAATTCTTTCACAGCTAATGCAAATGTAATTTTATTGTTGTGGGAGGGGGGGGGGGGGTAGGAGGCGATATGCTGCTTTCCACGGGGGAAAAGAGGAAAACAGGGACAGACTTTCCTCTGGGCTAAATTACTATGTATAATTATTTGTGTGTTTGTTCTCCTTGTGGGGCAACGAGAGTGAGCCGGTGCCATGATTAATGACACTATTTAGCAAAGTTTGTTGGGCCCTCTGGCACAGGAAGCGCGCAATCCTCTTACAGGAAGTGCCTCTGTGGCCATCTTGTGACTCCTTCCTGCCTTGAAGCCAACCAGTGGATGGAGTAGATGGAGATGATTTTGATTGATTTCTCCCCTCCACCCCACTCCTTCATCGGCGATGCGATACCGTCTCTGTGAGATTTTAATTAATTTCCCAAGCTTTGAGATGGAGTGGAGCCAGGGTGAAGGGTCAGGAGGCTAGGGACTGCAGAGCAGTTTTTAATCAGGGATCCCATGAAAGTTACATCGGTGGCCACATCAGCTTGGCATTGAGGAGGGGATTGTAAACCGCTGTTTGATAGTGCCCCATTTCTAAACAACTACAACCGTGCTCCCAATTAAAGGACGATTTTGATCAGACATTAACCGTTGGGGTGGCGTGCTGCCTTGTTCTACGCTCTAATATTGATCTTTGAGGACTGCTGAATATACAAAACGAGGATTAATGATCATATACTGTAGGTGCAATATCGTAACAAGAGCTGCCACTTACTGTATCTGTGGCTGGCTTTGTTCTTAATTCAAGATGTACTATGTTTGTACGCCGAAACAAATATTTTTATTATTGTTGATTGATCCGCAGATTAGTTTTTGAATTAATAGTTTGGTCCATAAAATGTCAGACAATAGTGGAAAATTGCTATTTGCTTCGAATTTCACCTTATAAAATGACAAACGATCAATCCAATATCAAAGTTGTTGCAGATGAATTTTCTCTGTTGACTAATTGTTTGAGCTTTAAATTTACTAGTTTATAAATAGGAATGCTTATAACACCATTTTGAGAATGTAGAATGGCGATTATAATGCATATATGTTCTGAAATAATAATTAGATTGCAAGAATACAAAGGGCTCGCATAATAAATCCTCTCGGATTAATATGCAATGCTTTGGTGCTTATTAGACAATTTTAAATAATGGAGAATATCTTTTTCGTAAGGTCACGATGTCATAACCCTTCCAGGTTATTGAATGCGATGGCTTCCTCAAAGTAGCTCCCGCATATTACATGAATATCCTTGAAGTTTTCTCCGTCTTGTACATAAGTAACCACTCTTCCCGTGCCTCTGATTCGCCTTGACAGTTTCACACTCGCACTCGTTTCCTCGCGTCTTGGTCATGTTTACGGCCAGCGTGTTGTTTCCTGGGTGCTCTTCTTGAAGTGGTTTCCACCGAAAAACATCTGATAAATAACTAATGCGACAAGAGACGGAGCTTTTCCCCCAGTGCTCGCTGCCGTCCATCCAGAGCTTTGAGAAATCATCTCTTGGGTTGCTGGACAGTCTACGATGAGCAGAGGCCCATAAATCTCCTCAGTAGCTGCATTTGTGTCCTGTAGATCAGCCATTATTGTCCGGCCCCTCTGTCAGCCCATCCATCCTTCTGCCATTTATCAGAAATGCATCCTGTACATAGAGTGGAAGGGAGAGAGAGACGGAGGGAGAGAGTTGTGGGGTGGATGGGCTCTGGTTTCATGATCGCGGTCAAGCTCAGATAGGAAAGACTGCTCTTCCGCTCACCTCAACAATTACATTTAATGTAGTGTAATTACACACAGTAGGGCTTCTTCTTTCTTCCATTCTTTAACCGATAAAGGGTCAAGTCACTGAAACAAAATACAAAAAAGACAGCTATATGGGAACACAGGTAATTTAGTTTTTATATGCCCAGGTAGTTGAATTTTATTTATGACGGTCACGGTATTAAAACATTTTTAAAATCACAAATTTAGCAGAAGTGGACACAGGATTGCTGATTCACAGACCTCGCTGTGAACAGATTTTATTACCAGATGTTAACTAAACTCCTATAAACAGTGAGACCTGTGAATTAACAACCAGAGCAACAGGGACGCAGTTTCTAACAAGTGATGCTGAGTCTTTAGACATGCTAGCCTGTCAATGGTGTTCATCCATTCAGTCCATCACTGAAATATCTCAACACATTTTATGCAGACATTCATGGTCCCAAGAGGCTAAATCGTACTTTGCTGATCCCCCTGACGTTTCCTCCAGCGCCACTAGCAGGTCAAAGGTTCAACTTACCAAGTAGAATATCTCAAGATCTCAAGACATTTATTTCCCGCTCAGTATGAATTTTCACAACTTTGGTGTTGGAGCGACTTCTTCATCGACCACCACCAGCAAGTCATAATTTGACTTTGTCCAAAACTTTTGTTTATCAAGAAATACGTGTAAAGGTGATGCTGTTCCCATCAGCTTCATCTGTTCTCGAATTCTAATTAGCTAATGCTAGCATGCTAATACGGTCAACTATGATGGTGAACATGCTAAACATTAGCATGGGAGGATTGGGAGCATGTTGGCACGCTGATGACATTTAGCCATAGCTTCATTGAGCCAATGGCATGGCTGTAGAGTCTTCATATGCAATCAGACGGCAGACCATAAACTAGTGATCATTTTATTGGACGAGAGCATGGTCAAATTAGCATGGTCAAATTAGCATGGTCAAATTAGCATGGTCAAATTAGCATGGTCAAATTCGGGGAGGCTGGCAGAAAGTACCGGTAATAGTAGACGGTGTTGCGATGGAATTTACAACCAGATGTTGCATCGTTCCCCACAAGAATAACGTTTTTTAAGTTTGCAATTAAAATGTTAAGAGAAAGCTGCATTTTATAGCTTCATGTATTACTATAATAATTATATAAGATAATAGACACACAGTATTATTATTTCATATATTTTATTACATTTTTTGTAAACAATACATAGCAGCAATAAAGATGTGTCAAAACCTGAGCAAATACAATCACTACTATCTGCATTGTTTTCTAGAAATAGGGTAAAGTGAGAATTTATCTTTTGTAATTTAGATGAATTTACCCTTTAATTTACATTAGTCAGGAACTAGACATTTATTGATAACATTTTGTGTGTTAAAAGTCATTTTTTTTGACTGAGTGGTTTCGTAGGGACCTCAGTAGCTGATAATCCACTATCTCTGTTCTAAACAAACAGCCTTGTGATGCAGATAATCCTTTAATAGTAATTCAATAACATCAATCCTAACCCGCTAATCCAGTGACCACACATTATCATATGTTCCCAGCCAGTCTCACCAAAGTTAACCTGTTTAACAGATGGGCACTTCTCTCTCCCAGTCAGCGGGGAGAAGGACATTGACTTCCCCAAACACTTGGTTCCTCCTGACCCTTCACCCTCTGACCTCCAGGTTAGAAGTAAGAGTGGCGGAGGCATAGAAGTTTAAACCCCTGCAGTCAGGGAACAGGTCGGGAGTGCACGGTCATCATGCTCCGCACAATCAATAACAAAATCTGAGAAACGAGGGAACCAGTTGGCAGCTTCGTGGTCCTGGAAATAAGAAACAAAAACCAGCAAATGAAACCATTTGCACGCTATGTTTTATTAAGTATTCACAAGTCACTTATTTTTGAAATGATGTTGGTGAAAGTGGAGTCTGATGTTTTCCTAAAAAGTCATTTATATCCGTCAGTGGATTTCTTTTTGATGGATCAGGCCACTTGTGGAGCTGAGAGAACTGCCGAGGAATGTGATGAAACCAGGGGATAAAAAAATACTTTCCCCATCATTTTCCTCACAGTCGGACTTGCACCCCACTGTGCAGTTAAACAGGCACACAAGGTTCAAGATCAGTGCAAATCAAAGTGTTTTGTTTCCCCCCCCCTTCCCTCCCTGTTCGCCCTCACCCCGTGCTCTGCTCCAGTGCCCCTTTACAGCCATGCCACGCGGCGCAGTGTCCCCGCCAACACTCCCTAGTTCAGAGGATAATCTCATGCTGTATATTCTTTGAAAGGGTACTATCCTGTGAGACGTAGAGAAAACACTGCAACACCAACTGGCACTTAATTCTGCAGGCTCCCTATCGCTGCCAACTATGCAGCCAGAGAGGAGGCGGGGTGTGTTGTGTTGGAGGAGGTGGGGGTCAAGGGGAACTTCCTGACAGGAAGTGAAGTCTAGCTGAGAGGGGAGAATCGGACAGGAGACTCCTTAAAAAATGGAGTGGCTTTTAATTTGGCTCCCAGCCGGTTTTACTGTGAGCTGGCTTCAAGTGGCTCGGGACTGGAGGGCCTCAAGTGGCATGAAACGGTTGGTTATTTATACCCAACGTATAATCGTGTTTCAAATAAATGAATTTCCCTGACAGAGCCCTCTCCGTCTGACAGGCGCTGTTAATGTAATGTTTTCTTACCTGACAGGTCCCAAGTTATAAGACCTTGGAATGTCTGATGTTTCTCCCCCTGCTATCCTCTCTCAGCCATCCTGCTGATAAAATTGTATCCTGGCTTCTTTGCTCGGATCTGGAGTGGAAATATACTTCCCTGCATTCTTGATCTGGTCAATTTAAAGCTCAAAACATGGAACACAGGACCCTACACAGAATACAAAGTCCTACTTTAACAACCATTATATTCAATATATTTAGGTATTTTAAGGACGATCAGATGGCCTCGTTAAATCCGGTTTGGTCGTGTACAGATTTGTGGCATATTTGACATGTTCTATGTGAATGTGATCCTTTAGGGTTACATTGATGTTCATTCCAATTAGGCGACTCCCGGTTTTACCTCCAAGTCATTTCAGGTACAACAAATGGCAAAAGCAAGATAGTGTTGGATTCATACTATTATTGAGACATCTGGCAAAAGTTGTTCTACTTTAACATTGTTTTCGGGGGGTTGGAAACAAAGACTTGTCGATAGCCAAGATCCCCAACCACAATACACTCCTACTGGCTGATTGACTATTTGGCTGCATAGAAACTATATGATTCAGCAAAAAAGATGATCTAACGATGATGTAATTACCTTGAAGTTGGCTCATTCAGTTTGACCTGCGTCTTTGTTCACCCCAGCAAACAGGATGCAGATTTTAAATCAATTTGCCGTCATCCACTTAGCTTCTTGATCTGCGCACGCTGCATTCCTATTGCCAGTGCAATAGCTGGCATATAGCTCGAGAAGAGACTAACTTTGAATAAGCGGTATTGGAAACCAGTCTGTACTGCGGGTCAATGTTCTTTGGGTATTTTGTTTATGCAAAATACTCTCTTGTACTAAAAAGTCAAGAATTACAATTCTTGTACAAAATGAAAATGAGGTACTGATTACGGCAAAAAACAAACCAGGCAGCGGCAAAGTTTGGCTCGCCACAATAATTACATGTTTCTGCGGCGTGTTCATGTCTTTCAGGCGGGAGGAAATTCTTTGTAACATATCGGTCAACATGTCACAGGACTCTGTTTGCTGATTGGTTGCGTGTACTCTCTGCCCGACGCATCGCCTCTGCTCTGGTGTGTTTCTGCCGATCGAACTGAAAATCTGTTCCACTCGGAAGTGAAGCAGCTCCTCAGTGTTTTAAGTTTTCTCATTCGGTCAAATCATTAAAATCCACTGACATTAAGCCAAAGACACCAAATACCAGATTTGTTACAAGATAAGATTGAAAAATGATTTTCTGAAATGTACTACAAACATTTATTTATTCCACTAAAACAAACACTTCATGGACAGCTCATCAGTGTTCTAACGTGTTTTTGGTTTGTCTGATTGGTGTATTGGGGGGATTTGTGCTCTTTGTTTTGTGTGAGTTTATGAAGTTCTTTGAGACCCTGCAGTATAAATATTTTGACATCTGTAAATATTCCATCAGTTGTGGATTTGACACATTTCATGGCTTAGAGTAAAAATAATTAGTTTTTTTGTATATTGTTGGTATGAAGTCGCTCTTCAGAAACATTTGGGTCCCACAGCTTACTAAAACATTTGATTAAAAATGGCAAGGAACTTTAACTTTATGGCAGTTAATGACAGAATTATTCAAATTAATTTAAAATGGTGTATTTGGTTTCCATCTGCTTTTTCTTTTATATTATTGTTCTGTGTCACTTCATAATCAAACTCAAGTACATTTAATAGTACATTTTTTCTGGATTTCACAAAGAAGAAAATCGGTAGCTCTCGGCTTCTTTCATTTTGCCTGTGCTGCACGGCCACCTCTGACATTATTTATGCTTTTGTCCCATCTTAAGTTGTATTCCCACAGCTTTTAAAATCAGCAAATAGTCGTGATTATGAGTGATGCCATCGAAAAGCACAACCGACTTATTTATTATTTCGGGAGAGCCGAGGCGTTTCTTTCTTCAGTGTTGGAAAATGTTTTCCTTGTGTTGTGGCCTGACTTGGGGCCTGATGTTTGAAAGGCGCTTTTTGCTCAGCAGGTCTGTGTTTTCTCACTGCTGTGGTATATTTAGATGTTGATTATGGATAATCAGCTGTAATGACGGAAGCGCATGGCGTGTGTGTTTAGACTCAATGCCATCGTCGTGGAACACAGGCCAAACACAGCTGTCTTATTGACGGGCGTTCATACACATGAGAAAGAAAATGGTAACAAAACGTAGCTCCTTCTAGCTACATTAAACACTGTCAACATTTCCGATCGGGATCAAGGGACAGCCCTCTCTCTCCTCTCCTTCCTATCATCTGTTAGGAGGTCAGGTTAAAGGTGAGAGGTCACAAATGGCTGCTTGTATCCTCTCATCAGGAGTGCTGTGGTCATGGCCCCTATTGCGGCCATAAAAGCTGTGACACCGCTGACCAGGGCAGCCAAAATCCAATATTCTATCACTGACCTGTCTCTTTTTCCTTTTTGTCCCCGCGAGATGTCCCTCAGATCAGGGTCATTGCTTCTTTAATTCAACTAGAGGAGCCATTTCTTAGCCCGTAATGACGCCATTAGTCTTGCTATCACCTTTTGTCTGTGTCCACAAAATGCCAATGGCCTCAAACCTAATTTAGAACCGAAGCCTTTACGAGCTGCTCTTCTGCGACAATCGTTTTATTTCTGCTGAAGACGCTTTTAAGTTTTGCATTAAATTCTAAGACTCCCGCGTAAAAATTATTTTAAAGAAATCGCATAAAGGAAATTTAATGTCACTTGTTAACTGGCTCTCCAGAGAGGATGACTCTATTTACAGCCTCACTTCCTGTGATGTTTATTTGAAATCCAGAAAGCGCAGTCTGGCCCGGTCTGGGATATCCCCACAGCCACAGGCCAGCGCTCATGGTTAATGTCCTTCAACTACAGTCTATGCTTCAACTGGAAGGCCCCAAGGCTGCTCTCACACACTTCCTCTCAAGCAAGCCTCAGCTGCACGAATAAAACCTCTGCCAGTTCTCCAGTCCAAAACACGGTTTCCACTCCCAAGGCCGGCCTTTTATTCCCTGTGTGCCCTCTTTATTTGGATCGTATTGTAAACACGGTCAATGCCAATCTGCTCCTTCAGGACAAAAAGCAGTTTTGAATTGAGGTTAAGTGTCAGGCTGTTCAAAAGTTTGGCTTCTCCCGGCTTGCTGCGTGATTGGTTCTGATGGTTTTGCGTATGTTGTGCTAAAAGAGAACAACCGTATGGCTTTGAAAATAATCACGTATGTGCAAATGTTTGGGTGTGTTTTTTGTTAGAAATGCGTGTAAATGGATCTTTCCTTCCTCCTCGTCCCGCTGGTATCCTGGTCCCCGTGGGCTCTCTCGGTTTACTGAAAGGCCAGTCGCTGCGTAAACACACCGTTTCCTCTATCAGCTCAAGAGACGATGACAGCAAAGCTTATGCTTAGATACACCAACACGTTGCATGGCTTTCACTTCAACTGACATAAATTAACTCAATTTAAGATCTGTCTTTTCGGCACTTTGTTGAAGGGAGAATTTTTTTTTAAGAGTGAAATTTTTTACCGCTGTTGAAATAAATACAACACGTTCATTTCAATACATTTTAATAAAAGCTGAACCATTTGGACTGGATGGTGACTTCAAGCTGTGATTAATGATTTTGTTATAGAGTACTTTGGTAGTTTAGGGCTCTAACCTGAGGTTTTTCACGCATTTTTCTCCATCTCCCCAGAGGGGAAGAAGGGGGGGGAAAGCGCTGTGAG
This sequence comes from Melanostigma gelatinosum, assembly GCF_949748355.1. NCBI lineage: Eukaryota > Metazoa > Chordata > Actinopteri > Perciformes > Zoarcidae > Melanostigma > Melanostigma gelatinosum. The sequence goes on along the minus strand of NC_136644.1, from coordinate 20,220,603 downwards.
GTTCAGACAGGCCCCATGACCTTGTTGCTTTATTATTCTTTTGACGGTTGTGTTGAAGGTGTTGAAATGTAGAACAGAACATGAGAGACGATGGCCGCTGAGTTTGCTTTCTCTCGTTGTCCCTTCGAAATTGAGGATTGAAAGTCGCACACGGCTGTGGTCGGATTGTTTAGACTGACACCTTGAACCATAACGTACGTCAAAGAGGAGGAAATTTGTGTATTTACTTGTGATGAATGCAGTCTCAACACAGCTCTTTCACTCCTTTCCACTCGATTGCCGGCCGATTATGCTGACAAAAGCTTTTTAGATGTTTCATTTGACATCGGGGACCTGTAGCGGCAGGAAAGCTTATAGACGGAGCGTAAACCACTGAGTCACCAGGATGCACCCGAGAACGGCGTTTCTACAGAGTAATTATTCGCACAAAATGTCGAACATTTCCCTGTTCCAGCTCTCAAAAGTTTCCTGCTTTGTTCTGTTTTGTATAATTTGTAAACTGAATATCTTTGGGGTCTGGCCTGTTGGTCAATAAAAATAATTTTTACCGAAAGTGTGGGAAAACAAACAAAAAACCAGGTATTTTTTAGTGGCTTTAAGACGAGGCTGCCATCACATTTCAGTTGTTTTCTTAAGATATTTACCTGTGTGGGGAAGTATTGGCACTACTTTAATGTAATCATCTACATTTCTATGTTTAGAGATTCACTGGACCGTGTGTAAAATGTGTTGTTTCAGTGCTGGCGTTGATATTTTGTCTGTTTGCTTGCAGGAATGGCAGAACTCCATCCAGAAGAATGCAGGTCTCGCCTTTATCGAGTTGGTCAACGAAGGCAGGTGGGTAACTCTGACATGCCAAGTGCTGTCCTCTCTCCTTACATCGGCACTTCTTCATTATCTTACCAACCGCTACCCATCAGCCACTTTCCAATTTCACCATTCCTGGATCACGTCATGGGCCCTGAGCCCCCCCTCCCTCCCCAAGATCCCTAAGGCCCCTGTGATAGGGTGGCTATTCAAGATCCTGGACAAAAATCAATGATCGGGGGGTTGTTAGAAGAGATTGGGAGAGGATGGACGATCCTTGAGTTCAAGGCTCCATTCAATACGAGCTCCTCCCTGAGGGATTTGGGAGAAGGAGAGAGGTTAGGTAAAAGGTGACGGGGGCTCTGATGGCTGGTTCCTCTGTGACACTTGGGAAATCGCTCTTGATTTCCTGCTGTCCCTCCGTCAGTTTATGCCTTTCTGGTTGAGCCTTTATCTCCCCGTAATCATCTCTTCCGTCTGCCGCTGCCTTTTGTTTTTTGTCTATTTTTTCAATTACCCCGACAAATGAGCCTCCCCATCTCGTCCTAATAAGACTCTCTCGTTCCCACATCAGTTCTTCTTCTTACTCTTAAACTCATCAATTTCAGATTCAGAGAGCCACACTTCCATTGTTGATCCTCAGCTTTTAGAATCGGCAGAGGCTAATCCACAGTAATGCCAATGAGAGTCCTATGAGTTCTTTGTGGAGGACCGGATTTACACACGTACTTTCACAACCATAACTCGAGTCAGGGTTCCAAGTGAAAGTTCTGTATGCAAATGTCTTTCTGGTCTGTCTTTGTGGGAATCAAACGGTTATTTATACATGATTACAACATGATGAGATGAAATAACCTACCTATTCCAGCTGGTCATCATTTTATTTATTTGATTGAATCCAGATTGTATGCTGCATGCAACAGTCCACACTGATTAGGTTTTAATTGAATGTTTTTTTCTTTCACTCCTGCTATAGCTACAGTAGCTAGGCAACTCATCGTTTGATATGGGGAGAGTGAAAACCGTTAGTTAGTAAATGAGTTTAATTGATTATATCATTGGGGAAATACCGAATACAAATAAGTATGATGATAATTAATGACTGGTATTAAATGGTATTCTATGTGGTAGTGAAAGTATTGAATGTTTTATTTCCATAATGTCTGCAGAGATGTCTGTTTTGTCCGCGTGTACAGTCTTGAGCACAGAGCGCCATAAAGAAGGGCAGTAATGGGTTATTGATAGCGGGGCCTCGACAGGGCCAGAGAGGCTGCAGAGGCCCCAGCACCTCCGCTCCCCTGCTGCCCTGTGCTGAAACAGCAGGCTTAGGTTACAGTCATCCCCTGGTCCATAAACCCCCACCCCACAGTCGATCCCAGCCTGCCCCCCCCCCCCCCCCCCCCCTGGCCCCTGGTCTGTTATTGTTCCACTTTGCACAGTCCTGACCTTTAGGCCTGCAGAGAGGTTTCTTAGACCTACACATGCAACATGCGTGTTTGATCAACACTGATAAGGGGAGGGAGGTGGACGACATATGTTGCAACATGAGGAGAGATCCTCCTTCTTGTCAGATGCATATCATTAACAAATCAATTAGCACCTGCACCCCCAGTTAAAGGATCTATCTGGTTTGGTTTTTGTTTCCAAATTAGATTTTCTGCTTATTTTTCACGGTTCTTTTTCAGCATTTTATGGATATTACATGGCTGTTCCTTCCCTTGGTTACCAGATATCATAGTGTTAAACAGATGTTTTAAATATTCCGCAGCTCAAGAGTTTATGATATTGCTACCCACCAATCTGGCATTTTCCCCTGTATCACTGATGGAAATTGACTTCCATATGCCTAATACGTTATTTTTTTTAAAAATAATTGTAAATACATTATGTAGTATTCTGGTAAGCTGATGTCCATCTGCCCTCTCCCTAGGCTGCTGAGCCACACCATGAAGGACCACCTGGTCCGTGTGGCTAATGAAGCTGAATTTATCCTGAGCCGACAGAGAGCTGAAGACATCCATAAACATGCAGAGTTTGAGGTAAGATGCTGCGCAGCACTGGTAACCCATGCACGGGACACCTTCCATCATTTCTTATTATGTAAGCGAACTACATCGTCTTTAGATGTACAGGCTATTTTTAAGGTCTGTCCTAAACGTAATCATTTTACAGATGTGGGATTGCAGAACATTTTGACACAAACGGAAACAATATTCTGCAACCTAAAGCGTAAATCTGTAACTTTTCAAACGACTACAAAGTGTTACGTGTTGCGTTAGTGAAGCGGTTTTACTCTGTTGGTGGAATCCACTCAAAGCGGTATCTGCAGACCAAGCAATGAGATTGCATAAACGATGAGTGAGTTGGACTGCATGTGCGAGCTGACAAATCTGATCAGCGGTTCTCACGAGAAGAGTGTCTAACAGCTGTTCTGCTGCACTCTTTCATACAGATGGATTCAAAGATATATCCATAAAGAAAAATGACAGATTTAAACTTTAATTATAGGTTGGAAGAATGAAGGATGATAAGGCGGGTGAAGGATTCCAGTACAGACTTTTTTTTTTTTTTTCTGTACCAAGAAAGAAATGTTAACCAAACACAATCTGTCACATCACATTTCCTCCTGCGCGATCACAGGAACTCTAGGCTTGCTAAACTCGGACAATAAAGTCCAGTTGTAGCTCTAGGGCCCATTGCACTAAGACTCCTTTGATAGCAATGTTTAATAGTTTGATATTCCCACTGTATGCTCCGTCAGTGAATATATTTAATGAAAACAAGGAAGGGAGAGCGTCGAATCTGATCCGACGACTACTCAAAACTTGTCCATTTCAGATCTGTCACAGCAAACGGAGAGGGTAAATGTTTGCTTTCAACGTGTGCTAATCGTGAACACACACACACACACAGACTTGCATACACACTGAAGTAGTTTGAGGCTGGTGATCAAGCTTGGCACGTATCACTAACCAAACATTGTGTAGTGTTAATTTATCCTCGTGCCTCTCCATCTGACTGCAGGCTTGCTCCTGAAGCTTCTCTCCCTCCTCTTCCTACCAGTTCTCAGCACAAATGTTGCCATTCAGCTGCCGGGCCAACTCTATCCTGACCCATGGGCACCCTTAGTTGCCCCTTCCCCCCCCCCCCCCCCCCCCCCACACCCGCTTTCTAGATCTCACCAAAGCCATTTCCTGCTGGGATCCTGTCCGTTATACTCCCGCTGGGGGTGTATTTTGCCCGTGACAGGAATATGGCATCCTCCCCTCCCTCCCCTCATTTCTCAAGAAGCCGCCAGCACTAAAATCTGCAGACAGACCTGAGAGGTGCCGGCCTGAAGGGCGGACTGTGTGTCGACCCGCCGCTTCAGCCCCCACTTTGCAGTAAAAAAAAAAAAAAAAGGTTTTGTTTTTTGAAGGTTCAATGAAGGGTCTCTCTGACATTCGGGTAAAGTAAAATCCCTTAAGAGTGTTGAAAGTCAATCAGAGGGGGCGGTGGCCCAACTCCTCACATCAAAGTTGTGTCTACGATTGCTACGTTTTGCTCTTTCTTTGATAGGCGGCTTTTCTGTGTAATTGTCATCGTGCTCTTGTGAACCCTTATTACTCACTCTGCTCCATTTGTCAGTCATTTGCACACATTATCTGACATGATCTCAACTCATCACTATCGGCACAGACCGGCGGAGCATGCTTTTATTCTACGAGGTTGTTGTGGCAGATGTTTTGTCCATACTGCACACTTTACAGTAGTTGTGGTCTTGCAAAAGCGTCTGTATAGCATGCAGTGGCAACATAAGTAAAAATGTCTGAGTGTGTTGCCTGACTGGCAGACAGACCTGGCAACCAGTCTGCACAATGCAAATGATCCCTGCTCTGCGTCTGATGGTTCTCTATTTCTCAAACTCCCAGGCTTTATTCCCTGATTCCTAACCTGGCATACAGTCGTTTGACATTGCACATAAGAACCTGACTGTCCCAAGTTCTCATAGTTGGATATAACAATAAACGATTTAACTGACATGAATTCAAGTCCTGTTATTACATAAGTGTTCAGTAAATGTACAGTTATTTATCTGATTACCAGCGTGCATGAACACACGACATGAATAGTCTTTGATGCTTATTTGGTAAGAGTTTGCAAATGACCGGAACCAAGGATGTAGGATCTTCTGTTTTATTTAGTTCTACTCTGTGAGCTCTCCTTATCCACCCTGCACCCTACAGTCACATTTCAAATATATATAAGAGGCGGTGGGCGTACAGCAGCACAATACTGCGTGCAGCGTTATAGGGTCGGGGGGGGGGGGGGAAATGTCACTCAATTGACTGCAAATGCACAACAAATGGAAAGCTATGGCTTGAGTTTAGCTGTGTTTTGGTATTGTCATTGGGAACTTATACTCTCCCTTTGCAGTCCTCCAGCCGTCCTCGATCAGATACCCGGCATAGCTCGTCCCAAACTATGTTTCACAATTGAATTCCCCACTTAAATGCAGTTGCTCCTCTGTGACCTCTGAGAAGAAGTGAAGCCCTGATAAGTCTTGCTCTGATATTGCTGTATTGATTTTTGCCTCCATACGAGCTCTGCTAGAGCCAACGGTTTCATTTTGCACTGCCACAATAAAAATAACAGGCCAATGAAACATCCCCCTTGAGAGTGGGGTGGGGGGGGGGGGGGGGTGGAAATAATTTTCAGGTATTTCAGTTTTCTTTGAAGGCGTTGTCCCTTTTGTATTGTGTTGCCGTGACACTAAACGTTAGTTATTATTTTGTGAGGAATAAGTCCTCAAAACAGGCCTCCGATATGACTCACTAGCCATGTCATTGTGTTACACTGGAAGTGTGGAGGTTCTGCTAAGGCATTGGCAGAACATAATCTGCCTCACTATACTTTTCTGTATTTTTAAAAGCTCATGCTTTAGTTTCACAGCCGCTGCAATGCCAAGGCACCAGAAAAGACAATGATTCAATACATAAAAAACGAATTTATGTTTGCTCCTTGTCAGAGTTCATATCCTTTAGAAGGCAGTGATGGAGGATTTAGATACCCGTGTGCCACAGAGACATAACATATGCTTTCCCTCTCTCTCTCTCTTTCGGACAGAATTGAGTTATCTTTGGCCCAGAGAGTAAGTTATTACAGTGGGCTTAGGGTGAAACAGATGAAGATAACAAGGGGGGAAATCCAATTACCTTTTAGGGTTCTCTATCTAAAAGGATCCTTAATGTGAAGGAGATCTACGGATGGGATGCTGCTGCCCAGCACAGCAAATGATGGACTCTGATATCTTCCAGAGGAGAGCAGGCAGGAGAGGGGAGCCCAAGAGATAGAAAGGAGGAGAGAGAAATCGAACTCCCTCGTTTTATGGGCCTGTTCATTCGGGATGAAATGTGGTGGGCTCAGGGGCACAAGGGCAGATAAGAAGGTCCAGATAGGCAAGAGTGAGCAAGACCCAAGTCATTTCTATTCTTTCTTACCCTTCCCTTCTGCTTTTTTATTTTTTTATACACCCCCTTGATTCATCTTCTGCTGTTATATGGAGTAATTGAATTGACTGTCTGGGAGATCCCGTGAAAGCCAGACGATAGCGGCTAATTAGTGCTTGGCGTCATTGCCCTCCCTCTGCTGAGCTTGTAAAACGATCTGGTGCCTCTCCCCACGTTAATGACATTAGCATTGAGCTGATGCTCATTATGCTGTATTATCATAGCACTGGTCTCTGGAAACGTGTGCATCACAGAGAGAGAGCCCGGGGCGAGGATGCACTTTGATAGTACATTGTAATGTAATTGCGATGTAGCTTAAGTTGGATCCAGAGCTGACCTAAGCTATTACAGTACATCCCGATGGATGGATGGATGGATGGATGGATGGCATATATATATAAATTGGGATGTACTGTAATAGCGTCCTCTGGGTTGGCCATATATATATTATATATATATATATATATAACCAACCAGCAGGCGGATCAGTAGATTGATTCCACAAAAACCCGAGAGTTGCTTTGTGAGGGAAATCAATCTGCTGATCAAATGTTACTCAAACACACACAGAAAGAGCCAAAGAACCAGAAGGCTCTCGAAGGCTATTTACGCCACATCATTCACAGCCGTCTGACTGACGGCTGCCACCAACTGTAGCTTGCTGTCATGTAGCTGTCGCAACTGTAATGTAGCATGTCAGCAGGGCTGGAGGGCCCGGGCACCTCATTATGGGCAAAACTGCTGTCAAGAGAACGAGAGGAAACAATAGAACAGGAACATGTCTATAATTGTGATCGTGTTTTGGCACGACCATCAGGATATGGATGAAATTTCATAAAGAGGCGAAAGACGAACTCAAGACTGGACAGCAGTTGCTCTCGTAAAACAGAACGCTGACTATATTGTCAAAATGTGCAGCAAGTTGCCATCTTTCAGCATTGCCGCACTGTTTTGCTCGAGACACCAGGAGGTAGAACAGCAGAAGTGGGTTACAGAAGACGGGTGGGGAACGGTAGTCTCAGTCCCCCGTATTAAAGTCCCCAGGTACCTCCTCCGAAGCTTCCATCGTTACGTGTGACCAGCTAACTCCCCGGAAATATGACTTTGCGCCACTTCCAGAGACATGGTCTCTTTTTTTTTTTCAGCAGGGAATGTCCTGTTGTTCGTTGTTACAATGACTTTACATGCAGAGCTGTTGTGTTTGTGCTGTAATTGTGTTTTGAGGCAACGGCCAACCCAGAGGACGTGTATTTCTCATCCAGTCGCATCCTCTCTTCATTTGACGATTTTTCTCTTCCCGGCGACAGTACGATTTTTCTTATGGGATGACCTCGACGCTGAGCCGGAGTCATCGAGGTAACGATGGCAGCAACGCAGACTGATGTGGCGCGAGGAGGGTGCGGCTTTTGCAGAGACGAGAGGCTTCTGGGTAGAAGAGATGAAAGAGGCTGCCAGTTGAGCCCGGTGACCTGTCCATTATAGAGCAGCCACAGACTGAGGGGAGGAGGAGGAGGAGAGATACTTTGATAAGTGTTGCGCCTGCGTTAACCTCGATGGCCGCTAGCAATGAGCCGGTGCCAGCAGAGAGGGATCTATTTCAACTGGATTAGATTATTTTTTTCCCCTCCTGTGCTCCAAGAGAACGGAGAAAAAAAAAATCAATACTCGGGAGCACGGCATGACAGGGACATCATTTCAGAATTGAAGTGGCTGTCAGGCATTGTCATTTGGTGACTTTTGTTCGCCATTGTACTTTTAAGCCCTCATTTTTCTCCCCCTCCTCTTCCTTTCACTCGTTTCTTCCCCAGCCCATTGTCTGAATTCCCCCGGTGGCATTTTATGTTGCAATTTGAAAACTAGAGGCCAAGAGATCAAGTGCAAGGGAATCTCTTTGAAACCAATTGGTGGACTGGTTCAGCATCTACTTTTGTTTGCCGACCCCCATCCTCCTTTCTCATTTCACCGTCTTGTCTCCCTAGACCTCCATTGTGATCCGGGAGGAATTTATTTGTAGTATATTTGCATTCTTTGATACCAGACAAGGACGAGCCCGATGTCTCGCCTTCCTCTGGACAGTTTCTCTGCCCATTTGTAAATGAAACCCTCTGGGAGTGCTTGTCAGCGGATGCAAAAACCCAGCCTTGGAGAGTGCGCAGCCCTGATGTGCCACCAGTGTCAAGAGATTGCAAATCAAGCGCTTTAATAACATCTCTGCTGGTTTTGTTTCTTCCTCCCGTTCCCCGACAGAACCCCGAGACCCCGGTTCTGTCAGTCGGCGTGTCGAAGGCTCGCCGTGGCACGAAAACACCACTAGACCTTTTTCTGTCACTCTAATTGATAAACACAGGGCTGATATCTTGTAATGAGCCTCCATTCTCCAGCCCATTATACTGGTTAACCCTCTCAACCCAGCGAGGGAGAGGAGGAGGGGAGCCAAAGGCATCCTCTGACAACAAATACAGCATTTAGATAAGGCTGAAGCTGTTACAACACCACTGACAGTCATCTCCTCCCTGCTTATTTTGTAGAATCAGCACGGCAAAAACATGAGCGATGGGGCAGCGATAACCACAACAACAATTTTTAACATCGAAAATCTGATGCGTCGCAATCTCCGGCTCAAAAAGAGGTTGGGTAATATGATGAACATTCACACGTTTCAAAGCTTTCGCCGTCTTCTTCGTGATGTGATTTCCGAGATGATTACTGTTCTTTCCACTCCCCCAGTCACTTCCCCCAGCAGCCCATTTCCTCCACAAACTCCCAACGCACATCCATAGTTATTTATTTCAACTGTTGATGAATTGTGGGAGACACGACTCTGTGTAATTGACTCGATTAATGCCAGCCATTATCATTTCGTCTTCACCAAGCTGTCTCCTCCGGCGGAGCCGGGCCCTCGCGCTGGGCGAGCCTGTCAGCCGGGCCATGTAATGGAAGGTGCTGCCCATGATTACAGTGTCGCAAGTCATAACTGTCTCACTGCCAGCACGTTTGTGCCCTGGTGGCTGTCTGGGTAGGAAGTTAACAGAGTCCGCCGTCCCCTTTTTCTTCAGTTGTACTCTTTTAACTTGGTAAATGTAAGCGCTTGTCTCCGAGCGAGTCTTTTTATGGCGATTTTCTTGTCAAAATATGCACACTGACCGCTTTAGTCACAAAAAAAAGGCATGTTTCTAATTGCAAATAGGAACAGATACTTTTAATTTACTTCTTATATTTCTTCAACATTCCTTGAAAGGAAAGAAAGAAGTGTTTGTTTAAAAATACCCCAAAAGCTCCTTTTCTAGTTTCTGCCCTTTGGTTTGATTTGGTTATTCGCTTTAACCCTCATAATAACATAACGTAATAAGTCCTTCATAATACCCCTGTGCACTCTCTGACTTCACATCTACGGAATGACCCCGGGAATTAACAGTGACTTGTCTTTTCCTCTTACGAGCGAACCCGACGTTGGCTTTTAATGGCACAACTGGTGTGTTCAGCTTTTTTTTGGTTGTTATTTTAGGGGTGAGTCTGTGAATTTGGCCTTTTCTGCTGCAGTCGACTTTGGCTTCGGATATGAGAGAATCCATGACAGCATGCAGGGTTTGGGTGTTTGGGCAGGCTCAACGCACAGGTGATGAAGTGTTTGTTTATGGTTATGAGTTTGAACCCAGCACTGTTGATTAGTACTGCAGACTTCACATGTCTGACAGGGGCAGATGGAAATATCTTTATAGGCTTACTAATATCTGTTTAAAGGACGGAAATCCACATAACCATTTATTTTGGCGAAATGGATCATTTTCATGATCATGTATACATTCTTCATATATACATAAGTCTATCTTTTTCTATATAACATGTGCGATAATTAAATGCTTGGTGTAACTAGAATTGTAGCATTTTAAACCCTCTCCTCTTATTCCCTTCCTTTGGTCCAGCTTCTTACTTGTCCCAATTCCTGCTCGCCTTCAGTACCACTGATCAAGATTAATGGACATGCCGCACACGCACAGCAGGGCAACGCATTCTCTGGTTGAAAATTTGGAACCCTTCCTGAAATTTCCTTCTCCGTGCTCCCTTTATTTTGCTGTTTCCCAGGTCATCGTGCTGCAAGGTCAAGGCCCACATTAATGCCACACAAAGAGACATAGATTGATAATTAAGGCCCGGTAGCCTGCAGGAAAGGCCCTCTAATTTGATTTATACCTATAGATTTTCTGTCGGATATGAAATGTTGTCGTTCAAATTGAAGAGGAGGACCCATTATAAAGCGCTTTACTGGTAACTTTGGGAAAGCAGGTTGCATGCATCTGGGCCGATACCAACGGGTTAGTTTAAGGTTGATAAAGACATTAATACACAACTGAAGACGCATTAATAATCAAATGAGCTTTTGTCCTCGATACTGCAGCTATTTGCTTTAGTTGCTGTTCTGAGAACATGTAGAGGAAAGTATAAATGCACCAACGCCAGCTGTTACTATACAGAGCGTGTTTGTTTTTTTCCCCTGTCCCTTTTCTTCTGCTCACCTTCAATACGGATTTAACTTTGAAACAATACTTTCAAAGCTACGAGCGCAACGTGAGTTTGAAATTGATTCTGAAATAGATGGAAATCAAAACACTGTTTCAAATTATAGCTGTTATTTCTCAGAAGGTGTTTTACTTTTCCCATCGCCGCAGAGTTCAAAGGCCCATTCTGATAACAAATTCCGACAGAGAAAAATGTCCTCCCTGTGCATTGTGGGTATCGTATGATTTGGTGTGCCGGAGGGCATTTAGTAAATGCGTGTCCACTGTTATTAATCAACATGACATGAGGACAGAAATGACCCCATGCTTTTCATTTGGTTCTACTCCGAGTGGAGTTTCTATACGTCTGTATTGTATTTTCCTATAGAGCTGTTTTTGCTGCATATGGTTCCACAAGATACGAGCACAAATCACAAATTAAAATGTTGTATAATTCAGTCTCTTGACACATTTGTGCACCTCTTTGCAATGTACGCGCTCGTGATACCTTCACTGTCTGTATGTATAACGCACCTTTTCTCTTTCGTTCCAAGTCGAACTGTGCTCAGTACGCAGCGGAGAAGCGAGATGAGGAGAAGATGTGCGACCACCTGATCCGAGCAGCCAAGTACCGCGACCACATGACGGCCACACAGCTCATCCAGAAGATAGTCAACATCCTGACCGACAAACATGGAGCCTGGGGAAGCTCTTCCAAAAGGTAAAAACCCTGCTCATTCTGGGACGTTTTACATTGTTGCCATTAAACTTTACTTTGTAAAATATTTTAGAATTTTGTGGAATGACGGGGAAAATTCTGTGGTGGTGAGGTTTTCTGCTTAGCTTCACACACACGCACGCACGCACGCACGCACGCACGCACACACACACACACACACACACACACTGCATTTTGTGTACATGTTTAGTCTATTCTTTGTACATGGTGTTTGATTATGTTTTTTTGTAAATGTGAAAAATGACAAATAATCCTTTGATTCTATGTTTTGTCACAATTCTATTTTGTTCCCCACATGTCGGGATGTTTCCGAGACAATAAGTGAGCCTTGCAGAGAAAAAGCCTTTAATCAAGAAGGATGCACCTGTTTAGTTTTTTTTCATGAACCGTGTTCATAGCATGTCATTTCTCTCAGCCTTGAAATTATTCAAACCACTGTAATGGTTTTAATCTCATCATAATCTTTCTCATCCCCCAATACTCATGGCTTTGATTAAATTAGATTTGCAAAGGTGAAAATGTCAGCTGTGGGTTGAATGATGCATTGACTGGAGAGAGAGATGAAAGCCATTTAAACAGCTCCGCTCCCATTAAGAACAGAGGGAACCCTGTCCTCCGTTGTTTGTTTCGCCAAACAGGCAGCAGAATGCAATGCAGCTATTCCCTAATGATGGCTGTTTGTGCAGGTAGTGGGTAATGGTGGGCTGGAGAGATGGCCGCTGGCTGGTGCTTGTTAGGCTGAAGCAACTCTCCAGAGACTCGTCTGGCGAGGGTTAGTTTGCTATTGGATCAGGAGTCTATCTCTGGCTGCCTTTTGTTTTTTCTTTTCTGTTTTTTTCCCTCTTCTATCAGGATATGGTGTATTTGTCATATTTTTCTTTCTTTGATACCATCTCCCCTCCCTTCTGCTTCCATCTCTTTTTTTATTTTCATGAGTCGTCATGTGTACTCACACCAGGCTATTTACTATGGAGATTGTGTTCTACGAGCCCTGGCCAGAAAAGTCCCCCATTACTGGCCCTTTATGCCGTTGCGCTATTGATGGTTTTCCTAATGGCTGCCGATGGGTGCAGGGAGCCATTGGCACTGGGCCTTGGAGTGCAGCGCTCTTTTAATAAATCACAATCAGTCCTGTGCCATTACATCAATATTTTTGGTCAATTACTGTGAAGGTCAGGTGGTGCAGCTACGCACCAGAGCCCGTGGTTATGCGGGCATTGGAGAAACATCTGGTGCTGAAAACACCCAAAAAGAACAAGTAAAAGCAAAAGATGGACACATGTTAAGAAAAGAAAATACTCACACGCACCTGCCTGCCTGCAGGCGTCCTAATACAAGAGATGTTGTTCCCTAATTCCACAAATACGTGTGATGGAGCAACATCCCTGCCTGTGAATACAGATGGGAGGGGAAGCACGGATACACGTGATGCTTTCTCCAGCTGTGAAATTGAAATCCAGGAACACAAAGACAATACGCAGCTATGATTACGACCTTTTGTTGCCTGCCTGCTCACGCGCCATAAAAACGAATTCCCCAAAGTTTCCATTCAATAAAGACTCTGAAAATGAAAATATTATTTTCTCACAAGCTGATGGGAATTGTTGTTTCCTCACGGCAGGCATCTAATATCTTCTGACACAGTGTGACCCGCCTGAATGCAATTTGTGTCTTAATATCCAGCTTACAGCGGCCCCGGCCTCTGGAGAGAAGAGGTGTGAGGTGATTTTCCTTTTTCCATTCCCCTGCTTCGTCTGCGGTTCTCTCTCTCTCTCTCTTCCTCACAACATACAATTTCTTTACTCCTTCTCTCCCACTCCTTGTCCTTTGCTCTTTCTCGTTTCACTATCTACTACAGCTGGCTGTCCAGGGAGGAATTCTTCCACCAGACGGTGGTGGTATCTATCGTTTTTGTGCCCTTGTCTGTCATCTAGTGTCGAGACAGAGAGATCCACAGACGGGTAGGGCGACTACCTGTTCATCCATACGTTTCTGTCCCAGTGCCTTGAGACTCAGGTGTTCAACATGCCAGCCTGCTGTCTTTTTGAGAGAGGAAAAAAGTAAATTAACACCTAGCAAGATAGCCACAAATGAAACAACTGGCAGATGTCATTTTTTCCCCCTCTCCTCATCACTCATCATTTTTTTTCCCCCTTCTTTCTTTGAGCTTGGGTCCACTGAGCATCCAGACTGCTGCCGTGTTTATTTGGGTCACGAATCATCTTTCATGTATATGACACCTAGACAAAGTCGGTGGACAGAGAGGGGAGATGAGGGCAGATGATGGAGAACGCCAACTCGCAGTCTCTGGGGACTCTCACTACTCTCCTCCTACTCCCCTCTCATACCTTCTCTTTATTGCATTCTAATAGGCTGACTAATGTACCATGGAAATTCTCTCTGAATGCAGGAAGCGAGGGAAGTAAAAGGAAGGTGGCTTCAGCTGGAAAAAAAGGTTGAAGTGTGATGTAGAAGACGGTGTGCACACTTTATTTTTTAAATTTAATCCAGAGCGGCTGTTGACTACTGATGTAGCCAGTCTGTTTGAGACAAATGGAAACATTATTTAAAATGAAGAGGTTTAGGTATACTCCCTGGAGTTTGCTGTTTTCCTCCTTTTGTCTTCTTTCCTTTTTTAAGCCTGCATCAGCATCCTTTTTATCCAATGGTTCAGCCCAACAATCCTCCCCTACAGCTGAAACACACACACACCTCGAGCACCAGCTCCTCTGCTCCTCCTCCCTCATATAAGCAGCTCATTTTCTGCAGCACCGCTGCTCTAATGGACGCCCTTAGGCTAGAGGCTTCCCAGCCAAGGGACATCCATCTTTTGGCATGTCACACTCCCGCCCCGGCAAAAAATCTTTGTGATGTGCACTCCAATTTTTCTTCAGTAAATCAAATCTTCCTTCCTTCAGAAAGACGAATGCTTTGGGGTTGGAGCGTTATAGAGAAAATCAATGCTGGCAAAATTGAAACAGTATGCCCCCGTATTGATCGGCCCTGTGAGATCGAAAAAGAACAGCTTTGTAACTGTTCTGCTGGACAGTTAGCTGACCTGTAATGGACAAACTATTGATATTAGCATTACTATTTTATCTTGTGCTATGTCATTTCACCAGCGCTCTATTGAGGGAAAGAAGCCGGAGCAGAACGTTCACAGTTAGAAAAGGCTTCTAATGATACAGAAGAGACACCATTTACTGAGGGTTTTGTCCTACCGCTTGAGTTATTTGATCTCTTTAATAACGGAAATATTGTTTCCTTGACACAATATCTCCATCAGATGAACATATATGTGACGCATGAGCAGAGTAAGTGCAAAGGAGATGCTATATACATTCTATTGATTATTAAGTCTGCAATGAACGATTGTGTTCATTATGAATTGGTATCGGGATTCTTTTTCTGACAATTATTTTATTTATTTGGAGAAAAATACTAATCACAATATTCTTCAGCCCAACACATCTCAAAATTGCTTGTTTTGTCCTCCCAACAATCCAAAGCCTAAAATTAATATTTAGCAATGATAAAAAGTAAATTGAATAATAACGTCTGATACTGGAACCAGTAAGTGTTTGGCATTCATGCTTAATAATGACACAAACAATGAATATATTTTCTAAAATTTGTCATTTAATTGTTAATTTTCCAATTCCAGCTGATTGTTTTCTCTAACAGCCATTCTTTGCATTGCTTTTGCGTTTATTCGATTCATGGTTTAGTCTGTGATATGTCAGAAAATAGTGAATTTCAGCAGACCAACTCTACATCAATGCCCGAAGATATTCATTATTGGTGATCAAAGCACAATCCTCACATTTAATAACCTCAAACTAGCGGATGTTTGACATGTTTTTTTTCTTGTAAATGACTCAAACTCATTCGACCAAGTGGCGGCGGGTGCTCAACTTAAGGTTCAGTGTCTCCACAATCTGCAAATTAGCCCTTATCTGCCTATTCTCATACTATACGTATATTTATACTGTTAATGCCACTTATACTGTTTATTGTGTATTCGTACCCCTTAAAAATCTGGTTCATATTTTCCTAAATTCTTCTTGTTTCACTGAAATACGTGACGAAGCTTCCACCGACTTAAATGCACTTCAAATGACAAACACAGGACTTTCTCAATTAAAATAACTAACCACTAAAAACATGTATTTTTATTTGATCAATCACTAATATTAAAAAGTTTCATTTTAGGTCAGGCCTCGTGAGTTTTGTCCCACTCGTTGAGCCCAAGCAATCAATTAATTATGCTCTGAACATGCAGCAGTTGCGCTTACTGCACTTCGGACATTTATTTTTTCTTTTCAATAAATGATTGCGTGAGAAGCTGCGGCAGCCCGATTCGTCTCTACTTGTATGCTTTCATTCCAGACTTAAATCACAATTATGATACATAATGCTGAATGTAATGCATGTGTTAAAGCCGAGGTCTGCTCAACGTCTGCGCTGCCTTGCGTGCATGTTTAATGGACACAGTGTACATTATGGCTGCGCTGGTAGTGTGCACGCAGAGCTGAAAAAGGAAATGGGACTCCAGCGCGTCAGTGGAGATTATAACCATAGGAAACAAGAACATAACTGTTTAGAGTACACCGACTCTCGGAAATGCATGACACGTGAGGGAAGACGGACAGATGGAGAGAGAGATGGAGGGATGGAACAGAGGATGAGGGAGAGATATTTGTTACTGAAGCATCAAAAGTTAAGATGGAGACAAAGACGAGACATTTTTTTTTCCACATCCTTTCCTCTAGCTGCAGTATACACTAAACCACAGCGATGAGTGATTGCACAAATCTCAATGTAAAAGGTTGAGAGCGTGTCTTGTTTGCTGGATGGAAAACTCTGCAGCTGCTGATTTATCTGGCCATCAGATTGCCTTTTGTTGTATTTGAGAAAAGAATAAACACTGTTGCTGGATCCCCAATCTTTCCTGATTCTGATTTATGCACCAGCTTTTCTAATTGGTTTGTTTCCACACAGTGTTTACTACGTTTATTCTAATCTTTGTAGCTAATCTTCTTGTTTCAAACACATTTTTATCTTTAAATGTTTCACCAAACTGAAGTCTAGCTGGCTGTTTAATCTCATTTTAAATGAGATAATCTCTGAATTGAGCCCGTCTTTACATTGAAAACGGTCCGTAAATCTGTCCAGTACTCAACGGATCATCTATAACGGATAATAGCTTTTGGTTTGCTTATAAATACTTCCAATCTAACCGCAAACATGACCTGATGTACTGAGCAGTGGCAGCTGCAGCGGTCCCCAGCTCCCGTCTCATCCGAGGCAGAGACAGTTGTTTCCTTTAGTCCGAGCCCCGACTACTTCAAAACCAATTAGCTGGTGGCTCGGGTTGTGTTCATCCATCTGCCTCGATACAGTCATAAACATATAGCATAAACATACTGCACGGAGCGACGCGAGGCCGCCTTCGGTTACGTTCGACGTTTTGTAAACGAGACTCTTCGTATCGTGCAGAGATCTCCAACACTGAAGTCCTTAAACGGGGTTCCACGCGAAACCCTCCAGCTCATTAATCATGCACAGTGACATGCGTCTGGGACAGAAGAAAGTTGTGAAGGGGACGAAAAGGATGTTCCTTCGGTCTCTGGGGAGAATGTTCCAGTTTGACGGACTTGCGATCCATCAGTTACATAAAATAACGTGCCATGAAGGCCCTACCGTGCAGTCTGGCTCATGGATATGGAATAGAATATAGCCTTAATGATAACATTTACCTCGACTGTATATACAGTACAGTGGCTGGGGCTGTAAGGAATAGTAACAACGTGTCATGGTGGAACATATTAACGGCTGATGATGTCCACATGTTCGCGTGGTTAAGTGTTGCAGGTCAGACAGAGATTTCAAAAACTACGCTCGGTGGATCATTTTTAAAATGAGAAAAAGGCAGTTTTTTTTTTTTATGCCTCCGCCGTGCCAGACATTATGTTTTTGGGTTGTCAGTCCGTCTGTCTCGTTCCATTCACGTGAACGCGGTATCTCAGGAATGCCGGGAGGGAATTTCCTCAAATTTAGCACAAATGTCTACCATGACTCGAGGAAAAACAGTTGACCATAATTCAAGAATTGACACGCTAATTAGAACAATTTCCCATAAGTTTCTTAATGGATGAAATTATGAAGGGATGGTATTTTAAACAGACGGAGGCATACAACCACAAGGCGGTAATTCTAGTGCAGGAATTTATCGATTTAGTTTTGATTCCATTGATTTGTCCAAATATGTCAGTTATAACAATTAATTATGATACGAAACGGTGATCCTGTTGGGAAGGTTTGATGTAGTTTGCATGTTTAGATTTGAGCAATCGTACCTTTTATCTAACTGTTAGCTATTTTTGACTTTGAGGCGGATGCTGCATCATAGCCGGTACATTGGTGGTGATCC
Organism: Melanostigma gelatinosum; assembly: GCF_949748355.1. Classification (NCBI taxonomy): domain Eukaryota; kingdom Metazoa; phylum Chordata; class Actinopteri; order Perciformes; family Zoarcidae; genus Melanostigma; species Melanostigma gelatinosum. The sequence continues at coordinate 20,202,639 of NC_136644.1, read as the reverse complement.
ACTGCTGGAAACTACAGAGTAGCAACATGACTTTATACGACCCCTTTTTACATCTTTTAGACGCGCTTCTTCGTGTTAACGCCGTCCGTAGTGTTCGTCGTCTTCCTAGCAGCTCAGAAAGCTAATGGAATCCTTCCTATGAAGTATGAAGGAGGGCCGCCATCCCTGAAAGACCAATTACACCATCCTGCCTCGCTGCTCACAGGCCCGGTGTGACTCTGTAGCAACTCTCAGATTTATGAGTTTCATATACCCTTAAGAAAGTATATGGCCTTGGTGGAACAAGGTCATGATAAAAGGGTGCTGATCAATATCTGAATGAAAAGCCATTTGGGAAGTTTTTAGGGCTTTTTTTTTATTTTTTCCTCCTTTCTCCCTGGATGCAATATCTGCAGAGTATCGATTGTCCGGGTCCAGTAGTTAGTCAAAGGCTATCTCCTTTGACTAACCTTTGCAGCATGTCAGCCCCCTCCTCCCCCGTCCTCGTGATAGATTGGTATTCTTCCAGCCGCTGTAATTACACCCCGGTACCAGCAGGTCATTTATTTTGCTACTTTCAGCATTTGCCAAAAAAAAAAGGCCTTTATCTGTAGAATCCAGCTCTTTCTCCAGCAACTAAAGCAGGAAAAAAAAGGCCACATAAAATACCAACATGCGCTGCGAAGAGAGCGGAAGACTGAGGATCATCCTTTCCTCATAGATCTTCAGCTGCGGATTTACGATACACCCCCCCCCCCCCACCCCTGTGTCTGAGTTCAAGTTCAGCAACACCTCAAGAGGATCAGACCCGAGAGGAGTTCAATATGTGAGATCTGTGATGTTAAGAGCCGACACTGATGATGGATGCTCGGACCATTTTATTCATGCTGCAGGGATTTTGTGTAGAATCTATAGATACACACTTGGAATGATGGAAGGTTAAAGTCAACAGAATAAGAATGTAGCTTTACAAAGTCTAAAACAATTGTAAGCATTTTAAACAGTGTGATCAAGCTGAAAGTCTGACTGCGGTAGACTACAATGGCTGACGATCGCGAGGAAATATTAAACTGTACAAACCCCCCCCCCCCCCCAATACCAGCAACATAATGATTCACTGAAAGAAATGTACTGTTTAAAATTCAGCGCTGATGCTCTGTTTCCCCCTCTCGAATGAAGAGATAACTACATCGCCATAATAGTTAGTCAGACTTCTGTTTATATGATCGTCTCAATCACCTGGCAAAGGAATTGCTGCACTTGACACACACACACACACACACACACACACACACACACACACACACACACACAGAGCGATGTAAGTGCTGTATAATGGGCACAGCCGTATGATGGAAGGAGGTGCTCATGAATAGCAGACAGTCTCGCTAGATGAGATTGTCGAGCCTTGTTGTCCTGAAGCAGGCCTCACAACAGACTAGCAGAGAGAGTTCAATGGAGATTGTTTTATAAACTGTATACTTAACAAGAAAGATCAGTTTAACTTTTACCAGTTTTCTGTGGTTTCAAAATCATGAACTAAGCTGGAATGTATTGCTTCTAAAAAAAAGCAATACATTTCAAAATAAGTGTTTTTTTTAGTTCATTTGAAAGTGAGATCCCGAACTGGTTTTGACATTTAAGGGGGTACAGGTTAAACATGGACTAATGTGTGCTGTTAGTTTTAAGCCCCTCACAAAAAAAAAGAAGTCCTCCTTTGACTCCCGATGTCAGCTGACCGTGAGCTTCTCCGCTGTGAGCTTCTCTTTTGGTGTGTGTTGGAAACGTTTGGTGTGTGTGTTCAGATTTGTCAAAGCGTTCAAGTTCAGCTCTGAAAGCTAGAGGTCAGAAGATTATTACAATGGGCCAGTAATGGCAGAATTATGCAACTCTGGTCCAGTGGATGCCCTCATTACCTCGCAGTAGTGGTGATAAATGGCCCTAAATGCATGTTGTCAAAATCACAGGAAAAATGTGACCCTATATCAAAAATACAGATGGTACCACTTCAGTGATGCAGCATGGGGAGTGTGTATACACTATTTATTATGGAGTGATGCTTAGATAATTCTAATAATGCAAACCGGGAAGCTATTCTAACATTTAACAATAAGAGCGCTCTTTCTTTTTTGTGTTTTTTTTTTACTGCAACATTCTGTTCTTTGGTCAATATTTACTACCTCAGTAAACACGATGCTTTCTCTTTCGCATGAAGTCTGATATAATTAGTGTGTGATTGTCTGGCTTTCTGCTGGTGAATTTACACTGAGTGTAATTGCTGCTAATTGGAAGCTGCGCACTAAGCTGGTGGTAATTAGGGCTCGATTTGCATTATTTCATTTGGCTGCACTGCATTGTGGGGAGTCTGAAGCCGTTTGCCTCCCACCCATGGGACTACTTTGATCCTCGCAAGCCGGCGATGTTGCAGAGATGCAGTATCAGTCCCTCTTTCTTCTTCTTTTTTTCTTTTCTAGATCGCTTTTTGAAAGCTCTTGGATAAATTGGAGTTAATTGGGAGGAGTGGTGGGTGCTTATGTTGTCTCAGTAATGAGTGTGTGCACTCTTGTGAAAGGGGAGTTAACAAGAGTGATATGAAAGCAAAAGATGTTAATGTACATGGACTTTGTCTCAGTGTGGCTGAATTCTTCAGCTCACATCTCAGATTGAGATTGGTTTTTCTTCTCTCTAATCACGTGCGTACTATTTTACTCAATCTGTTTTTACAACTCGTCATCCCCGATCTGTTGTGGTGTTGGATCGCGTTGTTTAAATTCATATTAAAAATAGACAAATTAAATAATTCAATCCTGGGATTAATAATGATGGGCAAAATGACCCATGCACTGTCATTTAAGGGGATAAGATGGAAACGTTGCCGGGTCTGTGACCCTGACATTACCTCTGGTAAATGTTGTCAACAACATTAGCTGAGGTGAATTAACATACGCACATGTAGAAGGGCCCCTGCAAACCTCATTGGAGTGGGAAGGCACAGCATTAATGCACATGTAGAAAATCACTTCGGCGAGACTTAATCATGCCAAACAATTTCAGTGGGAAGGTATTTGGTCCTGTTTCATTTTAATTTGAGTCTGGAGATGGCGTCTATGTGATCGCTGCCACCGCTTGATAAAGAGCCAGTGCTCGAGCAACCAGTCCTCAACATGACAAATCCTCAATCTATCGCTGCTCTCCCGTTTCTTCTAAACACATGGTTTATGCAAATCAAAGCAAAGTGATCTTGGGGATAGCAGCAATGTTTGAGCAATTTGAGGGCTGCCAATAGGAACTGGCATTAATATCGAATAAGGAAGGCGAGAAATGTCCTCTGCATATGCGGCTCTCATTGACTGTGCCCAAATTAATTTAGCAGAAAGGTTATGAATGACTGTTTGTGCCGAAGTGCAGTCGCTTGTGGTGATATATGAAAGCACATTCACCCTGCTTGCTGTGATAGAGGTCATTTTATCATTTACATAACATTGAATGCTTTTAAAGCAAACCCGTGCAAATGGAGTAATATTCTCGCTCCCTCTCCGTCCTACCTTTCCTAGGTAGCTGAATTCAAATGAAACGATATAAAATAGCCAAGAAGGATATCTGATGCTTTTCTTTGTCTAATATCAGTTTCTTGTGTCTGTTTAAAAACTGGAATTGCACCCCCCCCCACCAAAAAAAACCCCAAAACAACAACAAAAAGCGATGCATCTGTCTCTTAAACAACGCTGTCTGATTGAATCTTGATGGACGGCGGTCGTTTGTCCTCGTCAGCAAATGAACAATTGTGCCATATAAATATCAGTGCTGTGGAACTTTCAGGACCTGCAGAGAGAATCTGTTAGCATGTTAAAACTGGCTGTTTGATAATTCCAATAACATATGATGATTAATAGAGAGGACTTGAAAGTGGATTGGGATTGTTTATGTTCGTGTTTCTTAATGCCAGATTCGTATTATATTTAGGACAAGATTAAACCTTAATACCCCCCCAAGGGAAAATAACCCTGCAGGAGGATACTGTAATCGTCAACAAAGGACGGAAAAAAATATACACTCTGTATAAGATTACGGTATGTATTTCTAATGTTTTATTATTTGGTGTAATAGTAACAGGCTGACAAATCATACTGGGGTTTATACAATATTGCAAATGAACGTGCGTCTTGCTAGTTATTTGGGTAAACCGGTCCCATGTGTTGGACGATAGTTTACGTCGTTGTAGTTCACTTGTCCCTCCACTTCTCTAAACGCTCATCTTTCCAAAATAAGCCGTTTATTAATCTTGAACCAGCAAAGTGTCTCCTTGCAGCGTGAAGGTGTTTTTTTGTTGAGTTTGTTAAATTGAAGGCGTAACTGTTTTTTGTTACCTGATTAGGGGGGAAAAGCATCAGGGCCACATAAAAGGAGCAACTTGAACTTCCCCATTAGTCCTCTGTGTTGGTAAACTTTCTCAAATGTGCAACTCCAGAGCCCTGAACAGCATCCAAAAGATGTTTGAAAAAAAGAGAGAGAGAGAGAGACAGAGAAAAAGGTAATCACTATTTACTACTTCACATAAAACTCTTCCGGACTCTGATTCATCAGTAGCCAATGTGGTCTACATTAGAAAGGCCAAACACATTCTCTAAAGTACACACACACTCAGAGCTTGCAGTGTTGTCAAAGTTTTGCCCAGATTTAAAAAGAACACGTCAGATTTTCTCTCCCCTACTTTCATCATCAGACAACCGTCACTTCGGGCTTAACGAGCCGGCCTTCCAGACACCTTTTATGACCAAACTAATTACTAATTACACAAGTGGTCGGCGTGAGCCGCGGCACAACGCCGGCCCTTTTGTTATTTTAATTGTTGATATTTTGGAGAATGGCGCCTCAGTAAATTCTGCCAAGGATGCCCTAGGAGGATGGATGAGCTCTGAATAATTGATCCTGCTTGTGGAAACACACTCGGTGTGTGGTATGGGGGTTGCATAGCGCCGTACATCTCCATTCTCGTTACGGCGGCGCTCTCATTGGGGATTGATGACGAGGTATCTTTCATCGCGCGTCCACCTCTTCCAGCACCCCATCATTAGGACTTCCATTGTCGCCTCTACGCTGGATGAATATGACTGGCAGAGGTGGTCTCCCCCCCCCCCCCCCAATGCTTTGACTAATTACTCCAGCCAATGGTTCCCCTCCTGATGGATTAATGTGTATTGTGTGAATCAGACAGACCCCCCCCCCCCCCCCCCTCTCTTCCATGAGATGAGAGACGAGTGCGTCCTGATTCGGAGCTGTGCGCCATGCACAACCTTGATAATTATTTTCATAGATGAATACCGGTGCAGGCAGGATGATGAAGTGGCCATTTGCGTTCAGAGACTATCACACACAAACACGGAGCGGGGTCTTTGTCACTGGTGAGAAATCTGGTCTTGCACAGACCTCCGCACACACACACACACACACACACCTACACACACACCTACACGCACTCGCACACACACACACACGCACACTTGATTCACTGCTCTGAATATACAATATCTACATTTCCATTCATGCTGTTTTGAAAATATCCCAAACATCTTCCCACATCGTGCTCTCAATGGTCTTCTATGCACTGAATTTACATGCGGACTCAAGATATGAGCAGCGGCAGCCCTCCACTCGTCATCAAGCATTTTGAGACAGAATTCTTTTTCTTCTGTCCAGATAAATCAAATAATCAATGGTTTTCATTTGCCAGGGCATGCCGGGGTTTCAAAGTACCCGCTTGGAAATTGTATTTATTTTCTTGCGTAAAGCTCCTTTCCCTTTGCGAGGCCCCTGTGTGAGCGTTGGTGTTGAACTGAAGATTTGTGAGGAGCCCCCGGCCAGAGCAGCGTTCAAGAGTAGATCACATAAAGTATGGAGGGGTTCTCCCGTCATAGTTTATGCCACTGAAACCATAAACTGTCTTTTACACCTTCACAGGATGCACTGCAGCCAGTTATGAATAAACCTGGTCATGCTTTTGTTTTTATTAGTTGAGAAATGTTTTGAATCAATTAAATCTGGGTTTGCGCCTTTATTTTGTGCTTTTAATCTTTTCAAAAAGGTTAGTCTATGGAATATAAAACCGTTTTGCACCCACATGGTTTTTAGGTAGCACAAATCTTAATTTACTGTATGATTCATGAGAGCGTAGATCCTGCTGGAGTTGTGTTTTCATTTTTTGCACAGCCCAGCAGATTTGAAAAGATTTACAGTATTTTACGAAATCGTAGCAAATAGTTTGGGTGGATTTTAGGAATAACTGCGATTGAACAAATACAAACAAAGTCAACTCCAGGACAAGCCTAGACTAGGATTTTCTTATTTCCTAAAAGTGTTTTCCTCATGAGAACATTTAGTATTAATAAAATGACGATTTGACTTGAGTCACACAGTCGGGATTTAGTCTCACTAAAGACCCAAGCGCATGTTGTTTTCCCCTCCCAACTGACTTGTTAATCATTAACGCATGAGATGTTTTCACAGTTAAAAAGAGTGGCTTTTTGTGCTGCCTAATGCCACATAAACATTTTTGTTTTGCACGAAAAAGTTCTTCAAATTAAAAACCCTTTAAACTGAAAAAGAAACATGTCATGAGAAAAATGATTTTATTACGCTTTGTGGTGCCTCCAAGCCATGGGGGTAATGAATATTTTAGATTGTGTTTTAAATAAACCACTTTCAAAAATAGAAGAGATATTTCATGATAGACAGGTACACAGTGTACACGTGCAATGCTATGTGGCAATGACTCCTCATTAAAAGTTAACACTTTCTTTGCCTTGAGAGCGGAATGATTTACTGACCGGTAAATGGAGATGTGAATTGGGTGCTGTAGACATTGATTAATATTGGTAATGCTATCCACCCCCCCCCCCCCTCCTCTGTGTTTGTAATGGCCTTCTCCTTATCCTGCTAGCCATGAGTCCTGACAAGAGGTATCCCGCTGGGCTTGAAATGAGCCTAGAATGGAGGCATGTGCCCTAGAAGTGTGTGGAAAATGATCACGCTCCTTCCACTGTGATGCACTTACTGCTCAGTTCACCATCTCACAGAGAGAGGAGGAAAAATGAATGAAAAAGGAGCACCGTGGTCTCTTTAGATGGAGATACCGTCATTGTCGAGTCCAATGATTTGGGTTGCAAGCTTGTGTCTAAGGGACTGTTTTTAAAGAGTTATTCTGAGGGTTAAAAAAAAACCCAGCAAACACAATGCTGTCTTTATGTACGCTTGCTCGGACCAAGCGCTAATGCTGTGCTGCTATACCATGCTGGCTGGTAATTGCTAACACATGTGCTACCTCTGTCTCGCTGCAGCCGGCCGAGGGAGTTCTGGCGCCTGGACTACTGGGAGGACGATTTAAGGCGGCGACGTCGCTTCATCAGGAACCCCTCCGGATCCACTCACTCAGAGGCTACGCTCAAAGCCGCGGCCGAACACGGTCAGTCCCATCCACCAAGTCCCCTTCCTGTTGGTTGCGCTCCTTCTTACTCACTTGGTGGTAGCACCAGGTACAAGGTAATAAAAATGAGTCTTTGCGTTGCAATAAAAGATTTATTGCACAACAAGGCTGTAAAATAACACCGTCATTTAGATTTCACAAAGGTAGTTTAATACTCTGCCTCCCATTAGGCAACGCTGGACTAACAATCAACTGTATCTGTAGCGTGCTTTGCTCAGGAATTCAGTTTTCAGCTAAGTGGCTATGAATCAAATGAAATGTGAATTTTTGTCTTTTTTTCTTCGCTGCATAACAGTGGCTTATACCAGTGGTAAGTAGCATTCACGCTCCTATATTTTGTTCCCTTGTTGACATTTTTTTTGTGTTCGACTCAGAGATCATTTTGGGATTCTTGCTTTTTGATGCATTTTCTTACAGAATAGTTTTAGATCAGAGGTAAACATAATAGAATATTCAAATTAAAATGAGTGTTGAGGTGTGTAGTTACGATGAAGTCATTGATTCATTGTGATAAGTTGTATTGGTCCTTCAGCTTAATTAGCAGACTAGTAAACACAGATTGCAGTCTACCGAACATCGTTGAAGAGAGTCCACATTGTACTCTTCAGATGTGTTGAATGGGGTGTGGAAAAAACAACTTTGCCAATACTCTGCTTTTACCCAAAGTACAGCGTTCTCATTTAAACTAAGTGACTACTTCTTCCTTTAGTTGCTATTTAAATAAGGCCGATCAATTTTTCATTGTTTCCGTGCACTTCCCTGTAAAGACAGGTGCTGATTTTCAATAGACATCGTGTGAGAACAACTTAACATTCCCAGCAGTCACTTGTGCCACAATATCTAAATGACACATGTCCCTGCATCAAGGAGTCACATTTCTCTTCTCGAGTGCACGTAATCCCTCATTTCTACAAAGAAATCCAGCACACCACCGGGGTTTGCATCGTCATGCTGGAGCTGCATTTACCAGCTCGATCAAATACTCTCTCCGGTAAACGGCCGTTTCTCCACCAAAAAACGTCCTCAATGTGTCTCCTGCAAAAGTCCCCTTAAATGTGACGACGTTCCCGGAGACAAATGACATGGTGTGACAGGAGTCGATACGAATGTGATCTAAAAAGCAATAAGTGTTGGGGATCACCAGGATCCTGGGAGACCTCTGGTCTGCAGTAATGGCTGCAGCTGGAGGCCGAGGCCAGCTGGTCGCTGCTCTTCTGCTGCAAACCTCTGAATTTAACTTTGTCTCCATCTTAATTCCTCCTTGTTTTCCCTTCAGCTCGTTCATGACAGAGAACAGACACTTATGCTCTGTCGCTGACTTCTTTTAGCTGATGAAAAACTGTTGACGGTGTTCCGTCATTCAGGTATTTGGTCTGGTATTCAATTTTATTCTAAACTATTTATGTGCTGTGTTTATTCTTCACTGGGGGGGAGACAAATTCCTGAAAACATTTAGTTTCAAAGCCAAGTTTGGGTAAAAAAATAATCAGCAGCCAGTTGTGGCAGAGGGTACGCTACCTCGGGAGAGTGTACTGCCCGGCTGAAGTACGAGAATATATCATTAAAATAACTCTTTGACGTTGAAGCCTGCCGGCATCCATTTTCTGATGTAACCTTTCGTCTTGTTTTAGTCGACCCGACATTTGTTACGGAAGTGCAGCTCAAGATGAGAATGCAGGGCTGAGTTTTCAAACGGAGCACAAAGGTCATATCTGGCTGTAATTATATTCATCAGATGCAGAGGGGAAAATGCCGTCTCTCCCCCTAAGAAAATATTTAGTATAAGATCAAGCCTGAATTTACCCTAATTTTCTTGCTACTTGTGGCTGCACTTTTCAAATCTCACGCTTGATCATAAAATTAGAAGCAATGGAAAATATTTAGCATTTTTTTACTGAGTGATCTATTGCAACAAAGTGTTGTTTTTCCTTTTTTTTTCTTTAAAAAGAGGGGAATATGTCTGCATTTGAACATGGAGAAAATGTGCATTTCTGCATTAAGGGTAGGGACAACCGTTATCATTCATACTGCGCCAAGATGACTTCCACAGGAGAGTGTGTGGCTGCCAGTAGGCTTGAGTAGGCTGTTCTGTATTTATGCCTGGAAAGAACCGTCTTTTCCGGGGGATTGATTTGGTCTGGTCCGGGCCCGTGTTCCAGAGGTGGCAGAGTAAATACCTGAAGACTAATGTCTCTGTTCTGGTAATCAATACTCGCCTCATGACCACACTCCTGGCTACGTTCCCGTTAAAAACAAATTTGTTAATTTTGACAATTTAATTGCTGTGACCATGCATGCCTTGAGTTGTATAAGCAGGTAGTTGAACCTCTCAGTCGGGAAATGGGGTCTTGGAAAAGTGTAACCTGTTGGGATTTATGCACCTTTCTGCTCCCCGTGTGATGAGTGATGAGGTTGAAGGGCCCGGCTCGACCTTTTTTTCCTTTTTGTCAATGTGGCGCGTCTGCTCTTTGCATAGATTGTTTTCCGTCGTAGTCTTTTAAAATTACGATTTCATTGAATGCCATTATTAATAAGGTTAATGATTGTTGCAAGTTTGTATCTAAATGTCGTATTATTTATAGCGCTTAATTTTTAGCCAATTCCATATTATACACTTGCATATTTCGATTTTAAATCCAACTGCTAAAAGCTTGTACTCTGAAGGTAACAAGCATGATTCCCCAGACACACACACACACACACACACACACACACACACACACACACACAACCCCGCCAAAACCTCGGACGTGTCAAATTATATGAAGAAAAAAATAAACACTTTCCACTTTCGGAACAGAGAAGTTAGCGCGTAGCCTGTCACTTATCTGCACGTTTCTTTTGTGTGTGACATGAACAGAATAGCTTTCCTTGCTACACTCCAGCTGACTGGTCAGTGTTTTTGTTTCACTTACTTCAGTGTATATTATAGTGAGGAACTATTAATAACTTGTGCTTGAGGGTAATAGAAGGAGCATGGATCAGCCCAGTCTCGAGGTTGAGTTGCATCAGACTGTGTGTGAGGCTTAATACTCTGTTAGTAGTACAGTACTTGGGGTTGAGCGTTGCTGAGCATGTTGACGGTGAAATTCATCGAAGTTCAGATACATCTCTGTATTTTAAGCTGGTGATAAGTCTTCTGTCCACTTGCTCGGTGTGAATACAATGGCATGTGGTACGTATTAGAGGAGCTGGTAGTAATTTCAGCGCTGCTAACTAAAGAATCCTCCAGGGAGGCTTAATTACAGGAAGACCATTCTAAATATCAGTGAGCTGCATATTTTCCATGACGAGACATTTTTTATCCTAGCTCCTCCAGCAGATTCAAAATATGTTGCCACATGACGCGGCTGTGCATTTGTAGGAAGTGCAATTGATTTCAGGTGATGATGAAGGAAAAAATGTGTGTTCAGCGTCTCACTGGATTAAAACTGTGTTGCTTTCACCAGAATGTGGGATTAGAAAACGTACACAGAAGCAGCGAAAGCTCCGGCTATTTCGCCAGCTATGTTTACAAAGAGGGAGGGCGTGCCAGCTCGTCTTTGTGCCGTGGCCTTGTGTCTGTGGATCCTCATCATGCACCACTGGGGAATGCAGGGCTCTGTAAATGTTTGCAGATTAACATTTTTTCTTAAATAATCCATTGGGAACCTCAAGTCATGTTGAGTCGAGATCAAAACGGGCAGTGTGTGAACCCTTGTTTTGTTTCAAAATGAATGTTCGAATAATCTTTGCGTTAAATGGTGTTTTGTTTTGATGCATTTAGGGTTTGCATCATGTCTGTCTTTAGTCTGCCTCGTGTTTTCAGTTTGTCTGCCTGCTCGTAGCTCTAGAAGTCTGAAAATGCGACACAAGTCAGCATGGCTGCTCTGCTGAATGTAGGTTAAACGGCAGTGCTTAGTTTTATCAGAGGCTAAACCTGCTATACTTATAACAAAGCTGACCTTTTTCTGTTTGAAAAAGCTTTGAAAGCCAACAAAGATGTTTCTCTAAATTCATGAATTACTTTAATAATTAGTCTCAAATTCTGAAAATATAGATTCAATTCAAATTCTGATTTGATGTGAGGTTGTTAGGCTTATCCCTGATTTGAATGGACAGCCTTCTCTTTATTTACCACACCACCACTATGGTTGTAGTTTGTAGAAATGAAGCTGATGGCTCATATTGGAGGACAACACCTTTTTATTAGTCAATCTAAATATAATATTTCCACTGTCATGGTTTATTGTTTGTAATGGCTGCTTTGATTTGCTGTTTTTAAAGAGAAAAGCTGAATCGGTGTTTTTGTTTCGGTTAAAAATAAAATTTGCTCAAACATTTGATCATTTCAACTTTGAAAGCCATCAAACAGTGCACTGAATCAATGTAAAAAAATATGCTTGGTTTTTTATGTATTGTATGCATATCTTATATTATAATACTAAAAATGAAATGCCCCCTTTCCCCCTCCAGTGTCCGAGGAGGATGTTCTCAAAGGCAAGCAGTCCATCAGGAGCCAGGCTCTGGGAAATCAAAACTCAGAGAGTGAGACATTGCTTGACGGAGACGATGACACTCTGTCATCCCTGGAGGAGAAGGACCTGGAGAACTTAACGGGTAAAGGAACGGCTCACTCTCTTCCCCTCTCATCCCTCCTGCTGCACTGTTTGTCCTGCAGCTCAAACTAAATAAAGAAACGTGCTCGTTGTCATTTTCATGGAGCTTAAAATCCTGCATATGCAGTGCCACTGTTGAGAATAGTGCGTTAGAGCACTTTGTCTTGTGCACCACATCTCCCATAGGATTTCATATTTCCCCCATGATGTTGCTGTTTTGCTTTAATATCAGTGTGTTGTTTAGATAAGAAGCCTTCTGTACAAGTAAAAAAAAAAAAAAAAGACTTAGCCTGGAATGGGACATTATCTGCAGCATAGCCTAAATAAAACCTCTCCTCAAGAGCCTGATGAAATGACGTCAGCACAACCTTATATTATACTTTATCCAGCTCACGATGTTGCCAGTCCTTTGTTGCTTTAGAGCCGTCTGATATTTAAAGATTCCTAATTAAATATAATTTAGTCCGCAAATCGGATTGCAGTGTAATCCGCATTTTTTTTTCCTGTATGTGCAGTGACAGCGCTCACCAGACTAAGCTGCATTAATGGGGTTCAGAGTGCTATTATAATAACGCAACTGGAGGACAATAGGATTAAACGTTGAATGCTGTCTAATAAAGTGATGTGTGAGAATGGAGTCGGGAGAGCTTCAGCTTCTCGTTTTAAGCAGCTGTCTGCTTCAGGTGTAATTGAATGTCTTTGACTTGAATGGAACTAACAAAAAAAAAAAAAATGTTATTTCAACCCACGGATAACATGTCAGTACTCACGGGGTTCACGAGCGGCAGAGGGATGAATAAATATATGTATGTGTATTCCATCCGTTTGCACGAGTGCGCGGGCGCTCAGGGAAATCAAGCCGGGCTCCGAGCCTCGTTTCTCCGCAGCGCACATCTGCAAATACAATGGCTCATATGTGTGCAGGGCCGGGCAGAGCTCACAGCCACAGCTCCCCTGAGCCGGAGGCTCATTGTCATATACTGGCATAAATTAAGATTGATGAGAGATTAAACGGAGCTTCTTTCAACCGCCCGCAATCAATGCGTCCTGACTGACAGTCGAGTTCTGACAATTATGTCGCAAAGTTGCACACTGTTTATCGTTTATTTTAGTGCGAGTTTTAACATATAGGCCTGTAATGTTATTTAGATAGATATGTATCATACAGTGGGCAGCTATTTTTCTTAGCTCAATTTGAACTCATTGTTTAATTGTATATTATCTCGGAGAAAAACGACTGACGGTGTTTGAAGTAGCCGTATAGCAATTTGAATATACCGCAACTCTCATGCAAATAGTTGTATGTAAACATTATTTCTGAAAGAATCACTCTGAACTTTCAAAATAGAACCAGAGGATCGTTATCTTTGGCGTGTTTATGTTAACATCCGTATTAACGAACCACGTGCCGGATTGAAGGCCCCCGCTGTCTTTCCAACAGGCAAACAAACCGCTCAGTGTAATCCCTTGTTGAGTTTTATATGTTTACCTTTGCTGCGTAAAAGCAGCGAATCCCCCCCTCCACTTCGGAGACACGTGTCTCTGACCGACATGTGTCTGTCCTCCAGGCCCAGTAAACGTGAGCACCAGCGCTCAGCTGGTGGCTCCGGCCGTGGTGGTGAAAGGCACGCTGTCCATCACCGCCTCCGAGCTCTACTTCGAGGTGGACGAAGACGAGCCGGGCTTCAAAGCCATCGATCCAAAGGTAAGAGACTCGAGCTCCATTGATCACGTCTCGAATTGTCAAAACGTTTTGAAGCCATGCTCGAACTTCCTTTAAATACTGTGCAGGCTGACGAACACAGTATGTTTCACAACCACGTGCTATTTAAAATGCATTTAAAAGCAGACATGCGTGTGTTGAACACCTGGTGATGTTGTGGCAAAGACGAGATGAATGTCTGTCTGAAGTTACAATGTGACTATTTTAAATGAAATGGGGGAATAAATATTTACCGCATGTTTTTTCTTCATGAATATTTTCTAAAGTAAATGTAACATTTATATTAAGTGGGAATAATAAATCCCGTTTTTTGTGATAGATAAACAAATTATCAAACTTGATATGGGTAAAACATAACGGCACATGGATCAGGCCTTCCCATTAGTAATCAGGATTTTTTTCATAGTAAACTGATTTAAAAAATAAATGAATACATTGCACGTAATTAGGGCTCCAATTAAAAAAAGAGATATAGTAAAATTTGGAATAATATCGATAATTCTTCATGTTTGCTAAGGCAGACTGCTGACCCACAGGTGGTTGTTTTTGTTCAGTTGAACACTGCATGAAATGATCTGATTTGTTTTTAAACATGTATCGTTGCGTATTTAAATATGTTGATTTTAATAACATGCGAATTTATTTGAATGTGATTTTTGTTTTAGAATCTATTGTTAAAAATCCTCTACAATAAAGGTGTCGTATACGATAGCACTGCGCTATCTAAAACCCTATGCATGAAACAGATTAAGGCTTCGGTTTGTCTGCAGGCCCTGTTAAAGCAGAGAGATGCTCCCAGGCCTATATATTAACACGAGTCCGTTGATTTACATTCATTCGAAAATCCTTTCGAGCCTGTCGCTGTAAAAAAAATAACGTGAAGTCGGCGGTGCACATTTGTTCTTTAAATGCAGCAAACGCTTCCATTTTTCTTTTCCCAGGTCAGCTGTCTCTCGTCAAAATGAATCATTGAATGATTATCTTCATCAGACAATAGCAACAAATAAAATGCAACAGATGTGCCTGTCATATCAGCTGTCAAAACACGCCAAGACACGAGGCCAAGTTGTAATTTAATTTGCAACATTTTATTAACATTTCTTTTAAAGTCACATAATGAAAAAAATTGAACTTGGCACGCTACATTTTTCTTTCACTTCACGATTTTGTGCATTTATTTAAATAAAAGTTTCTTCACTTTGTGAAAACATTTAAAGAAGACAACTGAAAGTCATTACATTTATCTGAAAATGTACCTTCACTTTCTCTCTGGCAGTGGCCCAATTGCTCTATTTAAAAAGGGTTTTGTGGTTTGCTCGCTGCATTATTTTTCTTACTGATTTGTTTTTTTTTTGTTCACATTGCTTCGAGAATCATTTGCAGAATCGTATTTGTCCTCAGAAGTTTTTTGTTTTTGTTTTTTTTATCCCAAAATGTCTCTTCGGCTCTGTCTCGACAATCACTTTATAGTTTGTCCAAACTTTTAGCGTTGGTGAGGATTTCCCTCGCTAGTCTCCACGCCTGCTTAGCAGCAGCCTCCAGGGCCGAGTGAGGCTTTCCCTGAAACAAGTCCAAGTTTGGCAAGAAGTAGTGGGGACATCTGCGGCACTGCAGACAGGATATGAGCTGCAGCAGGATGCCGTTCAGTCGGTCTCCGAGGCAAGACTCGTCCCAGTCGGTCTCTCTCGGGTGTTTCTCGCACTCGTACAGCAGCAGGGTCTTCATGTGGTAGTTTTGGAGCGGCTGTCCCGGGAGCTCCAGGTGACGGTCCCTCAAAGTCTTCAGCACGGACAGGCACTTCTTCCTGCAGCCGGCCATTAGCAGCCTGTTCTCCGCCTCGCTGAACTGCAGCACCCAGGCGTCGCTCTCCGCGGAGCTCTGCTTCCCCGTTAACGAGTAGCACTCTTTGGAGAGGAGGTTAAACCCCTCGGCTTTGACTTCCGCTACTCGGTTAGGACCGGGCCAGGGGATGTGTGGCATGGGCCACTGCGCCGCGCTCCGAGGCCAAATCCCAGTGCACTTGAACGCGGGCGTGATCTGCACCACGTACCTCTCCCTGATCCTTAGTCTGACCTCGCTGGTGTCCGCCACCATCTTTACCACGTCGCGGTAGCTGCATTTGTCCACGGCCTGTGCCACCAGAGTCTGGAACCTGGAGCGGATCTTTCTGGCCGATAGGTAGCCCGAGGCGGTGATGAACTCGACCCACAGCGACATGCTCCGTTTACGGCCATCGCTCAGCTTCAGCACCGCGCAGCCGGGCAAGGAGCCGTCATCCACGAAGTTGAACACCCCCATTTGGTTGAGGTAAAGCACCACCTCAAACTCATTGGGGGAGATGACCTCCATCCCCTCGAAGCGCGCATCTATCTCGCTGAGGGAGCTGATGAACCGGGGCTCCTGCACCTCCACCTCCTTCAGAACATCCGACACCACTTTACAAACCTCCCGGATGGTCTTTGCAATGGCCGCTTTGCGAGCTTGGCATCTCTCGTTGTGATATTTGTTGAGCTGGTAAACCAGCTTTGCCTGCGTCGCGATCATGTTCGGGCAGAGGTCCGGGCTGTACACCGGGGAGTCGCAGTAGGTTGACGGATCCAATGCTTACCGGTACAGCCAGAGGCAGACGCTTCCCCGTGCAGGAAAAAGTGTGTGATCAAAAGTTATTTGGCTTTGAGCAGCGGATGGACGTCAGCGTGAGGAGGAGGAAACGGATAGGGATGCAACGGTATTAGCCCTGCTAACTATCAGTCCAACCCAACATCACTTCCAGCGCCGATAGGTAGAGTCGTATTCAGGCTGCGGGTCACCATCCGGGTCCTGGGCTGCAGACGCTAAAGGCTAACATCGCCTACAGTGACCATCTCCTCTTGCTGTTTATTCTCTCCTCTGCGTCCCCGCTCACTTTATCGTCCACACTCAGCTGTGAGCTGGACTTGTGTAGTTTATGAATGGTTCCTTTCGCAAGAGTGAAAGGGGTCGGGCTTCTTCTCCTGCAATCATGTGCGGAGCTGTCAGTGCGGGCAGCCAATCGGAGCACGAGGAACTCCAGTCAAGCCTCGGCAGCATCGGGCGCGCGGAGCTGGTGTCGACTGCTCCCAATCCGACACAGGAACTCACAACCCTATAGGTTTATACGGGCAGATTCAAGTGTATACTCTTCAAGACTTGCAGCAGTAAAACATTTATTTTTCAGTGTTGCTCTTTGTGCGTAATTTACCCGGTGCGTATGAGTGACAGCCTTTAACTTTGCACTGTTATAAGTCTCTTTTTCTCTCCGTTTTCCCGTGTTTTTCTCATATGTGAAAGGCTCTGTAATGGCAACGTTTTTTCTCTCATTGACAGCAAGTATCGTTTATTGTCATCCATTACGCAGTATGTCATTTTTATCATAAGAAGTCTGAAAATGTATAACATCTATCAATCGATGCAAATCCGTGCGATTTCCCTTTTTCTAATTAGCGCGAGACATGGTCAGTTGGTCACTATTTGGAAATTGAATTACTATTTGGAAATTTAATTATAACTTTATAAATACAACTAATGCAACTAATTCATGCCATTGTTTACTTATTCTCTTCATTTAAGACCGGTTATACATCCCTTTCATTTTTAGTGATTGTGGTTTTTATCACATTCATGTAAAATTGTATATTTGTTTATAAACTCTAAATATGTCGTGCTGTTCAATATAGTTCAGCAGCTTTCTTTTTTAATGCAAGTTTAAAATAGTAATTGTGTCGCGTGCACCTGCAGCATATGCTCAGATATACGCTTGAATATCGACCGAAACTAACTGGAACGATCAGATAAATGAACGCCAGTGATACACCAGATAGACCTTTTTAACTAATCAATTGATTTAAAATTGAATATTTAGTGTTATTTACACAGTCGATATTTTGGATTGAGCCAAATAACTGAAAACAAGATTTGTGTCCGCGGCTTCCGACGCACACATCTACACACACGAGCGCGCGCGCGGTAATTTGCCCGTGGGTTTATCGCCCTGAACGTTGTCCATGCTGAATAATTTAACCATGGGTCTCTCCAACGGTGTAATTGAAGTCCCCTTGTCACCCAGACTTCATGTTGGAGGACTAAAGAAGTCATTACATTCTCCCACAGACAAGCGGCTGCGGTGCGAGACATATTTAGCAGGCTGGGAATATAAAAATAATCCGGAGTGAAAAATCTTATGCAATGTTTGGGCGAGGTATTGTTGCAGCCATTACCTTTGCAGTCCTTTAACACGTGTCTGCTATTTAACGAGGTCGCAGTCATTATAAGCTCTTGCGCACAATTAAATGGAGTTTTTCCCGCTACTTTTACATCTCTATTCTTTCAAGGCTCATGTTAAATACGTGCTGTCATTTTAAGTGATTATCTTTTTTTGAGCAGCAAAACCTGCCACTTCCTCACTAGCGACATTAGGCTCAAACTTTTATATTCAATCTTATAATTTCAGAAAATAAATCAGACTTACAGTAATGAGCAGACACCTCAGTCTGTAATATGTTAAATTGCTTCCTTGAAGTCTTGATCACAGACAATATGGTGAACTGTATAGCTACATGGAAAAATGTCTTAATATTTTCTGTTTGCAGAAACTGCAATCCCGAGGCCATAGAAACCAAACACCGCTATATTTGTGCAAATGAAATACAAATACAAATATGCATGAATGTCGTGACACTTGTTACAGCAGTAATGTTACATAATGCACAATATTAATTCAGCAATGATTTCCAGAAACTCATTTACTGATATGAAGTAGCCAACTATGCAAGTAAGCCACAAACATTTCAGAAGAGGCAAAGATGAATGAGCCCCCCCCCCCCCCCCTTCATAGTGACACATTCTCTGGACTTCATCATGTAGCTTTTTGCGAGTGCTGATGAGTCTTTAGGGAGTGTAAAGTAACTTATGATAAAAGAAATGTAGAATTTATTATTTCGTGCAGTTTGGAAGACCTGCTGAATATTTGAGCTCATGTCAACAAATACGCTTTAAATTCAAAAATTAAAACGCATTCAATACGATTTTTATGGGATCGCATCATATTTGTTTTCTTCTTTAAAGACAGCAACTTGTTTATTTTATTATATACCATGTGTCAATAACATACAAATATTGTGCACAGTTTTCTATCAATAGGTTTGACTTGGAAGGGACTGTTTGCCCATCTAGAATAATTAATTTAACTTTAGTTTTCCCCACCAAGAAAAAAACATTCAAGGTGAAACATTACCGACGAGTATTAGCTTGTGTGTCCTGACTGTTGAATTTGATGGACAAGCGCCGCACATCTATTTGGATGTTGTTCCTAGAACTACCGGAGTATCTAGAGAAACTGTGGCAAGAAAAGCAACAGTTGACTTATTGGGAGATTTTTCAATAAATAATTGAAATTTGACTGAGTTAAACTATTTGGCATTCCTTTCCTCCGCATCTTACTCAAGTAAAACGTGAGTTATCTTAATGTTTAAAAATTAGGAAAAAGATAGAACCCGAAAGAAATAACTGAGAAAAAAATGTCTGGCTGTCTGATTTGACTCTTTATTACCAAGCGCACAGCTCCTGAGAGATTAATCGACTTGGAGAGCAAGTGTCCAAATATTATGAAGGACATGCTAACTGTAATTTAATGAAATCTACGACGGCAAGCAAAACGCATCATGAATCCATTTTGGTGTGCCTTTCATACCACATGTTCAGTAACTGTGTTCATTTTTGTTTTATTGCAACGTAGAATAGACCGGATACAGTGGACTTTATGAGATCTATTTTACGAGTTAAAATGTAAAGGTCAGCCTTATCTCAGAAAACTGTATCTACCGTTTGCGTGCCTTGCAGTCGTAGGTGGATAGTTTTTAGTTTTTATTCCATCTATTTCTTCTCAAATTATTCCCCTTTTCATAATAAGCATATGTACAATGACAAAGGGCACCTCACTCATTCATCCATTCTTGCTGCTTCTTTGTGCCCTTTATACTGAAAACGTTGAGAATTATCTGTGGTGCCTGAAGAGTCCCCCCCCCCCCCCCCCTGGTTAATATTGACTGGAGAAAAGATCAGGGGCCTGTCAGAGAGCTCTTTGATCTGAGTCTGTGTGACGACTCCACCGTGATCCCCTCCCGAGCACAAAACAGTGTCCATGCCAGTGCAAATCTCTGCCAGCTGATGAGTAACCTCACCGCCTCTCATCTTTTGTTTTTCTCTTCTTCTGTCCTTGCTCTGGCCGTCGGTCCTACGGTCTCTGCTTTATTCTTCTTTTCCCTCTCCCTCCAGATTACACTGAGTACCCCCAGGTGGCTCAGTGCTGTGTACACTACACTGTTTCCATTAGAGGGTTTACAATCAGGAAAACAACCTCAAAGACAGCATTTGTCTTTCAAACATATTTGAAACGTATTTGCTCCCTTTTATGTGACTATTCTGTTTCATGAAAAAAACATTGTAGAAAATTTGAGTTTCAGTCATAATTTGGTCAGTCTTGTTCATCTACTTGTTGACAGTACTATACTGTACATGTGACCAATACAATATACTTACAATGACCGTGGTCCTTGCAATACTTCTCTAAATGTTATATTTTATGGCTTGGTAGGACATTAGAAGATATTTGAAGAAGGCAATAGAAAGTTTCCTCCCTTGTTTTGAGTTAGTGTGCTTTGTAATTCCAAGTGAGTGATGGGGGGGGGGTGTCGAGGCTTGGCATTTTTTGGTACATGCTGTTTTTCCCTTTTCCTCTCTCTGGAATCATCATGATCGGTGCTGGGAGAGTGGCTTAGTACCGAACAATACATGCACATGTGCACATAGACCGACATCGGCACACATGTGAACTGAGCGAGTACATTTTGATGCACATTTTGTTGCCGTCTCCTAAACCCGGGTGGACCCAGCTGCTCCCTCCATAGAGGGCTCAAAGTAAATCATCGCAGGCAACTAATTGCCTGGCAGGCCTCTGCATCTGCTCGGCAGATAGCAGAACTGATGAAGTCACGCAGCAGATGTGTGTGTTGCCTGTGTGTCGGTACGCGTGTTTGTGTTTAGCGGTTCCCTCTCTGCGTTTAGACACAAGCCATCAATATTGCATGTGGAGTTATTGTTGCTGAGCCACTCCTGGAGACTACTAATATTGCATGAATGAGGAAGTGAAATTCGCTCTACTCATCTGATTGGTCAAAGGAAATACCAGTAAGAACCTGATTGGAGGAACCCTCCCTTAGATCCTCATTGCACTGTGAGTGTAGTATAAACTGTTCTTGTGTCCAGATAGCAAACTACTGACGACTATTAACTCTTTCTAACTGTGGATTGAGTATGTAGTTCTTTCACGGTGGCAAAATAAATAATGGCATTCACATTAAAGTCATATTATTCCTGATTGTGGTTTTGATTTACAATGTCCCACAATCCATCACACACTGGAAATGACAAAGCAGAATAAAAAGTGAAAATGTTGAGGATGGTGTGACCGCTTCAGCAACATATTGTAAAATACAGAAAGTAAGTTAAAAATATATTGAAAAAGTTTATCTTTTTCTTTATGAACTTTTCAAATGTTTAAGCCTCCGATTGAAGTTGTGACTTGACTTGTATACTCAGTCAGTATAGAAAGGAAAAGTACACGTAATTGTTATTGGACTAACTCCAAAATGTTGCATTGTCAACTGTAATACATTACATGTAGTTCATTAGTATGCTACTGGGACACATTTAGGGAGCAATTCATTGATGGAGAAATTATTGAAATGATCACTTACTGGGCCACTCAACGATGTGACAATCAATCACAGAAAAAAAGGTACTTCTAAAGACTGTTAAAAAAAATCATGTCATGTACCTAATGGCGTGTTACAATGATATACAGTACGTGTATACTGTTCCAAACCAAATATCACACTATGTTGGAATACTCATACTTTGAATCTGTTATTTTGCCTCATATGACCTTCTCAGTTTTTGTTCTATGCTGTAATTACCTGTAAAACCCAGCTGATGGAAGTTTAACTGTGTTGCTCTTTCTGAATCCTGTGGAGATCTACACCATTTCCAAAAAGTTTTAGCCAAAGCCAAGTTAGAAAAACATTTTGGAAAGAACACCAGTAAATTTCTCCTAAAGGTCAGTGTCCAACCTTGGACTACGCAACGATGAAACCCCCGTTGAGACGACATTGGTAACTCTAATGAGTGGGGTGGTGACGGCTTCTCGGGGTTGGCTGGAGTGGCTGAATGGATGGTCTCTCAGTCAAAGAGAACCACCGCGGTGTTATGTAGCAACCAGTCCCATACCGTTAAGCTCTCCCTAAAGTGTCAAACTGCTGGCACCCTCCCCCCCCCTCCCCTCCTCCTGCTCGCTCCACCAAACTCTCATGGTCACCAGGGACGACCTTCGGCTGCAGCTGCCAATCACAAAGAGCCATGGCAGCAAGAGGTCTCTGAGAGAGGAGCCTATTGATTTTCCAGTTAGAGCCTAAGTAGTGTGTGCTATAGGACTAACGGACAGCCCAAGCAGGTATGTCATTATCAATGAGCCCAAGGAAACGGATCCCCTCACTCTCACTCATTCATATTGGCCTCCTTCCCTCCCTTGTTCCCTCCCTCGGCCTCTCCTTCGTGCCGCTTCACCATCCGTTCCCTCCGCTCTCCTCGTCCGCTCTGACAGAGTGCATCCTGGGATGGTCAATAAATCGCTCAGCCACACCACGACAACAACCGGCGGAGTGATGGGTTGGGATGACCTTCTTTCTCTTTCCTTCCCTTCTTTCCTTCACGATTTCCCTGTCTGTTCCTCCCTGGTTGCCAGGTACAGTGATTACAGCACCTGTGAGACATGAAACATTTCCTTACCGGAGACGCACTCATTGGCATCGCAGCAGTCATGTATTCCTCCCTGATTTTCTCTTTCTCGAATCCTAAACATCCAGGGTCAGTTTAATCACAAGCATCATTCCCCGCAGCCCAGTTTGGCTCATCCAGTCATCAGGAAACCCAATTATTATCATGCTGCTCCTCTCGATTTGCCTCACTGCTTATGTCAAGTCACAGTCCGAGCTTCGGGAGCTGCTCAACATAAAGACATGTGCAAACAATTACAAATGATTTAGGCCAATTCGAGGAGATAAGGCCAAATAAAGGTTTAAAGCTTCCTGAAGTGAGTTTCTGTTCCCCAGTAGAGCAGTAAAGTCTTGCTACCTTTTTTACTGTCTCTTTAGCTTTATCTGTGTCTCCCTAACACGAAATGCATATGTAAACCACCTCCTCTACATGTCTGTGATATGGCCTCTCGTATTACGGTCCAGTTGTTTGAGTGAGGTTGTATCAGCGATGCCTTACTCATTCTGTAGGGATGAGGTCAGCCGTCCCCTGGCCATATGTTGGGTGTTTAAGACTGATGGAGGAAGACTTGTTACTGATGGGCCTCAAAGCTTTGAAAAAGCCTAAATACTCTCTTATCCTTTTGCTCATGGTCTTTGTACTTGTCAGATATCCTCTGGAATTTGACTATTGACAGACTTTAAGATCAACGGAAATACATGTGCACAATTCAAGATGATTCCTTTTCTTTTGTGAGTTAAGGTAAGCCTGACTTTTCCTTAACAGTGAGGTTGACACTTTAGGTTTTTAGTGAAATATCTCAACTATTGGGTGGATAACCATGACATTTTATTCAGACATTCATGGTCCCCGTAGGATGAGTCCTTCTGTCTTTGAAGATCCCCTGAATATTCATTTAGGGCCACTATTGGGTCAACGTTTTTGCTTATCCAGTAATATTAATCAACCTTTATCACATGAATTAGCACCAAATGTTGCACAGACATTCATGGTTTCCAGATGATGAATCCTAATTAACTGTAGTGATACTCTGACTTTCCGCTTGTGCCACAACAAGTTTGACTTTTTGGGTTTTAAGTGGGTCGTCACGACAACCATTGGATGCATCAATATAGACAATCATCACTTGCAGGATGAATTGTAATCATTTTTATGACCCCTTAACTTTTTACGTAGCGCCTTCATCAGGACATTTGAATCAATGTGATACTTAAGTTCTTCAAAACAATTGGCATTTCCTTCAGCCTCAGCTGTACTTTGCGTTTAGTTCTAATTCGCAAATGTTAGCATGCTAACATGCAAAACAGAGATTTAACTCGAAGCACCTCGTGACAAAGTATAGCCTCACAGAACAGGTAGCATGACTGCAGACTCGTAAGACTTTTTTTAGCCTCGACGAGATGTAAACCGTGCATCTTGTGCAAAGCAGGTACATGAATCTCTGCAGTGAGTTGTAACCAGGTAGGACATGTCGAGGAAAGACGATTGCCACATTGGCAATCGCATAAAGAACCATTAGACACTGTCATCTCGCCACCTAATGATGACTAATGTCTCCCTTCCAATTGCTCTTCCCTCCCACACAAGCACACAAACAACTACCCCATCTCCTTTCACCAGTAAACATGCTCGGCCTCTCTCTATCCCTCTGTTTGTGACCTGACTTTGGACCTCAACACAACCACAGACCACTGTGGCCGAGACCCGGCTCACACTTAACCAAGCACCTCCAGACAAAGAGCTGCCACCCCCTCTTTGCACCTGAGCCTATAGCCCCCTCCATCATGCTCCATCTCTGGGTTTGACTGGGCCAGTCAGGGGGCAGGTGCCTCCCCTCCCTTCCTTTGATTGATCCCCTCTCTCCATCATTTATTCCCTTCGTCTGCCTCTGTCACACGTGTCACAGGCAACACACCAGCCTGATGGATAGACCTGTTTATGGATGCCAGTCTGCCTGGTAGGCTACTGATATTACAATCGGCACCTGTGTACCTGCTGTTCACCCAAGCCTCTGTTATTCAGCTGAGGTCAGAGCGACAGCCGGCTCCAATTGAAAAATCGATGTCCAGCCCGGCATATTTGAAATTGGAATTGTAAATGTGCTCTTGGTTTGTCAAAAAGGTCTGCGCTGCATTTCAAATGATACAACTAGATCCATATGTTGGAGGATTTGAGTTAATGTGTGTTGTTGGGCTTCCTTTTATCAGTATTTCTAATCTTAGAATGCCTCATAAATATGAAGCCAAAATGACAGGACTAGGACATAATATATTTATCACAGCTGTTAATTCCTAATATAAATCAAGAGTCATTCAAACCAGATGTATTTGTTTTTATAAGGTAAGCTGATAGCACTGTTGTGTACAGATATCTCGTGCGCCGGAGAGCAGAATGTTACATTGCTGAATGCTGGTGCCTCCGTTGCCATAATGGTTAATGAGCCATCCAGTCTGGTTGAAATGGCACATCCACAGGGACATTCTGCAGATTACTCACTCATCCAACACTCATTTCTAGCTGACATCAGCACAACCAAGCTTTACTTCTGCTCTGTGGAAAGAAGACAGTAGAATGAGATGCAGTATAATTAGATTTGTACACACATCTGCACAATAGATTGCAGACAGTCAAAGTTAGAGTGTAGTGTCACATTTAGCAGCTTGAGAGACAGGTATTTATTTTAGGATTTAGGAGAGTGAATATTTAACTTTCATTTATCAGGCGGCCAAAGCACAACTGCAAATACATGCTGATATTGCTCCATGTTTGCTGGATGTGCAAATGACTTATGCTAACATGTTTGTTTTAACAACTTCATACGGTAATGTGATATATATGTATGTCAAAGTTGTGTTTATAGCTTATTTTGCCTTAAAAAAACAACTCTACAAAGGGTGATAGACGATAGCAGAAGTCTGACTACCAAGTGAATCTTGTTGTGCTTCACTTTTCACTTCACTCATAATTTATCTGCCTCCAGAATATTGAAGATGCTCACTAATTAAATTCACTCTGTTACAGTTGTATCTCAAAATGTTTGTCACTGATAAACCTGTCACTCCAATTGAGTCGCCGTCAAATTCTTAAAAGTCTCCACCGCTGTTCCTTTTCTACGAGTCCCATTCTCTCGCTCCTCTTTTGCGTCGGACAACCAACCCCGAATTCCCCAACAGGGGTGTACTTTTCACCCCACACCCACTTAAGCTGGTGACAAAAGCCGGATTAGAAAAGAATTTACTTCAGCGAAGCCTTGCACCAACCCCAAAAAAAAAGCCTATCCATCACTAAATGGCAAAATGAGAGATTGAAGGAAAGCGGGAAGAATGCGAGAGGAGCCGGTCAGCGATCTTAACCTGTCTGATGTTTGCCATGGCGGCTTATAGGGGAACAGAGTGCCAAAAGCATTGAGGCTACAACACCACCTGTGCTTCAGCGGTGGCTCTGTGCCGTCTCCTCGATTTTCTGAATATCTGTGAAAAGCATAAACATTCTTTTACTCCGTTTCCTGATGTGCAATTGTTTACTGATGAGCAGAGCATGACAAATCGAGAAACGTATTCAAACCCTTTCAGTGCACTCTCAACAGGTGCCCAGCAATACTGTTGAGGTCTTACACTGTGTGTAGCTGCTTTGCAGCTCTCAGGGGGGGTGCATTTTATGTGCACTATGTCCTAGTTGAAGGTTTTAAACGTGCATCGTGCAAAGACCGCAGAGAGGATCTTCTCAATTTGTGGATGTCTGGTGCATTTCACACCCCTCTTCCCTTCACTTATGTGGCCTTATCCATCCTTTGTTCCCCATCACCTTTGAGCCACTAGCGCTGCCCTTTGCGGCCCCAGTCTAAGCTGCGATGGGGTAAAAAAAAAAAAAAAAAGGGACGCTCTGAAAAAACAAGAGCCATTTTATATATGTATCCCTGAAGTTATCTATGTGTAAATTACCAAAATATGTAACACTTTTAGGTTGAAAAGGTTCACATTGTTGTATTTACCGATGTTATGACTCATTTTCATTTATGAATTCCATGTTTATGTATATCCCTGACACCATTAGTGTTTAGTGTTGCCACTTTGGCGTCGTCTTATGTGTCGGGGGGGGGGGGGGGGGTCTTCTGAGGCTTTCGTCCTTATAGCTTATGCCCAAAGGCTGAATGTTTAATGAGTTAATGCACTGAAGTCTTCACTTCTCTACCAATTAACCCCGAGATCACTGCAGTATTTCCCTAAATCCACACAAGACCTTTTCTTTTTTTTTTTGTTCCCTCTTTAAGAACGCTAAGCAGCCAAGGAGAGGAAAGGAGAAAAGGCTAACCTGTTAGCAAACAGTGAAAAGGGCCAAAAAGGGGTTTAATCCTTATTAGGCTAAATTCAGACTACGTGGCCCCACAGATCCTTTCAAAGGGGACTTTCTTTAGGGAGTGCAAACCCTTACTGGGTGACGTTTGGACCTGAATGCTTTGAGCCTTTAGGCTTCATAACCTACACTTGCTGCAAGCTGGGCTTGTTTATTTTTGCTTTAATTCTCTCACACTCCAGCACAGCTTCTTAGTTATGTTTATTTCTTTTTAGCTTGTAGTTTGTTTTACTGCCCTCAAGGCAAATAGGCCTTTGTATGTGTCCAGTGATTACATCTTGAATTAGTTACATGATGGTAGAACAATTGTGCCCATCAGTCATTGGTGGACACAAATGGCTTTGACGACTTAAATTGTAGCTTGTTGACAATGCAGCCAATATCCAGCATTGTCTGTTCTCACTTATACAAATATTCTATATGGATAATATACAAATCTGACTGCTTATTATAGTTAATATAACGATAGCTTGACGGTGTGTTATATGGGCTTTTTCACTCGACTTGTGTAGCCGATTCAAGTCCTGATCTTACCAAGTACGGAGTGGGGACTGGGGAGGGGCCGGTTCACCTTCTGTGGCTCCGTGGTAGAGCAGGGTCGTTCTTCAATCGGAGGATCGGCGGTTCGATCCTCGGCTCTGCTCGATGTGTCTGTGGGGCAAGACACTTTACCCCAAATTGCTTATGAATGGTTAGTTAGAGTCCTGGTGGGCAGGTGGTTCCTTGCATGGTAGCCCCTGCCATCAGTGTATAAATGGGGGAATGATAACATGTGACTTTCTCTTGGCTCGGTGCAATGACTTCCTGGAGTTTTGTTGTCGCCACAACATTGCCAGGAAACCCCAGGAATAGATATGAGAGTGCTATCAA
The DNA here is from genome assembly GCF_949748355.1 of Melanostigma gelatinosum. Lineage (NCBI taxonomy): Eukaryota > Metazoa > Chordata > Actinopteri > Perciformes > Zoarcidae > Melanostigma > Melanostigma gelatinosum. Next base: position 20,174,789 of record NC_136644.1, on the reverse strand, counting down.
TCTTCTCATTGACCTCTTGGCAAGAAAACAAATAAGCATATTTCTCCCATGTGAGATTTTTAATAATTTCTTTTGTAATTTTTCGAAGAAATACTTTTGTGTATTGGTCTTCACTGGGGTATATCACTTTTATACTTTCTCCACATTTTTGTATTTTCACTGCTTGCCCTGCTACACTACTCCCACACTCAAACAGTCATGGAGCACATGGCCAGTTGGTTGAATCATACTCTTGCTGAGGCACAAAGGCTACAGGGTAACTGCTGGAGTGTGAAAGTAGAGTCATGTGGCTGCACTGTCTTAAGTCAAATGATTCCAGGTTCTTACGGTGAGGGAGCATTGTTTTCCCCTTGAGTGAGTGACTCCTATTTCACCCCAAGCCCAACCTACAAACTAACGACACCGTCTCACTATAATTTGATTGAAACGCACCTCTTTCAGTGAATATTTACAATGAAAATATGTTCCAGTACAGTACTCTGTTCTTCCTGTTCCCTCTTCCTATCTTTTTTTTTTTCTGGCTATCACTCAATCTCAAAAGCGAAATCTGTCTTAATTGGCTCCAGAGGGCTCTTGGAGGCTTTGTGTCAACGGTGATGAGGGTCCTGATTGGTGCAGAGGCACAGGCAGCCAACAGACCCTTGTTAGTGTGTCGGGGCCCTTTGCTTGCTCGTTAGTCCGATGAACTCATATACTGATGGGGAGTGACAAGGCCTCGTTTACCAGTGTGGAATAGAGGGTGGTGGGGGCTGGTGTGAAGGGGGAGGAGGCAAACAAGAATATATGTGTAAGGAATAGGGAGAGTAGGATTATAAGTGTTTCTAAACTGTAGTCTGTTTGTGAATGCACCAGGTGATGGTGTCAAAAAGCCCTTAAATGTCAGCTTGTGTTCGCCGGTGATTTCTTTCTCATTTGCCGCAGCAGTAAATTGAACGTCAGCGTCTCGGTCCACTGAAACTCTGGTTGTTGTAGATGGCTTGATTCTGTGGTCAGTCAAGCGAGGAAGAGTCACAAACAGCACGGCTATGATGTTACTATATGAGGTTTTCTTTGCATTTGTGACTTTTGACTGAGAAAAGGCGAGTCTGATTTAATTAATGTTGAATCTGCAGCCTCGGCCCATTCTTTGCATGTAAAAGTCATTTAGTGACGTGGCGAGGAGTGTGGACGTGGACAGCTTCTGGGAAATGGAAAGCAATAAGCAGCGTTACATGCTGATAAGTCCACAGGTTTTGTGTTGTTATGAATTCTATCAAGTTCTCACAATACCGCTTGTCCCTCGTCTCCGTTTTGATGTTGATGGATCACCTCTCTTCCTCCCGCTCATTATTTTCATCACCTTATCTCCCACACCACTTCATTTGACCAAAAGGTAATAATAAATCCCTCATCCATTATCCTTTAACTGAGGCAGCCATGCGGAAATCCTTAACAGGCAACAAATTGAACTTCAATCACCTCATTTTCCTTCAAGGACGCACAGCGCATTAAACTGAACGAGCAAATATGCGTCTACCACTTATCAAACACTGTTTGTGTCGACTGACTATTGGAGTTAAAATTAGACTGTTTTTCCCCCGTATTTTACGACGTATAAGAATTTACTTTATTGGTAATTGGCAGTGGCCTCTGTCCGCTTCAACTCAAGTGTCTTATCAGCCCCGAAACACACACACGCGCTCAGTCTGGCGACAGCGGAGGTAGTTGAGAGCCTCATCTATCTTGAACCATGCTGCTGATAGTTGGTCTGGTGCTCCTCCAACTCTCCCCCTTATTGAGTGCAGTTTCAATTATATTTCATCTGTAGTGTCGCCATGTTCCTCCACTTGACTTTACCCGTGTTTCTGAAGAGGCAGTGGCTGTTAAAGGAGACTGGCTTTGCTAAAGGAAAAGGGCGATGAAGAGGGTTCACTGGCGAGGACTGTCTGCGAGATTCAGCGGTGACAGTTTCTGTGTGTGTGTGTGTGTGTGTGTGTGAGTGTGTGTGCTTACACACCGCAGCCACAGTCACTCGGCCCCTCTTCATGTGTCCCTCTTCATTCCGCACTCTTTTGGGCATCTGACAAAGACAAACGACAGTGCTTCAGAAATGAGCAGCAGCCTGGCGCACAAACAGGTTGAACGAGGAGGAGGGCGAGCCGGAGAGAAAGCATTGCAATCAAGACTCGTTCCTTTGTTTTCGGTTTGCCGGTGTTTTCTCGCGTGACGCTTTTGAAATTGATCTCGGGACACACCAGACCTGAATCCATGGTTAACGTTCCACTTGAAATGAAACGTCAATAAAACTGTTATTCGCAACCAATCATGTTGACATACAAGCTCCTGGTTCCCTTTATGGAGTCTTCTGTCCTCTTTGAACAAAAAAGGGCTGAAAAGAGTAAAAATGAAATGTGATGCAAATCCCAGCACAGTCTGGTTCCTCCTCTGCTTCTGTAGCTTTCTCATCTGTTTGAGCTTGACTGATCCACTTCCACCATTACAATTTATCACAGAGGAAGCTGGTGCAGCCATAATTCCAGCCCGGACAATAACCTCCACACCGTTGTAATTTGTCCAGACGTGGTCAGAGCGGCGAGAGCATTACGGCGTGGATAGTTTGTCACGCTCCTTGTCACCCGCTCTGCTTTTTCATCTGCAAGGGAAAGGGCGCCGCCGATGGGGACAATGATCTTGGGAACATAGAGTGCTATTTACAGCGATCCGGGAGATTCATTGGTCCAGGGACAAATATGATATCTGGCTGCCTCCGCTACTGTCATATCTGTCTGTGGAATCAGAGACTGCAACTTTATCACTTCAGCCCTGGACGTCTTCTTGACATCCATGTTGAGGTCTATGAGTATACTCCTGGGGATGAAATGAGTCAACCACTCCCTCTTTGGAGGTGAAAGGTTACCCACCAAGCATTCACCCATCATACACCTGAAAACAGGAATCAGATAGAAGCAGAGAAGTTGATTTAAAAGGAAGAAAAGAGCAGTTATCTCACTGCAATTTGTTATTGAGTTCTTGACATGGTAATTTGACAGCCATCATGTCTGTCAGTAGAGAGAATAAATCTGGTGTCATGGCCTGTTTTTAATTAAATTGTCTCGACTCGCAAAAATGAGAAGCTGTGATTAGTTCTGTCCCCAACAGTCTGTTTTTAACGTACAGACTACCATACTGTTAAAGAATGCAGCGTTCTACAATTCCAATCCTGTAGTATGGAATATTTAGTTGCTCACATCTAAAATACAAATCGTGTAATAACCATATATCACTAGACATCTATACTATGCATGTTGTCAAATACTAGAGGATCTTTAATTCAGTTCCCAATTCTACTTCTATTTATCTCTCACTTCGGATTTAAAGAAACAATGTGTTATGATGGTTGACCTGCTATGCAGCCCCATATTTATACAATATTTATGAAATGTGTGTGTTTTCTGCCTACAACGTACCTCCGCTACATTTTTTTTTAAATAATGATTTGTACATTACTTTCTTGAGCCTCTACCTCCCACGGCACCAATTAACAAGTTATAACACTTTGTTTAATCTGTATAAAAGCAATGGATGCTGTTACCAGCCAGGCTAGCTGTTTCCAGCCGATGCTAAGTTAGTAAAAACACGAGCCACTTGCATTGTGCCATTTACACTTCGAGTAAATGAAATGTAAGTGGATGAAAAGAAAAGCGTTTTTTTTTATATATGAAATTAACATCTCTGCTTAAGCATTAGGTTTTACTTCTTGCGAAGGGATTTGACTTTTTGAATGATAATATGAGTGCTGTTAAGCATCTCTGTGAGCAGTTGGCTGCAGGCGGATGGTGACTGGTATAGTCATCTTTAGCCCCTGTTATAAAGGAAGATAGGAGGCTGGTGGTTGCGGCCCCAGCCAGCTTCTCCAAGCCACTAATCCACATTTAATTGAACTCCAGAGACTTTGAAGCGAGTCTGTGATGCAGGCAGATCTTATTCCTCATAGAGACGGCGAGGGACAGGCTGTCCTCAGCTGGCTGGCAAAGGCCTCAGCTGGTCCCCTCTGCTGTCCCCTGCCTTTAATGAGCTCCTTTAACTTAACACTAGTCCTAGCTTGCTGGCTCACATTTGAATATTTTTGATTAATAACGCATCCTCTGAACCAAGCTGTGACAGCCTAAAGTGTCCCCTTTTACCTTTCTACCACATCCCCGTACGCCCCCTGTCAGCAGATGCCTTTGAAACAAAAGCCTAGTTAACAAAGCAGTGCTAAGTAGGTTAGTAGCAAATCTAAATGCTGGATTAGTAGTGGCAATGGCAGGGGCAGGGCCAAGCATCTGGGTCTGTCAGGCACTGTGGCAGCCATCAGAACAATTTAAATTCTGGAGCTAGCTAACATAATGTTGGTTACCTCCACGGAAATACAGAAAATAGTCAAATCAGATGTTGAGCATGAAATAGCCTCTTATCCTCATCGTTGTCACATCAAACCATTTCTATATATACTTTTCAGATGCTCCTAGTCACCTGCATGCTGTAATATGGATTATCTTTTAGTGAACTAAACATTTCCTTCACCTCGTTTAGCTGAAAAGCGCCTATTCTCTTGCTGAAGGGATCTCTATTTCATTGAGGCTGATCAATATAAGACATTAATCGTGCTGTTCAGGCCGTCGTGTGTGTGTGTGTGAAAAATGAACTAACCAAGCCTTCTATCTGCTCTTCTTCCCTTCCCTGTGTGTCCTTCTCTGCTCTCTTTCTTTTTACATATCATTCTTCCATTTTCCTTATCCCCAGATTTTAGCCTATACAGAAGGCCTTCATGGAAAATGGCTGTTCACAGAGATCCGTGCTGTCTTTTCCAGACGCTACCTACTGCAGAATACTGCTCTGGAAATCTTCATGGCCAACAGAAGTAAGACAGCACCTGCGAAAATGTCACCTTTTTATTGCCACCTTGATGGATATACATAAACATTTCTTAGTGTAATGACACTGGAGGTGATTTTATGCGGTACAAGCAAGATGAAAATAATTCTTGATAGAATAAATCTACGTTTTTCTGTGCTCGTCTACAGCGGCAGTCATATTCAACTTCCCAGACGCAGCCACGGTAAAGAAGGTGGTCCACAGTCTTCCTCGTGTAGGAGTGGGGACGAACTTTGGCCTTCCACAGACCAGGTGAGGCGCACAGCTAAACACAGAAATGCACAGTAACTCATTTTTTTTTTGTTTCCAAATATCTCTCTGTAGACTTGTGTGCAACACATACAGCACCGCATCTGAACCGATCGGAATATTCAAGCTACTGAAAGACAGTGGTGGTTAAAGGGAGTTAAATGGGATTAGAAAACATTCACATTGCTGACACTTATACACCGTAGACCTCCAAACTGAATTTTCTCCCTCCCGTTCTTGCTGTCACATGCACACAAGGGTCGGGTCACTGACTTGTCCATCCCTCCCACTCTCTCCTCACCACCCCCAAACATAATTGGCTTCACACAAACACAGTCCAGTTCATTTATTTATTTCCATCAGTGTGAAGCAAATAGTTGCTTGTAAGCCTGCAGGGCACACCCACTCCCTCCCTCCCTCCCTCCCTCCCTCCCTCACATCATGCCTGCTCTGTGTCCGGGAAGTGCTGAAGCCAAGCCCAACTCAGCTGCTTGCATGCGTGTTCCAGTATAAAGTCCTGTGGAAATCAAGAGAAATTAAGTAGTGCCCACGAAGTCTTACTGTATAATGCCTTTTAATGGAACATTCTAATTAACTTATGCGACCAGCTAAAGTTTAATACATTAAATGGTGGTAAGATACGTTGTTGTCGAATCAGTTTTATTCATATAAACCCAAATCACAAATTCCTCTCAAAGGACTTTACATTATCAAAACTATGACACCCTCCTTTAGACACTTAATTTAGATAAGGAAGAAAAATAAGACCCCTTCATGAAGAGTAAATTTTTAAGTACAAATACATTTGAAGCAAACAATGGGCAACATAGAGTTTGAACCAAATCCAAATATATGGTCAAATCTAAATATTCTCCACATTGGGATTAATTTCAGTTTCATATTTTTTGTGAAGTGTCTGTTGTTCTTAATTCGAGCCGTGGCAGTTGTTGTTTGGTGGGATACATGAATATTTGGGGAGGTGACGTGCGAGACAGCAAGGTTTAGGATCTATGGGAAATGTTTTCTTCATATTGGGGAAACAAAAAAGCAATTGAAACGGTGAATACTGAAGGCTATATAATCAGTCTGAGTAAGGAGGTGCATGTAAGGAAGGAAGTGCATGGACGGCGTGTGTATAATATTGAACACACACACACACAGAGTTAGGGTGAGAGAATTTGTGTGTGTTTGTGTTTGGCTCATTTATCAAGCTAGTCTGCAGGCCAGGTTACACCTTGCCTCTTTGACCCGAGGACAGCTGTACCGGGCAGCTCAGTGCACACACACCAGCTTTATTTAATGCCAGAGTGCCACAACAATAATTGCACACCCACACTTCATTATCCATGTAATAGTGTTGCTCATAATTAGATATTACCCTCCTGCTTTTAAAGTTCGCCGTTATCAAGCACCTTCTTTACCTTCTCCTCTCTACATTTTTACATTTGATTATGATGAGATATACTGGAGATGAAAATAAAATACATAGAAAGTATGTTAATGCCCTTTATTGCTTGGTGATCATACAGAATATAAAGAACAATGTGTCTTGTAGTACACTCGTGTTTTCACCTTTGAGAGGCCTAATGACTATAATCTCACACCCTGACAGTGATTAATTCCATCATTTTCCTTTGTTTTAATTGGATTGGGGGTCATTTGTTTTCGTCCTACTGCATACATCATGCCCTCGGCTCTGTGTGTGCGCACATGCACGAAAATATGTGTATTCAAACCAATTTATTGCAAATTTGTCTTCTTAATTAGCAGTACTGGAAGTTCAAAAGATTTTTCATATAATGACATTTGTATTGCAAATGTCTAATAAGCCCGAGGCTGTTTTTCTTCAGTCTGCTAATTGCTGTTCTTGTGATGTGGTGACTGACTTTGTCTGTGTTCTACTTCACACTATGTGTTGCCAGGGCAAGAAACACTTCAATGGCTACAAGTGTTTTAATATCAGTCTTTCTCTTTGCAGACGCATATCCTTGGCCACACCAAAGCAGCTATTCAAGGCATCCAACATGACCCAGCGCTGGCAGCGCCGCGAGATCTCCAACTTCGATTACCTCATCTTTCTCAACACCATCTCTGGTGAGGACACCACCCCAACACCTTTTGAGCTCATGCTGTTGGTCCTTGCTACCATGATGTGTACAATCTTTGTTGCCGTCTCTTGTCTCTCCACCAGGTCGGACCTATAATGACCTGAACCAGTACCCGGTCTTCCCCTGGGTTATCACAAACTACGACTCGGCGGAACTTGACCTCACTCTGCCCAGCAACTTCAGAGATCTGTCCAAGGTAAGACCCTCAAGGCTGATCCTCTCCTCCCGTCCTCGTCTTTCATTTTTTAATCCCAAAGAGAGGGGGGGCACCACAGTATGAGGACATATTTGGTTGTGTGTGTGTGTGTAGTTCTTAAAGTCCATTTAGTCGCTGTGTGATTGTTCATTGAACCAGCTCTTTAATCACTCGTGGCTGATTGCTATCTTTTCAAAGGTGTAGCTCTGTCCTCATTTAATCACTCAATTATTTGGTTGTTTTGGTTTTAGAAGTACACACTTTTTGTGTATCTCTGGCATTACTCCTCATCTACTGTATGTTGGCAAATCTAAATCCAGAGGTATGTGTGTATAAATATATGAAATTGGGGTAATACTATGACAGACATCCCAAAATGGCAGGTGATATACAAACCAGATAATCTGTATGATTAGTTGTTGACTTAGTTGAGGCAGCCCTTGCTGTAATCAAAGCAGATTTTAACTGCACTTGTTCTCGCTCTCTCTCTCTCTCTCTCTCTCGCGCTCTCGCGCTCTCTCTGTGTGACTCCCATTTTCTGGTTTCGCTATTGTTTTCTGTCCATAATTCAAACTTCATAATTGAATTCTTTCAAGTTTGACCTTCTGCAACACCCCAGGAAGTGAAGTAATACTCCCTGGCAGCGGCAGGCATCAAGTGATTGGGTTTAAAACAATGGGACCTGCCCTGAGATGCTCCCTGGCACATAAATACACTCGCTCACACCGCTGAAACTACTTAAAAGATTCTCCCCCATGTTGTAAGTAGACATGCAATTATTTACTTGCATCAACTCCCTGTCTTTTCCCACACATACACACACAGAAAAAAACCAACAACCTGCACTATGTGCCAGCTCCCCTCGTCATTTTAACATCAGTCGTGGGGTAATGTTGTCCAGCGATGGGAGGACAGAGGATTAGTTTTAGAGTGAGGTGATTGAGCGACTGTCTAGCTGCTGGAACCAAAATGGCTGAATAAATCAGCCGTGGAAACATAAAGGCTTGTGTTAATGGACGCAGAAGACGTTGGAGGAAATGCATTTCAGAGTTGCACTTGAGGGCATTTGTTTGGGTCCTGAGAGCATCCCATGTTCATGCAGGGTGAGGGAGAGGTGGAGGTACTCATCTGCTGAGATAGAATGCAACATGTGACCGTGTGGGGAAACCAAAACTATTTTTGACATTGCTTTTATCAGTCTGAACATGGACACAGAGCTGATATAAAAGCTAGAGAGAGAGGAGTTTGCAGTTGGTCAATGGTGAGAATTTGGATGTGACCTCAATTTGAATTCTTCACGGAAGTGCAATGCAAATCTACTGAAGCTTCACTGAAGCAAATTCAATGAGAGCGGTGAGTTTCTTGAAATAGTGAATTCATTTTGATGTTACAAACTATGGCGCGACTGAGCTAAACATTCATTAAAAGGCATTAAACCTGCACGCTATCATCCAATGCAATACAGCAGTAGCCCTGTCCATTTACGTCAAACACATGAACCGTCCACTCACTTCCATTCTTTCACACCGCCCTGTCATACAGATTCAAACACCCCAACAGTCAACACCTTGTCCCTTAGCTTCTCCCCAGTCCAGCTTTCACTTCCCGTCTGCTCCTCTGCGTCTCTATGCTCTGTTTTTATCCCTCCCAGTGTAGCTTTCCCCACTGTATGAAGCGGCATAATTCCTCTGTTTATCTGGCTTCATGTTGCCCAGTAGGCTGGAATGTGACAGTTGAACTAGCCCCACGAACAAACACACACACATAGACTCACACAAACATGCAGCCCTCATTCTGCCTCCCACTCTTCTCCTTTGCACTGCCGTAGAGTTTGGACAGCTTGGCCCCTGTGCACAGTCGAGCCTCGCAGCCCCGGGGACCAAGGGAATGAATGGGAGATTGGGTGAAAGGAGGAGAAACAAAGAGACAATCTGAGAGCAAAAGAGGAGGGAGGAGAGAGTGCAAGAGAAGAAGAATATCATCATTTGCCGTCCTTGCGTTTCTTGTCTCCTCAGAGAGCAGAATATCAGCAGAGAGGAGGGGAGGGAGCGGGGCCAATCTTTATTACATCTGTTTTATTCATGTTGTCGACACACGTGTGTGATATCAGTGTATGACCACTGGACCGTGGCAGACTGCAGTGTCTGGAAAAGGGCAAGCAGCACCGCACAGCCCCCCCCAAATCACCCCCCACCCCCCCAATTCTGCATCCGCAATCATCTGCGCTCTGTTTCTTTTCTTTGCATCCTAATGTTTTCTGACCGTGGCTGCTGTATGTCTGTGTCCGCATCATTCACCACCTTGCTTACTTTCTCCCCTTCCTCCTGCTTTGTTTCCTCTTTATTGGTCCAGTTCTCTTCCTCCCTCCGTTTGCTGCTCACTCCATCTCTCTTTCTCCACATCTCTCTTACCCCCCTCCCCTTACTGTATGTCATGTTGGTTGGATGTCTCATATAGAAACAGGTCATCTGAGAAAGCCTCCAGTGACATTGAGAAGCCAAATTGCCATGAACGTACGTACGTGTGTGCGTGTGTGTGTGTGTGTGTGTGTGTGTGTGTGTGTGTGTCACACACTGTCATCATCCCCAGCACCACAGAGGCCACACAGAATTTATGTTCCCTGTTGCCAGAGCCATTCTGACCCCAGGGACTTTCTTATCATAAACTCTAACCTCAACCTGACATCAAACGTCGACCCCCGAGATAACATTGTAGTCACGATAAGCCCACACTAGAACCGACTGCAAGTGTTGTAACTCTCCTCTACCCTTTGGTACACCCCAGGTCTGCACGCATTTCCCCACAATAATGCACTTGTCCTACGTATAGACAGCTGTAGGATGTTTGTAATTGGTCAATGGGGGGGGTCATACAACTCCACTGAAGGCAAAGGCGTGGTCATTCTTGTTGTCCTGCTTTTAATGAAGCACAACAAACAATCAAAAGAATTGTTTACCTCCTAACCGGAGATTAGGTAGTCTACATTTACATAGCAACAGAAATAGTGAGGATATATTGAGCGTTGCCTCCACCTTTTGTGCTATAACCTACGACTCACAGCCACATCAGCTAATGGTGTATTGATTTCACCATACGCGCCCCATATGTTTATCCCCCAGGCCCTCCACACCATTTTCACTGTTTAAATAGGACATTATACATAAACACTCCTTTCAAAAAGGCTCTTTTGATTTATGACTCAAAGCCCAAGTGATGCTCAAATCGCCGGTAAGCCATTATACTTCATCACCGGTGACCCATTATTGTTTTAAAAGCAAAGCAGCACTGGGTAATGTTCTTATAATAGTTCTCAGGAAGGTCCTTGTTGTTCCGTAAGGCCGTGTTTTCTCTCCGAGTAGACGTGCACATTTAGTTTGGGTCGTCAACCTGAGGATAATTTGGAAGGCGATACAAAGTTGACTTACTGAACACATACACTGTGGAGGACATTTCACATAGGTTGGCATACAGGAAGCATTATGTATAATCTCAATTATCTGTTTAATGTTTCCGTGACACACTCAGTTTCTGATGCAGACATGAATTAGTAAAGTGACTTCTCCTCTCTTGTCTCTACATGGAATACGTGCGATGCCGTTTGAACAGTTTTAAACATGAATCTGATTGTAAATATGTGTCCAAAACATGTCGACCTGTTTTGAGTTTCCTGCCTTTTTTTGGCAACTAATTATTTCTTGTGAATGTTGCTCACAGAGGCCTAAAGTGGCTCTGCAACACCATCACCATCTCCCCTGTTGATGAAGAAGTGATTTGGATTAATTCTCTGATGTTCACCTCTTCAAAGCGCCAGCACATCTTCGTTCTGTAGCTTTCGCTCTAGTCTAATTAAAACTACGAGATTGGTTCATTTGTCCGAGTCCTCATCAGAGCGCTATTCTTTGCAGCGACATATGAGGCCAATCTGTGGTCCATCAGCACACTGCCGGGCGCTCTGCTCTGATGTACGGCGCCGCCGCTCTGTTGTAGCTACTGTAAGCTGAGAGCGCTAGCCCCACAGTAATTTACAGCAGTAAACAATGTCGGGCACGCGCAGACCAACAGCCCCCCACACACACTCTCACACACAATTCTCCCTCTCGCTCTGTCACTGTGGCACTTTCAGTCTTTTTATTTTATTTTATATGCCTCCTCTCCCTTTTCTTTTTTTAATGAGCCGACTGTTATTAGGGCTATAAATCAGACCAATGGGCCTGATGTATAATTCACTGTGTGTACTCACCCCCCCCCCCCCCCCCCCCCCCAGTGGCCCTGAGGAAGCCCGTAGTGTATCACTGTCAACACAGAGCTGCACACAGTGTGGTGGCGCGAGGCATTTCTCCGTGTAACTCCGCACACACACAAGAAAACGACTACATATATGCACACGCCAAACCGAGAAAAGCAACCAATTCTGCACAAAGTCCTGTGTGCATCACTCCCACTACACTCAAATACATGAACACAAGCATGCCCCATTACACCAGCACAAAACTGTAGCCAGAGCACAGATCAATATCGATGCCTGGCCCTGGCTGCGTCTTGCTCTGACAGGCACCCTATGATATGAAAGAGATCCAATTGATCCACACCCTACTAGGCCCTCATCCTCAAAAGGCCATCATTCCATTACCATTGATCTGCTGTGTGTGTGTGTGTGAGGGAGAAAGATGAAGGGGAGGGGGGGGGGGGGGGGCTTGAGGGAATGAGGCACAGCCAGCAGAAGACTAATAAAAATTGAACCAGCCTGAAAGTGATTTCTATAAATGAGTATTTAAATAATAGCCGAGCAGCACGGCGTTATTGGTTTTGTAGAGCGATGGAAAATTAATGCAACTTAACCGTTTTTCGAGACTACAAAAAGGGCTGGTGACCAGTGTATTAGTTACAGATTAATAAAAGTAGAAATTAAAGCAACCCACAGCCTTGCTATTGATATTCCTAGTAGGCACTCTTTCATTGGAGCGCATTAGTTTCCTCTGACAGACTACAGCTGCGGGGGCTCTGTTTCACAGCCTCTAAAAAGCACTCTGTGGGAAAGGATTGATCTCTGTCTGAAGGGAAACATCATCTAATATTCATTTGAAATTGCACAAAGGTTACCAGCCTCATTTGCCTTGCAACTGTTATGCTTCACAGAGTGGTCCGTGAATGTATTCGCAGTAAAATTCAGTAATCCTTTTTCCGCTTTACCTTTGCTTATCACGCCCGTGAGTTTGTCATTTCTCGTCTTTAACTCTGTTGTTGTGTCGAGCAGCAGTTGAAGGACATTTTTCACTTTAAAATATGTTTTATGTTTCAATTTCTCCATAGCCCATTGGTGCGCTGAACCCCAAGAGGGCAGCATTCTTTTCAGACCGATACGAGTCCTGGGAGGACGATCAGGTGCCGAAGTTCCACTATGGTACCCACTACTCCACCGCCAGCTTCACCATGATGTGGCTGCTACGTATCGTAAGTGCAATGTATATAAAAAGATACATAATATTAAAATCACTGTGGATTTAGAATATGTTTGCAGCGTTCTTGCTGTGCTTTTTATTACAGTGTTGTGAAAATCATAAAGTATTGATATGCAGCCCTGAGGACAATCATATTTGCAAGTTTAACTGCTGCCAATAAGACCAAGATAGACTCGTGGTTCTCCACTGAGCCTCCTTTGATAAAAGAATGGCTGAATCATTTTGTGGATAATGCTCTGAGGGGAAGATCCTTAGCTGTAATTCATGAAGCACATGCAGCCACTGTAGAGGCTCGACATATTCTCTTTCCAATCCACATTTTCTTGCACAGATATAATGCGTCACTTTGATAGAATGTAAGAAGACCTGCACACAGATTGTCTCCTGTTTCTTAGTTGTTGGTTTTGCAAGGCATTGTTGATATGTGTATATCTTGTTTTATATGTTTCCTTTTTGACGGTAACTGACAAATTCAATAAGTTTATCACAAAAATAATAATGTGCATCCAAAAACATGATATGGTTTATAGTGTAGTACTCCAGGATATTCCTTTTTCAACATCTAGATAATGAAGCTCATACACCAGCTATAAAATGGCCCCACTTCCACTGAGTTTAAGTATAGTTATGCGCAGCAGTAAGCATATTCAACTTGTGTGTCAAACTATTTATGATGGCTTTTTAGATTTATATGAATTGCTTCCCTTTGGAGTTTAATATCATCTTTCATTTTTTCTTAATTAGACTCCTATTTCATAGAAACAAATGTATTTATCTAAGATCAAGAGCATATGTATGCTAAACATTGCAACACATGCATATTGTCCCTCATTTATTGTTGCATATTATTTATTATACTGTATGTTGTTGCCATATAATAATAATAATAAAACAACAAAAACAGTGCAATTAAATGTCTGGCATGAAAGAAATGTTCCCCTCAAGCTAAGTATTAAGATATTTTGAGGAATACAAGATATTATGTGATTTGATTTGTTTCTGAGAGTATATGCAGTGTACATACATTGTGTATCCGAGTGCTCTCTTTCTGTGCCTTTTGTTGAATGGATGCCATCAATCTTTCCATACTGCCCTCGAGGGAGAGGGAGGTTACTAAGTTTCTCCAACGTGCAGTTTTCTGCTGTTATTGTCCCAGTAGCTCACTGTCTCAGTGACTCCCAGCAGAGTTACCACATTGATCCCTGCACATCATTAGCAGGCTTACTCTAAAGCCACTTTACCAGGAACCCTCACGTACATCAGAGTAACTGAAAACTACTTACGCAATAATTGTGAACTATTTTCTGGGGGGGGGGGGGGATATCGTGCCCATAATCCTTTTCTTTTGTTTTAACAACGATACAATACCTCTTACACTTTTTAAAGAAATGAGGCGCACGTCATTTCAGACTGAACTTAATTAGCTGTCTTCAGTGTTAGTTTGTAGCTGTGGCCCGGCATATTGTGTCCATGTCACTTAGGGGCTATTGCGTCAGAGAGACAGCTATTGATCTTTCCTAACAAGATTATACATGATTAGAAATGCGTCAGCAGCAAGAGTGCATTGGCTTTAGGAGCTCACTGGGATTATTTCACGAGTTCATTTTGGGGTTCCAGGTTGCTAGAGGGAGAACAACTGGATTCTATTTTGACAATCACAATAGGTGTTGCCATTGACAGCAGCAGAACCCAGAGCTCAGATTTCAAGCATTTTTGTTCCGATCAACAGGAACCCTTCACCACGTTTTTTCTGAACTTCCAAGGAGGGAAGTTTGATCACGCTGACCGCACCTTCTCCTCAGTGTCCCGCGCCTGGAGGAACTGCCAGAGAGACACGTCTGATGTTAAGGTACTTGCACACACCGATGCATGCACACGCATGATGTGAAAATACTTTCCTGGTTGACTTGTTAAGAAGTTAGAAGAGATAAACGACTGAGCACTCCGGGAGAATAAACCCCCCTCCAGCTTTACAGACAAAGAAGAAAAGGTTTGAAAAGAGTAATGTCCAGTCCCTACCAATCATTGTCCCGATGCAATGAAAGCTTCCTGGTCTTCTGATCAAAGCGTTGGACTAATCCTCATCTGTCCCAGCCGTCTTGTCTCAGATTCAGCCAGCTATAACCTGGACTTGAATCCCTGCCCACTGGGCCCCCAAACTCGACTGAGCGGTTGGATCTGCCCCTGCAGCAGCTCAGGTCATTCTCATACTGAAGGCCTTCATACCCCCAGTGCACACTTTAACTGCACTCCTAAAACATTTACGACTACAGTCAGACATTCTATGTCAAAGCTGGGTTTTGCTTGGTCTCCTGGCACTGGGTCACTGGATGGGGGAGCAGCGGTGGTGTTGGGGGTTTTGACGCTTGATTGCGTTTACCACCCCCCCTCACATCCCACCGATAAAACATATGGATTGTGTTACTACGTAGCTGGCCGTTGCTTGATTGCGAAAGCCCAACGAGCCGTCGTTTGCGCTCTGTCTAGACCTGTCAATGTGGATCAAACTGTGAGAGCTCAACCTCAGATCAAAATAAAGGGGAAATCTGGACCGCATCACTTTGTTTCCATGTTCTGTTTGGATTTTTTGCATATTTGTGAATGAGAGTCCGTCGACTTTATCCACTCGGACGCACACATTCATGTTCAGGCAAAAGAGGAATTAGGGATGAGATGTATCAATTTAGTATGCTAAGTACACCATTTAGCTTTAGCATTTGAGCCATTGATAGCAACCGTCTGTCCCTGCCAGAGGGCGAAAGGCCTCAGTGTTTTCATACCCCACTGGTAAAGAAGGAGTGATAATAGGTTACAACACCCAGATTCAATGTGTCTCTAGCCTGGGTGACGCTAGCGTGACCTCCAGTCCCCAATCCCCTGACCCCTAGCTTCAGCCCTGAGGCATCAGAGGGGGAGAGAGACGAGCAGAGGGGTTAGAGGTAGCAACAGTGGAAGTGTAGCAAAGCAGCCCAGAGGCCAGAGCCCCTTCCAGTGACCCAGGACAGGATTGGGGATCAGAGGGGCTGGCCTCTGACCAGGCCGGAGCAAAGGGGCCACTGCACATAATGGTCCATGCAAGGCAGGCTTGAGTGTTGGGGAGCGAAGCCCTCAAGGTTTTGTTGGTTTGTGTGTGTGTGTGTGTGTGTGTGTGTGTGTGTGTCCTGCCACCTCCAGCTCAAATTTACAGCAGGCTGCAGCCAGTGAACCTGGGTGTGCTGGAGGCCTCGTTAAGAGGTTGACCTTTAGTTTTAGGTCAGGTTTTGTGGAGTGAAGAGATTTCAGAAGTGAGGAAGTGCTGTGTTGTTTTAAACCTGTGTGTTTGCTTGCTCATTTGATTGGATGTTTTCACCCCATTGATGAGAGGTGGATGTATTGTGCAGCTAATCTCAAAAAAGGGTTGTGTTATTGTTTGAGTATATTTGGAGAGATCATGTTGCATGAGACCAGGCTCTTGAAAATCTGTTTAAAAAAATAAATGCTTAAACCTGCTACTGGGGCTGAAGTTTTCGTATTCGTATGCTGCCATGCTGTCATCATTGCTGCTCGCATGACAGACTAGAGCATGACAGGTTGAAGTTGGACTGTTCATCTCTGATGTCAGGCTGTCTACAGGTTTGCATCTTTCTCTCCTTCTCAAAAGCACCAGTCACAAGTTGTGTTCACAAGTTGTGTTCACAGACAGCAGGGCTACCATCAAATCCCCAAAACAAATGCTGCCAATAAATCAAACTAATCATACCATCAAATCCTATGAGAATATTGACTATGATTCTTCTTGAAGTGAAGAATGACATCATGCTTTTTGTTATGGAGTACAGTTTGAGACGATAGGAAAAAGCTGTCTATTATCCGTTTAAATAATCCACACTTTACAGCAAAATATAAATTTTACACTCCACTCTTTTTAAACTGTTTACATGAAGCAGCCATCCTTGCATTTCATAATCAGTGAGACATACCCACAATAACAACTTTACCGTTAAGGCCTGGAGGGCTGTATGGAGTCTCCTGCATGCTTTTAAGCTCAAACTCAATCTTAATGTTTACACTCATTGCGGAAAAGTTCTGCTTTGTTAAGAACGACGAATGGCTAAACATCTGGGGTTGCATCTCATGTCATAACTGCAGTTCTCTTCAGTTTGAGAACACTTTGTGTTGTTTGGGACAGCCAAATAAAGTCATCACAGTTCAGAAAGAATTTGGCTGACTTTTCTGTTGGGAAGAGGTGGGGGGGGGGGCTTTATCTGCTGCTTAGATACAGACGACGCAAACGAGTACTGAGTAATGAAAAAGCACATCCAGACGTTTTTGACATCTTCTGTAGTGGCCAAAGCACAAATGCAGGCAGCAGACAAGCAGTCAGAAATGTAACTACCATGAATAATTGTACAATTTGGAAAACATCACTGTTTAACTGTTCAGCAATCCTTGAATCATTTCTGAACTGGATTCATACAGGGATTGCCCCTCTGCTTCACGACTACTGATACTTATACTACGACTTACTTCTTCAGCTCTCCTTAATACTCTTAGACATGTTCAAGTCGCACCTTTCTGAGTCTGAGGGCTGGTTGGTGATTTCTCTGAGCCTGCTGTAGTTTCAGAAGCATCCTTCAGTCAGCATTATCATTTTACTCATTACTAAGCCTGTGTCAGCTATTTAGGGGAACTCTTAAAATGGTAACACTGTTGATCTCATCACTTTTGTGCTTGTAGCGTTGTAATAAGCCAGTGTGTAAGTTTAAATGTACCTCTGTGCTTTGTCCGTGCAGGAGCTGATCCCAGAGTTCTACTACCTCCCCGAGATGTTTGTCAACGCCAACGATTACAACCTGGGAGTGATGGAGGACAGCAGCGGAGTCTCCAATGTGGAGCTGCCACCTTGGGCCAAGAGCCCGGAGGAGTTTGTACGCATCAATCGCCTGGTAAGAAACACGGACGGAAGCTCCACATTCATGCACAATCTATAGGAGAAGTGTTGTTATCGTGGAAATGGTCATTATTTTTAATTTCTAATATCTATAAGTTGCTAACACACATTTACACGTATACATTTCTATCTCTGCTTCGTATGCCGCATAACCCAGACCAACTGAAGTCTTGCCAGAGGTTTCTGCCCCTGCAGTTTTAGCTGCAAATGCTAATTCAAAGAGACAGTGTTATTTCCTGATCGTCTCACAGTTCCTCCTGTTACCTGAGCCTCTCCCGCTCCTCCGACATGCCCCAGCTCTCAGATTGCCGTGTTGGCGAAGTGATCCAACCTCACCTCCTATCCCTATCCACCTCGCCATCTCTCTTTCGGCGCTCGCTCTGTCCACACACATCTGGTGCACGTTTATGCGTGTGTGATTGCAAATTGTGTTTGTGTGCAGAGAGATGATGCAGTATCCTGTGTCTGATCTCCCCTTCAGCCCACAGCAGAAACATTCAGTGTACACGCATCTCGGATGTTGTCAGACTTGCTGTCATATTTTCATTGTCGATGTTTTCTCGTCTTACACACACACACACACACACACACACACACACACACATTATGCTGTAAAACTAAGGTAACTCTTTGGATCAGATTACCTTGCTCTGCTCTAGAAGGTCAAAAAAGCTCCAGATAGATTTATTATTTCTGTTGTGTTGCTGGAATAGTTTATCATTGGTACTTTTTTCTTACTTGATCTGAGTTTTACTGATAATCAAAGGCCACGCTGTCCTTGTAAAATATGCATTCTGCATAAACAGGGTCAAATTCAAGAGAAAAATAAGAATCTACAAAACCAAATCATAGGTTATAATGCAAATAAGTATGCCTGTATTTTTGTTGCTTTAAAAAGTCCTCAGTCTGTTGAATTTTGAATTCATTCTTGGGCCACATTCCCTCCAAGGAAAATGTTTTGGGCAACAACAGCTTCCTGTTGTGTGCCCACAGTAGTAATGTGTGCTGATGAGGCCGGGTGTGCTCTGTGACCTGTGTAGTCTTGTGGTTGGGTCTGTTAACCAGCCTGCTGATATGACCAGGCCCCTATCATTAATCACACACTTCTCCCTCTTTGGCTGTCAGCATGGTCGAGGCCAAGGTGGATGTATCGGGGGAAGCTGGTTGTGTAGGTGGCATGTTGTTTCCCAGTGTCATTAAGTGTAACTTCATTTGGACTAAAGAAGGAAAATACTTGAACATTTTTTGTCATCTGCTGTCGTGTAGTTGAAACAGTTAGTCTGTCGCGTGTTCAAGTAATTTATTTTTCAACATTTTTAGTATACACCTTCTAATACATGAAGATGTGCTGCATTGTAATTTTAATACCTGTTCGTCGCTCAGACAGAAAGTATGTTGCGCAATGGACAATTTTCAGACATTTAATAGACTAAATGAATACATTAATTCGTAAAATAATTAAGATTCATCAATGGTTGCTGCTCATGTTTTTATTGTAGTACTGTTTCACCATTTTTGACCGTCTTACTTTTCAGTGATTTTACATCTTAAATAAATACTGCTCTCCTGAGTAAATATTGTTTCATATACAGAAGTAGAACATACTCACCTTTACAATGTTTGTAATTTGGATGTTATTATTGAACACACTAAAAATCTGTCAGAGCAGTATCACTGGAGCAACCGACTTGAAAGCGTCTGTGTGTTAATGTGCTTTGTGCTCCTGCAAGCACAAAGCGGCTTTTCATTGCCCGTTTAAGTGCTGCAGCCTCATCTACCTCTGCTCCCTCAATTTCCTCTGGTCCTTTCCTTTGTGTCCAATTTAGCACTGCAGAGGCAATTTCGACTTATCCAAATGGTCTACGCTCATGCACAGCTACCAGTTACTGCTCTCGGGCTGATACATTTTCAGTCTGCGGTTTTCTTTCTCTACTGTGTGCGAATTGAGATATTGATCCAGCGTGCAGCCAAGCCCAGGAGGCAGGTGTAGGTGCACAGAAACATAACAAGCTCTGTACAGACAAAGAGGATCTTTCTGGGGTTTCATAAAGGTACTGTTAATATCTGCTTCATAATGACATAAACACACTGTTAGTTTGTACAATTGCTGATCAGTTAACCTTTGGTAGTATTAGATAGGACAATTATTCCGTCTCATTGATCCATTCCTGCAAGATGTTGGCTCCACTTGTCAATGGTGGTCCGACATTAATATATTTGAATGTAAATGTTTCATGCAAATTAGTTTGATCAGTTCACTGTACATTGTCAGTATAGGATAACATTTGTCTTGAAACGGTAACACTCGTGCAGTACATTTTTTTTACAGTACTACGGTACATTTGCAGACAGAGTACAGGAGGGTGGACGGGAAGGATAAAGGATAAAATGGGCCGAGGACGAGGTAGAGGGAGGGATGTGTGGGTGGACAGGTCTCTGGTCGTGACAGATAGCTGGCATTAGAGGGTGTCAGCTGGCAACTGTGGTACTGTTGGGAGAGAGATGAGCGCGGTGGAGAAGAGAGAGGAAGACCGAAGGAGTTAATGGGCTGTTTGGCTCTCTTTAGCTTGTCTGCTGCTAATGGCCTCGCAACACACGGATACGCAGCATGAGAGAACACGCAAATGCACACACGCTTACAAACACACACGTGCCTGCTGTCTCCCCTCTGGTTATGAGCCCTAGATGATTAACAGCTAATTAGGGCCCAATCTGGAAAGGCCATTAAAAGCCTCTCACAGTAAAGGATTGTGCTGCTGTGCAAAACGGCAGCTTGTTTCTGCTGTTGTGAGGGAGAGTTGCATGGTTGGTAATGAAGAAAAAAAAAAAAAAGAAATCCAGCAGAAGATATCAACATTACATCAAACTGTAGCCTGGTTTATATTGCTCTGGTCTTGGAAGTGTCATAGTTCATCACTAGTGTTTAGTAAAAACTGCAAGTGTGCGCCTACACAGATTGTTGTTTGACCTCTGGCTTACAACACTGGAGGCTCAAAGGCTCCGGTTCAGTTGGAAACTGTGAGTTTGACATGTTTAGGAATGGTTGGATTTTAGACAGACTTACTGGAGACAAAGCGCCTTAAGTCAAGCATGCACCTTCACTACACTAAAGTGTCTACAGCATACTTAAATGCTTGCTTGTAAAGGCACACTCCCTTTTTCTTGACCCATCACAAACCCACACACACGCAGAGACACGCAGTCTTGAGGCGGCGTGCCACAGAGATCAGGGGCTTCTTGTTGTTTTTACCAGTAGGTCGAAGGAGAGGTTAAGAACTTGATCCCTCCTCCGCCAGATAACTACATGTCTCTGGGCACTGTCAGCCTGTCTGACATTCCACTATATATGACCACATCTCACTTCTCAGGTCTGCTAACCATTAGAGCCATAGCAGGTGATCCTGTGTATGTGCTTGTGTTTGTCTGCACATCAATGTTTACATGTGCTGTCATGTGTCTTGGCTTCACTGTAGCTGCTGATATGGAGCAGCCTTACCCACTGTCTGTTATAGTAGCCATCTCCTGATGCGAATTAGTGGTGCAGCGGATCATAAAACTCACTGTTTGGGTCGTACCACGGATCGGATCAGCACAAAAGAAAAAAGTGAGCAAATGTGATTTTTAGTGATCCTTGATCATGTTTTTTGCCGACAATACTAATTGCCGATCATTAATGACCCACATTGGCATATACAGATCCCTTTGTTTGATTGTAGCAGCTGTTCTACAAGGATCATGGATCCACGGTGGTCCGTTACACCACTTCTGCAAATAGCCTCTAAACTCAGTCCACCATTAGACTGTGATCTACACATTAAAGCAGCCAGAATCTCTCAAATGACATTGTTTTAACTGTAAAGCGTTGGTTATCTACACTTAAACATATCTAACGTCATTTATTTTAAATTGAACACCAAAACTTAAATATTCGTAATATAGATCTGGTGCCAAGTATCATGTTAGTTCCATAGTTTTTATGCAGCTCTTTCCAAGGCAACATATGTCTTTTTCTTTTCAGTGGAAGGTGAAGTCACCATCCAACCCATTTGAACTCTACAGGGTCCGTCTGCTGCTCCACAGTTCACATGTTTGGTTCCCTTCCGTCATCTGCGCTCTTGTAGTGCTGCTGATAGACGTGCAAACCACACACACGGGAGAGACGGGCAGCACATTACTTTCGGCCTTTTTCCCCTTACAAAGCAACTGCTCACTCAAAGCAGTGACGGAGAGATCACTTAAACTGCCCTCACAGAAGGAGTGAGAGACTCTGCTCTTGTTGAATGGGCAAAGCCAGTTGAGTGATGGGTCAGAAGTTGATACTGAGAGATTTGACCACAGGTCACCACCACATGCGGTAAACCCTCACTGTAAGTACCCAACGCATCTCTGCTCTATGGATGTTAGACACCAAAATAACTTGGGACTCGTGTGATTCTCTGAAAGTAGTCCTTGTAACCATTATGTGGTAATTATTACAGGATTGGATATCTGTACTGTGACTTAAGCAACCGTGATTAGAGTATGTGATGCAGGCATGGGATGTGCAAATTACCATATGACTGAAATAACAGTGAAGACAGGTGTCACATGTTACTTTACCTTTGCTGCAATGCAACATTGGAAAGGATCCCCTGACAAACGTAAACCCCTTTCATTAAACCTACAACCTAGTAATAGTCTTTGTGACTAATTCATGACTAATTACTGGTGATACCAAGCCACTTTAGCTGACCATAGTGATCATTTTCCAAGATGGAGCCTTGCCTGATATCAGACAGAGTTGTCAACTAGTTTCACTCCGGCCACTTGAACTCAGTGGAGTGGGCGGATTCAAAGGTCTGGACCCAGGCAAGATGGAGCCCTGGTCCACTGCGTGACACATGAACCGTTTTTATGCTCTACTGCTCCCACTGAGAATCAACACTCAACTTTTTTCAGTCTCAGCTGCTCTCAGCCACTTTTGAATCCCAGTAGTAGTGAGACACGACCCACCCCATCTCTCTGATTTCAGTTTGCAAATTTTGACGTTGAACAATGATGGTGAGCTGTTCTGCGGAGCCTCACTCTTGACCTTACAGCTGTTAATGTGTCACCCCTCAGTAATCCTGCCTGCAGATGTAAACATCTCCTGCTCAGCGCGAACAGACAAATGTCATATTAATATGAGCCAAATCACCTTTACCCCCCCCCAAACCCCATATACTCACACTATCAGCGTCTTTGAAAGTTCTGTTCTGAACTTTGTCCGTCTTTATATGCTGACAGCCGTTCACACTTACAGAAAGCGCTGTCATCGTGGCAGACAAGTCCATTATCATACCAGTTGATGATCAAGGAAGATGAAAAGGGGGTGCTTTGGTGCTATTCGCATTGAAGACTGAATGTCATAATGCCGAAATGTCCAGTGGCTGTATACAATCTGAGGGAGAGCTGCATACAGTAGACAACATTGATAGCCACTTTTCTTCCCCCCCCAAGACACATAGCAAGACACATAGCTCCCTGGCTCAGACCACCAGCTACAGAAAGTCAAAGATCATTGCTGTTTACATTCACCTCTCATCCGCACCACACTCTGTGAAAAGACAGCCGCTGGGACGCACATTACGCCGTTCCCACCAGCCTCCACATCTTATCCTCACGGGGACCCCATGGGAATTCATGTGTGAGCTGAGGTAAACCACTGCGAGGACCGGTCACTAGCCGCTAAGATATACTTACGCACTTGTGAATGACTGAGTGAGTGAAAATGTTAACGTCGTCTAGCCCAGTATGGCCCCATGTAACAGAACACACTGTACCATGTTAGCCTAGCGCTAATCTATTCCCCCGGTGTCTCCTCTGAAAGCCTTGTTGTTGGATGGGAACTAGCACGTGGGGTACGGGGGGGGGGGGGGGGGGGGTTATCTGGCTAATGTCAGACAGCGCTCACTGTAGGGGTATTGTCATGCGTAAGGGCAGACATGTTTACTGTGTGCTCAGTGTTTTACGAGCTGTCCCCCCCTTCTTCTTTGCCTCCCCCTCTTCCCTGTCAGTCTCCCCTTCCTCCTCTTCTTCCTCCTCTTCAATGACGTAATGGAGGAGGCCAATGAGAGCCTGAGAAATGGGATGATCTACTGCTGCTGACACACTCACTCACTAATGTTGTCCTTCTCCCTTTTCCTGTACTCCTCCACTCTCCATTTCATTTCTCCCAAAGTCTGCTGAGTTTTTCTTTATTTTTTTTTTCCTTACAGTATTAGTCAATTTTCACCCTCCTTCATTCCAGCACTGGACATCTTGTGTCGTCATGCTTGCTGTATTGAAACAGTCTGTGGCCCAATCTAATGTGTGCAGTCCAGCATTGACAGCAAGTATTTTAAATACATTTTTCCAATCAGACACAGAAACACACACGATGAATAACCCTCTATCATAAGGTGTGTAGCTAAATAACATGACAGAAAAATCATTTTAGTATTTATGTTTGCTGATATCGATATCAGAAAATTAAAGATGGATGCAAAATCAAAAAATAATCCGATGGGAAAGCAACTAAACAAGTTCCAGTTCAAACTCTTCATACTGTATGAAATTAGACTTTATAAGCTCATTTTGTTAACTTTTAGTTACAGCTGGTTTAGAATAATAAATAAAATAGAAAGTTAATAAATGATGATATGGAGTTATCGCCGAGCCCTACAAGACATTACATTTACCGAACAAAAAATGTATTTGTGATATTAGTGACATAAGGGCTGCAATTGAGGATTTTATTTAGTTTTATTAAAAACAAATATATATGTATATAAAATAAACAAAATATTATTTCATTAATAGTTTGTGGCATCAGAAAGAAATGCCTATTATAATATCCAAGAGTAGAAGGTGATCAAAATGTGTTGCTTTTGATGAGTCCAAAACCCCAAATATTTAATTTACCTCAATGTCAGACCAGGAAAAGCAGTGAATTCTCACATTTGACAACCTGCCATCAACCCATCAAATCTTTGGCATTTTGACTTGTTATGTTATATTGCTGATATATTTGGGGTGCATTTACCTTTTAATGGTCAGACATACTTCCTTTTGTTACACACACACACACACACAAACAAGCTGCCGCTCCACATAACCCAACAACCTAATAAGCTCTCCTTGAAGGGTTACTACACTCGAGCTGATCAGTTGAGCCATTCATCCTAATCATCTCCACTCTGTGTTGAGAGGCATCCACCCCTTCAGACAGACGGAGAGACCGTCCAGTCCTCCAGAAGACTCTTTAATCGTCTGAGACAACTATGCTCCTCTCAACAGCTATCCAAATATTCCCTCATTCGGCACGCTCCGCAGCCTTCCTCAGTGGCCCCTGTGTTTAATCAGCTCTGACTGTTGACTTAGCTTTTGCTCGCTTCATCCTGTTGTGGATGTGTCTCATGGCACTGGTGATGTATTTGCTAGCTTGTTAGCCTCTCTGTGTGGAGGCGGACGGATGGTTGGACTCTCTGCAGGTGCTTATTAGCTGCTGTTGCGATTTTAGCAGACGGTTGTGAAATAGCTCGCTTCTCATTGTAGTTGTTTTCTCTTCATTTCTGCCAGTCAAAATATTTTCTTCCAAATATCTTTTTAAATATTACATTTAAGGCTTTATTTCCACTTTTGCAGTTATCATCATTTCCTGCGTTGCATCATATTGTTTGTTACGATCAAGCATTAACTAAAAAGTGAAGACAACACCATCACTGCCTTTTGACTTTGACTCGGCACCATTTCATCCATTTACTTCTCAATCAGTGTTGTTTACTCCATTGTCGGTGCTGTAAATTGGACCACTTTCGCAGTCTGCACTACACCATTTGTCTGACTAAAACCAAATCCACCATGACATGTTTGTTTTGGGGAGATACTTTCCCAATCACTGCTCATTCTGCTTCTTTTCACCCCGTGACATGGTATTCCTGCTTTTCAAGTGGGTGGAGGAGTGAGCGGGGAGACAGTTAGGGTTAGAGTTTCAGGTTCCACTTGCCAGCGAGTGCCTCCGTTGACCCATAGCCAGAACTCTCACAGTTGTGACCTATCTAATTAGTAGAGCAGGAAGGGGAGGGGGGGGGGGACTGAAGTAACGCACACAACCCATCTGGGGTTCTCGGGTGTGTGTGAATATGGGAATAAAGGAAATGGTTTGTTAGCTGTGCGGCTGCTCCAAGGCTCTCATTCCTTACGTCACCCGTTGCTTTCCCCCCCCCCCCCCCCCCCCTCTTCCATGTTGGGGGGGGGGGGGGGGGGGCCCTCTCCCCTGGCTGGCAACAGGCTTCCTCTGCCTGCTTCAGAATGACAATCGGCTTCTCATTTACAACGAGCTAATAAGCCCTTTAATCAGTGCTTGTCAACCTCAGGGCAAGGCAACTCCAGAGGAGTTGATCCAAAGGATCAGATGACTGGAAGAAAGAGCATGGAGGGGGAAAAAACCCGGAGCAGCACTTAGAGTGGAAGAATAAGTAGAAGGGAAAATGAAAGGGGGCTGTTGAACTTGGAGGAAGAAGAGAGAATTGAAACAAGCGATAATAACCTTGCGTTACGGTAAGAAGAACAGACTGGCTTCCGCTCAGGTTGATGATGTTTGTTGTACTTGGAAACGCACAGATGTGATTTAATGAAGCGCTCAATAAGAACACAATACAACTCAATAAAACGTACGGACTCTGTGGTTCTGCATGTAACCCATGTAAAAATGCATGATGTTTCACTGTCGCACACACTGAATCTGGTTTTCAGGATGTTTTGATCCGCTTGTTCTTCAACAGTCATTTTACCGTATACAAACCTGACAAGTGTTTGCTTTATTCATCCGTAATCGATACAAAAGAAAACAGTCTGCCGCTGACAACACTGTGCATACAACATGTGCATTCGATTACACCCCCACGCCATCAGCGACACACGCGCGGGCACATGCGTGTGCGCTCGCATCACCGTTGGCATGCAAATGAGGGGGTTGATTTGTTAAGTGACATTTTAACATCCTTACGGACAGCTCTCTATAAGTCCTTAAAAGGGTTTTTTTTTAGGGCCAATGAGGGAAGGAGGAGAGTATTCGGTGTCACCTCGTTAAAGCCAAAGTGAAATCCAGCTCAATCCAGACCATAAAGCTCACCGCAAACCACAGCGAGGCACAGAAACTCCTGCAGACCTGTGGCGTGGACAGAGACTTTTACTTTTGAGGAAAGAAATCACTAAAAGAAGTCCGAAGTCCAAAGAAAAAGGGATGAAAATATATCGCAGCCACTTGCAAGCAGAAAGGGACTCCTGAGTAATCGTGGTTTAATGTCCACCAGCTGGTTAATTGCAATCATTTGGTGTTGCCGCTCTGATGTCTCGAATAAGGAAAGCCTTTCTTGAAGTCCTCATCTCTCTCTAAAGAGTAACATATTGATAGACACATAGTCAAACTGTCATTCTTTGAGTGTTTTTGTTGGTGGTTTTTTTTAGGCTTTAAATTCACATTCATGCTACAGATGTTCCAGAAAGGAAAGAATTAAAGTAATCTGAGAGTTAGACACAGAAAAGGCATGTTAATTATCATGGCCCTCCAAATTGGCTGGCAAGCAGAAATAAGCATTCCACTCTTCTAGAATGGAATTGGAGATATCCATTTCAATACTTCGGTGCTTTGAAGGCCAAAAAAAACGATTAAGGTAAAGGATTACAATTTCTTACATCGGAAATATTGCAAATTATTGTTTCCATTGGGAACAAGTCACAGCGCACAACAAAGGGGACTCCCCTATGCTTCAAAGGTGTACTTTGTCAAATCCTTAACAATAGAAATGTGGGATTCCAGTGACTTCTACCCCCTATCAGCATTTACATAAAGAATGCTAAATTATTCATTAATTATCAGAGGGTCCCCTGTGGATAAGGATGACACATACACTGGCTGCTAATTGGCCCATCAATAATCCTGCCTGCTTCTCCTGAAGTGGCACCAGATCCCTCCTCAGGAATCTGCTATCTGCCCCAACCTTCTGCCACAGTGTGACACTACAGAAGGAGACATTTCCACACCTGCTCACCTGGAATGTTGTTGATGGGTTGTCGGTACATGCTTGAGTTCTGTCCTTTACTTTCTGCTTGTCCATCAAGTAGCATAAATTCCTCACATGCAGGCTTCTAGGTCAAAGAGAATGTGATGTCACTGTAGATTTATTTTTATGTTTTTCACCACACTCAGTATGATGTCTGTATTCGCAGACATAGTATGGTATCGTTTTATGCGATACAACAAAGGATACCGCCGGTGGTGTTTGTTGCTACAACAAGTTGAAAACGAACAATGTTTTAGAGCTTCTCTCAACTTCCCTACAATGTCCGTGACTCTCACTCCTTCTGAAGATGTCGGGTCACAAATATATCATTTGAATGAAAAAAAGGTGAACAGATTTCTTGAAGTAGCTGGGCACTGTTTAGCAATTGCTACCCAAAGTGTATTAGTCGAGGACTAATTTCAGTCGTTTGGTAGGGCTGGGTATCGGTACTCGATACCTTTTTAAGATTTCAGCGAAATAACCCAATACAGAGTAGTTTCGTAAAGTCTCCATTCAAACGATACTTAATACCTGAATTCAATTTTGTTTTTGTACCCAGATCTAGAAAAAAATACTTTGTATGGTTTTGTTCGCAGCCAATCAACGGCAATTGTTTTACTTCATGCAGCTTGTGATTGACCCACTACTGCAGCGGCTACAACCCATACAGTCTGTGGTGTGGTGAAGCCGGGCGCGGTGTATTTGAGGGTGTTGGCAGTTGAGTGGGACGAGATGCCACCGGAACGTTCAATGGCTACACTTAACCTGTGGCGTCGGATAAAAATAAACGCGGTGGTGGTTTTGTGCAACTGAATGCTTCGTATCGGTATCACTTTAAGGCTGCTGGTATTGATGCTGGTTTCGGAATTTTTTTGAAACGATACCCAGCCCTTGTGTTTGGTGAGCTTGTGAGGATGGTGGCTCAACCTAAACTGCAATGCCCACATTCAGGGTCAGAATATAGCTCTTCTTTTACTTACATCCCAACCGGATTGTTGTACGAGCGGTGAGATAACATTTCTTTTGAAAGAGCTTTGAAGAATGGCGATCAAGGCAGTTTACTGTATCCCCACAGGCGGAGGCAGGTATTCTTTGAATCGCAGAGTACTGCTGATCCTTTTGTCTGACAGACCAAACAAATACAATAATACGCAGTTATACACTTACAATGCCAGCGCAGCACACACACTAATGCGTACGCTCTCTCCAAATGGTACATGCAAGTGATTTCCATAAAGGCGGGCCTCTTGAGAAGGAGCAGCAATAACATGGCTGCTCTTTGTTTCTCCGTGCTGATTGACAGTAGATTGCAGTGCACATTAAATGCCCATCAGGCCCAGCTTTAGTTTTAGAAACGGGGGAGCAGGGCCCGTCAAAGGTCAATCCTAGCGCATAATGAACTGATCTATCTCTCTCTCTCTCTCTCTCTCTCACACTCTCTCTCACACACACACACACACACACACACACACACACACACACACACACACACACACACACACACACACACACACACACACACACACACACACACAAAACTGAACCCCTCTCTGCCTGCTATTAAAGGGAGTTTGAATAAAGAGTGTTCCCTGGCTTGTAATGTAACATTCATAAAAAAGAATTGCTTCATGACACAAGCCTTTAAACACTCTTAATACTCTGAATTTGCAGATGCCGAGGGAACAGACAGATATGGTGTCTAAACTGTCTCAGACTCTTGGGGTGTTCTGTTTTATCTTAATACTAAATGCTACCCCAGAGTGACTCTGAACCACGGATTTACTGGGATGTACAACCTTTTAATACCAGCTGGATCTTATAGGCTGATGGACAGTTAACAATTCTGGAGGTACCCAATAACATGTCAATCAAAAGTACATCAATACATACATGTAGATTATCAGCGAGACTATGGATGGCTATCGACACAAATCAATAATGTTTTCCAATAGCTTTCCACCCACATGTGCAAATAATTACACTCCTACATTGGGCTTAATAAGACACGTATAGGTTGATAACAAAAATGTATTTTAGTGTCATTCTCAGCCCTAGTTAGTATGTTTGCATGTTTCCACACATTAAACATGAAAACCTTTCATATCTTTGTCTGCTGTTTTCAAGGAAACCAATGTTATCATTCCCATTCTTGTGTTATCTCCTCAACGCTTATCTTGTTAAAGCCTCATCAGTTCAGATTATGGAATTTGTGAAGGCATCGAGAATTCAGTCCTTAAGTTGCAGTAAAAACATCATCATACCTCCAGAGCGCATGGTCTCGTCTTTCTACCCGTGCTTTCCTTTCCTGATTGAAAGTTGTAATTAAGAGTCTGGAAGAATTAGATGCAGAATGAGCTGTCAGAAAGTCACATTTAAGTGAGGGATGCATTGGTCTCTGCAGTAAAAATTTAAATGATATAAATTGCCATTTAAGTGTAGCGAGGGCTAATGTTTTGTCACAAATTAATGTGACACAAGGCAGCAATGACAATCAAGGGCTGCCTCATTCTAATTTGGTCGTGTTTAGAGGGCTTTTGTGAGGCGACAGCTTTACACAAATTAACACAATTGCCTGTTTTTTATGAGGAAACCATAAATGTTTTTTCCCCTCCTTTGCCGGCTAATGAGGAGAGAAACAGCTTGTATCTCAGCGTTACGGCAATGCAGAGACGTCTGCAGAAGAGCAACACGGTGCTCTTATCCTCCCACAAGCAGCAGAGAAAAGAACAAAGACAGAGGCTGGAATGGCTCCCTGATGAACTGCAAGAGTTCTCGCATGTTTTGATGTTCCCATATGATCAGATATGGATTTACTCTGCTTTTTGCTCATTATAGAACTCATTGGCAGATTCTGTCATAGGAGCAATTAGAAGGATATTCTGCTTTCTCCGAGGAATTCATCTTTGTGGGGCATTAGTAATAACTGCTGTGCAGTAATGGGATGAGCAACACGGCGTAGCATTCGGTTATAGTATGTTCCGCAGCTGTTGACATTTAAAATGGTCGTAATCCTCTGTCCTCTCCTTCGTTTACAGGCTCTGGAGAGCGAGTTTGTGTCCTGCCAGCTCCACCAGTGGATCGATCTGATCTTTGGCTACAAGCAGCAAGGACCTGAAGCCACCCGAGCCCTCAATGTGTTCTATTATCTGACCTATGAGGGTGCGGTCAACCTCAGCTCTATCAACGACTCCATGCTCAGAGAGGTGAGGCTTATACGCGATACAGTACCTAATTTATGCAAAACCTTTCGGAAAACTCTTGTGCTTTATGGGGCTTTACACGGTAAAAACAACAAACATCATAATCATGAAAGTGTTCATCATCGAAACAATAAGAGCAATAGCACTGTTCATAAAACAATAATTAAGATCAAGCAATATGACGTACAACATAGTAAAAACATTCAAACAAATGGAGAGTGAAGGCTCGACAATAAAAGTGGAATTTGAGAAGAGTCTTAAATAAAGAGACAGCACATGCATACAAGCACATACACATTTTAATACACTTACTGTATGTACTACTCGGCTGGCTTTACTCCCTTGACAGATCATGCTGAGTAAGGGGAAAAACATCATATTACAGTAAGTACACTTGAGCGTCAGCACTCTCAAATGGATGCTTAATCTGACTATTAGAAAAGCATCTGTCCATTCAGTGCATCTGTATTTCAGGGATGTTTGTGATGCCATTAGCCATGTTAAATTGGTTGTAGACTGGCCGTGGGAGAGGTAAGCAGCCAACAATCTACTGGCAGGTATTGCTGAGCAAAGCCTTTTCCCTGTGTGATACCTCTGAAAGCACTCCACCAAGTGTTCCACTTTAACGCCTTAAAGTCTCCGACTTGGCTTTCATTCATTATTCATCCCCCTCACTTTGAACTGCTGCGCGCACACAAGTTACACTGACCTGCCGAGAAGAAACCACGCAATGCTGAAAAGAAAAACAAAGCTAGCTTGCCCACAGCCAAACGCCGGCCTGACAACTTCACCACTCTGCTGCAAAAGGCAGCCAGCAGCAGGCCAATTGACCCCGCTCCCATCAGCATCTTTGACGTCTAAGTTGTATTGCCAAAGTAGCACACATCCTATTTTGACTTGCGTCAGAGTGTAGTCTCTGGGCATTATAAAGGAATTCCAGTTCTTTACAACTTGTTTCTGATTTTTCTAGTTTTGGCCATCATTTAAACGGGCAATGAAAACAGTTCATGCACCAAAGCAATTGCTGAGATCTGGAAACACACTGACATTGCTATGTTAATCAATTTGTCATCAAAAAGTGAAACTGCAAGTATCTAACCAGGGTCTGATTGTCCCACTGCTTGTGTTTCTTGCCCTACCAATAGGAATGATGGACGGAACACTAAAAACAAGTCGTAATAAACCAGATTTGTCCTTTAAGCAGAGGTCCTCATAGCATTGAGGTCTAAATGGAGATGAGTTCAGAGCATATCAAGCGGCTGAGCAGCCTTTTTGCCGCCGCTGTTCTGCTGCCCTTCATGCTCAGTGACTGCAGCGTCACGGACACCAGGGGTAGATTATTGATTTATCACCCCATTCACCCTAATTCCCATCCAGATGTGCTTTGGCCTTTAGCCACACACACACACACACACACACGGAGAGATGCAGATTCATTACCAGGGTGCTCTGGTTATTTCCACATTCAGCCCATTGCCCATTATTCAGGTTAACACAACCCAAAAATTGGAATTAAAAAAAAAAACGAGATCACTGGTAGACCACTATTTCTGGTAAGCTGTTCCAGTGACACTGGGATGGATGAAGCCACACACAAAAAGGACGCTGTCAGAGGCATGTGCATGCGATTTAACTGCTATTAAAAAATTATTCTGCTTATGACTGCACATTTTGGATATGCATACTTCTAAATATATGCTCTTTAGTTTTGCTTAGCATTTTATTATCAATAAATAATTCAAAAATATTTTCTTTTGCATTAAAATAACTGTAGGAAATTAACTAGATCAGCGTAAATAAGATGGCGCTCTCCATCAGTGTCTAAAGGGTTTATATTGTACGCAGTGGGTTGTGTTTTATTGTAAATCCGTTGCATTGCTCAACAGCACAAAACAAAGAACATGCTACTGTTTTTCCCTCCAAAATACGCTGTTTGCAACTTTTTGGGAAAACATAAGGTTGTTTATTTACATTAATTGTCCCAATATATGTCGGTTTAATTGAAAATCAAATGAATGTTTTAAAATACGACACATTTAATATATTGAGCATACATATGTGTAAAATATGAATAAAGCAGCCATGTTTTTTTCCGCTCCCTAGAGATGAAAAAGAGTTTGTTGTGTTCTGCTCCCACTCCCACTCTCTGATGCTGTGAGTCCAATCTGCTGGCTTTCACCTTTCAAAAACAGCCTCAGTCTGAGCGCTTTAATTAGTTAAATAAACCAAAGCAGTGTTATCCCTGTCAGCTAAGCCAAGGCTCTCCTTCAACCGTGTTTATACGGAAGGAAGCATAGCATGCCCTGTCTGTGCAGATGGTGGAAGCAGAGTTTCAGGCCTGGGCCTCATCATGGCCGGGCACTGGGGGGGGGGGTGGCTGAGGACTACAGGAGCTTTGAGACTGAAGGCTTTGGGTCTGAAAATGTCCCCAGATCTGCCATTACTGAGTGACAACGGTTTCAGCCCTGAGCTGGGGTCTGGGCCAGGCTAGGCTGCAATCGGACAGGCCCCGGGGCTGTTCATTGTCAGGGGGATGGGTCACAGACGTGTGTGTTTATTTCTGGGTCAGAAAAGGTAGTAGATTGGGTCGAGTTCTGTATTCCTGCCACGCTGTTTGGCAGCCTCTTAACTCCCACCCGCCTCAACCCAACCTCACACACACGCACTTTGTATAGATCATACCTTGATATGTTTGTACATACATGTGCATGTATACATCCATTGATATGTGTATACCTTTGTATATTTATCCGTGCTCATCAGCATAAATGCACTCGGTTGTGTGTACATATCTGTTCTGCGAGAGAGTTTGGAATATCTCGACACAGATTAAGGAATGTTGTGGAGACCACTGCTGTGTTTTTCAAAACCCGTGATTACTTCCTGTCCTGCCTCCGCCGCAAGTCCAAACTCGCCCCCCCGCTCTCTGTAAGAGAAGTGCTGTGTGTCTGCAGATGCATTCATGTGTACGTAAGTGCACCCGTGTGCATGGCATGCATGCACATCTGTGTTGCCTCTCGGTGTATAAAGAGAAACGCATCCTGTGTTGCCTTCTCATCGTTGTACAGGGCTTCCGCTCTTTCACATGTGATTACGGAAAACCCCGCAGCCACTCACTCCAACGACGAAACACAGAGCCCCGTCTGATGGTACAGCGCTTGCGTAATTCGGCAGAAGACGGGAAATATACCCACGCGAGTGAACCTGCTTTGACACTCGCCAAACACAAGGCGCACTGGTTTATTTATTTTTTAGAGAATATGCCCCTCACTGTATTCATTATTTTATTTTCCTACATTTTTTTTAAGAGACTGAATATGTAAAAAGCAAAGAGCCGCCACGCTGCTTGTCAACAACACAAGGCCATTGTACTTTTTATTCTATTCAGAGTGAATGTTGTTGAGTCGATTTGCATAAAAGCAGCGTGTTTTACATGGAGATCCATCTTGTCAAGTGGCTGAGTAAATCAAAGGGCGGGTTGGGACATCTGAGCCGAGGGCGTCTCAGCCATTTAAATGTATAGAATATAGAAAACCTTCATCAGACACGGGCTAGTGCCCCTAAAAGAGATTGGCCTTGTGGATGGCCCCTCATATAATCACCTGAGCATTGCATTGGCATATAGGGAGAGGACGTGCTGACCTAGACTCGGCCACTTTCCAACGTTCCACAGCCTCGTAAATGTCAGAGCTGAACTTAATGAAGATGGGTTGAGTGGCTTTACGGAGTCTCTTCCTCACATTAGCTTAAGCAGAATGCGCCGCTCTATAGGCAGAGCAGAGGAGAGGCACTTTCACCTTGAATGATGCACTGATGCCCTCTCGCTAACTGACTAACTGGATGAGATGTACACTGTTAAGATCCTCTGTCATGATCAGTAATGAGGTCAGGTGCAAAGTTGATCTTTATCAATAAACGAACAGAACGGCCTTTATTTAAAAACATTTTAATTTGTGCAACACACCAGTCTTAATATAATATACCCTGGATCATGGAAGCGTCTGTCAGAACTAGTATGCTTGCACACATGCATGTGTTTAGGTCAACATACAGTGAACACACGGCCACAGACACTCCTGCTAACGAGGAGACAGTTTTAATATCTCTTCACAAAGTGTTCAATCTGTTGAGGCAGTACCAAACCACACAGCTGACTTAACGTAACGCTTGTTTTTGCAATTCAGTTTTTTATTTTGGATTTTCTTCCCCCCTGTATACTTATCGATACGAATGCATGAAAAATTACAGTATTTGCTGTAAAGTATTGGTGTCTGTGATTATGTTTTTAGTGCTTGCTTCTTTGCAGTAGTCGACAGTTGAGTTTGCGCCTTCTCTGCGCCTCCCTCTGGTTAGTTTCAGACAATGGTATGAGCAGACTAACTTCCCAACCTTTTCCTCATGGAAATACCATGTGCTGTCCTCAACCATGAGCTCATTCTCACAGGCCTCGCCAAGTCAGGCGCAAACGTCTCAGCCTACACACACACACACAGCCAGTCAAAGTGCACACCAACATACTGACGGGTCTGTCATCGTTTTGTGTTTGCCATTTTCTCTCTGGCTGTTCCTTTTGTAAAATGTATTGGACTCTATTGGAATGTTGTTCTACAAATTCCCACAGGCACTTATCTTGTGTTCTTTTGTTGTCTGT
This sequence comes from Melanostigma gelatinosum, assembly GCF_949748355.1. Classification (NCBI taxonomy): domain Eukaryota; kingdom Metazoa; phylum Chordata; class Actinopteri; order Perciformes; family Zoarcidae; genus Melanostigma; species Melanostigma gelatinosum. The sequence continues at coordinate 20,139,036 of NC_136644.1, read as the reverse complement.
GTTTTGTATGTTTCAGAGATTTTTTTTGCGTTGATATTTTGCCAATGCAACAATTTTGTTGTGTAAATTTTAATAATATTTATTTTATTTTAAATTGTTTTTTTGATCACAAACATTTTCAGGGTCCAGCTTCTCATATCGCTCTCTCTCTCTCTCGCTCTCTCGCTCTCTATATCTCTCTCTCTCTCTATATCTCTCTCTCTCTATATATCTCTCTCTCTATATATATCTCTCTCTCTCTATATCTCTCTCTCTCTATATCTCTCTCTCTATATATCTCTATATATCTCTATATACCAATTGAAATAGTAATTACCGATTGATCGATAACAATTAGTAGCCATCCTAGATGATAACAGTGTGATGGTGTAGAGTATTGGGATACGTTGGTGTAGGCCTGTGCATCTATACACTGCTGTGCTAGTTGGCCTGACAGTGAGCTGTGTGATGATGTCCAGAGGCTGCTCGGCCGGCGTCTGCTCTGACATTTATGGTCCTATACCTCTTCATTAACACCACCTAACCAGCCTACAAGCCCGCCTGTCCCGGCCCTCCTCTGATTCTGTGTGTGGTAGTGGAGGATAAATTGCTGTGTGTGACACACTCTCTCACACACACACACACAAATAGTGAGAAAGTATGTTTATATGTTTCACATGTGTTCATGAACATGAAGTTTTTCCCATGCAGCATTTATATTCATCTCGTTTTCTTTCTGTTGAGACTCAGGAATCTTAATTGCTGTTTATTATAATACGACATCATTTGGGGTGGACTGATGTGACCGTATAAACTGTGAGACAGGAGAAATTGATCAACCAGATCTCTATTTTATGGTTTCTAAGGTGTCTATCTCTTCAATAGATTTGTCTCGTTACAGTGTTTTTTCATGAATGTGATGTAGCACATTAGTTTTTCAGGGATTTAATTCTCTTGATTAGCTAAAAAGACACCATGTGTTTATTTCATCTATTGCGTTAATGGATTCTCAAAATTTACTTTGTCACATTTTCTAGCAATGTTGAAGTGATAGAAAATTGCCCACCCCTCAGTATGATGTGTGATGTTATCATTGTACAACTCTTTACTGAGGCCTTTTTGTTACATTATGCAACTTGTATTTACCTTTTTAAATTCTGATGCAATAATTACTCCCTTTTCTCTTTTCTTTCCCTCTCCTGTCATTTTGTTTGCCATTCCTTCCCCTCTCTCTCTTTTTCCCCTGTAGGCGGTGGAGTCTCAAATTAGGAGTTTTGGACAGACCCCCTGCCAGTTGCTCATCGAACCACACCCCCCCAGAAGCTCAGCCATGCAAGTGGTGAGTGCTGCACATACAGTCCATGCAAACAGATACTCTATGAAACACACACACCACTAAACCTGTAATCCTTCAGTCTGAAAATACTATAATATGATATGGGTCAGCAGCCAACTGAGCTACAGTATCGACCATTGTGCTGCCTGTTTAATGCTGTCTCTGACTTCTGGTGTGCTCTGATATAAGGACTCTGCTTTTGCTTTATAAAACTCTTCTTCATTTTTGACTCGCTCTTTTCCTCCATTTACCTCCTACTTTTATCTTTGTCCATCTACAACTGTGGGAAAATAAAATCCTGGGTTTGAAAGCATCTCCTCTCTCATCATTAGAGAGGTGTGTGTGAAGGGAAAAGATCACAAGCATTTGTGCGCGTGTGTGTTTAGTAAGAGGTATGCGGGGGGAAAGGCACAGCTTTGAGCTGGAAACCTGGGTCTGAGCCAGATTGTCTACCTGAGCTAGAAGCGGTGGAGATCAGCAAAGCAGAGCAATGAACGGCAGCAGTGAAGTGACGGCTTTTTAAGGGCCAAAGGAGTGCAGTCACTGTGCCTGCTTGTGATGGGCCAAGGCCCCATGAGTCCCTATTAGTGTGGTGTCCCTGTGGCGCTGACAGCCTGCTGTAGACCACCACCCAGCGCACACATGCACTCACAGACACAAACTCAGACGATGGCTTTGAACCCGCCTTGCTCGTTCCCGAATTCCTATGAAATGTTTTATTTTTATACTCCACCACATATATTTTTCAAACATAATATTCAGACGCCATTATTCAAACACATTGCTAACCCTCCCCGCCCGTCCATATTCCTTCAAAACGCCCTGTTCTCTTTGCTTTTACATGTTCTCGCTCTCTACCGTCTCGCTCGTGCGAGTGTGTTGTCAGTGTGTCGGCATCTGCCCACGCTAGTGGTAATGATACTGTCAGTGCATCTGGTTAGCTGTCAGACACACCGGATTTGCTCAGGTCTGTTCCCGATGTTAACACTGATGTTCCTCTTCTTTACACGCAAGGAGGGAAATGGCTCCGTGTAAGAGCTGCTTAGGACAAACACTTTGTAAATGGCTCTGTATGAGCTCCTGTCTAACAGGCTGATCGGTCTATCAAGTTACTTTTTTGTTAAGACTGCATTGTAGTCAGTTTCTCCTGCTGTATATTTATAAGTAACATGCTAATTGAATTCATACATATTTTATACTTTATGACCTCAAACGATTCTTTTATTTTTATATTAGTCAGCTGACAGAAAATGAATCAACAAATATTTGAATTGATTCTTCGTTTGGGTCATTTTATCAAGAATTTACTCTTTTTCTCTGTTTTGTATCTAACGCCTAAAGATCCCGTTCAGATATGTTTTTAGACGTAAAAAATAATCGATTGTTTTTCCACAAAACGTTCAATTACTTGGTAAAATTACTATGAATCACATTTACTCCTTCCTTATTGAAAAAAAGGGAATTCATGTATATGCAAATATTTTCTATTTCAAAAGAGTGAATGTCTTCTAGTGGACAAAAGTCCGTTCTTAACCTCAGAATAAAGGTGAGCACAAACTTTCCTCTTCAAGGTATAAACAGGCTTCTAGTGTCAAACCTTGAGCATGCGTCATTCTGCACAGTGAACACACAGTTCTGAGTAAAAGGGGACTTTAACAGAGTACCTCGTCTTTTGTAACACTTTAAAAAAAAAATATTTCAGTTGAAACACATTGATGAATTCTTTCCATTTCTACTTCTCCTGCATCACTGTTTCACAAGGGATCCCTTGTCTTTTACCGAAATCTTTTCTTTTTTTAGCCGATGCTACTTAATCTCTGCTTGCTGCTATCCTGCTCAAGCGTCCTAACTTTCTCTCTGTCCTTCTTTTTCCCTCCCTCTCCCTCTGTTTTTCCCCTTGCTAACACCGACCGCTTCTCTCGTGGTTCCGTTTTTTTGCTCTTTGTCTGCCGCTCCATATCTCGGCTCTTTTCCCTCTTCTTCCCTGCGTCTCGTTGTCTGTCCCGTGTGTGCCTGAACAGTATCTTCTCCTGCAGACCCCGCTGATGTTTACGGAGCAGATGCAGCAGGATGTTATCATGGTGCTGAAGTTCCCATCCAACTCTCCTGTGACCCACGTCGCGGCCAACACTCAGCCGGGTCTCACGTCGCCTGCAATCATCACCGTCACCGCCAACCGCATCTTTGCCGTCAACAAGTGGCACGGCTTGACTGGTGAGAGTGTCTACATGCGCTCGTATTTTTGACTCTAAAAGTTGCATTTAATTGGATGAATGTGTGACTCAGTGACTCTGCATCAAATGAATCTCCAGGGTATTGCGGGTAGGTTAGAACAATCTTTTGCTCCAACAGAATCCTCATCACATTTCCTCGGTTCATCTCTCTCCTCTATACTCCGTCCAATTCACGCAAGTCAAGAATTGACCCGTCTTGTCTCGATAGGATGGACGTTGATTTGGGAGACAGCTGACTGTGTCTACTGGATAGCAGTATCAAATGTGACACATGCAGCAGCCAGCATTAGGTCCCACGTCCACCTCCATACATCAGCCTCTCACTTCACAAAACCTTATTTACCCTTATTGTCCCTTGGAAGAAAACATTAAATTTGATATCTCTGAATTTACGAGGATGAAGACTGATCGGTTTTGAGTGGAACCTCATCCATGCGCACCAAAGACCAGACTGATTAACCTAATTGGTTTAGTGAGCTGGCATAATAAACAATATGTGTGCTGGTCAGAAGTGGTTCATTAATTTAATGGAGTCTTCCTGTGGCTGTTGGAGCAGATAAGAAATAAAAATGTTAAGATGTTCGCATTGTTAATTCTTCTCAACAGGGACGCATGCCAACAATAAACATGGAAATTTGTTCATGAGCATGTCGGCAGACATTATTCACATTTTATTCTTTGCCTTTAGAGTAGATGCAGCTGATGGACGATGTGCATACTGGCATTAGTCAACTTGTTTGGTTAGAGGAATGGTTTAGGTCGGCTTCTCAAATGTTAGTTTTAACTGCTATCTGTGTAATATTTTTGTAAATTTAATATTATTGTTTTTTGCACCATTGATCTGACAAAATGAGCAATGAAAGACATTTTTCAGCATTTTATGACATTTTAAAGAATACAAAGTCTAAATTTGCAGTCCTGCTCAGAGGAGTCACATGGATTATTCTATGGAAGAAACCAGTTGGCGGGTCAGGTTAGCGTTCCGCCTCTTTTGCTCTCAACGCAGACTCTTTACCTGCATGCAAGCAAAGCACGCTCAAACGTGATTGGTTGATTCTACACAGACTACAAATGGAAACCAGAAGACTTCCGAAGCCAAACTCTTGTCCCATTGCCTACAGATTCTGTATTCATATGCAGATATCGCTTTGACGACATTAGGTTGACCAAAGAAATGCATATTGTAGCAGTTGGCATAAACAGTTATGTTCTCTGTGGCCTTGGTGGCTCTTTGACATAATTGATGTCTAATTTGCAGGAGAACTCTTGGGCCAGCGGGTGACACTGGAGACTTTATGGTTATAATTTTCAGTGTGGTTATAATGAACTGAAAGCCAGCATCTACTTCACAAGGCCACACGATTACAATATTAATCCAATCTGTCTTCTCCTTGTCAGGTCATCAGAGCTCAACGGTGCAGGACCAGCAGTACCAACTTCCTGTGGAAATTGACGCTTTGATCGGTATGCTGTCATTCATGGCTGTAGAAGGGTCCACACACATGCGTATTCTTCACACAGTGTCAGCTTACAGATGCATGAAATCATTTTATTTATTTTTTATAATTAATTTGTTTTTGTGCGGATTTGTGTATGAATCCTGCCGGCGTCTTGGTGACTCATGGCAGTCTGCAGCGGCATGTCCCTGGACAGTAGATTAGAGTTGTTTCTCAGCCCGTGCCCCAGTTCACTCCTCATGATATAGGCCCTGCTCTCACACTAAACCATTTGCATGCAAATTGGAATGCAATGAGCTGTGGCCTAGGCCGGCATTTCATCATCAACTCCCCCTCTTTCTCCCTCTCCATCGTCCCTCCCTTTCTGCATCCTCTTTGGTTTAATTTGAGCGGAGGGAAAGGACGCGTGTCAATGGAAATGAATATGAATGTGGTAATAATGTGTGATTGAGAATGCACGGCGGACGGCTGTCAGGACAATATGGGCGCCTCTCATCCTTCACGACTTGTTGATGAGCAGGAGAAGAGTGCCGAGCTGCAGTGATGTATGGGATGCACTGGTGGAGCAGGGAGAGACGAGCCACTTCTATCTGCTCCCGCCTTCGCCTCCGTCGCTTTGCTGCAGCCTCATAATCTCATGCACATCTGCAAGGAAAGGGGGGGGGGGGGGGGGGGGTGTTGTTCTGTCTCTGTGAATGTTGTGGTCACTCTTGGTCTCACCAGAGCATTTACACGCGTTTCTTTTTCTCCAAACACTTGACGACTGGAAATAACCAGGGTTTAGTCTCAATTTATCACACGTTCAGCACGTACTGGATGTCTCTCCTTCGCCTCTCCTCTCGACAGGCAGAATGAAAGAAATCTTTTTGCATCTGTATTCATACTGCATGCTTTTTATGAGAGCTTTAGTGTGTGTGTGCGTTATCTGCCCTTGAAAGTACATTTTTTAGGCTAATTTTATCCAGTAAATCTTTAATATTTTCTTTGACATTGTTGTTTTGTCCCATCTCACACTTTGTCAACGTTTCTAACACTAAAGCATGAATAATGTGTGCGTGTGTGTGTGTTTCGGGGGGAGGTAGAGGGATTTTTGTGCTTGTCAGTAATATATTTACACTGTTTGCATTCCAGGAGGAGTCTGAGCTAAACACAGTAAATTGAGGATGAGCGCTGAGCCGACTGTGGCTTTGGGAAATGTTAAAAATGGGTTGAAATATTGGTGGTAGCAGCTATGCTGGACTTTCTCAGTTTCCGTGCTCCGCAATCTTCTCCGACACCTGTTCTCCAGCGCTTATGACCCCACCAAACGAGAAATACTTCACAATGGACATATCTCTCCAGAAGAAGAGCGAAAGATACCACTTACGGAAGAGAGTGTCAATAAATTAGCTTTCTAACCAACCGGTGGCTAAATTACACAACCACGATGAGTTTGCAGTGTGTGTCCTGCCTTAAGTGCTGGGCTCCCTCTATCATTACTGTTTGACTCTCACAGAAAAAGTGAAGTCCCGTAAACTTAACATCCAAGATGTTTTATGTATTCTCTCACAAATCTTCTTTGCACTGTTCGCTGAAACTTAAGTGGCGGTGCGTTGGAGTGTGAGCTCTTATAGCTGATATATGTAAACGCTTAACTGTGTGTTGGATCATAGATTTAATATTTCTGTGCACATCTGAATATTTTCAACGTGTACCCTTTTTTTTAAAATTTGCTTTTTTCAATTTTGTACCCTCCAGCCAGTAACATGGGCAGTCATCGTCGTCAGATCTCAGACCTGCTCGATCAAAGCATTCAGATCAGCTCGCAGTGCTTCGTCATCGCAGCCGACAACCGCTTCATCTTTCTGTGCGGTTTTTGGGACAAGAGCTTCCGGGTTTACTCAACTGACTCAGGTATTGTATAATCATGGTACACCCCCCCCCCCCCCCCCCCCTCCTCCCCCTCATATCGTCAGGATCACAAAACACTGTTTGGTTTCATTAAGAACATTTATTTATAAAATGCCACATCATGTATGCATTAGCCTAGACAGAGATTCACATGCTGTAAATGTGTTCCTTCATATTTGACGTTGTCAAAATAAGGAAGCCGGTTTGTTATATCGCTGTATAATTTGGGTAAACCATATTTGGAGTCTTAATGTGCACATTTTCTCTGCCACCAAACCCTTGGCATGAGATGTTTGCTTCAATGTCTCACAGCAGATAAAAACCTAAATGCACCGGTTGAATACTTGTAATTTAAATACAGCCTCGACATCAAGCTCGCAAAGTGAAAAGAATTTAATCATTTTGTTGGAACGGAACAAATTTAACAGAAGAACTTTGTTTCTGGCACATGAGCCACATCAGGGTGTATTTTTGTACAATTTAATTCTTGCACTGATTTCCAAATCTATCGGGCGCATTGCCATGAAATTTACTGAGCACAGTCATTGTACCCAGAGGATGAACTCTTTCTCATTTAGACTCTCTACGAGCTTTCCTCTTTACCCTCGAGCTAAATTCTGAACATAAGATGTCTCCCAAGCAAATACTGCCATGAAATGTGATGAACACATTCATTCTTTTGAGTGAATAAACCTCTTGATGTTATTCAACCCCATCGCCTTTCCTCTAGCACCATCCTCAGGACAAACTTTTTTCACTCCACTACTAGTAAGGCTCTAAGAAAGACAAAAAAAAACCCTCATCAGTATGTTTTTCATTTTGTCTTGTATTATGGAGTGCAATGAGCAGCCACTAGTAGATTCTCAACACTGTAAACAACAGTCTCAGCTGTTTGCCGTGACCCAGATAGTGTGATCTGTTTACTGTACTGTGCTACATTGTATTGCAGCTGTACCAGTGGAATAGCTATAAATGTACTCAATTATTTACAACAGCAGTGCTCTTTATTTCCTCTTCTTATTTTTGCTGGTTTGGGCATGCTTGTTGGTAATTGTAGCCTCATATCTTAATATCTGAACTGCATCATTTCTTAAAGATATTTTTATTTGCAGCACAAAACTCTGTTCAGTTGTTTTGGTTCAGTAGAGTTCAGTGATTTCTTCTCGTACAGTTACTATAAAGGATGAGGGAACATCTATTGCATCAATAATGCTTTACCTCATTATACCCTATATATGTGTCTTTGCAAGTAATCCATACAGTCTCTCACTGTGGCATTGTATTTGCCTGGAGACCACTGACTTGCTCATATACTCGCAAGCACACATGCATCGCAGACGTCTTTACTCACACAGGCGCCATCAGGTCAGGGGTCCTAAATGAAAGTGTCTGAAGCTTCATCTGTGTACCCCGCTCCTCAGCTCTCCTCCTAGTACCCCGTTCAGAATCGTACATCTACACAACAGACTCCGATTCAATTTCTATAGGCCAGGGCCTCCCTCTGTCTTCAATAGAGGGAGGGAGGGAGGGACGGATGGGAGCACAGAGATGGCTCTATTGTGCGGCTGCCACCGAGGTGTGCGACTGGAACATGAACACGGTTTAATCGCACACGCTCAACAGCTGCCACCGAGGTCCCTGAAGCCCCCAGGTTAAAGAACCGAGGGGTTTTTATCAATTACAAGACTTGATTGGTACACGTGCACAAAACACATAGCCTCATACGCCTGCATGCACACACATTCAATTTAATCAGTCTGTGTGCGTATATATGTGTGTGTCTGTGAGCAGCTTGAGTGTGTGCTCAATATGAGCTGCATGGTAGCCATTATTGCTGCAGCCATCATTACTTATTTCCAGTGTTTATAAAGATGTCAAACATTGTACGTCTTTGATGTCTCTGTTCTTCTTTGCAAGTTCAGTCAGTGACCCGCCCAGTTTCATAACAACACTCATTTTTGCGGTGAGACACGCAGCTTAATTATCCGGTGGACAGTGATTTTGACACAGGCAGAAATGTCATGTGTTGCAAACTATCCACTGTTTGACTGCAGAGGTCACACCATGAGGAGCGTAATGAGTATTAGACAGCGAGACAGTGAAGCAGTGGTCTGGAAATCTGACAGCAATTAGCCTCTTTATATATATATACACATGGAGCGCACTGCATGTCCACGGGCACACACACACACACACACACAGAGTTGGAGCAAATATTTATTCTTGTCTGGGAATCAGTAGTTTTCTGATCTTGTGTGGATCTTGTAGAACTACTAGCCAAGCAGACAGATGAACAACAAACACATGGCTCCAAAGAACGAGCAATAAATTCACACTCAGCTTTTGTCATTTAACTGCAACGTGAATTTATGTGCTACATACCGAATCGTATATTGTTCAAATGTTATCTATTCATGAACGCAGCATTACTTTCTTGTTTACAGATGAATGAATGCTGATTGTTGTCGGTATATTTGTGTACTTCTGCAGGCAAACTGACTCAGATAGTGTTCGGGCATCGCGACGTGGTGACGTGTCTGGCTCGCTCCGAGTCCTACATTGGAGGAGACTGCTACGTGCTGTCGGGCTCCAGAGATGCCACCCTGCTGCTGTGGTACTGGAACGGAAAGCACAACAGCATTGGAGAGAGTCCAGGCAGTAAGTACACAGGCAAACCTGCCCGATGTGTGAGCGCACGCACACACACACACACACACACACACGGGTGTGTGTGTGTTCTCTGAGTGCTCTCTCTCCCAGACAGTTGTGACTGTGTGATTTACGGCCTCCCTCTGTAAAGTAACAACTAGTTTCGTCTGACCAGGCCAGGCCTCCTGCATACAGATTGGATTTCGCAGCACTGTTGCAGCGGGAACAGCCTTCGATAATGTGTTTGAGATTGTGTGTGAGGGGTCTGTGAGACCAGATATTCTTTGTGTGTGTGTGTGTGTGTGTGTGAGGGAGAGAATCTGTCTTTAATGTGAGTGAAAGTGTGGGCCACTTAGAGACGTTAAATGTGACGTTGGGGGTCGTCCGCCAGCACATGAAAGTTCACCACCATCCGAGGGCCACGGGGTCACACTAGTCGATAAAAGTGAAAAATGTCACGGGCCTCTCTTACGTTGCCATAACATATGGCATTAGCCACGATCAAAGCGTCGCACACACATTGCTCAGCCCTTAGTCAGCTCTGCGCTAATTTGGTCTGCTTAGATTGGCGTTCATGTTAAGTGATCCATTACAAATGGGCTGAAATTTATGACTAATTGTGATTTGGTTCATAAGCCGCATTGGTCTTTGATTTGGGAGACAGCGTAGGTTGTTCGTCACTTTCCTCACTTACATTGATGTGGGATGTTGGCATCAAGAAAAATATTTTCCTGTTCCAGCAAGTTAATTCACAGGGATTTTATGAATATTTTATAACGGAAGAATAAATACTTTTGTGAGCTAAAAACCACAAGTAAACATAAGCCCCATTTTTCATTCTCTGCTCATTTTAAATCATGTTTTTCTCTTTTTGATCACTTTCATTTGACTCAACAGAAAACAGAACCGGAACGACAACATGACAAAGTATGGTCACTTTAAATGAAGGATGTGCCATGCCGATTTTATTCTATTAGCTGACGTTTCGGCGACATTGTGACTTCTTTTGAACCGTATTGTAATCATCCTTAAAGCAGATCATTTGCATTTCCTTGTGGTAGAACAATGCATGTTGCAAGGTTACATGAGGATTCAGATGAACTGACACGACTCGTGATATCTGTACAATAACTCATGTCTTCAGGTTTAACAATCAAACTCATATTTAGAAGAATGCATGAAGGGGTGCTGTGCATGTTCTTGTAAGCATGGTTTGTTTCGGTATAGCCTCATTCGGCTCAGTGCAGTTACCACGCGGTAGCTAGAGGAGCAGACAAAGCAGTCGTCATCCGAACCCCTCACCACCACAATGTGATGCTCCATTGCCCCAGACCGCAGGAGGCTCTCCCAGACATGAAGCTCAACTGCACGCACACACACACACACACACACACACACACACGCACGCTGACTCACAAACAAAATACATAGACGGGCCACTTCACTTTATTCCTTTTCCAAAAACGAAACACTTTCAAGCTAAAGTCACGGGAATGAGAGCACATGCCTACGCACACCTTCCTTCTCATGCATAATGCCCTGTGAACATCCCACACACTTCATAAGCCCGACACAAATGCCTCTGAATGGCTGATATGCACATGTACACGTTGACCTACGCACACTCTGTTCCTGCTGCAGACAGATGTTGTTGTTGTCGTGGTGCACAGCAGCAGAGATTCCACAGACACCAGTGCCATCTGCTGGTCACAGAGAGGAAACCAGTTCAATGAGACATCTATTTAGTTATAGTATAGTAATAAGTTGCACTGTTCATGTTGTTTGAAAGGAAGTGCAAAGTCTGAAGATGAAAGTATTCTTTATCTGGAAAATCATCCGGGTTGTTTGAGAATAACTGAACACAGGCACATACTAATAGGTTTCTATTTTAATGACATTTGATGAAGTCTGGATTATCAAATGTGAAATGCTCATTACCCCCTCGTCAAATTTATTGAGGTTTAGCTTTTGAGTAACAAATATCCTAAATGACTGAACATTTGATGACAAACTAAATCTTTGATACGAAAATATTAAAACACGAGTACTCTTGCAATACTACTCTTATACATCCGCTTCTTAGCTAAAAGGATACCCAAATGCCTTGTGCGTTGCTCTTTGCTAATTTAATAAAAAGAAAAAGAAGAAGGTGAGATATCTGGCTATTTTACCAATTCTAAACGGGAATGGAGCTGTTTTTTTTTTTAATCCAGTCTCTACACACACACACACACACACACACACACACACACCTTGTCCACACATGTCTAGATAGCCGATACCCTCCTCAGTGTCCCAGCTTTAGTCATATACAGGTATAAGATTGTAATCAGATGTGGCGCTAATTCAAACCAAATGGCAGGTAGAGGCTGAAGAGGTTAACTGATACACCAATATATCAGCTTTATTGATCTACCAACATCATGCTTTAATCCAGCGGCTCGTAGGTCATGAGTTTGCTTTTAGTGACGATAAGGATGTTAGCCAGTTAACTACATGAAATGTAGATGTTTAGGCTGCCGGCCGGGTGGATCGAGCTGCACCACAGTTTGAGCGTCTGATGCGTATTTGCAAAGCGGACAGAAGTGCCGGACGTAGGGCGTTTAAACGATCAGCTGGCATTAAGAAATGTTGACGTCAGTTATTTGTACAAAGTTGTTTATTATAAATTTGACTTTATAAACCTGTTATTCTGAAACTCCTTCATAATTCAGGACTTGAACTTTGTCTCTTAAGTTGCTGAATAACATGCATACTGAATATTTTTTCTATCAGAATCAATGTATTCATTTTATTATCCTCTGTTATATTCTAGCCGCTGTCTGTACATTAGATGGTTTCGTTGATAGGAAACTTTGCTGACGGCGTCTTTATACGTGACTGGAGTTTAGCTTGTCCTCCAGTTTGCTTTTTTAAAACGGGGCTCAGTGAGCAGTATGGTCTGTGAAGTCTTTCTGCTTAATCTGATTAAGGTTTAACAGTAGCTGTGGCTTTTGGGAGAAAACCTATCGGTCTTATTGGTGAACCTGTATTGAGTTTTATGTCATAATTGAATTAAAGAGAGCGACTTCGCTTACAAACTGAACAGTTTGGCCAAGTCAGGCATTTACTGTATGAAATGAACAATATTGGAAACTATTTTACTTAAACTATATTGCTGTGAAGCCTTTGACACAATTATTTTGGAAATAGTGTCACAAAGCATTTAACCATAATCGTGTACTGACCGTCGCTGCCCTGTGTTTCTCGTTTTGGGCTGAACTTGACTTGTGACAGCAAAGAAAATGGGGTCATTGAGGTCAAGACCCCTACCAGACATGAAACCCTCATGAACCCTCACTGGTCACTGCACACACACACACACACACACACACACACACACACACACACACACACACACACACACAGCTTCTTTACACCACAGTTACATTTATTTACATGCTGTCATCCAGATCAATACTTTCACACAATGACCAAATGTTTGGCTACAAATGCAATACATCCGTCTACATTTGTTAAAGAACAATTCAATATAACGACGCAACAAACTCCATGTGAGAATGCATGCGCTCGCAGATGAAGATGACAGATGCAAAAGTAAAAGGCGATTTTGTTATGTCGCTCGCCCTGACAGCTCAAACCAAAACAAAATCACACAAACTTTGTGACTTGGAACACAGCTTACTCTCATTCCCTCTTCCTCTCTGAGTAGTGCAGGAACATCTGGATCCAGTAAAGGCAGTCGGGGGGAGAGGGTTTTAAAGATGGGGAGAGGCGGAGGGTGACAAGTGCTAGAAAGGGAGAGTGAATGAGGGTGTGTGTGTGTGTGTGTGTTCGCAGGATAACAGTCTTAAAGTCTGTGCAACAAACTGCAGTACATTCTCATATAAATATAGAAAACACATTTCCTGCCAGCTGAAATACTAATTCTATTTTGACTGTTCGTTCTACACATTATTGTTTGTCTATGATTTAATGGGGTTGTTCATAATGTTTTTGTAACTGGATTGACTGCCTTCATTTTCTAATGCTGAAGTTATTCTACAGTATTACTCAGCACTAGCTTGTGCTTTAATTTTTGTATGTTGCTCCCTCTAGTGACCAAACGTGGTACTACATTAATCCATTGGTAAACCTCTTGTTTGTGTTTTCTAGCAGAGTTTACGACACCGCGGGCCATCTTAACGGGCCATGACTGTGAAGTGACATGTGCAAGTGTGTGTGCAGAGCTGGGTCTCGTCATCAGTGGCTGCAAAGGTGAGATTGACTGTCTGTCTTTGTTAATATGTCCAAATGACATGTTTATGTTTCGCAACGAAAAGACCGATTTTAAAGAATCTCCCTTGTCTGACTGGAGTTCTCGTGTCGTCTTGTGTTGGTTCAGAGGGTCCTTGTCTGATCCATTCCATGAATGGAGACCTGCTGCGGACCCTGGAGGGCCCCGAACGCTGTGTGCGTCCCCGTCTCATCCAGTCCTCCTCCGAGGGACACTGTGTGATCTACTACGACAAGGGACAGTTTTGTCACTTCAGTGTCAACGGCAAACTGCTCGGACACATGGAGGTGGAAGACAGCATCAAGGTGAGGATATTTAATACCTGCGTGAGCGTGCATGTGAAAGTGCACGTACGCCTGCACCACGTCAGTGTCGAAAGTCCTCTCACTGATTAAAGGCTTTCTTATGGTTTGAGATGTGAGAAAGGTCGGGGTCTGCGCGCCTCGGGGCTTCACATCCTTTTTTATTCCCTTTCACACGCATGCAGCAGAGGAAATGGTCCTTTTGATCCACAGCCCTGTTGTCGGGTCAAATTGCGTCAGCGGCAGTGGTGGAGCACATTCCAGAGGAGCGGTCAGCTCTGGACACCAACACCATTAACTACCCTCCAGCGCAAGACGACACATTCCCCCGTTTCCCACATTTCCTCCCTCGTGGTTAGAGTGACACAAGATAGCAGCTACTGCCTTTGGGTTCCCGACCCTTTGTTTCCGGTTTGGCCTGGGAAATGTAAGCTAGCTCTGACAGACAGCCGCACGCCTGTTTCCTATTAAGCAAACCTCTCGTGTCCCGGCTCCTAACCCGCCGACGCAGAGCCAGAAATACAACTTGTGGAAGACGTGATTCATGAGCACATGCAGACAAATGCTGATTGATTGTATTCAAATCATAGGGCAAGTTGTAAGTGTTCAGGTTGCAGAATGCTTTATTGTGTCTTGAACAGAAACTAATGGTGGCGTTAGATGCTGGTAGAGTTTCCCAGAGTTCCTTTTGAAGCAGTGAAGCTGTGGCTTGGGAACAGTGTGGGCCACTGCCGGCCTTTGTCAGCTCTCTTCTGCTGTTGTAAATTCCAGCCATGTCAGATGGCATTAGGAAAATCCTAACATCTCGGAGTGAGGCTGTGAGAGGCTCTACCCCCCCTCCCCCCCTGGTTTGAGAACAGTATTTAGTCCACCCATACATACCAGAATCAATCTTCCCAGCCCTCAGAGCCTCTGCGCGGTATGACTCCAGGATAAATAAGTGTTTGTCCCGGCCTGCAGTGTCCACTTAGAAAGAGAGAGAATATTTTCACTGTGAATTTATAAGGGTCTTGAGTCGGAGGTTAGATGACAGGCTAACAGTCGGCATCCTAGTCTAATAGCAGAATCGAGTGACAGAGGCCATACTGAATGGATTACAGTCTTTTAAGTACTCGTATAACTCAGGCAGTGTAACCATTCCAGCAGTTTCTTCACTGCCGTCGTAACGGGGGGATTAACGGCACCATAAATTCAACTTTTTTACCTTCCCCTGTCTCAGAATCCACCCACTGTTCCCCCAAAAGAAGCAGGAGATATGGGCATTAAACGTGCATGCGTTTCTGCTGGAGTCATTTTTTTAGTCATCCGAGCCCGGGTAGACATCTTAGGTCCCGCAGAGCCGTCGGCCATCTTGTTTGGCCGCCCAGTGGCAGAGGCCTGATTTATAATGTCTGTCTGCAGCCTCCTACCTGGCCTGGCTGACATGTCTGCCAGCTCTCCTGCCTCCTGCTGAGCTTCAGTAAGGTCATGGACTCCATTAGTAGAGACGCAGGTACATTAATACAGCACTGTCGCTGGTAAATAGCTCTGATGTTCCTTTCTTCTATTATTGTGGAGTATGTCATCTGTTTATGCAGAATATTGCTTCGACACAACAAGATGAGACTGCTGGTTGAATCGAATATAAAGCTGCACCAGTGAATATTTTCATATTAAGAGGATTAAATGACTGCATGTAACGTAAACGGGGTTGCTGGGGGGGGGTGATTCCGTGATTCTGTCTCAGTGCGTCGATCATGATTGGCTGAATTAAGCATTATCTTTGTCGCTGTTGTCAGATTAACTCCGACTGTTGATACACAAGACAATTACCATCCACACAAACAGCCGTGCTCCGTTCCCACCCATCTTGCGCGATGATCTAACGCGGTAATTATGCTGGAATGATTCTCGAGGCCTCCCGCCAGCATGGACGTCATTGTGTGCCTGTCTGTGCGAGCGCCTTCACATGCACGTCTTGTGCCTTTCTTAAGCGATGATGAGAAACAGAGCTCCTATAATTCAGTGCGGTCGGAAATTCCACAAATGCGTCTTATACAAAACATTTGCCTAATTTAGGCTGTAATCGTTCTACTTTCATCCACCGCGTACTGCTCTTGAAGGGTTATTTATGTTTTCCTTACAGAGTCAAGTTCCCGAAAATCACTTGTTTCAACTTCAGATCTGAAGTTTAAGTTTCATTTTCCCGTTTAAAGCGAGCCTGATTCAACACACATGCTGCTGATGATTAAAGTGTCTCACTGCAGAGCGGCGGACGAATTCTGTGTCATAAAAACCACAAGCGAGTAAAGCTCTAAATTAGAACTCCCATTCTGCCTCGTCATTTCATCGGCTACGGATGCTTGCTGACTGTTTCAGTTGCAGCTTCCACTATGCACTGCGCCCATAATACACTCCAACACGAGACGTGATTTGTGTACGCCCGAGTCCCGGGGGGACCATTCAGCTGTTACAGTTTGCAGGAAAAGCAGATGAGACGAGTAAATCTCCGAGGCCTCGCTGTGGGGAGCCATCTTTGTTGCCAGTCAGGGTCTGTGTACAGAAAGCCCCAAAGGATGGCGGTGCTGACCTGGGATCTTTTGTCGGATCACATGACCTCGCAGTATGAGCTTTACTTTGACATAAGAGATAAACTGGTCCCAGATCACCAGTCCTATTCAGAGGCTATTTATGCACGTGGTTCCAGGCAGAATAGCTTCGCTGCTCCAGTTATTTTGAGCATTGAAGGACGGGTAATAGATGATCAAAAAAGTCTGGCAAAGTCACCTCACATTGTACAATAGACTTTGTAAAACTATGTCCGATCTGGCTCAGAGGTAGAGCGAGTTGTCCTCTACTCTGAGCTCCTCCAGTCTGCATGTGGAGTCCTTGGGCATGATACTGGACCTCAATTTGCTCCCGGAGGCTGCGCTGTGCTGCTTCATGTGCAATAGATAAGATCCTGATGAGCAGATGGCACCGCGCATGGCAGCCATCAGTGTGTGTGACTGTGTGTACAGCGCCTTGAGTACACTTTGTAAGTCCAGTTACCATTTATCTGACACATTACTGTAAAAGCTGTAATGATTGGAACGTCCCAAAACCAAAGAGTGAACACAATGAAAAATGCTTTTCTTTTCGGTCTTTGCCAGGCCATGTATCTCAGTCGGGACGGCCAGTACCTGCTGACAGGCGGCGATGGAGGTGTGGTGTCAGTCTGGCAGGTCCACGACCTCAAACAGCTGTTCACCTACCCAGGCTGTGACGCGGGAATCCGCTCCATGACCATGTCACATGACCAAAGGTAACGACACCTACACACACTGAATGCAGAGCCCAGCCAGAAGAAAATAAAGAAATCACTTTAGTAATCATGTAGCAAAAGGTACTTGTATTTATTTAGAGCCGATTGATGATATTATCATCAAAATGTTTATTGATTAATTTCTTTAAAATAAATACTTTATACTCGCTGTACGTTGCTTCTTAGAATATCTGTATAATTGGGTTGGTTGAGCCAAACTAGTTATTGGCAGTAATTATGATAAACATTGTCCTCGATTTCTTCATTTTTTACAATTAATCAATTATATGTAAAAAGAAAAGAAAAAAACCAATTACTGGATTATGAAAACAGTTTGTTGGCTGTTATAGGATTATTCATATTTTTTCTGGTGTATTAATTACTTGCTGTAGCTTTATGACATATTTAAAAGCTGATCATGTCTTAAAAAGCTGATCATGTCTTAAATGTGTAAATTCGTGACCTGAAGTAACTGTAGATGTCAGATGAGTATAGTGGAGTGAAAAATATTAATATTAAGTACAGTGCTAGAGTTGGTTGAACAAAATGTTACACCTGAGATTTCTCCAATTCAATAGAATTTTTAAGTAAATAAAACAAACATAACCTGCTGATGTTCCCTCCTAACTCCTCAGGTGCATCATAACCGGCATGGCGTCTGGAAGTATCGTGCTCTTCTACAACGACTTCAACAGATGGCACCACGAGTACCAGACCCGGTACTGAGCGGACAACAGCAGCGACTTGACGAAGATCCAAACAGTTGCAAGTGTGAACTCTTATCAAAGGCACTATTCTGAATGTATCTCAATAAAACTGTCCTGTTATAATAAAAATCAAAAAAACACTGAACTATTTTTAAAAAGGGCATTGCTATATTTTGTAGATCAGATAGAAATCTTTCATATCAATCACAGGGTGTAGGTTGTGTTACTGTACGGTTAAAAACAGATCTATTTTTAGCTGTAAGAGTCTATTTTCGTCTCCTCCGGAAAACAAACGCAGGACTTGTGGGGAGCTTGTGAGAACCTTTCTCTTGACTTAAAAATCCAAATATGTGTATTTTAGGGCGAGTGATTTATTTTTATTTTTTTTCCTGTAGGTGTGTGTGGGGAATTATTACGCTATCATTTACTTTTAACATGCTTTTTGACAAGAAAGTTGGTAGATAGGAATTGTTTGAATAAATATTAATTGTATTGGACACAAGGATAAACAAAGAGGGAATATAAATATATAAATATATATTCTGTTTAATTGTACTCCATATTTAAAATTTCCTTTCCCTCTGTACTTCTATGTATGGCTCACTACTCTTATACAACATATCAGTGAAGAACTATTGCGTTATCATTTAATACTTCAAACATCGATGAACACAAAACTTCCCTCTGTGATGTTAAAGATGAGCTTCATGTAAAGGACGATGTCAAATTTCTTTCCCAAATGACTATCGTCTGTGATGGAAAGACTGAGTGTATGAGATCGCGTCATTCCAAGTGCCCAATGACGGGAAGGACTTAGTCTCTGGTTCTCTCTTCTTTTCATCACAGGATGAGTGATTACGTTGATGTGATTCAGTGATAAAACTGCATATTCCTTTTGATCCTCACTAAAATAAACGTCCACTTGTATCTCTTGATTTTGGGGTAAATATTCCTTTAAAGTTTGTGGTTTGAATCTCCGGTTATATGAGAACTACCGGTATCTATCAACCAATGTTTTTTTTTTGTGTGCTGACTTCTTACAATAAAATGGAATTTTATAACTTGAATTGTCCGTATGAGTGAATTTCTTACTAAGAATAACTGACTCCATAGCACCCTCTAGTGGCCAACTGCTTGTTCCACACGTTTGAAGTCTATTGTATATTTGCTGTCATTCTGTTTCTAAACAGTACGATATTAAAAGCAGCCACTCTATGCATCATACAACCATTGCTCTAGTTTGACACAGATGATTAAACTGCTGTAAACTTGTCTTTTCATCCATGTTTTCCATTACAAACTGCATATGAAAGTTTACTTTTAACAAAGGTTTTGTTGTACAGGGAGGCATGCAGCTTTTAGAGGGAAATGTAATCAGTAAAACCTAACACTAGCTTGGTTAAATGCTGTGGAGTTCACAACAATACAAATCACTTATAACTTATTTCTAAGATGCTCAAGCTGGCTTTGATAAAGGCATTAAGCCATGAGCAGTAGCTAGTGGTTAGGCACAAACGCATAACATACAATAAAATAGAACTTTTTTAATCCGGTAGGAAATTCTTGTGCAATAATTTAATAAATACAATTGCGAAAAGACAAATGAAAACTACAACAACAAAGGTTAAATACAAAGTATAAGTAATACTAGCACCAGTGCCTAACAGAAACTAAGAATAAGTAATATTGAGTGTCTATAGGATATAAATATTTCATAGAAAAGCATGTAATAAAAAATGTACTAAAGTAATTGATCATTACAAAGTCAAGAAAGTCATAGTTTAGTGTCATGAACACTAAAAAAGTTATTTTATAGTATGTAATTAAAGTCAAAGTATGTCAAAAAAAGGAATTGAAGTAGGTCATAAAGAACTCATGAAGTTGTAGCATAGGATTTAAAAATAATGATGAATAAGCAGTAGAATACTATTTCATAAAAAAACAATAGTGCTGCATACAAATGTCATAGTATCGTATCCGATGAAAAAAGGCCATCGTTATTTGCCTGTGCCCCTTCCTTTCATCATAGTGTAGTATGTCACAAAAAATCATCGTATAATTGATAAACATGTCGATGTATAGGACGTCACAAAAAGGTCATGGTCTGTCATAAGAAGTCGTAGTTGTCACGGTTGAACATGCTGGGAGCAGGGTAAGGACAGACAGACCAGCAGGCAGACGCAAAGGAAATACTTCATGCAAAATGCTGAGAATGCAGGGGTCCAAACATGCAGGACGGGTAACGGCAGACAGGGTAACGGCAGGACGGGTAATGGCAGACAGGGTAACGGCAGGACGGGTAACGGCAGGACGGGTAACGGCAGGACGGGTAACGGCAGACAGGGTAACGGCAGGACGGGTAACGGCAGGACGGGTAACGGCAGACAGGGTAACGGCAGACAGGGTAACGGCAGACAGGGTAACGGCAGACAGGGTAACGGCAGACAGGGTAACTGCAGACAGGGTAACTGCAGACAGGGTAACGGCAGGACAGGTAACGGCAGACAGGGTAACGGCAGACAGGGTAACGGCAGGACGGGTAACTGCAGACAGGGTAACGGCAGACAGGGTAACGGCAGACAGGGTAACGGCAGACAGGGTAACGGCAGGACGGGTAACTGCAGACAGGGTAACGGCAGACAGGGTAACGGCAGACAGGGTAACGGCAGACAGGGTAACGGCAGACAGGGTAACGGCAGGACGGGTAACTGCAGACAGGGTAACGGCAGACAGGGTAACGGCAGACAGGGTAACGGCAGACAGGGTAACGGCAGACAGGGTAACGGCAGACAGGGTAACGGCAGACAGGGTAACGGCAGACAGGGTAACGGCAGGACGGGTAACGGCAGACAGGGTAACGGCAGACAGGGTAACGGCAGACAGGGTAACGGCAGGACGGGTAACTGCAGACAGGGTAACGGCAGACAGGGTAACGGCAGACAGGGTAACGGCAGGACGGGTAACGGCAGGACGGGTAACGGCAGACAGGGTAACGGCAGACAGGGTAACGGCAGACAGGGTAACGGCAGACAGGGTAACGGCAGACGGGTAACGGCAGGACGGGTAACGGCAGACAGGGTAACGGCAGGACGGGTAACGGCAGACAGGGTAACGGCAGGACGGGTAACGGCAGACCGGTAACGGCAGACCGGGTAACGGCAGACGGGGAACAGCAGGACAGGTAACGGCAAACTCAATGCAGCAACCAAAGATAAAACGCAAACAAACCAAGCCAAAAGTAACTTGGGAGGTATAATATAACATACTATTACTTTAACATGACTTTTTTTCTAAATACTTTAATGTGATTTTTTAATGACTTCAAAATACTGTAAGATGACTTTCTTTTCTTTCATATATGACCTTTTTATTACTTTTTTCATGACTTCTTTGCACATACTCTACAATTACTTTGTTTTGACTTTTTTTTAGACATACAATACTCCGACTTTTTCCACATCATATACTATGACTTTTTCAAAACACTCAATACTATTGCCATCACTATCATATACTATTTTCGACATGGTATACGATGACTTTTATCAACATACTATAATAGAACTTTTGTCAACATACTATAACATGACTTTTTTTGACATAGTATACTATAACTTTTTTCAACATGCTATACTATGATTTGTTTATGATTTTTTTATGACTTTTTTGCACACATACTCAAGACCTTTTTGTACAAGGACTTTCTATAATTTGTTTTGACAGACTATAACGGCTTTTTCATGACGATTTTCTCTAATTTGACTTTTTTACTATAATATAACAGTTTTCTAAATTACATACAATTTATGTTTCCTGACTTTTTTCAACATACTATAATATGACTTGTTTATGACTTTTTTTGACACACTATACTAGGACTTTTTTATAATTTGTTTCCGACATACTATAAAATTACTTTTTTCAACACACTATACTAGGACTATTAGGCGAATACATTTTTCATGACATACTAATCATAAAAGCTTCATAAAAAAGTAATTGTATACTCTGTCGAAAATGATCGTAACACTGTCAAAGTATTGTAAGTCATAAACGATCAAAAGTAAACATGATATATACATATATCATGTCATGAATAAATCATGAAAACATTAAATGTTCAGTAAACAGCAGGTTTAAGATGTCATTGGACACTAAAATGGCAATGTGACAGAAGCCTGGAGAGTTGCAGTTAAAGGGACTTATCTTGATGAATGCCCGAAGTTAAGGAGGCCTCAAACTGGTCCAAGCTGCAGCAGAACACGATTCATTTTCCACCACCTGCTCCCGGGATCAGCACATCTCCAGTAAAGCTCCGTGTGTTCAGTCGGTTCATGGGTCCTTGCTGCGCCGATTTAGTTCGGTCTCAGTCAACATTTTTGTATTTTGAGCTCAACAGGTCCAGAACCCCATTAAAAACTCTCACTCCTCTCTTGGTTCTGCTCTATGCAGCTTTGGTTAGTTGATTGGTTTTTTCCTTCCCCCAGCTCACAGGTGCGTCTCATTTAATGCCTCTCTTTCCCCACCTTCCTGTCAGGCTGTTAAAGGGCTATTCTGTGTATTTCTGCTCCGCTACAACGCACAGAAAATGATCACTAACAAATATTCATTTGAAGTCTTTATTGCATGTTTCTAAACAGTAGGACATTAAAAGCAGCCACTCAATGCACAATAAAGAACATTGCTCCAGTATGACACAGATGATGAACCGGTTTTAAAACATTTCATACAAATTCCCTTCGCAAACTGCGGATCAAAGTATACTTTTAAACAAGAGGAAGCTAAATGATATAATGTACCAACTTTAATCAACCGACTTCGTGCACGTGTGAGGGTTTCGACTATCAGGGAGGCAGGAAGTGAAACGGAGTATGCATGCATGCAGCAGGAAGTCCTGAAGAGGCATGTTGACTGAGCCCTACACAGCTGGGACAAATGCTGCGGAGTTTATAACAGAATTGCACAAAACAAAAACAAATCACTTGACTTATTTACAGGACGCAAAACATTGAGTCCCATTTTTCAGTCAAGTGGGTTTTGATAAAGGCATCATTAAGCGATGAGCTGTCAGCTGGTGGTCCGGCACAAACCCGTCACACAATCATTCATATGAATGCAACAGATCAAAGACCATTGCTGTGTTGACTCGTTTCATGCAAACCGCAGTGTAGGATTTTAAGTGGGAGTTAATTCTAAGTGAATGTGTTTTTTCTGTGCATTACTGCATTCACAGCAGAAAGCAGTTCAGTTTAAAAAACAATTGCAGTCCTTTAGAAACAAACCTGCAACTTGGTTTCATGTCTGTTCGATCTATTCGCTCCATTTCTTATGTCGAGCAGTCGTCCCAGACTTTGAGGGCCATTAACTGCTCAGACACGCAAAAACATAAACAAACCTTCAAGTGGACGACTAAGGTTCTTCACACTACGTGTGTACTAAAGTGTTCACATCAAATAATACATATGAACAGTATTTGGATTAATGTGTCAGCATCTGTCAGTTTCAGTGGGTGCACAAAACAATCGACCTAAATACCTATGAGATGCGTTTTATCTGAAATAACTGTTCCTACCAGAATACAATGAAGTTGACAAAATAAGTGAAATAAAATATAAGCTTTCTGCATGGCGAAATAACAGGAGCAGTGGTTCCAACCCTGAGGGTCTGCTGATCAACAGGACAGCAAGGAAGGAAAAACACACTCCTGCTACAACACTTTGTGTAGATTATACTGTTTTTCCCGGTTTCTTTTTCTCCTGATATTTGCTTTGTGCTTTTGAATTGACAGATAATTCCATATCTTATTAAATGTTATTTAACTGCACACAAACGCATAGAACCTCCAAGTAGAGATTCTTTGTTAGGTATTATCTTTACTTTGTCAACCCACTGTACTGTGGAGGAACACTCACTTCACAGTAAACTGCAGGTTACCATTGGGATGACTGTGGTCACAGAACATACTGATCGCAGCATCAGCTGGATTACAGGTAGCTAGGCTGGCAAGTTCAGATATTTGATATGCTGCTTCTATGTATTATGGACCTAGTGTCTCTGCTAAAGCAAAAGGAGTTCACAATGGCGTGTGCGAGTGATGGATAACTATTTACAAAAGAGCCACAGCCAGTCAAAATGGGATAATAAATACAATATTTCACATTAAGGTGATGCAGTAATGCAGGACTACTAAAGACAAACAACTCATTCAGATGCATTCAGTTCACTCCCTTTCTACACATCCTCTAATAATAAATACAAATATACATATACAAGCGACAAATTCTTTGAAAACAACTTGTATCCTCAGTCTCTGGAAATGAGTGGGATGAGAGTGAGATAAAAACATGGACGCAGCCGTCACTGGCTCAGTTTACAGCTACTGGAAAGGCTCAAGATGGAGTTTTAACCTCCTCATCTAACGATTTCTGACACATGAATGTAAAGAGAAGGAGTGAGGTGTGAAATTGGCATCAAAATTGCCATTTAAATCTTCTCCATCAGCTCTTCAGCAGGTAGAGGGCTGGCAGAAGGAGAAGCAATGGGAGAGGGTGGGGTTGTGGATCTGGGAGGTGTAGAGGGGGGAGAGGGAAACAGGGTTGGATGAATGGGTGATGGAAAGGGAGGTTCTTGTTTGGGTGGGGAGGAGAACGGGAAGAATATGACCGGTTTGATGGGGGAGACTGGGGAAGGAGAAGCCTGTTTTGTGGGAGAGGAAGACAGGGATGTTGCCTCTTTGGTAGGAGAGGAGGAAGGGAGTTGATTGGTGGGAGAAAGAGAAGCTGGTTTGGTGGGAGAAGAGGGAGAAAGAGAGGCTAGTTTGGTGGGAGAAGAGGGAGAAAGAGAGGCTGGTTTGGTGGGAGAAGAGGGAGAAAGAGAGGCTGGTTTGCTGGGGGAAGAGGGAGAACGAGAGGCTGGTTTGGTGGGAGAAGAGGGAGAAAGAGAGGCTGGTTTGGTGGGGGAAGAGGGAGAACGAGAGGGTGGTTTGCTGGGGGAAGAGGGAGAAAGAGAGGCTGGTTTGGTTGGAGAAGAGGGAGAAAGAGAGGCTGGTTTGCTGGGGGAAGAGGGAGAAAGAGAGGCTGGTCTGGTTGGAGAAGAGGGAGAAAGAGAGGCTGGTTTGGTGGGAGAAGAGGGAGAAAGAGAGGCTGGTTTGCTGGGGGAAGAGGGAGAAAGAGAGGCTGGTTTGGTGGGAGAAGAGGGAGAAAGAGAGACTGGTTTGCTGGGGGAAGAGGGAGAAAGAGAGGCTGGTTTGGTTGGAGATGACGAGGGAGGGCACGAGACGGGTGTAGAGGGAGTGTTGCCGGTAAAAACAGCAGGATGGTCAGAGAGTGAGGGAGTTTCGAAAGAAAAGCAGGGAGCGGAGAAGGGCGACGTTCCTATTTCAGGATCGGAGGAAACGGGCAAACGGGTGACAGGGAACGTTTCGGCAGAGGGTGAAGGGGAGAAAAGAGGTAAACTTATGGGAGCAGAAGGAGGGAAATCAACACCGTCAGTTGGGGAATGAGCGCAGGGAGCATCAGCGGTGGGTGTAGCATCAGGCACAAGAGTCTT
This sequence comes from Melanostigma gelatinosum, assembly GCF_949748355.1. Lineage (NCBI taxonomy): Eukaryota > Metazoa > Chordata > Actinopteri > Perciformes > Zoarcidae > Melanostigma > Melanostigma gelatinosum. The sequence continues at coordinate 20,113,375 of NC_136644.1, read as the reverse complement.
GGGTGCCTTGAGACGAGCGGTCTTGGTGGGCGACGCCAGCGTGGCGGGTTTTGGTTCTTTGGTGCGTGACGCCCGTTTGTTTGGTGAAGCCGGTCCTGACTTCGTTAGTGAGGCTGGTTTGACTGAAAGGGAAGATGGCACTTTCTTGCCAGCCGACGGCGGAGGACATGGCACCGGTTGGGGCTGTGGACGATGAAGGGCGGTGAGCGGGATGGTCTTCTTATCTAGAGCTGTGCTCTGGCAAAACAGACGAACAGACCATCAGCTTGATACTTGCGTACTATTGAAGCATTAACAACACCAATCAGAACAGAGAGAGAGATACTGTGCCTCAATCTACATTGAATTCAGGAAACTTTAGTGTAAAAGGAATAATGTTTGTGTGACTTCCTGTGAAAGATCTCTAGCTCTTGCAGTAAGAAATGGGATTTAATAAACGAATTGTTTCCTTTTTAAACCTACAACCATTAACCGCTGACCCAGTCTTGTGTTTTTTTCAATGATGTCTATGAATGAACAACACGCACAATGAAACAAGCTAATGGAAATGGACATAAATAACTGAAAGATGATCAAACAAAAAGTCAGTGTTGTTTTCGCACACCCCGCGAGAAGACAAATCAGATCATCGCTGCTGTTCTATGTGCAGAGAAAGGGCAAATGAGAAAGTAGACACTTCCAGTCAACAGATAAATACATGATGCCTTCGTCTCGAGTAAAGCCAATGATGTGTTCTTATAGAGGACAGAACACGAGCAGATCTCATGTTCCTCATTTGCCCTTGTGCTGAACCTCAGCAGCAGAACACACAAGGCGCTTAGTGTTAGTACGTACCATTGCCTTGGAGCTAATTCGCAGGGACGTAATGCAGGGAGAGGGGAGAAGCAAAAAAGGGACAGAGACTAGTCTTACTCACAGCTTCACAAAACAAAGTCAACACAACAAGCATGGAGGCCTGTGGACAGTTGTTTTTCCAACTCAATGCTAAATCTGGTACTTCAGATCAGTGAAACACAAATTGGTTTGGACCAAATGACCCTTTGCATTTGAGAAGACTGGGTTGGATTTTCTACAAGTGACAACTTCAGGCAGAAACCCGTATCAATTCGTGCTGTATTTATATAGAACGTGATGGAATACAGTGGTGAAGTATGTTTAAATATGTTTTTATAATGTTGTAGTTTTAAAAGGTGGGACTGACATTATTCTAAATCTTTTTTGTTTGTCAACAAAACACCTGACAAGACTAAAACCAAGAATGAGTTGTTGCCTGTTGGGCTGATATCGCTTATTCTTCCGTGCCATAGAGCTCTATTGTTGTCAAAAACTATTAAAAAAACATCCATGAGCCGCACTGTTGCACTGCATGATATGTTCAGTAAACACAGTTTCTTTTGACTCAACCCCACACGTACAGTTCTCCTGCTGGCCCAGAGGCATGAAGTTCAGCTTTATATTTGTGACCCTCTGTTGTAGATCCACATCTTCCATAGGAACCAACTGACTTTTTGTCTGAGAGTCACAGAAAGTATTGAGAGACGGACGTTGGTTTTGGTCTTTTCATTCAGGATTTGTTGACAAGAAAAATATATAAATCGTCAGCCCTGTCCTTTACAATTGGCGGGAGAATATCGTATCCAAGGCAATAAAGCCACATCGGCTTCAGCATCCATCTCTGCAAATTGAAACTACAAAATGGTGCAGACGCGGTTCTCATTTCTTCCCCACCAGGTGGCACCAGAGCACCATTGAACAGTGCTGAGCAACCAATTATAGATTTGTGGAAGCACAGAAAGTTCATTTTAAGGAGCTATTTTGAATGACATCACAAACAAAAAATGAAATATGGCGGCAGAGAGGGAGGCAAATCAAACTGCTCTTGCATTAGCACTGTAAACATGCCAAACAACCGCAGTGACATCGTGACCACACAAACGCAACCAACAGTTATTTTCACATCCCACAAAAGCTTGTGATTGATACGAATGGAATGAAAGTTGAGCGAAGGAGCAGAATGAAAAGTATGAAAACAGTCAAGAGGGGTTTAGGACAGAGTGCATGTTGGGAGAGTTTTATTGACGTCCACATCAGCTGGTTATTGAGAGCAGTTACTTCAGCAGGCGGCTGGTGAAGAGCAACAGGGGGCCTGAAAAAGAGGCGGGAAGGAAGGGAAAGGGAGAGCAACGGGGGTGGGAGTTGTTATAGCTGGAGGGAAGTGGGTGAAGGGAAGGGCCATGGCTGGAAAGGAAGAAGGGAGCAGGAGGAGGGGTATGAAGTGTGTACCCGGCTCTCAGCTCCAGGCGTCCCCTTTGGTCCTGGAGTTGGGTGTGAGGGAGGGGTGAGGAGGAGGTAGGAGGAAGAAGATGGAGAGGAGGAGGCGGGGCCGAGGCCAGGTTCCGCATTTACACCTCAAACTGTCAAATGAAATTTACAACAAGAAATGAGGCTCTTTGCAGCGAGGATCAAATCTAATGTTGAGCTGGACACGTCCCCTTATGCAGTTCAGACAGACAGACTGAAGAGAGTGGGCTAATGAGAAGTGTGAACTGATGAGATGGAGGAGTGGACGAAGTCAAACTGTACAACAGGAAGTGATGCAAGTGATGCTTGAAACAGACAGGAAGGAGGAATGAGACTGCTACAGGAATGATTTATTCTGTCCTGTCCTAGTTAGTTCCCCATCATCCCGTCTCTAAAATCACGTCTTACATGTTTACAGCAGCACAAGTTGTTTAGAAGGTTGTCTTGGACGTAGTCATGGACCATGATTGAGGTCAGATATTCTTAGACCGATGATTAAAAGGGCGTACGATTCATATAAAAGTGAATTAGAAGAAGCTCAATCTTCTGTATGTGGGTCAGAGATTGACTTCCATGCAGTCAGTGTTTGGAAAAGGGCCTGACATGTTCAAGCTGCTTCAGACAGCTTGTCAATTACTATTAAACCCACGTCGAAACATCAACACTGCAGATTAAAGAGGTCACTGAAAGTTAGCAATCTCATGAAGCTGAGAGAGCACTCTCTAAAAAGGACTGCAGTCAATAACATACAAAATGTGGAAAAATATAACCGGGGTATTTACTGAATTGTGAATACCTTGGTCTGTGAATATTTTTGGGTGCTTACCATGATGACGGACACTCCCGCCGTGGTGTTGTTGTGCTTAGGTGCAGTGTTAAAGTGCGTCTTCAGTTTACCTGTGACCTCCATCTTCATGTTGTTCTCCGTGATCACTTCGTCCTACATACACACAAACATGCAATGAGGTGACGCGGCGCAATGGGTCTCCACACAAGAAACCACGTCAGTGTACAGACGCAGTTGTGTGCGCACAAACGCATGCAAACACAGAGACGAACAGGACTGTGACATACCGTGACCCACGGGTGGTGGAGGATGTCTTGTGCTGTGTACCGGGCCTCAGCGTTGACCTGCAGCATCTTTCCAATCAGCTCCTGCAACAAAACACACCACAGTTTACAACATTCTTCTAACTTCTTAACAGGGGGTTGTGTCATTGTGACCTGACTTTGACAACACACACACACACACACGAGGAGGAAGGAAAAGAGTTGCCTGCTGCAGCTAAACAGCACTGATAAAAGCAGTGTGAATGGAGCAAAACAGTGACGTTGCAGGCAACAAAACCAAAGCAATGAGCTGAAGGATGAGTTCTAGGAACTCTATATCCATATGTAGTCACCTTTCACCATCCCTTCGCATATTGCAGAAATATTGATAAGCGTAGCTTTAAGTATTCCACGTTTGATTTCACATACATTTGCTGTATCATGACAGACGCTCATAGCCTTAAAATGAGCATGAACACAGTTCAGCATATCAACACCTACTGTCAGCCTTTCGTAAACGTACACCTGCACAAGGCTGCAGAACTGCAAGTAGTTTCATGCTGTGGTGTCTATAACTGTGCACATGTCTACAGTGACAGGGCCGCTGTAATAACAGTGGGTTTAACTAGCATGCTGAATGTGGGCTGTCACCCGAACACATGACGCTAATTTAGAGGGTTGGAGGCGTTTCGGTTTTGTTCGGCAGACAGTAGTCATTACTGGAGAGTGAACCGTGTGGGTTCACATGGTGCGTGTGTGTGTATAAACTATTTGGAGATCTATTTCAGACTTTTTGAAACCACTGCACTCAGTTAAAAGGTAGAATTGTTCTGGCCTCATTCCGGTTACGTAAGGGTTCGTGAAATCCTGAAGGAAAATTAATGGGATCAATGCAATGTCATTACGTGTGATATAAGTGCGTGTGTGTGTGTTGTTGTTGGTGTTGCTTGTATGCGTGTGTGGTCCCAACCTTGGCTGAGTCGGTGATGTTGTCCCAGTAAGGACTGGGAAAGTCCAGTCGCCCGAGAAGGATCTGGTCAAACAGATCCTCTTGCAGGTCACTCTCACTACATAAAAAGATACGCAAACAGATTCATAAACACATGGCACACTGCCATTGTGAAAAAAAACCATCACTGAACTTTGCATAATAATAAATGGCCTCACCTGTAACCTATCGTTTAATTATGTGCTTATTACAATAACCATGAAGTACTGTAGATTACACATGGTTTACATTACGTTAAGTCAATTCCTCCCCACACTGACTGCAGGATGACAATCCTTAACACGACGACTAATCACAGCAACTGTTTGTCGATGTAGCAAAAGGTCATTAGTATGAAAAACAAGTTGCCAAATAATGTGACTGAATCCTTTTTAATATTATCATATATCAATATTACCCACATGTATTATGCATGTATCATTCATGAATTAATGATGTCGACATGGTTTGAGTCAGTTCAAACGTGAGCTTTATCGGGCGAGATGAACTGAGGACGAGTACCTTCTGAACGGAGGGAAGCCACACAGAAGGATGTAGGTAATGACACCTGCAGCCCAGACATCCACCTTCAGACCGTAACTGTGGGAAGAGAGGAGAGACAGAAAGAGCCAGAAAGGGTCACTTAAGGATTAACAAGCAGCTAAATGGCTTACTGCAAACAAGATGGCCGAGTGACCGGATATAAAGCAGCAAAACAACGTATTCAAATTTTGGAAAGACTAATGTGTAAAATAAGAAATAAAACGAAATAAAGATCTAGCTTGCCCGGACTCCGAGATGATTTCTGGAGCCACATATGTAGGAGTTCCACACACGGTGTACAGAGGTCCTTCCACCACTGTGGCCAGGCCAAAGTCCCCCAGTTTCAATGACTTGGTACCATCTGGATATTCAAACACCTAAAACATAATAATGCTCGGTTAAAGCCCACTGAGCAGCTGGATTTGTAGGGAAAAAAACCAACTGGTGTGAGTGTAAATGTATACCAGCAAGTTCTCTGGTTTAATGTCTCTGTGGACGATGTTCGTGCTGTGCAGGTACTTCAGAGCTCCAGCGAGATTGTACACCATGACACAGGCGTCTCTCTCTGTGTATTTGGCCGAGGAGGTGATGGCATCGAATAAATCCCCTCCCTGTGTCAACATCAACAATGTGGTTAGAGATCAAACCAAATAGAGAAATGTCGCTATTGCCCCCCTCGCTATTAGCCTCTTCTGTACCTTGACAAGCTCCATAACCAGGTAGAGTTCAGCGGGCGTGTCCACCTCCTCTATCAACATGATGATGTTTGGGTGTTTCACCTTCCGCAGCACCGCGACCTCATTCTCTATGAGGTGCTCCTGGAAACGCACAGAGACAACACATCCAAGTCACTGTGTGCTCCAGGACACGGATCCATTGATGCTCATCAAAAGACACTGCATTGTTGATTGAATCTGAATTCGTGTCAAGGATGTGTGTGAGTCAGTGTGTGTCATTGCACGTGTGTGAAAGTGTGAAGATAATTTGAGTTCGGTGATGAATAAAACATTACTGGCGTAATCTCAGTGTGTCGGATAGGAGGATCAGAGGGACGCACAGTGGGGTGGAGTGTGTTAATAATGAACTCTGGAACATGTGACCCTTGAGAGTGTGTGCACAGGTCTGACAGCAATAGACAAAAAGAAGAAACGGGACAAGGAGATGGCGAGGAAAAAAAAAAAAAAAAAGACAGAGCGAGACCTTTCCAGTGCACTTGGCCTTGTCGATGATCTTCAGTGCAAACTCTTTTCCTGTGGACCTGAGAAGAAACAGGGCAATTAGGTCCAATAATAAAAACAGCACTGATGCTGCAAAACAATATCTGTAATTCAAATCAAGTACTCACAAGAGAGCCTCAGTTACAGTGAGCAGGAACATTGCTACAGAGTTATTGGAGAGGCATGTTAGCTGCACTAGCCACGTTCATACAAGAGGTACAGAGCAGATACAGTCAGGCTCAACAACTCACACCAGGATGAAGAGCGACAAGTGACTCTACAGGGAACCTCCAAGTACTTTCAAGGAAGGTGCCTCAGATTATGGGAACACACACACTTGACAGGCTTCCTCTCATCATCATCATCGTCTCCCTGTCTGCCTGGGCAGTGTGTTGACTCAGAGATCAAACGGCTCATGAAGGGATTTCTCAGCGGGGTTTAATCTATGGGATAATTCTGTCTCCACAATACCTGTGATCAGGATCAAAAAAACCCTGATGGAGCGGTTGCCGCACGCGGCGCACGTCTCAATGAGTTGCACGGCCCGGCAGCCGTGTGCAGTGATCACACTGCCAACTCATCGTTACACGTTTGCAGTGCGAGTGAATGCGTTTCACCTACCGCTCCACACACGCTTTCACCACAGCGAAGTTGCCATCTCCGATGACCCTGCCTATCTCGTATTTTTCCGAGATGGTCGAGGCGGGCATGTAGCGGTTTCCATTAACTGCTGAGGAGAGAGCGCAGTTACAACAGGCAACAGACGAGCCTTGCTATCCAATAACACAAAGGGAGCTCTGACTCAACTCAACCGGTTCTCAGACTGATGGAACCACACGCTGTGCAACAAGATATCACACACAGGCTCCACGATGCACGGCAATCTCCTTTAGTCCTACGCGCAGCCCTAAAATCATTTAGACGAGTATCTGCTCACACAGCACTGGGATGTTCCACTCTTATCATCCACACGAGGCCCACTCCTTTGACACTTTTGTTGTGTAAGCAAATTGTTAAATGTGTCCTGATGGGAAAAGATGAGGTGATCCAATGTCATTTCTACATGCTAGAGGGTGATGGAGTCCATGTGACAGTGAATGAGAGCGTGGGAGAAGACGTACCCTCTGGACTCAGTCGATCGCTTTGCTCCTGGTGGTTGTTTCGCGATCGATTTACATTTGAGGATGAGCTGTAAAGTGACGGAGGGACCTGCAGGATGCAAAAAGAAACAAGAATAGAGGTGAGAGCCTGGCCTACAACTAAACCCTCAGACAAATCACCATGGTAACCTCAGGCTTCAACAGCACCCACAGAACTTGCTGTACATGGATAAAACAACGGTTTATCATTGGTAGGTCATTGTTTTTAAAGGCTCTGGCTGACGGCATTGTGTTGCATAAAAATGTTTCAGATGGCATGAAATTTGAGTAATTAACAAACATTATACATCTCATTTTACAAGCTGCACAATTTTCATGGTCAATTATTGACTATTCACACATAAAAAGCCAATGTTCAACATACTTTTTATTCTTAAACTAGAAAAACTGCATGTGGCTGGACAGTACGTTAAGATATTCGACCAAAACGTAACATTTTTTGACACAGTACAACTTAATAATATTACTTAAACAGTGAACAAGCTCTAAACTAAGCCTGCCCTTCAACATGTCCAAGGTGCCAGAGCTACCGGGATATATATCCTCCTCCATTATCACTGCACATAAAACCATTATGGCTCCAAATGAATGATTCATTTCTTAAGAGCGTCCTTTCTGCAGAGCACAGCCGTGGCAATTTCAGAATCTTATGGCTATATTTTTGAAATGTCAGCCATAAATGCGGCATTAAAACAAGACCGGTGATCCTTTCCATTATGTACAGCAGAGTTCTGCACCATGATGCCCTATACCTGACAGTCAGGATCTATTATTCAGTCTAAAAGGGTCGTCCTCTGGACTGGAGTAGAAATGGAACATTGTCATGGTCGTGTTTAGAACTTGGAGAGTGAGCAGCGACGTTATTGACATCCTTGTGCTTCCTCATTTCATTTCTTCTAAAAAGTGTTACTCTATTCTACCTCTCGCCAGTGAATTTTAAAGCTGTCAGTAAATCATCAAAATCTAGTGTCCTGCCAAATGAATGTGAATGGATAAGTCTCTGACTGGGCTGAGAGAATCCATCAATAAAACAGATTAGTATCTCTGACTCCACCAAAAATACATCACAGAGCTGCAGCAACATGGACTGTACATAGACCTCTAGGTCAAAGATGGCTACCAGTCTGTGACGTGACTTCTCAAAAAACGTATTTTATTACGGACACACATGGCTGTGATATACCGTCTTACCGTAAAACTAGGGACGGTTCGGGGACTGGTGGGCGACGGAGTGGAGGACTTGGGAGTTGAGATCTGGCTGCTTGAGACACCGTTTACTACATGGAGAAAAACAGGGAAGGACACATGCAAGAGCAGAGGAAAGAGTCACTAGGACTGTGAGTACAAGTGTGGTTTGTACAGCATCCACAAGTGTGTGAGTGGATGAAACTACCTGCCTGTGACTCAGCTCGTTTAAAGCTGCCTTTCTTTCCACTACCAGGTAGCCCATAATATTTACATGTGATCCACAGCAATGCATCCAGGAGAGAGCACTAGCATATATAAGACCAGAATAACGGAGTTATCACAGTGACCTTTGACCACCACACTCTAATGAGCTCATCCTTGATTCAAAGTAGACGTTCGTGCCATATTTTAAGTGATTCCTGGGATATTGCGTTGGTTCAGTGGTACCGGCGAACAACCCAAAAACATAATGCCATGGTTGTCGCCGGCGTGAAAGCTTTAAAATATTTCGGACACATTAAATGTGACTTTACTGGCTCCAACTAACTCACACATTCACATTCAGCAGGCTGTAGCTTGTGCCACCTGCAGGCAACTGCTGTTACATTGTTTTTGTGTTTTTTGAAGCTGCTGGTTTCCTTTGTGTGTTCTTTAGGTTTCACATTCAACATTTTTGCCATCTGCTGAACTGCAAAACTACAATAATAACCTCCAAGACAAGAAACAGCAAACAGCACTTACCCACAGTTCTAACACATTACTTACAGCGTCGCAACTGTGAAATCTATTCCTTTAGGAGAAAGAGTTGGCTCACATGGACTACGGTCTAAACTGCTGAATCCTTTTGCAATTGATGTACTGAATGAATATGATTCGAATATATACATGGTAAAATAATGTATGCCTCAAATGATTTGGTTCAGTTTGTACCAAAATATTGATGGACATCGTATTGCTATGTAACACATATTCATAATATACACAAGCACGCAGCAAAGACGAGAGCTTTTATTGTTTGAGTGATTCACTCTCTCAAGCACAGATTACTTCTGCCAACGTCTCTCTTGGTTTCTGGCACGAACACAGAGACATAATGCGTCAAACTTTAACTCTCAATCTCTTCATCTGCGTAAAGCCAGCTGAGCTGAGGAAAATCACTTCACACTGCCTACAGGCTGCGTCTTTACACCACTGCTTCACAGTTTTTGTTTCATTGTGTTTTCACTTCGAGCTCCTCACATACCTTTCCTCTGGGTATTCATCCTGTTTTTATAAAGGAGCTTTTGAAGCACTATCTGGGAACATTTTAAACAAAGCTTCAGCTTTTTAATGTGTCACAAGTACACTTTTCAGCACCTCAGCTGCTACAGATTTACAGGCATGTGATCCAACTGTTCAGTGAGAGCAGGATTTAATTAACACATCTCAGAAGTGAGTAATCAGTGGATCTGCAGCAGCTGGCTTTCAAATTAGATGGATAGAAACGGTAAAACATGATAAAACGAGAAGGGCACCCAGAGAACGTAGACCTCCGCCGAGGCAAAATGCAACTACCAGCACCATACAATGTCAACCAAAGTGAAAAATAATTTGTTTATCCGCCCCGTGTGACGGGTTCTTCCTTGGCCCATGTGACTCCCTTCCACCATGTTGCAAGATATTGCAGCTATGAAATATTCCCAATATCTGTGACTTGAACAACTAGAAGGCTCAAGTGAAAGGTTTTTCCTATTTGGCTGCTCATAACTACAGTCTGCACAATATGAGAACAACTTCAACATGCTGTTAACTCGCCGTGCTTGGATGTCAGCATGTTCACATGCTACTGTTTGGAGTGGAATGTTGCACATTTGTACGTGACTTTTAGCATATGTGACATTAAGCATATTAGCATTGCAATCCATGACGAGACAATCCCTCAATCATCGATATGAATTTGGAATTCAGCACCTTTAACCCACCAGAGCCAGCTTTAATTCACAAGAGAAGAAGAGAACTCTACAGCTGTTTTACTCAACGATGATGAGAGTAAATTGATGTGGCAGGTGTTTGATTCGGCAAACTTTGTGTCGGTAGCACGAGCCTCACCTGGGGATTTGATTGGCGACTGACTGGTGGAGTAGTGGACAGGTCGCCTTGCTGCAGTGTCAAAAGCAGACAGAAAGAATAGTCAGGCAGATATTATTAGGTATAAGCACATTACAACATACGTTGAAAGAGTTTGGAACTTCCAGGGATGAACTTAGACTGCAAGCTCTCCAAACTGGCAACCGCTCACATGTCTCTTCTTTTAAACTGACGTAATGACTTGTAGAACACTCATTACTCAGCAGAATGTCACCATCTCTCAATGCACCACACAAATTGCAAAGTCATTCTGTCACAACTGAGGGTTCAGGATGAAGCTGCTGAATAAAAAAGCTATTACTCAGCCTGTCACACACAGATGACCTTACAGTGTCGTTTTTTGGCATCAGAAAAAGGGGATTAGACTTGTTTAACATATTTTTACACATATAATGATAAAAGACTTGACCTTTCATATTATCTATCTACAAGTTACTATGTTAAATATGCATGGATATCTCTTCATTTAACAGAGTTAATACAGACAGTTGTTATGTGTGTAGCCATGTGTTTTACCTGCACCAGGGGACTTGCTGCGCCGCGAAGGTCTGGGGCTCTTAGCTGTCCGGTTTGGAGTAGCAGGGCGGCTGTGCGACGTCTTTACCGCTCTGCATTCTGGGGGGACAACACGCTCAGTCGGTCACCATCGTATATATTAACCTTCCCTTATAAACAAACCTGTTCTTTCCTCTCAGTCAGAGTTAATGTGGCACACTTATGCATAGCAAGCTGCTGTACCAGGGATATGACCCTGGGACTGTTATTGATGTTGCATGATTTAATGAATGCTGGTCACACATGGGGACAGAGAAGCACCAAATGAAATAGTCGCAAATAGTGTTTAGTCAAAACAGATTTAAAAAAAGCGCAGAAGAACAAATTAATGAAATGATATTCGGTACCAGTCGTTTTTTTACCAAAACAATACTTTTTTTGCATACAGTATCCTGCTGATTCCCGACTTATCTAAAATTATAATTGGATAACGTCACCTTCTATGACCTGAATAAACTTCTCAAATGTGAAATGTTGTCGAAAACAAGCAGCCGTACAATAAATGATTCAACGGAATAACTATCTGATTAAAGGATAAGTAAACAAGACTACATATATGACCAGGCAACTTTCAAAAACATTTTGTAGACACTACATACACACTTCCCTACATACCAAAAACAGAGGCTGATACAGAGACTCTCACCCAAAGATTTGGTACGCACCAGTGATGTCTTTTACAACGAGAGTAAAGCTTTCATGCTGTTTGCTGCATGCCTCTGCTGGTTTTGCTTTGTAGCTGTGTGCAGCGAGAGCAGATGTTGTGAAGCTTGTAGGAGACTTGTCAGGTTTGTATTAATGAGGGTGGGGGCGGTGAGAGGTTTAATGTAATGACAGACACATGAAGAAAAAAAGAAAACACGCCCACAGAAGCACACCCGCTGTGCATTTGTAATGTGCTCCCCATGCTATTTATCATCACATACATATTTCACTGACTGATTAAAAGGGGAACTCAATATAATACACTTGCTTGTGGTTGACATGCAAAACCCCAACAAACCAAATCGTTTTCCAGGACAACCCCTCTAATCTAAAAGCTCTTCAGCTGAGAAAAGATATATGGTCAGTTTTAAGTTCTTCTTATTACACCATACATTGTTTTGGTCTTTTAAACAGTAGAATGTGTGTTGGATCCATTTTGCAAAAGGAAGAGCAGCCTCTGTACCTTCAGCATAGTTACAGTGTGCCTCTTTTGTTCTTTCAAAGACCTAATTCTTAAAAGTGGAGCAGAGGAGTGTAAGTGGGACGGAAGCTCAAAACTATCTCTGAATAGGACCGACGCCCCATCACTCATGCACTCATCCTCAGTAACGGTTAAAGGTGCAATGTGTAAGAAATGGCTAGAATTTGAATTAAAAACATCCAAAACATGAACTAACATTATCAACGGAAGATGAAGAGGTTACAGTGTTAATGTTATGTGAAAGACGTCGATGTGTTGCAGAGATATCTACGGAAATGAGCATGCTAACCAGCTAGCCCGGCCCATTCTGTCTTGTAATGCCACTCGTTCCTTAAGAGGCGATAGAGAGTCAGTGTAGCATCCAGTCTGCCCTCAGTCCACAGAATGAAGAAGCTGCATGTTGTAGGTACAGGGTCTATGTATATTTGGTAGTTTGTTTATTGGCAGAAAAAATAAAAACCTTCAGATAGAGGCTAGCTGTAGCAGCTCAGCCGCCGCAAACCCCAGCGCCGGAAGTCACAGTGGGCTGTGGCCAGCGGCAGCACTGGGAATTTTGCATATTCTTGCCCTGCTGTTAGTTAGTAGTTCGGCTTTTATTATTTTATTCTATTTTTTAACTGATGTAACATTAAACTTAGTTTCTATGGAGTCAGTGGTAGAGGTGAAATGATGCCTCCTATTTCTTTGGCGCATGTGGCCATGTCTTACATACTGCACCTTTAACACAGTGTGTATTAAGATATGCCTCCCTGTTAGCTAACCTGACACAACAATAAAAAATGAAACAGGATGTCAATAATCGGATTGTCACCATAATAAACTACCTTTTCCTTCCCACAAGGTTGCGTAATATGGTTTAAGGAGGTCATATCCTACCTGTGTGCACTCCTTACAGAATGTGTGTGCGCGCGCGTGTGTGTGTGTGTGAGAATGTGCATCACTGATTATTTTCTGCAGATCCTGGACTGACTACAAAAGCTCACTTTCTACTATTAAAATTATAACTTTCTGAATTCAATTGGAAAGACAATGTAAGACAATATTATTACACGCGCGCACGCACGCACGCACGCACACACACACACACACACACACACACACACACACACACACACACACACACACACACACACACACACACACACACACACACACACACACACACACACACACACACACACACACACACACACACACACACACACACACACACACACACACGTTTAGTTCGTCTTAGTCAGGCCTACCAGTCATAAAGGCTGTGGAAGCCTTACCACTTTGATCCAACACAAAGTCGTCCTGAGCATAGCGGTACTTCTCCGGGCCGCACGCTATAAACACATCGTCGTCCCCGAAGAAGTCCTGCAGGCAGATAATCTGGAGGAGGAAGGGTAGGGAAAAATTAAAAGGATAGATGATATTAAGAGGGGAATAAAACTAATCTACTTGTTTTGATATTCAGAGGCAGCAGGCTCACGTTTTACAGATGTAAAAAATTGCAATACCATAAAAATATACACAGTGAAAATTGATCCATGTGTTATTTACTAACTAGCAAGAAGTAGAAGAAAAAAGCAAGTTCGCAAACAAGGCCATAAACAATGCAGAATTTAAAATATAGAATATCTGCTTTGCATATGTTGTATGAGGAAGGGAATGCAATCATTGCACACACAATGCATTTGGTGAGAAACACCAGAAGGACATTTTACTTTGTTTTACCTGGTCCAGGTGGAGTGAATTTTAACTACTTTACAACTACTAGTTGTTCAAACGACAGCAATGCATTCTTTTTTTTAAATAATATTTTTGGGCTGTACAAGTACAGTACTGTAGAAGTACCTCAAAATTGTACTTTGGTATAGTATTACAAATTAGGAAATGAGTAACTTTCTACCACTACTCAAGGGTGCATTCACTTATTGTGAATACCAGCGGCTTTATTTAATAGTGATGTATTTGTGAACAGATGACAGATGATGTTGTTTGGTTCACCAGTGTTATTGCCATCACATTACTCTGCATTAGTGCATCAGATTCTACAGGCTTTAAGTCATTCTACTGTGCATGTTTAAGCTGCATATATGTGACTTATAATAGTTTCTTAAGATAAGATTGTGACTCAGTGACTCCGTATGTGATTAAGTGAACAACATCGAGGGACAGAGCACAACAACAGGACAAGGTCAAAACACCCCGACATCCGGAATACTGAAGAGTTAATGCAGAGTCACAGGAAAGCAGTACAGTTAGCGTCCGGGCCGCAGGGTAATTTGTCTTGCTTTTCCTATTCTGTGATCAACATTTTCTCCGCAGCTCAGAGCGCTTTTCCATTTACACCCACCACCACCCACCCCTTGAGACAGGAACAGGAATTAGTTTTAAACTATAGCCAGTTGTACACACACACACACACACACACACACACACACACACACACACACACACACACACAGATTATCCCTCTGTTGCTGTTGACAAGTAGGAAGACAAAGCAGCAAAATATCCATTCATTATCCCACTCCCCACAAGTGCACCCACACACTGTGAGGCATATGTACAGTATACACACACACACACATTCTTGAAACAAGAGTAAGGGGGAGGAGCACAAAATGGCATAAGATTGTGGACAGATGGATCCTAGGGGAGATTGGGGGCTGACACAGTGGGGGTAAAAGAGAGAGTGAGAGTGAGTGTGAGTGTGAGTGTGAGTGTGTGTGTGTGTGTGTGTGTGTGAGTAAGATTGGCATCAGAAGAACTGGTGGTCCGAAAAAGCTAAAGAGCACAAACAATCTCCACAGTAAAAATAAGAGTTGGAGGCTGAGAGAAAAGGAGACAAAGGAGCCGAGTAGGAGTGAGGCATCTGACGACATAAATAGTAAAGGCGGAGTATTTAAAACCACCAATTAATACCATTGCTGTCGGCCTTAGTTGATTAATAATACATAAGACACTTCACGTGACAGTTCTACATGTCCTACATTCAGACAGCATCAATTAAAAATGAAACAGGATGCAGTATCCCCAACATGTTCATAAATAATCAATAACAGTATTTCATGGCCTTCATATGCCCCCTTTTGTCTAATCTTTGAGGCAAACTGTTGGCCTCTTTACATGGCCTCAACTAAAAACATTCAGTCAGAGTAGAAGAGAAGAGTCCATATAATATGCTTACATGCCGAGATGAGCTTCCACTCTGGAACCGGGCAGCTGATCGCCACACCATACCGTCAGGGCTCAGGTGCAAGAATCACCACGTACAGTATGTGTCTAAAAGCGGACTCTGTTGTGGCGCAAGGTATTATTGTGAGACACTATTACATGCAGATATTAGATAATATTTCTCAATGACCTCTGACCTTTATTCACACACCGCTTCCTCTGGTGTGCAGATATTTTCAACGTCACGGCTATCCTGTCATTTTTTCATGCACTCAGCGGGCTGTGTTGGTATGAAGGACGCTGGTCGTTTGTTTGAGGACAATGTGAGACCGCCCCCTCGGGGGATTGCTGAAGTGAGCAGTGTCTGTCCCCTGGCAGGGAAACCACCGACCGAGGTGACATCTGCAGCCAAAGAGTCAACATTCTGAGAAATACACTTATTTACTGGCAGAGTTTTAGATATGAAGATTTATACCACTCTCGTATTTGTCTGTCAAATATAGCGCCGGTTAGCTTAGCTAAGCACAAAGGTTTGAAACAACGGCAGACAGCTAGCTGGGCTCTGTCCGACTATTACAAAATCCGCCTCCATGAACATATCAACCTAACTAACATGTTATTTGTTGTTTCCTAAATCCAGGAATTCCAGGCACGGTATCTTTCGAGTCCCCCCAGGTTGCCAAAAGGTCTAACTTTTGCTTTAGGTCACGTGACACTGTTCGGTGGCCACAAACAAGGCTCTGCATTTTCACATCTGCACCTTATAAAGCATGGCACACACACAGATTGACTAAATGACCTCACATTCATTTGAATTCCACTTTGAATCCATGCGCTATCAGGCCACGTTTTCGAGCTGTTGCCCAAAGACATGCTTGTCCCAGCACCACCTGAGGCAACAGGCTTATTGTGAAGAAAAGGACCTCTGGGCTGGAATATTATACCTTTGTCGCTTTGCCCGTGGCTGTATTCTCATTTACTTTCACCTCTACACACACACACCCCTCTCTCTGCAAGGCTAGCCCTGCTGTGGTTTGTGATAAAGTACTTGTAAGCTATAGCCTGTGACACCCAGGGGAATGCAGGGGAATGGAGACAAATGGTTCCTTCATAGACACACATTTGAAAAGGCAAGAATTAAAAGGAGGTCAAGAGGTTGAAGAATTGTGTTAAATGACGAAGTCTGTTAAAATATGGTTTTAACTTTTCTGTAAACGGCACCGTTTACAATTCCCCAGTTAAAATGAGTGCATCTAAATAAGGAATGAATTCAACACACAATCTGTGGAGCAGATTATGTCGAGCAAAGGAGTAAAGGAGTGTATGAATGTCAAACTGCATTGTCCATGTTTCTCTTTGCTCTTGTCAACCTCTGCAAGCATTAACAGCCATTGGCACTCCATCGCCAGCCCTGTCCTGCTAATGCTCGTTTAGGCCAATCAGGGAAGTGAACCGTTCGCAGGGTTCTGTGTTGGCTGGCTGACGTGTCTTGAGGCTAAACTGAAGTTTGCCCTCAGAGATGAGACAACCCCCCTCGTATGCCTGACCTTCTCCTGCGCTCGCCATCAGTCGATGTACTTGCTTGCTGTACTTTCTTCCCTGCTTAGCTTGGTAACAGAGGAAATACAGGTCAAGGGCTTCAAGTGTGTACGGAAATATCAAAAGGAATCTGTGTATTGAACATGAGCATAACCAAATAATGGTTTTACAAATACAATAAGTGGGCCGTTTTGTTTTTCGAGGCATTAAAACCAAAACATATATTATCCAAATATATTCACAACCGATACAGTATCAATACACTGCAGTAGATTCTCAAGGGGTGGGAATTCCTTCTCTTAATCTTAAGTAAGGGCTGTGTTCCAAGAACAAAGGTCACACAACAGCAGGTGGTAAGAATTGAGGGCAGTGGAAAAGGCAGTAAATGGCTGAGCAAGCTGCACACAAGGAAGTAAACGCTCTGCGTGTGAGAGCCAAAAGGACAATGATCACAGTAATCATTCAGTTTCCATCAACCCCATTTACCTCCAAATCCCTCATTGGTGCTCAATACTCTGAGCCAAATGAGCAAGAGGCAGAGACGGTGGGTGGAGTCCTAAAGTAAAGATGGAAAAAAGGAGACAAAGATTGAAGTCTCTGCCTCTGGCCTTGTGACTCCTTCAGTCACAAAAGAAAACAACATTTCTATGGTCAACTAGATGTGTATTCTTGACACAAGCTTTAACTCTCACTTAAACTGTTACTTACTTGAGAACATGCAGATAGCTAGATGCCTATTAAGTTTACTAGGGCGCGATTAAGCTAAAGCCAACCATCTTATTAACTCTGTTTGAACTCTTACTAACAGACAGAGGCTGCTTCCTGAGACTCTTTAATTCCTCCGGATCAGAGCGGTAAATCCAAGACAAGGCAGCAGCACAAGAAGGAGCAATGAGAAAACTAAGCCCGTCATTCATTCGCTACTCTGGATTCACTACATTAAACATAAGCTATCAACAAACCATTGCTCAGTGAAGGCACTGCAGAAGAAACAACAAACAAGAAAGGTGCACTCAGCAGAGTGCAGATCTCCACCAGGTGTGTCTGCAACGACCAGTGTTGTAGTGTGCGATTGAATGAACACAACCCACAAACGGCTAACCCTCGCCTAGACACCTGTAAGAAATCGTAAAACTCACTTCATTCAAACTCAAAAACAAGCGGCAATGTATCCTTGCAATGATTGAAACAGTCATATACACACAACGTGCCACACAATATTTAGGAGGTACAGCAGTGTGTGTGTAACACACCACAAACTGCTACGCCCCGTCTGTGGGCGGCTGGGGGCGTAACAGTAGATTAGCCTGTTCATCAACAAAGTGAGACTCGCAGAGGTGCTACGAGATCCACAAGAGATGCATAAAATGTTGTTTTTTGATGCCAATAAAGATAATAGTCTCCAATTAAAAAAACAGTATCACTGCATATAAAAGTGGCTGCTGGGCAGTAAATTCTCAAAATATAATATTGCAATTCCAGCAGAAGTCTCAAAAGGCCCGTATTAATATATCTTAGAATGTTAATTAGCATTTCATGTTCGCACTAAACAAATACATAATGAACAAAAAAAATAAAAACTGTCCACTAACATTAACATCAACGCTCCTCTGCCAGGAATTACGCCTCAAGACAACTAAAAGAATAGGCACCGTTTGATGTGCAAATGAAACTCCACCATCAGCATCAGAGACCTGCTACAGTTGTCAAGATCACTTAGACGCACAGCTCCTGATCTGCCCCGTGCAAAAACAAATGCAGCACATCAATCTTCCGAAACTTGCTGAGGCAACCTGAGCTCGCTTGAATGATTAAACTCAAGGTGACAAACAATGAGTTGTGGCTTACATATCATGACGTCAACTCTCTTGTTGGGGGAGTGAAAGGCCTGCTGCAAAGAAAGGATGCGGGCCAGGCTTGGACAAACAAAACAAAACAAGTAGTTGAGATCACACACACCACACAATGGATGCCCTCCCCGTCTGTGGCCTCCACGCGGTCTGCACAGCCCACAGCCGACAGCCCCGTGGCCCCCTCACACTCCCGGCTTTTGGTTTTCCTGCTCTTCGTCAATGCAGGGTATCATGCCAGAACTTGTGAAACGTGGGCCAGGCACTTTTACTAAGTACAATGAAGTGTGTTTGTAGCATTGAGTGTGTGTGTGTGTGTGCGCGCGCGCGCGCGTGCGTGCCATCTGCTAGGACAAGAGACCAGAAAGAGGATAAACAGCCTATCGCAGAACCTGGCCGACACTATTCGTGGTTGGATGGTGTCGTTGCACTATCGTGTCAGATGGTGCTGTACGAGAATGACAGCACAGAACAATAGGTGAGCATTCAAATGTCATGGCTGTTGACCTAAATGGCGGCGTTTAATCCAGACTTCGCCCTGAAAACAGCTCATGCCTGATAATCAGATGGAACCCTTGTGTGTCCATGACCCAAGCTCGTGAAAAAGGGAGACGGGTTCACTAATCTGTCTGTAACTGCCAGCATGTTTCAACGTCTCGCAAACAAGACATCATCCTCATCAATATGATAACGGGGTGAGGTGAAGTGAGACACCTGAATGAATGTAAACCTGTTTAACTGTTGGCAGCAGTGCAGCTCGTCCCTGCTGACACATGTACTGCAAGGTCAGGGCTGGTATCGAGGATCGAGGCCATCATCATTCGAAGCGTGTCATGTGAAATTATGCCACAGTGCATCAGAGTCACGCTCACCAACATCCTCCTCCCTCTCATACTGATGTGTATGCCCTCAAAACCCAGCAATCCACGCACCATGAACTAGCTAGCTGTCATCTTCATGACACGTTGGTGATCAAAGAGTTGTTCTCATCCTGGGGCTCTATTCACTACAGTAAGAATTTGATCCTACCACTACGATGATTTATTGTACTGTATTTAATGTTCCAAGAAAATAGTTATTCTTAAGATTGAGAGATAAAGAAAAAGAAGACAAATCTAAGTCTGTCTAAAGTCATTGAAACAGCGTGAATTTCTTTTATAAACTAAAATTTGCTTATGTGGATTTTTCAAAACACACTAACTGTCCCCAATGTATGATGGAGGATACAGTACACCCACCAAACCACTGCAAAGACGTAAACAAACAAAGACATCACATCTGAGCGGACTGTCCAATTATCAGTGCCGAGTTCCATTTCCTGTGTCATTCCTCCGCTCGCTGAACTGTAAAGCCCTTCATAGGTTTCAGAGAAACGACCATTTCAGCCGTTACAGCTCAGCCGCCACAACGGTCCAGGTTTGTTTCCAGCTCCTGGTTCATGGACAGACTGTCATCCTCGTAACATATTTCAGGATTGTTTTGGCAGATGCTTTTGAGAGACAAAATCAATGTTTAACTTGTGTAAACATTTAGCCTGTACACAGCAAACATCTAAAAGGTATTTATACGATTAAAAAAAAGAAAAAGAAGAAAAGTACTGGATTACTTCATGAATGCCCATGTAATACGCTCTTGCTACTGCTCCTATGCCAATGCAAATCTACTGCGATATATCCATGGCATTGATGATTCAATTCAAAACCCACAGTATGAATGTTGGCCAAAAGCAACAGACCTTGTGTCCAAGTAATAAGAGACAGACATTTTTAATTGCACCGATTTGCAGCATCAAGTGAGACAGACAGGACAACAGGGTATTGTTCGCTCCAGCTAGAACAAGCACAGACAAACACAATATCTGTTCATGAGGCTACATGTAGGATAGTTGTCTGTCCCTAACTATCAAATTCCAAAAAGGCATTTCCTAAACTTGCACGGGTCATGTAACTGAAGGGTGAATGTAAATTAGATTTTGTATCATGTAATTATGACAACAGAAATGGTTGTCAGCTGCTCTGCACAGTGGGATAAATAGTCGGGCTTTGAGAAGGGGGGCAGAGAAAGTAAGCACTTGATAAGTAGGGGGTTGGGAAATGTGACAACCGCCCTCTTCCTCTGTCCTTCCCACCTTCTGTCATTTGTCAACACAGCTCTCAGTCAACTACGGTACTCTGAGCTGATCGCAGTCTTGAGGTGTAGCCAGGTCAATTGCAGCGTATTGGTAGTACTCGCACAGGATCATCGACTGTAGTTGAGCGGTTCAGACGCCTGAATACACTCGGAACTACTTGTTGGCTGGTTCAATACCCCACACATTACTAACATCGGACATGGGGTGAGGCCGTGTCCAACCATTACTCTTAACTTTCAAAAATCAACAATGTGACATTCACACCCGCCTCACGTTGCGATTGGCCAGCTGGGTGTGGAGGTGGAAAAAGAGCCAGGGTTTGAACGTCTCTAATTATTGACATACACTTTGCTCCTTTTGTTTTATCACATGGACCTTCTCCTCTTTGTCCCTATTTCTACAGTCCCTTTGGATCACTTCTAAATGATTTCTACAACAACAAAAAAGACAACTTAGCAAGTTTGGACCTCTAACTGTTCCTCAAATTAATGAATGCATCAATTAGACAATGCCAAATAGGGAAATCCTATTTTCCGCCTGCCCAGTCAGCTTTGAGATGTAAAACAGGGGTGTCTCTCAAAAACAGCAGCTGATTCTGCTGGCCCTGACAACCAAGATCTACAATTAACATTCAGTCTGAAGAGCATCTTTGAATCGAGGAGGGGGTGGACAGAGAAGTATTGTGAAAGCGCGCTGTCTCACACATACACATCCTTGAACACACACACACACACAAACACACACACACCTGACAGCTGCACTTTAACCATCCCTTCCAGCTT
Organism: Melanostigma gelatinosum; assembly: GCF_949748355.1. Lineage (NCBI taxonomy): Eukaryota > Metazoa > Chordata > Actinopteri > Perciformes > Zoarcidae > Melanostigma > Melanostigma gelatinosum. The sequence continues at coordinate 20,091,590 of NC_136644.1, read as the reverse complement.
ATAGGTCTAATTATCTGGTGGTGGCCAGGGCCGCAGTGGGAGGCCTCTGAATGTGTGTGTGTGTGTGTGTGTGTGTGTGTGAGATGCTGTACGTCATGTGTGTGCATCAGCGGGGAGGGGGGGTTGCAATGCCTGCAGACCTGGTGGACCTGTGATTTGATTTTGGAGGAGCAGATGGCAGGCTGCTGCTGGAAGGCATTTGGAGTGTGTGTGGGTGTGTTTATGTGTTTATGGGTGGATGTGCGAGTAAAGACTTACTTTATAGGAGAGAAAAGTAAAGCTTTTTATAGAATCTATGGAGTTTGGTTTAAATTACCATATTAAAATGTGATGCTAATTTAAGAAAGACAGCTCATATACTTGATAATACAGAACTAAAACAAAGCACTACTTTTGATGATGTAACACACTACATAGTATTTTTTCAAGCATCATTTCATGATTTGTGAACATTCATGAATAAAGTTACTGTATGTTTCTTATTCCTTTACTCCTTATATGAAGTATTTCTGACGTGTAATCGCCCAGAATCTAGTTACTGCAATATCCACTCAACCCCCAGTTTCTCAGTCTACCCTCATTGATGTCAATGGGGTGGATAGAACACCAGAAACACCTTCCAGCATCATATAACACAGTTCAATAGCTCTACAAACTGCAGCTTCCAAATGTACCATACAGTTAAATAAAGACGTCTCTAAAAGAGTTCCAACAACAACTGAACTTCATGAAGGTGCAGGGTTCACTGCAGGGCTGTTGAGCTGTTCATAGCTGAGCCCATCTACGCAGAACAATGCACAGTCTCTGCTTCCATGCCTCCTTCCACACTGTCAGGTCATATTTGTATACATTATATTGCTGGACAAAACGTCAACACAAGAGACACGTCATGCTTCAAACGTGATACATTTAAAACAAGAGCTCGTCTGACTTCATACATACACAGAATCAGCTGGAGTGCTTGTTAACATCCCAAACAGGCCACACATTATCATCTTTGTTAGCAATGTTGTTTTGTGTCTAAAAGATAAAACACAAACCTGTAGAACACATTGAAACACAACCCACTTAAATAAGAAACTCTCCTTTAGCATCCATCTGATGGTGAAGAACTTGACAGTGATGGATAGATGGATCTCTGCTCCAGAAGAGGGAAGGAATCATCTAAGATGCTGTAACTTATGGCCCATGTGCTTATCATTAAAAAACATTAAGGAAGCTACACTTGTCTGCATGACAGATGTAATGTGTCATCTGCAATCTACAATCTCAAAAGACTGCATGGAACATGTCCTGAACCACTACTGAAAGGACTGATTTAGGATTTTAAATTAAAATAGCTACAAAAAAAATGACTTCCTGAATTTATTGCATCATTAATGTTAATTTTCTTAAATGAGTTGCGTCTGTTTATGCATTTACCATCATACTGTAGGCCAAGCAAAAACAGTGAGTAATGATGAATTATATTTTAATTTCGACACAACGAATTATCTATTTATGGGGAAGACTAAAACGAAGATGTACAGTATGTGTGTTATATTGAAAGGTGAGCTTGACAAATGGGAACTTTATCTTTATGCATGTTGTGCAGACTAGTACATAACCCGTGTAAAAGCAAAATATACAATACAATATTCCAAGCTGGGTTGACGGTGGATGAGGACGTTTCAAACTACAAATCTCCTAAAAGACACGACATCGTAACAGATCTCAGTTTTGGTTTCACCACTAAAAAGCAGTTCAATCCCCAGAGACTTTACAACCTTTAACAACTGCCACCGTCTGGCAGACAGTAGCTGCCTGGCTGCGAAACAAAGAACTCAAAGGGAGGTTAAAGGACAGGTGCTCCCTCTCAAGCTGTCAAATATGCCAGCCTCCTCTCCCTCTAAACGTTTCGTCAAATTGTCAAAAATCAACATCTGTAAAAACTGGATTGCTAGTAAGGCATCACAAATATGTCACAAGCACCAAAGGTGCTGCGCTTGAACGCACCCCGTGAAGTCCAACGCAGCACTCCTCGTGGCAAGAGAGCGTGAAATGTCTGGATAGAACAGCTGGTCTGCACAGCTGATCGAGTCGGAATTTACTAAGAGATGTAAATAGACACACATGAATGGTTTGTGTGACCAATATGGGACTGAATTAATCACAACATGATTCTTATAAGAAGCAGTAATGTGTGCAGCTGAGGCTGGTGCATTTATTAGGCAATATTTTATTTTAGGAGCATGTTTTTGAACACATCACTCCATGACGTTATTCACTATCTTAGATGTGTAAGTCTCTCCACCCAATCCTGTTTACCATAAACAAAGATAAAAACGTAGCCCTCTTCTACATTAACGAGTTTCCCCACTGGGGATTAATAAAGTTTTCGAATCTAATCTAATAATTGGCTAAAGGCTAACGGAACTCATCTGATCTTCACTTGACCGTCACACCCCATGATCAGACGATCTAAACCATGACAATGATCATATAATAGTCCTAACAAGTCATGAGGCACTGTGTTCCTGTACAGTGCTGGCTTGACAGAAAGGATGCTGGGCCGGCCCCGTCAGAGGTGAAAAGGATCGCTGCTGTCTGGACCGTCGGGCACAGAAAGATTCCTGTCGGCTCACAGGAAGCAAACATCAGCTGGTTTGGTTGTCAGACATTTGAATACAGGAGGTTGTTCTTTTGTCACAAGTTGTTAAAGCCTCATCTCAACTGTAACTACAACACAGAAAGTTTTTAGTAGTTTGAAACGTATTATTTTGCTCGAACCCTTAAGCCCCACTTGTGATTATTAATAATGAAATCCAAGTAGTTTATCAATAATCAACATTTCTCCATCAACAATTGGCAATAAAAATAAAAGAAGCAATCCTATTGAAAACGACAACATTTAAGCTCTTAGAAGCAAACGCGCTGATAAAGTATCCACTCTCTAAAAAGTTATTTCTGGCAACTATTTTTTCTTGATTTTATGAACATTATTTGTGCAATTACAGCTGTTTGGAGCAAGACAAGTTTCAAGAAATGTTCCAATGACGTGTCACAGTTAGCTGCATCTAAAGTAAAACTAATCAGAAGTGATTTACTTTGAAGCCAGGCACCTGCATTAGGAGAGTGATCTTTTATTCTGACTTTGAGCACCAGTCTTTTTTCTTTCATTTGAACAAAACACCCAAACTATTTTATTGTTTACTAATCTAGACAAAGTCATTCCGACATTTTTTGTTCAATATTCTTGCCAGACATTTGTGCAATCTTAAACACCTTTAGTCTGTCCTCAACCTGGAGTCTGTTTGAGGTCTTTGTTTATGCTCTGAAACATAAAAAAACACCAATTTACTTTTGAAGTCCCTTTTACGTTTCTAAATTGTAATTTTGTCCGTCCTAAAGATATGATGCCGACATCTTAACTACATTTCAGCCCTTTTGTAGACACGCTTTTTTGAGATGTTTTGTAATAAGATTCTTCCTAACCCCATATCTATTCTATTTATAGCATATATATATATATATATATATATATATATATGGATTGGATTATAGCAAAAACAGTCTCAAATGGCTTAATAGAGGGGGATGAAGTAGGAAGGAAACTATACTGATGGATATGGCAAAAGGCCTGAACTCTTAAATGTATTCATTCGTGTTGTTGTTGAAATAATCTCAGCACGTAATTATGTATGGATGATTAAATGGGGTGTAATTACCCAGACTGCTGACACAGCTGAAGCCAATAAATCACAGCGTGTTTTGGAGATAAAACCTTTGGCTAAAAAGCTCAGCCTCGTAGTTCCATCTGGTTTTCATATGCACATCATCCAATATCATCCCACTGAAAAAAATACAGCTAACACACTCCAACTGTAATTTTAGTCACCGAATTCATGGTCATCGGCCTCGTTTCCCTGGTTTCCCACGAGTTTGCTTGGCGATTACCAGCGCTACAACTATCATCACGTCCTCTGCACTTCAACAAGCATGCATCATAACAGACTCACCTGCTTGCCCTCCAAAGTGTACAGTCTCCTCACAGCTCCGGAGTCCAGCTTGATTGCGTCCGTGATGTCGGTGAGCACCTGGTCGAAGGAGTGTGCCGTCTTCTTGTTGAGCAGTATGCGCACTGCCTTGCGGGGTTTGACGCCGCTGCGGATGACCGTGACGAGCTTGGGTTTGATGAAGCCCTTGGACTCATGCTGCAGCTCGCTCTTCAGCGGGACGAGAGAGGTGAGGGAGCGCGACGTGCCGGTCTTGCAGCCCACCGACCAGTTGGGGTTGACGTTCTTGGTGTACTCCACGTGTCGGAAGGTTTCATTTGAGGCACACACGTAACTTTCACCTGGAGAAAGAAAGAAGTTGCCGTAACTGCCAGTCAATGCACGGATCATGTAAACTGTATCCACAGCTAAAAAATATTTTGAATAAAATATACACACATGTAATACATCAGAATCCACCGGACATGTATGGCATGTACCATAGAAAACTGAGTCCACATGGCATTAGGCGAACAAAGAGTTAACATGCCTCCGTTGAAACAAAAAGGCACATTGAGAGGCAAGGCCAGTGTAACTCCGTCCTCTCTCCCTTTCAGCTGTTGAGCTGCTGCATTGGCCTTCCTCCAAAGCAAGGCATTTTGTTTTATCCGACAGCATTCCATTCCAACAGTTAACACGCAAATGTTTCCCCTGAAGAAGAAAGTCATGCGACAAGTACAGGGGCTTGGCCGATGAATGAAGACCACAGCAAGAATGTCTGGTGATTGTTGTGAAGGCCGAGTGTCGGTTGAGAAACTCGATGCCGTTCTTTCTGTTCGTGATACATTCTTCACCAAATTATTTGTGCCCACGAACACGTGGCCTGTCTCTCAGGATCAACTTGTGCTTAACAGACACTTTACAAAACACAGTGAACACTTTACATCATGTAAATGCTGCTCTAGCAAATAACCCTTATGTGTCTTTCAGTGAAGATATTTTTAGGACAAGAGAAAAAAAAAAAAAAATCTGAGAATGTTTCATCAAAGCTATGAAAGAGACGAATGGCATGCAAAGATTGCTGCGCGTGTATCTCTGGGTCATTAGTAGAACTGTACAGTATTGAGGCTGACCAGTATAAAACACATGCTTGTTCATAAACTGCATTAAGTATAATCCTATAACCGGACATGAATCCGAAATATATCAGTTGTAAAAGGGTGGCTGTTTGTGGCACTGTGATCAGTCTTTCTTCGTAAAGTTTCAGTATGTTTTGGGAAACACTTAATTTTACTTACAGTGTCAATTCCAATCTCTGAAATTGTAGCTATCTGCTGTGTGTCAAGACAAACGAATCGTGCTGCAGTGAAAGAAGGCCATATGAGACAGTGCGTCCCACGATACCTGGCTTTATTAAGCTTGCAATTAACCAAAAGCTGATTAAAAGGCTAGGCCACAGCTGGGGGGGGGACTGAGCTATGGCTGAAAACTAAAACTAAATATATACGTAACTGGGGCTGTCATTCAGGTGCAGGGATCTCAGGTGCAACACCCATCGGTGGTGTGAGCGGAGCCCCGACCAGCCGCCACTGGCTGCTGTCCTCATGTGGACAGATGAGGTCAGCCTCGACAGAGCCGTCTAACCAGTGCAGCAGCTTTTACTGCAGGGGACGCACACATCTGTCACCAATCCACAACCCAAGTGATTAATGGGAATCACAAAACAGTGTCAACATGAAGGCAATCTAAAACTTCTCATCACCAAAGCAATGAGGTGACCCCATGATCCAACGATATTCTCAGCATGCATGGCCTCCTGTTTTGTTCAACATCCAGTGACGACTGAATTGTCCCTACGAGCAATAATTGTGACGAGACACTGGGTGCCAGTCAATGTCTTTGGTAAACAAAGGGTTGAAAGCTCTTGTTCTCTCCGGCTCGTGTCGCAGGTGTTATGTCGTTAGTGATCATGGCGTGACGAGCCCGGCAGCTCTGTGTCGCTGTCTCTGCGTCGCTCTTACTTAGAGACAGCTTTGCCCTGTTTGAGACTCCAATTAGGTTGACCAGAGCCCTGGTATTGTTCATGCTGGTTTACTGGAATGGCTGCAACTCACCAAATAGAACCACAACTAATTGTATCAATTACAGCTGTGTGTACCCTACTATGATATGACCTGTCAAAATTGCTGCTGTGAATAGGGCGTATTCTTGAATAAAAACGGGTCTAATCAGTATTCTACACTATTTGGTCAGCAGCTCAGTTTCCATCCAACCATAAGGGACACACATGCGAGTGGTGCTTATTGGGTTTCCACACAAAAGAGCCCCCGCAGGCCTCAATCAATGGAGGCAGACTGCTGAGCTGTGCAGTGGTGTTTCCTCTCTCTGTCCATTAGACGGGCGAGTAAACAAGGACCGAACACTGGCGCTCGGCCCACCTGCAGTGCATCTCACATCTTACCCAAATCACCAAAACACTTTCCCCACTTACTCATCATGTTATCAAGGCATGCAGATAGTTTGGCTGAGGTTTGATATCTGCTTTTGAAACTTCTGCCACGATCACAATACATTTGGATTGAATGGAATTTCAATTGAGGTGCTCAGAGTCTTAAAAAAATAATCAAATTCCAAAAGATTTAACATTAAATATAATTGTGACTTTCCAGAAACAATATCCTGGTGACTTAGGATAATCAACAGCAGTCATTTATAATGATAATGCATTTAAAAAAAGAAATATCTCAGTCCCTTTATAGCATCATTTGACAATTTAAAAACAAAGAAATTGCTATCAGTAGTACTCTGGACACAATGTATGTATGCCTCAGATCCTCGTACATGTAAAGTGCAGAGGTTGAGTGGCAGAACACTCTGTATCACATCCAATGCACCAAAACAACTTTTGGTTAAAACTAGTGATGCTACAGAATTCAGATCAGGCGCTGGCCTAAATCCTCCCTGGTCACTCAGGGGACGGGACATAGGAAATGAGTGTAGCCCAGAGTCCAAAGTTTTAAGAGGATGTGAGATGAAAATAGACCAGTATAGGAGACCGCAGTAAGAGGTCGGGGATCCTGAGTGTGTGTGGTGGAGCCGTAGCCTCTCGTGTTGAAAGAGGATCGCAGGCAGGTCGTGGTGCAGACAGACACACCAGGGCTGAACATGAAGATTAACGTATTACAGAGAGGTCGCTGTCGGGTGAAAAACACTGCAAAAAGTGAAAGGGTAGGAAAACACCATGCTCTATTTGTGTCCGCAGTGGGTGACTGACTTGAACACAATGTTTTCAAACTTAGTATGTATTTCCATTATTAAACTTCATTATTTCTCTACTACACTGCATGCAAGCAATGGCCAGATACTAGGTGGGGGAGGGAAACTTCCATTTTTTTTCAAGCCCCAAGGGTGAGATCAATTTCAAAGAGCAGCCAATGGACCCTTTAAACAACACACACACATTCATTCCCAGGCAGGACTGCACTTCGAGCTACACGCTGCACTTTCAAGCCCACACAAACTCAGCTCACGAATACATACTACAGATTGGGGAAACGAGTCAAGCTGAGATCAATGGACACTGATGTGCATTAGCAGCAGCCTGTGCAGAGCTAAAGCTGCACTGAGGAGTGGTCTGCCTGTCTGTATTCATGGCACTGGGTCAAACATGTCAGAACAGTTGTGTCAATGATGCAAATGATCCAAGGGAAGCGCTGCATTGCATCCGTTATACTGCTATGCCCTCAAGAGATCAAATTAAGTACAGTAGATGATCCACAAAGGAGTACTGATCTCAAACATTTTGTCTGGCAGAAAATAACTAACTTTAAAAGTAAACGGCATCAATCACTGACATCACCATTAGGCACAAGCCCTTAACAATGTGAATGTGTTCTGGCCTTTAAAACTTCTGGCATAAGTTGCATGAGGTTATTAGTGTGTATTTGTCTGGACCATTTAGCCAGCACTAAAGGCAACATCTAGCGTCTATAAAAAATCAATTGCATACTGAATCAATGCATTTTATGTGTCATCAATACAATCAAGTATTGAGCCTCGTCAATGATTCGTGGTCACATGAGGTGATTGTTGCATCCATTACCTTCTACTAAGTCATCCAGGCTGGTGATCCTCGTGCCTCCATCCAACGCGTACAGCGTCCGGACTCCTTGTGGAAGGTTGACGTTGTCCGACAGGGACCTCGTGAGCTCCATGAGCAGAGCATCCAGAGACCTGAACCGGTCACTAGACACGGCATACACCAATCCTTTAAAATACCTGTCCCCGTTGCGATAAAACCGCACTTTCTTGGCTTTTTTCTCGGACGTGAGCGACTGCAGAGTGCGTGTGCGGTAGAAACTACAGAACGCACTGTGCGCCGGGCTGGGCACCAGACCGTTGCCTCTGGAGCCTGACTGGGACCCGGAGCCAGAGTTGGTCCTCGGTGTCCGGTGCGGCTTGTCTCGTTCCTCGAAGTGTTCAACTTCAATACTTCTGCTTAGCGACATGTTGTTTTGCTCCTTTTCCTCCTATTTCAAACGAAATCCCAAACAGAAAAAAACGACTTTTATCCAGAGTGCTGCCGGGTCGATGCGTCCGGTGTCAGAGGAAGAAGGATGCACATGTGCGTCTCCAGTCTCAACTTCAAGCCCACACTTGCTGCGCCGGTTGCGCGTGACAAGTCCGAATGCACAGGTCATAAAAGAAGAAACATGTCGAGAAATAATCTCGGGGTCCACAGAAACTCAAGGCCTTGCCCTGACTGATCCGATGAATTGATTTAGTCGACCTACTAGAATGCAGCAGGAGCAATAATTCAAACGCCAGCTCTGGATTATACGGTGGACGAGCAGCTGCGTTTGACAGACGTTGCATTGGACCAACCGGGTGGATTTCAAACAACGAAGCAGATTTTTACAAAACTTCGGCGCACCGCACCAAACACCGCAAGCCTCCTCCTCCTCCACCTCACATCCTTCCTCTGACTGGTCGGTCCCTCAAACTGTCAGATCAGTGGATGGAGAGAGGGGGAAGTCCTTCCCGCCCCAGGGTCCTAATGCTCTCTCTGTTCTGCTAATATATCCAGGACAGAAACAATGAAGTTTACACTCATCCTCGATGACCTAAATGTGTTCAAAGTGTAAGAATACAACAGAAAGTTTTTTTCTTTGATATGACACATACCCCTATATGTAGTCCATAGCCTAAATACAGAGGTTATAATTAACACAGGTGGATTAAGTTACAATAAGAAATATTGAAGGAATATCAATATTAGCCTATTGTGAATGAACATTTACATTTATTCATTTGGCAGACGCTTAAGTCCAAAACGATGTACACATGAAATATGTTAGTATCTTATTTGTATTTATATAATATATTATTTCAATATAATAATGACAAAGAGGCGCACACCTTTACAGCGCGCTAAACACGCTCAAACACATTCATATAAATGTTAAAATCCACAACTATAAACAACTGAAACCACGGGCTATTAGACAACAATTTCATATATTACAAAACAGAAAAACATGAGATAGGCTAAATAACCATACATTGTAGAGATGGTATCGGTTACATCAGATGCAAAGATCTTTTGTGTCATTTATGAATTATAAGGATTCTGTAAGAGATGAAGAAATATTTATCAGTGAATTGTTATTAATTATCTATTTATCCGTTTGTCTGTTTTTGCAATTGCACTCAAAGATTGATACTTGGCTAGATTTAGTGATTTATTGATCTATACATACGCAGCAAGCAGAAAACAGTCACACACGGTAAATGAATACAATGTACAGAAGGAACAATGTATACATACACAGACATGTATGTTTGTGTCTTAGGAAATGAATACAGTATGGCTGGGTAGCAGAGTGCAGCAAACACTAAGACTGACTCTCTGTGACTGCAAATAGTGAGCTTGGATTATACAAGGCAATGCCCACCTGGTGGGTTCCTGGTTGAAACTCACCACCTTTCCCTGCCAGGCTCATAGAGATACCTTCGTCACCACCTGGTCCAGCACAGCACGGACCTGAGCCACACTGTCACTGCAGCTTGGCAAAGAGTAGTAACGGGCAGACGGGGGATGAGTTAACCCACTTTTCAACTACAGTATAGCCTAGTTCCTGAAGTCAGAGCAACAGAAACGAATACGTCTATCTTTGTCACATTTATAAGCACTCATTGGGGACAAGAAGACCGTTTTAAATCAGTAACTTTCTGACCATAAAATCAATATGTAAAGACACATTGAAGAGTTCCCTCATCGGTGAACAAACCAGCGTTTTGTACAACTGAACTGAGCAAAACTGAAAACAGAAGCCGCGTTCACCCTGTTTGTTTTACAAACATGACTAACGTAAACACACCTTTGCCAACATGAGCAAACAAACAGCAGCAACTGTTAGACACAGTAGATTTCATGTGATAGTTCATTCTTTATTCCTAATTTGGATCCTAATTTGCTTCCACAAAGTTTTCTTTCTGGTGGCCATGCAAACTAACAAAAACAAAAATAAACAATGTAAAATCGCACAGCTCCTATAGAAGAAGAAAGTCACAGCACATTTGTAAATAAGAGAAATTAGTTTCTAAAAATTAAAAAAAAAACACAAGAGTCAATGTAGGAGAGACACCACGATTCATTCTTGTGTTTTGGTGGTGACCCTCGTTTATACATTATCACATAATGTGTATTTGAGGAAGGAAATTAGGTTTCACACTGAACAGAGAGTTTATAATGTAAGTGACCTCATATGTCCATTGGTTTTATTCATGAATTCATTCTTTTTTTGATTCACTGATTACATATAAATCTATATGAATATCTCCACTGGGTCTCCAGCAACGTTTTAGGTATTCTTCAAACTGAAAGCCAGCTGTGTTGGATGTATTGTTTGAGCAGCCTTTGAGGGAGGAAGTCGCTTAGCACAAAGCAAATAGGAAATGCTCTTCCCCCGGCGGAGGGAAATCCTGTACAGAATGACAAAGCAGAAAATCCCTCAATGCTAAGAACCCCTCTCTCTAAATTAAGAAGAACAATCAGGTTGGCGATAAGGCTTAAAAGCCTCCTCTGACTGTTTCTACTGGTAATTCGGTAAGCTACTAATATAATGCAGTTTCTGAGGGATTTGGGGAATAAGTCTCCTCGGGCATTTGTGTGAAAATCACTTAGCAAAACAATCCGCTCTTGAGGAAACAATGCAAAGTGTGTGATCACTTTCAAAGCCCCGCTGGGTTCAGTGCAAAAATCACATGCCTTATGATTGTACTACAGGCTACTTATTTTGAGAAGTACAATGTTTAACTCTGGTCCTTTACATCTGTGTAACTCAAATATGAATTGATTCTTATGTCTTAAAATGTGAACATATTGCTGTAATCTCTGCCTTTTACGATGTATATATCAATGTATATATCACTATCTATTTGCAAAGGAAACTAATTGTATATACATTAAACTGTAGTCTTTCTGAATTTAGTAAGGAGACATTTCTGAAGTGCCACATGAATCCTCATAACTCAGAAGCAGAGACCATCTTTGACAGAAAGTAGATTAAAGGCATCTGGAGATCTGAAGAGAACAATTTGTCTCTACACCCACCGACAGGCAGCATGCGTGGGCGAGTGCATTATTTCCATGGCAGGCACCAGGTCTCACAACATGCACATCATTTCCGATTAATGTGTCAGTAAAGATGAGGATATGGCTTTGGGGTTAAAGGTCAAGAGAGAGAAAAGACAGCAAACGCACCCTTGAAAGGATTTTAAGCATTGAACAAAGTTATTGTAATAACTTGTCTTTGATATTTTCTTTAATAGTTTGATCTTTGATAGAGTAATGTGGGTTTCTTAACCCTAAAGTAAAAGGATTTAAGTTATAATAACAGAAATGTGCTTAAATATATTTTTACATGTATATAACTGCATGTACAATATTTTAACACTTGAATAAACAATCAAATGCAGAGAGTTATTTACCAATATGTTAGGAGTAGTTACATTTACACAGTCTTACATTGACAACCGGCCCTTTGAGGGAAACCGTGATGCTGATGTGGTCCAGAGTGAAAATGAATTTGACACCCCTGCGCTAAACGAATAAAGGCATTTTAACTTCATCCTTGGCTTGGTACGAGTGTGCCTGAAGAAAGCCCAGAGGCTTCCCTCTGTCTACAGTTGACTATTTTGTCTTCAAGAGCATTTTGAACTCACTCGGGATTTACCTACTTCACAACCGAGAGCACCCCGTATTTTCCAGATGAGCTAGTGAAGTTATAAGAGGAGAGAAAAATACTCCCAACGCCCTCTGGTGTTCACCAATGATCACTAAATGAGTGTCACGCTCTATTTTGCTGTATATTAACTGATGGTGAGAACATTTTTAACTAAAAGATGAAGATTCAAAGTTGATTGTTCACTTGAACAAAACTTCAACAAATCAGACAGTGTTTAAGAAAGACCACATGTGATTTGTGAGGAATGATGTACCAATGCAGAGATTCAGGGGCAATGAAAGGCCCCACCCTGGTTACTTTACAGTAGCTGCATTTTGGTGACAGAGCAATACTGATATGGTCAATATATATTGCTTCCTCTTCATTAGGTGTCAATCTTACACTCAAGACCCTGAAAGACCCACCACTTGGGGCATGAGCAGAGTAACAATTACAAACCGAATCACACTATCAATATCAAAATATATATATATATATATCAATATATATATATATCAATATATATATATATATATATATATATATATATATATATATATATATATATATATATATATAGAGTGAGGATATTTTACACCAGCCATGCAGACAAACCTGCAGAGAAATGGCTTTAGGATGTGTCTCCCCACTTTTGGTCATAATTAAAGTATGCGAGTTAAGTCTTTGTATTTTTTGTGATATTTTCACATTTAAACTTTGAATAAAAATAAACTGCATGGAGCTGATATTTTACCAGGTTCATATATTTTCCTCTTTTAGTGATTGTTACTGTGAATATTTATCCCTTGCAAAATTGGTTTTAAACACTTTGGGGCAATACGTGATAAAGACGGTTATACAACTTAAATATTTTGTGCAGTATGTTGTTGCAACATGTTGGTTTAACACCATTGTTATAACGATATAATTCACACTGTACAGCACTACTTTACACTCCCTTAAAAGTTACTGAGTAAGTCAATGAAGCAATACAAACCCGGACACAAAATGGGCCAACAGTTTCTCTTGACCCTTTTAGAACGAACACTGTCGCAGGAGACAGGAAATGACATAATAATTCAAATTACCGTAAATCCCCACACCATTCACGCTATCGACGTAATTCCAACGGATTCTGAAAGATGAGAATGGAGCTTTCCAGGGCTATACGGTATATTATGGTAGTGGAGAAACCAGTGGCGGGATTTGCCTGTGGGGGAGGGACAGTGGAAGTGAACAGAGCAGGAAAGCAGCAGCAGAGAGTACAACTTTTGAGTATTTTAGCGGTGTTTTATTTGTAAATAATAGTATCAGTATTATTTCTGAGAGTTTTGGAGTGGTTTTTTGCCGTGTTTTCGCCATAGTTCGTCTTTTTCGACACGTGTTTATAGATTTCATTGGTCGTCATTTTGTAAATAGTGGAAGGAGAAATGTTGAGGAGATCTACCAGGAAGAGGAAAGAACAGGAGGAGACAGCAGGAGTGTCGCCATCTCAATCACAGTAAGTAACGTTAGTACAGTTTGTATACACTGGATATTTATTCCCAGCTTTGTTACAATAATGTTTTTCAATATCTAGCAGTGGCGGCTGGTGGAAAATGTTCTAGGTAGGGACACGCAATCAATTTCAGCAAACGTCCCAGTATGATTTAATGCAAAAAAAAGAAATTAAGATATCAAACACGCATTACTTTGCAGTTAAATATTTAACATTTATTCCAACACGAAAAAAAAGCAGAAAATAACACTTTGATAAACAAGTCAAGACTTATTTTAGTCACCCTTACAGGGAATATTTAGATGTAAACTATGAATTTTCACTGTTAATTTACCATCTCAATGAAATGTTGATGCCTCCATGACCAAGTTAAGCAGATGAGACTGAGGACAACTATGTAGAAGAAAAGATGTTCACTTTGCCTAATATGTAGCTTTACAGAGGTCAAGTGTGCCCTGGTGTTCTTATGTTTCTCAGTAGAGAAGCTTCGCATGTACTGCTTCCCTTTCCCGCTAGTCTGCTGTCTGATTGTGAGGTCAGACTGATCTGGGATCAGCTCTTTGGCCTGAAGTTTCTCCGCCAAAGATCTCTTCTTAAACAGGTCTTGGAGGAGTAGCGCTCGCGCTCGCATGTAGAGACTTCTCCTGACGAGAACGCGCAGCTTTGGGCCAAACGACTTTGGCCCCAATCTGAATCTATTTGAGGCTGATTGGCTAAATTCTATGTCACTCATTTATATCTTCAAACAGCAATTGGCTAAACTGCTTCATAGACCCGCCTCTTTTGGGCCAAATTCGTTTGGCCCCAAACTGCATGTTCTGAGACGTGCACACAGGCGGACGAGCATGAAAATATATATATTTTGCGCAAATATCATATTTTACACACAGTACATTCCACAGTTAAAAAAAAAAACCAATATTGACAATTTGTATAATTCATTATTATAATTTTTTTATTTGTTTTTTGTGGCTCAAGGTGGGGCCAGGCCCCATGGCCCTCTATTGGCCAGCCGCCACTGATATCTCGTGTATTTTTCTTGTTGGCGTTGTCTCAAATTGCTTTATTTATTACTTTTCCTATTCTTATAGTATTGAAAATGTTTTTCTAGAAACAAGGGTTTCTTTTGGATACAGCCTATTTAATCTTATGATATATCTTTATATTTTCATCCACCAGTACCAGCAGTGATACAGTGTGGGAACGGAGTCTGAGTCGTGGCCGAAGCAGTAGAGGTGCTGATGCTGCTGGTGATGCACCTCATAGCCGGTCACCAATTCGTCGAGAGGCCTGGAAAACGGTGGCAGACCATGACATTGCCAACCCTCACCCACCCAGATTCACCCCCAAGCGTAGGCCTGGGCCCCAACCCCCCCTCACCTATGGCCCCCAAACACCAGGTGATATTTTTGCTCTTTTTTTTGACGCAGACGTACTCAAGCTCTTGTGTGCAAACACAAACAAAAATGCAAAGAACAATTTGGGGATGGGGAAAAAGTTTGTTTGGACTAACATCACCCCACAGGAGCTTACAAAATACCTGGGCATGTTGTTGTTTATGTCTGTGTGCAAGCACCCAAAGATGGAAGACTTTTGGAGGAAGAAAATCATTTTTAAGGTGCCCTTTCTGGCTACAGTCATGTCAAGAGACAGGTTTAGAGCAATCACCTCCAACTTGCACATGAGTGATCCAGAGGAGGATGCGGTCAATGATACGAAAAAGGGGACAAAGGACTATGACCCCATGCAAAAGGCCAGACCTCTCATTGATATCATCAAAAACCGCTGCATGAGCATTTACCATCCAAAGCAGCACATCTCGGTGGATGAGAGGATGGTTGCCACAAAGGCTAGGATCAAAATGAAACGGTATATGAAAGCAAAGCCGACAAAGTGGGGGCTACTATTTTATGTGTTGGCTGATGTGAATGGGTACACAGTTGACTACAGGCTGTACACAGGGAAGAACCACGGTGCTTCAGGGAAGGGGCGTTCGTTTGACGTGGTGGCGGACCTGGTGAACAAGGACTATCTGGGGAGTGGCTACATTATCTACTGTGACAGTTTTTACACCAGCCCTCTCCTGTTCCGTCATCTGAGCCAGCAGGGGTTTGGGGCTTGTGGAACTTACAGGCAGAGCAGAGTTGGTGTCCCAACAACTCAGGAGAATGCCCTGGACAGCAAATCAAAGAGAGGCTCCATCAGGTGGATCAGGGATGGTGACCTGCTCTTTGTAAAATGGATGGACGCCAGGGAGGTCTCCATGTGCACAACTGTACATCCTGTACACACAGAGGAGACTGTCCTGCGGTGGCAGAAGACCGATGATGGGTGCCTTCAGAGGGTCCCTATCCCCAGACCCACAGCTGTGGGTGAGTATAACAGGTACATGGGGGGAGGGGACACCTCTGACCAGATGCTGGGAACAAAGTCAGTGCACAGAAAAACAAAGAGATGGCCCATGACCGTTTTTCAGCACCTTTTGGACATTGCTGTCACTAACAGCTTTATTGTGCACAATGAGCTCCGCATGATGCAGCAGCAGAAGCCAATGACACGCCAGGCTTTCCAGGAGGAGCTGTGTGCAAAGCTGTTCGGCGTGCCACTGGCTGGCCCACCTACGCCCTCCACTCAAGGCCACTTTCCTGTCTCCACCACTGAGAAAAGTCAGCAGGCAAGCCGGGGGAGGAAACAGTGCACTATCTGCCAGAGAAGCACACCCTGGATGTGTGTGGACTGCGATGTTGGGCTCTGTATTCAGCTGAACAGGAACTGCTTCAGGGACTACCACAGCTACTAAAAAAACCGCCTCGACATGGACACGTGTAACAACCTGTAGCATGGACACTGAAAGCTCCAGGCAAACAAAACAGTTTGAGAAGATGGTACATAGGTTGAGTTTCATTTTTGTAATCTCAAAAGTTTTCTTCATGTGCATTTAAAATAAAGAGAAGCCTGATGAAAATTCAAATGTTTTTTTTTTACTTTTTTGTTATTACACACTGTGAAGCATTTATAACATAATGACATACTTGCCAGATTTTGAAAGTTACTTTTCTCATGGAAAAAAAAGGAGCAAAATAATTTACATTAAAGACATTTATTGAAGAAAAGGACAAAAGGGACCAGACGACCTGTCATTATTATAGTACTTAAAGGGTTTTAAAATATTCAGATTGACGGTGTTTGGTACACTGATGTTGACAATAAATGAATGAATAGAAAAGACATCAGTACAGTAGTGCTTTTAAACACCACTATGCATGTTCGACAGCTAGATGGGGCTCTTACACCTACTGTTCTCTGCAGCTGTACTGCTCACTTAAAATTGAGGGTCTCATTTTTTGTCTTTAATATCCACATTATTTATATACTTCGGGTAAAGAGACATGTGCTCATCTTGTTGAGATTGATTTTAAAGGGGTACGTGACTTTAATGAGCTCCAAACCCTAAAGCACCTTCATCGCCATCAACATGGAAGGCTCTATTCAGAGCCATACTTCCCTTACGATGACCTCATAATAATATACATGGGGGAGCGAAGCAATGGGAATAGAAATAAAAAATAACTGAGAAGAGGAAGCGATTTTGTTTTGAGGAAAAAAACTGGAGTGGACAGGAGGAAGAGTATGGAGAAATGATTCAGTGAGGCGAAGATGACATGAGGTATTTCATGAAGAGATGGATTTTCAGACTCCAAAGGAAAGTGGGGAATAACTGCAGGGGAAAAATTCTCTCTCTACCATCAGGGGAAAGACCAGAATGCAGCACGGTCGAACCTGAATGCAGCGATGAGCCGACTGCAGGGAAGAGCGAGCTGAATGACTTAAAAAAGATAACTTTATTTAAGTCAGTGAGTTTGCAATTACTATAATATAACATCAAGGCATGTATTGCATATGTTTCTATCAAACCATGACAGTGGTTGTACGTGTCAGTGCAACTTTTGGCCTTGAAACACACCGCTCTCATTGAGATGTCCCCAAAGCGTCCAGACATTAATAGCACTGTTAATCTGTCAGAGCTGGTATTGGTAGATTACAGTTGAAGAGGTCATCGCATTGAAAAGTCAAAACTAATGGAGGCTGACACGTGTCAGAGCGAGGCATTGCTCGGGCCTGATCTCATTCAAGACATCCTGCTCCTCCCCAGAGAAATCACTGGCCCCGTGGCCTCATCATTCAAAGAAGCTGCATGTACAGCTGCATGTACCAAACCATCAAAGGCACTCGTGCTGTACATGCTGTCATAAGGTACTGGCTCTTCATAGATAGCACCATTGTGGAGCACCCATGATGGTGTTAAAGGGGGGGATGAGGGGTGAAAATATGAGATGCTAAACATGTGATATTTTGTCCTTTAGCGCAAAACATGGAGGAGAAAAGATAAGAAAATGTCGGTACCAGTTCATACTGGGTTTTCTAAATAGTATAGAAGGAGCTTATTGCTTTACATAGAAGTTATAAGCCATTAATATGAGCATGTTATGGGTTGCCAGGTTGGGAAAAATCCCTATGCCTGGTGTTTGTCCTTTCTATTTAGTAATAATGCAGTTATGTTACATTTCTTTGCTCCTGTGTAGGTACTCCTGTCTGTTTCCCTAAACAAGTGGGCGTGCCGACCACCATCCACTGTAGGTCAGGGGTTCTCAACCTTTTGTAACTTCTGACCATTAAAATAATTCTGAGGACCATCCTCCCAAATCAATGAGAAAATAAGAGTGCATAACAAACAAAAGTAGAAAACATAAACTGGGCTGTGTTATCCCACCGTCAGCTGTAATAACCTCACCCATCACTGCATGTTATGAATCCAAATTGAATGTATTCTGGGTCATATTTCCTCACCACATCACTTCTTTGTGTCAAAAAAACGATCCATTTTGTGTTGCTGCATCAGAGAAACATTACAGAGCTGAAAGTAGCAAAACATGTTTGTCTACCTGATGTTTCATGATTGGCGTAGTAATATTCAAACTGATCATTTAAAATTATACCTTGTTTGAATAACTATGGTTGTTATTTAAGTGAATTCCTGGATACATTTAGATAACTGTAAATTACCAAAAACTATTTTAATAATTGAATCTAACCATTTGGAAGTCTGTCCCAATGGTTAGCTGCTGTAGGTAATACTCTGACTGTAGATACCTCATTCAACGCCACTTCAAATATTCCAAACTATCCTCGATGTGGTTGACAAGCTTATCCCACTTCTTAAACTGAATAAACCTTTTTAATAACCCATTGGATTAGGCTATCTGAAAAGGCATTGTCATAAAGCTAAAAGCAGGGCCTCGAAGCGTATGCAAATATGTTAAGATGGTTTTCACAAGATGGCAACACTGTTTCACAAGTTAAAGGAGACAGAAACCTGCAATATGAACCCGTAGGCTTGATTTGACTGTGTGGAGAGGACCGTTTTTTTACACGCGGATGACTCAAGTATTAACTGCGCTATTACCACCTTCTATACAACGATTACCCAAATGTGAACTATGATGCACAGCTACACTGGTCACTGCATGTCACCACAGATCTGGCATCAAATTCACAGAGATGTGTCAGAAATTAGCATTGTGAGCAGTTGGGCATTGACGGTTGTCGTTCACTGTGAATATCAACCGCGGCGCTGGTGAGTACGACCACTCTCATCTAATCCTGACACAAACTCCTACAGACCGCTGTGATGTCAGAGCCGCTCTACGTTTATGCTCCTCTAGGAGCGCGTCTGCTGTTGCATTGACAGCCGTCGGACTGAAAGGCTGCCTGGTAAACCTTGTGATGCAGTAGTCGCTGTTGATGAATGAATTCTCAAGGTCCAGTCACTGAGGGGTGCGAGTGCGCTTTGATGACACATTTTCTGTGGCTCAAGGTTTTTAAAGGGAGAAAATGATCCTCCGTCCATCAACGCTTTCATTCTAATCTAAAATAGGCAAATTCTAATGTCATTACAATGTTATTGAATTGGTGATTGTATCCTGTAGAATTATGGTCTTGTGCTCTCAAGGTGAGAACAGACTTAAAATCAGATTAGGGGTCGGTTTTTGTCAGCCATGTTCCAGGTCTAAAAGCCAGTTCTGTTGTAGACTTGGAAATATATAATAACAGATCGACATCAAATAAATACATTATTACACTTTACTTTAAGCATTTAGCATTTACACAAAGTAACATTTAATACATTATTTATAACACCGCATTGTAGTTGTAAGCACATATGACTTCATAAGGGAAGGTTTGATGAATACTGTGCACAATAAACACTTTAAAATGTCTTTATACCAGCATACATCCATATATATATATATATATATATATATATATATATATATATATATATATATATATATATATAATGAAGAAATAAAAAAACGCCTGCTGAACAGTGACCCTTTTACTGGATGCCCACGATCACCTTGATAAAAACACCTTGATAAAATAGCAAAAATCTAAAAAAAACATTGAATATGACAACCTTGAGTTGTTCATCAATATTCCCCAGTGTTCAGCAAACCTGCATTGCAGTATTTGCAGTAACTTTCTGAATATTGAGCAACGCTTGTGTCTGGGAGGAATAACACGCAGGGGAAAGTACACATACATGATGGCTGGGGAAAGAAATGTTGAACCTTTAGTAGTATGTGTGTTAAACCCCACAAAGCATGCATCGCTGCAACATTACAGCACGCAAGAAGCAGAATCAATAGATGGCACTGTTTCCCAGGACTTGGCCCTCAACGTCAGTTAGTACCCCTTCAAATCGCCCTCTCTCTCTCTTTCCTCTCTCTCCTGGGAGCCTATCGTTGTTCTGTCTGGAAACCCACTTCACTAAAATGTTGAACTAACTCTTGGTCAAAGTATACCTGGAGCCATTGGAAGCAGAATCCTCCAGGGAATCAAACATCGTTGCATTATATTGTTTTACAACACAGCTGAAGATAACTGTTAGGATGGGCCAGATGGTGGTGGTCACAATACAAGAACTCAATTCAAGGTTAGAGGCAGATTCATATGCAGTAAAATGTGTGATTTTCTATTTTGGGAAGAAGAAAGATGATGAAAACTGTTTTATTTCTGCATGTGTAAAGGAAGATATATGTAAATATATCTATGTATATAGATATAGATGAATATATTTACACTATTGTTGACAGAATGTTTTGCCCCTCTTTATTGCCATTTTATTTGTAAGTATTGTAGCTTAATATGCCTAAATGTTATTTTCACATTTATAAATTTGTGTTTTGACATCTGAACCGTTTTTTTAGCCTGTGTATGTGTACAAGTCTTTTTCAGTGCACGTTTGCATTCATTATTTTCACATTCATGTTTTATAAATGTTAAGTGGGCAGTCCTCTCATGCCATGGAACACAAGTCACATGACCCATTTAAGGTTTCAAGGGTAATCTATTGTCATAATGCGACACAGGGATGCACAACCACATACTGTACAGTTGTTTCCCATTTTCAACACAAGAAAAACAAAACAAACAGCAGTAGTGCATTCCTGTAGCGCATTTTTTCCAATTTGCAGCAGGAGGACCGTAAACCCAGCAACAACAACAATTCTCTGGGCATATACCATGGCTGACATCTTTACACTGAAAATACAACATCAGGATGATGAAGACTTGTAAAATAGAAAGGCGTTGGTTGTCCATTATTTAACAAAGGATTTTTTTAATTACAATGCCTAAAATGTTTGTCAAACTTATACTTTAGAGGCCTTCTTTTGCAAAGTGTGGTACGTACCACAAATCTTTTACGATTCATAAACTAACAAAGGTGAATTTACGAGAAAAAATATAATTTCCAAGTCTGACTTTGAATGTGAAATGGGTAAAGAGGGAGATAAGCAAATTCTTTCCTTCCATTGTTCCTGTCTAAATGAGCAATTTGCATTTTCTTGATGTTTGTTGTTGTTAAATTGAAGGCGTTTTGACGCGTTTGTGCAATTCTACTTAAGACTAGGCTGTGTACTGAGATAACATTGTATGCTGGTAGGATTGTTTCCCCTGCCGTCCTACAAAGTCGATCTACCTGCATGCGACTGACTGTTGCAAAGATGCCCGGCTTGAAACTTACTGTCAGCAATATAAGATTGATTAGGGAGCTGTGTGGTGCCGTTTGATGAATCATAACATTGATCACAGAATGTGAAAGTGTGCAGAGAGAAACAGAGTGAAGCTTGATTGACGAGTCAATGTGATACCTGAGAAAATGGTTTGAGCTCACGCTATTCTCTCTGAAACCTTAAAGCTGCACCAGCTGCTTCTTTTTCCATTCTGCTGTAAGTGCACAAACGCAGTGTGTGCGCTCAGCAGGCTTTTGTTCCTCTCTGTTTTCTTGAAATACAAGAATAACGGGGTTTCAAACGGCGTAGAGTCCGCTCGGTTCACATGTGGCTACCTTCTTCGCAGAAGTTACACCTGCAGCATGAGACAATCACAGTGGTTGCTAGGTAACGGGTCTTCCTCACGGTCTCTGCTGTGAGCTTCCAGAGAACCAAGCTTTGCTCAGTGAATCACTCCACTCAATACAGGAGAGTGAGTATGACGATGAGTGAAACATATATAGTAGGAGTCCAGAGTGTGTGTGTGTGTGTGTGTGTGTGGTTGGGCTTTTACTATGGGTAATAAAATGAAGGGCTGAATTCAATTTGGCGGTTTTCCTTTCAGGGTCCTGGTATTGTGCATGCTGGCTCACTATTAGAAACAACTGTAATTTTCCTACTTTTACAAGTTAAATGATCTGCTGTGAAAAAGCCCCACTGCAAAAAAAATACCAGAACATTTAATCAGTTCTCTCTACAACAATACAGTTGAACAGTAAAACAGTTGCCTATTTAGTAATTACATATCCAGCAGACACAGAGCAATAGCAATCATTTGAAGTCGTACGTCAGGCAACCTGGTGAATTCAACTCCAGAAGTCACGTCATTGTTTCCCTGTTTTGGTCTCCACCAACTCCTAATAGAAATACCTGGGCCGCTTGAACAAAACAGCATAAATTAAGCATAAATTAACTCACCCGTCTGCTAATCGTGATGACGTTTCTGTCAAAACAAGAGGATGAGATTGAAGCTGGAAGCGACACCCTTCACATTAGACATGTCATCTTACCCACTGTTCAAAATATTGACTGGTGCAGCTTTCAAATTTGGTTTATATGAAAGATACAATAAAGAACAGTTAAAGCATGGTACTGGTAAAGATAATGCGTTTCATCTTTCAGGGAATGGATTGATCCAGTCAATAGAAGTTCTAATGTCTGAAGTGTACATGTCGGTATGTTTCTGTGAAAGGAAGTATAATCTGCAGTAAGATATTGGCTCTTGGTTTTAAGGAGTGCTCTCCTCTGACTAGTGATATTAATGGTTTATTACGATGGAGATACGAGGAGTGAAATCAGCCCAAACGCCTCTTCGGCTCTACTCAATAGTGTCGTATTCCTCTCCTCATCAAGTCCAGCCATCTGTTGCTCATTTCATATCTGTTCATCTGAGTTTGGCCCTGGAACCTTGTTGGAAGCTTCGGGTTAGTGTTAGAAATATTAATTCATCCATTTCGAATGTGGTTTTCCACAATCGCAAGCAATGCCACCATTTTAGGGAGTAATGCCACTGAATCCAACATTGCACAAATGACACAAGCGTTTGTAACACATTTTAAAGGCTACGGGTACTTTTATCACTTTCCTCCAGTGGTATAGACATGACATTTTTGGTTATTACTTCCCCAAGTTTTGAGATATCCGTCTAAGAAACTGGCACCACCTGCATTTGTGGTGCACACAGCATTAAAACATTACATGCAGCAATAAATTCAACAACAACATCTCTTTCTAGACTGTTTTAGACTGAAGTATTCACAGTGCGATCTCTGGGTTATCCACAGTAATCACAACATTGTTTCTGGGAAGCCTTGTATCTGTTGGAGCTTTTGGTTGCAAATTTAAGTTTGTGATTGGAGCTATAAATGAAATTGACTCGAGTTGAGTGAATGAAGAAATCGTATTTTGTATTTCGGGTGGAGCAAACCTTTAAGTATTTACCCCTAGGCTGCTATGCTGTGACTGCTTCTTCACTTGTGATAAAGCATCTCTTGCCAGTTGCATAGTAGTTGGGATTTAAATGAGGCACATAAGGTGATCTGGAGGACTACTGCTGATTTATCTTGGACTGGGACACTGTTGTGGTGCTACAGTTTGGCACAGCTGCTCTCATAAAATGTTTGATACCCCCAATAAGAGTTCAGTGTTTTACTGTGATTAAATCCCCCAGGCCTGTTTGCAGTAAAAAAATCTCTCTCTGTGTCTCTCTCGCTCTCTCTCCCCCTCCCACACCATCACTGTTTGCCTCTCTGCCTCCATAATAATTCTCATTCTCTCCCACTCTCCACCTCTGGTGACCTACACACAGGGAAACATGGGTCACTGAGTTCGAGTCTGTGTAGTCAGTACAACAGTCTGGTTAAAACCCTCGTAACTGTCTTGAACTGAAGTCACACCAAATAATTGTAAACTGTTAATTTTTTTTATGTCAAATGGCATGTCTGCATTATTGGATTTATTCATCCCTTCTGCCAAGGAGCAGTGGCTCTGCCATCGCCTCCGTCCGTCCGTCTGTCTGTGCTTTATTTGACTGTGACGAGCAGATTTCCACAACTCACGGCTTGATTGGTCCAACATTTGCCCGGTACATTCAAGCTCCCAACAAAAGAAACATGTTGATTTTCGGCGACCTTTTCACCAGTCGAACATTTCAATTTTCGAATTAGTGTATCTCCTGACCTCTCAGTCATAAGCACACACTTTTTGTTGTCGACCTTTGTGTTCCCTACAGGAAGAAACTGGATGATTATGGTGACGGTACGACCTTTCCTCGAACACAACCTCTATCTTGGAAGATTGCCGATCTGCTCTCTGAGTGCTTTTTAGCTCATTTCAAACAACTTGAAAATGTGGTTTGCAAATGTCAATATAGCAGCCCACCAGACAAATATACAAATCCGAGCAGAAATCTGCCGTCCCTCATTACCTAATTCATGGTTTCAGTTTGCTCGTGGTTGGAACATTGTGCAAATAGTTTTAAGTTTGACTCCCGATGTGACAATGTTTGTATACTGACCAATATCTCAGCCATTAGGTTTGTTCTCTGCAGAAACATCACTGTCATAGAGGGCTGTCAACAAATACTCTCAATAATATTTAAATATATATTTGAGAAGTAGAAAAAAAATTCAGATTCATGACGCAGAGAGAGTGACACAGTCTCCTCACAGCAAGCGTTACATGATGTCATGTACACAAATCATCATCCATCGGCCATGCGCTCAAGATCAGAATGGAGACGAAGCATTTTTTTTGGCCAATTGTGACCGCCCTACTGTCACATAGTCAGATTGTTTAAATAAGCACACACATTTGACCTCATTTCTCCTGGAGTCGTATTATCTGAACCCATTTTCTTTCCTTCTCTGCAGCACCATATGACTGACTCCGTTTAGCCCACATTTGTCCTTTGACGGTGACTGATTGTTAACCAAATGCCCTAATTGTTTAATTAGGTTGGGGCCAGGGAGCTGTGACAGCTGCGGCGTGATTCATGTATGCTGCATTTCCAGGAGCCGTAATGGGTGGCTGGCGGAAGGGGGAGGAGGGTGGGGGGGGGGGGGGGTGCAAGTAGTGATGCGGCCTTTGGCAGGAGAGCTGGCATCTGTCACCCATGTCAGCATAATGGGAGTGAGAAAGGCAGTCCAAAAATGCTGCCAGGTAACCCATAGCTTCCGTTTTCATACTGGTCGAGTTACTACAGCTACAAACTGAATTATTAGGATGTTCAAGCTGATACTGTATTTGTAACTTTCCCAAAGTCAGCCTCTGGCTTACAACATGTCTATTCTTAATGCGACAACATGCTGTTCATCAATGCAAAGTAAAGTGGAATATCCCTTTAATCTTTCAAGTTCTACTTCTCTTGCACCAATATTAATCACATAACATGAGATGCAACTACACAAAGACTCTAGTGAACATCTACTGCACCTTATACAATGTGGACGACAACTATTGTACCTTTTCTTTTGTGACCAAGTTGAGTCTGAATGAGCCAACAACAGTAAAAGTCACATGCATCCCCAGAGCACCACGAGCAGAATGTGTGTTGCGTTTGTTGAAGTAAATATTAATAGACAGGCAAGAGCGCTGGCTTGAATATTTCAAATCAACGTGACTGTACAGTATGATTGAGTCCAAGCCTGTGGGCTGCGATCCATTAGTGCTCTGTACTCCACTACAATCATCCCCAGGGCAGCGGCACCAAGCGGAGTACAGTTCTGTCTTGGCAATCTCTGCAAACAGTGTTTCCGAGCTGACAGCTGACTTTCCAAGGGTCACATTACTGTGGGCAGAATTAAACCAAATTTTGAAAGGCTTGGTATCAATAGTTTCTGTGTTATTCTCTATCTGATGTACACCTCCCCTCTCCGCTCTGTCGTAGGCAGGAAAACAGACACGCGTTGTCTTTAAGGAATGTCCACATCGGGATAGGTGGCTGTTAAACGAAAGGAAACACTGTGGCGTGTGTTCTCCAGGAAAAAGTTGTCTTCTAGATCAGAGTCACTATCATTTCTGAAAGTTTGGCTCATATCTTGTTATCTAATGAAGTCAGCATTAGCTGGTGGAATAGTCAAGCAAAACATCCATTTAAAACAAGGTCACGTATGAGATTCAGATGAAATGACAGCATTGGTTGTTTGCCGAAACATCTTAAAATGAATCATGTTTACGTTTGTTTACACTCTGGCTTTAACCAGGCTGTTTAAAGTCAAACTGCAATGATATTTGTTTTTGTCAGCTATAGCAAACATCTCTGCGCTGTCATTTCTTGTCCCGTGTTGTCCGTTGAGAAAAAAAATCCAAAAACAAATGGGAGAAATTTACATTTTATATTCTTTGGTTTCAGCCTGCTTCACAACACTCGAGCCACAGACTTTTGAACAACCACTGGCGTCCCTGCTAAATTCTCCTTCTTATCTCACTCACAACAGGAACACATCTTGTTACTCTACCTTACTGTAGCTCGTTGAATGAGCAACATTATAAACATTTACCGGGGAAAAGTGCACTGCTGACGTCAGTTGGCAGGCGTGCTCGCTAATTAGCTGCTCAGTTGCAGAAAACAGCATGTAAACACTCCAGCGAATGTCACTTTGGTCCGGTTACATGTGGTCTTAACTCTTCAGTACCACGTACAGTCTACCACAGCATTACGTTTCATGTCACATTTCATATTCTGTTCTATTCTAATTATTTTAACTTTTGCACTATTTTGTGTTTTATGTCTTGGATTCTTGTTTTTACTTTTCCTTGCATGTTTTTCTTTGATACATTTTGTAGTGCCGTCATTGGAAGAAGACCTTTGAACAATACTTTAGTTGCCTACAACTGCTCCACTGTAATGGTTTCTTTGCTCTGTTTTGGTCTTTACCATCTCCTTACAATTTACTTTGTGTTTCACTTTCTAATTGCTTCTGTATGTACTGAATACATCTCCTACACCACAATACATCTGCAAAGCCTTTTGTAAAATGTTAAAAACCTGAATTGTTGATATCAACTGGAGTTCTTTTTTGTCTATAATTAGTAACATTACCTTTTACGGCATATTACCACCATTTAAACAGTGCAGTGGGCAGAAAATATGTAGGATGGCCATCCCTATGCTCATAGCATTTATATGCATCTTTATGTGTGTGCAGGGAGCCTACGACACAAGTTACAACCAATACAGAGATCGCTCAGCATTGCCAGCCCAAATGCCACTACAACGTCATGTTAATAATACCTAGCTAGGATTTGTTATCTTCGAAGTGGTGAAGCTATATTTTAATGTATTTGTAAATTGCATTTTGTATGTTTTGTAATTTTGTGTCAGATTGTTCTGCTGGAGTTCTTGTCTTGGTGTCTGATGTAAGCATTGTTTTTGAGATGCAAATTGAGTTATTGAGAGTTTTTCTTGGGCGATGTGGTGTTGCTGAATAAAGCTTTATGTTTGACAGACTTATGGTCGGCTTTAAAAGGGGCTGCCAGTGTTTATGGCTCCTATTTTGGAGTGTAAGGGAAATATTTCCATGTCTTGCTTGGAGCATTTACACCAGGGACTAATTTGCAAAAAAACCTTGCAAAACCAGCCTACAACTCATCACAGAAGCTGAGCTCTCAGGATTTAGGTTTGCCTCAGTGAGACTGGATTTGTCGACCTTCATCTTAAACTAAATGTTTGTCCCATTTATCAATGTTTGCATGATTGAAAGCCACCCATACTTCACTATCATACAGCTGTATGAACAGCAGGATGAATCTAGTTAGTAGTCGTAGAAACAGTTTTAGTCAATAAATGCTTAAAATATCTCCACGTTCGACATAAAATGTATTTTAGTTGTTATTTTACTGAGACAAAAAGTAGCTCATGGTAAAGTAGAGCCAAAAGTTGAGTCAAAGCATCAATATTTGGACATTGGACTGCACTCACTAGTGCAAGTATGTACACACTATTGCTGAATTTCAACAATTAACTTGAATCCTCAAAGTACTTGCTCTTCCATAAAGTTAGGAGACTTAATTCAAATTGTAAAATGCAATTTCAATTGATGCAGCAGAAGCTGTGACATCCTGACGACGAGTAGTCTAACATGGGTAATGTGCCTCAAACTGGATCCTACACTTCCAATAATGCAACTCGTCGTTCGACTCTCCTTGACTCGAACTGCGAACATTTCAACCGCACACTAACCAACATCAACCAGAACTTCCACTGTCACCGCGTCTGAATGTCCAGCCGTGCAGTGGGCCGAGGAGGTGACAGATTGAGTCAACACTAAGCCGAGGATTGATTGTATAGTCAAGAGTGCTCTGATTTATAGGGCCAACTGCATATTACCACTGTGACTCCCTCGGCCGGTAAAGCTCTTATTCTTGTACCTGGATAATATACATGTACTGAAAATGTACAGCCATGCATGAGATACAGAACGGATATTCGAGAGAAACTGTAGTTGTGTTGTTTGTGTGTGTTTTAGCTCTGATAGGAAGAACAAATGAATATACTGTATATAATAATATATTAGTGTCAATGCGAGTTTCTGCAAGAGCGATAGGAGGCTGATATGAAAAGTATTTATGAAACCTTTTCTTGGTTTTAGAAACGTCAACATTCAACGCATCCCCGGGTTTGCAGTAAAGTACGATGCCAACATTGTTTCTGGTGACTGGGCAGCTCACTTAGAAAGTGTCAGGCAAAGTATAAAAACAAAAAAAGAACAATTATTTGCTGGGAAAGTACAGGTAAGCATCTTCTCCCTTCTCTCTTTGACATGCATTAACTATGACGTGGTTTCTACATCAGAGTAGACAGATGCAGACAGTGGTATAATCAAAATACACAGGGCAGAGATTCCTAATGGTAACAGCATCATTAGTAGGAAATTTAAATCTGTTTTTTTTAAGGAAGCACAGTGTGTTTAATGGTATTTCTAACATTATATGACAGGAATATACATCACAAATAGTGCTATTCCACATCTGCATGTTGTGCTGAAGCACATTTGTTCTTTACTTCTTTTTCAACTTTTCCACCATTTTCCATAGAGCATACGTTGTATTAGAAGTTATATAGCACCTTGGAATACAACATAATATATGTTAAACGCACACCGACATCACGCTGACTGATTACTTCTGCTTAAACTGTGCTGTGCTTATAATAGACCATCTATTCCCCTCTGAGCCAATGCTTCCAAACACAGGAGATGAGGCAGTAGTCAGCCACGACCACGTCTCTGCAGAAATGAAAAGTTTTGCGCTAACAGACGGGTCGTTGAATGTGGGAGATAGAAAAGGCTCCTCTGGTATCCAAAGTATGACTTGGGTTCACGGGAAGCTCATTAACACTGCAAATCCCCTTGATCTTTTCCAATTAACTGTCCCAGCCAGGACGATGTGAGACATGCAATTAACAAAGGCCAGTGGCTGACTCACCCCTCATCCCCCTGTTTCATTACCGGCGAGCCTTGGATTTGGGTCAAATTCAACAGCTGACATACAGTATGCGCTTTGAGGGCTGTGAGTTTGATGCATGGCACATCGTCTCCCTCTGTGTTGTAATTATGGTGATGGCCTCCTGTTATTGGAAGAGGAGGTTCAAGGTCTCACTCAGACAGCAAGGGGTAACATGCGAGGGCCAGTAATGAACCGAGGTGGGTGATCAGAGATGTGTGTGACACTTATAATCAGGACTTTTGATCTATATGTTAATCTACACTGTTGTAGCTTGTTAGTCTTTGATCAAAATGAGTAATGGTATTCATCATTATTTCTTTCAAGACACATCACTCTTAGATGACGACTGTATGTGTGTCCATCAAGTAGACAGTGTTCTTAGTGATTTAATATATTTTGTCCCACCCTTTACAGACAATATTCATACAACCACTAAGTTTTCTAAGCCCCGCCCCCCTTAGGTACAGTCAGATGCTATGTTTGTCAAGCTTACCGTTCTCGCACAGTGCCTATGCAATTTACAATTTGCTGGCTAAAGTGACCGTTGCCAGTAACTGTTGCTACTAAATGTTATCAGCTGCAGGGAACTAGCTAGTCAAGCTAATGTTTGCTCCATGAGTTTAAAAACGTCACATCAATCTGATCTTTCAATGTTTCCAGCTGATTTGTTTTAAGATAATATTGTAAATATAATTTAACAAAAAAATGTAATAGTTTTGATGATTAGAAATCTTACTAGAGCCTCATGCTCGCATGCGATGATTGAATAATCACTGTTCAGGGGAGGGCACTTAACCATTAACCACTTAACCATAGACTGTATAAATATGGACGTAGTGTCCATGATGTCACACAAAGGTTTCTGAAGAGCTGTTGAGAAGATCAAAGAGGGTGGTTCTTGCCATTGCTATTTTTGCAGCGATGACACAGCCTTACTCTAAAATGTGAAAAGGTGGATCATGGGTGGAGCTGAGAAAGCCCCGGTGACACAGCAGAGACGACAGCTAGCAGCTAAGCAACGTGAGACGACATAAACCTGTCACTCAAAGCAGTCAATCCCTCAATTATGCCTAAATAAGCGTTAATATAATTTAAACGGGTGATATAAAAATTCACCCCCATACAGATGTTATGAAGGGAAAATGTGCTTTAACATTGTTTTTAGTACCAGGCTGTAAACATGTTTATTTCTGCTGTGAGGTGTGGGCATTTTAACATGGAGACTATGGGGATCGATTCGCTTTTGGAGACAGCCTCAGGTGGCCATTTAAACGGACTGCAAGCATTGACTTAATTTCTCAGCATCGGAGGTTGTTGCTTGCATTGAACCTATCCTCAGAATTTAGGAGCAATGGGCTGCTGTGAAGTGCCCAGGGCACAACTCGGGGTTCAGTGTCTTGCACAAGGACACTTCGACATGCGGATTGAACTGCTATCCTTGTGATTAAAGGACGACCCTCTCTATCCCCCGAGCCACAGCCACCCCACGGATATTAGGGAAAGGTCAGTTGGAAAAGATGTGATTTCCTCCTGAAGAGGAGCTGTTACTGATCCCACTGTATCCATGAATTCAGCTAAGCTCGGCTAAACTCACTGCTTAACACACAAGCAGAGAGCATAAGATATCATACTTACATTTGCTGTTGGAGGAAATAATAGTTGTGTAAGTGTAGTTAACTACATTACTATTTTTCTAATATGAATATAAATCTACTTGTTGAAAAGTTTGTGGTGTCGCAAAACCCTTTTTCTCAGTCCATTCTTTTAGGAGTCAGACTAAACATGCAACCTCAACATTTTGGCACTGATGACATAATTAGTGGAGAAAAACACGACTTCATGGAGATTCAGAGGATCTTAAAACCTCTTTGAAGATATAATTTGCATGTCCTGTCAAGTGATCATGTTAGTGGGTGCACAGACTCGCTGGCTTCAAATGCGTAATTTGCCGCCCACCAGCACGCGTACAGTACACACACCAGCCAGCATATAAAGCACGGTATGCACATACACGCAAACACACAAAACCTGTAATTTAGTATACTTTTGAGGACATGTTATTACATCTGCTGGAGGATGATCTTATTTGACCCTGGTTGTAAACTCAAACCTTAATCTTAAGAAAAGTCTTAACCCTGACAAATGTTTAAACCTTTGGAGACGTGACTTTTCCTCCACATTATAAAACAATATCTCTAAAGGAAAAAAATGTAACTTCTTCTAAATCGTATCTTTGTTGTAAATTTTGTTTCAAAATATGATTTGCACCATGTCTTTTTTTCACATAATTCCCATGTCTTTCTGTGCGAGTGTCTCTAATAGGTCGCAAATGAGTTCTATGTACCCGTGTATGGTTGTGTGAGTGTGTGTTTGTGTGTCTTGTGCATTTCTATGCACGTGTGGGGCTGCTGGGCTCAGATTTCTGATATTACTAACATCTTTTGCTTTTTCCTTTGGTTCAAGATGATTAATACAATGTTCACCATCGCATTACATTTGCAGTAATGTTAATTCTCTTACGGGCATAGCAGCATCACAATGTGTGTCTCTTGAAAACAAAATCAGACTATTTTGGTGATCCGGAAAATGTCAAAAAATACAATACATATGCATAATTCTTGCAGAATATGCACTCCCTTGTCACTGCTCCCCTCATTACAGTGACATACTAATGAAGAACTCGTGAAGCTCGTTCTTAACCATTACAGAAATAAGGTGCATCTGTGAAAATATCATGTGTAAAATACAATCGATAATATTGCTATAGCATCATTTTGTATTGAAAGCAAGAGCACGTTTGAAGTAACACTAAAACTGAGTTAGAGCATAAGGCATTTTACATTAAAGTTCATAATATTCCTACTTTTTTCATTATAAAAAAAAAAAATGTGAACAGTGATGCATTCAATTATTCACCTGCTGATTACACAGACGTTCTCCACCTTGTTTGCTCACAGGATGTGGATTGCTGGGAGTGAATTAGTGACATTCATTTTAATAGCTTCCGTAAGGTGTAACTGTTCACACTCGTTACAGACAAAGCAGAGAACATATTCAGCTTCAAGCAGTGCGGCACAACTCAGCAAAGTGCAGAATATCAAACTGAAATGATCTAAGACCTTTCTGCCTCTTCAGTCAATCTAAAGAACACCATGACGTAGACGAGACTACCGGTCTCTTCCAAGTGAATATATGAAAAATTAGTTTGGCATAAATTACATATATCATATTTATTTACTCTGCATCTTAATTTCAGGGCTTGTCATGAAATATTCTTAATGGATCAATTTAATGCAGTGGACAAAATATTAAAAAGCAGCAAAAGTAAAAGGACGCAATTAAATTCTCATCATTAAGTCAACTACAGCGGTGTGTCAATCAACACTATCAGTATAAGAGTCCTGACAATTGCCATTTTAACTTTCTAATATTGGAGTTCTGAGGTGGTTAAAGAGTTGTCATGTTTGCAGGCACATGAGTTACGAGAACTGCAAAGGTAAAGTTTCTAAAATAGCAGAGGTCTCAAAGAACACATGACAAACTGCAGCGTCAAAGTGATGACACGGTTCACAGCCAAGGAGAGATGGAAACCACAACATGCTATCATGGAGTTCTGTCATTTATTTGAATTGTGCAGAGCCCAATTTGTAGTTAGGTCATTTCTTAATTGCTTCAATATATGTTAAAACACTTTTCCCAGAACTAAAGTATTAGACCAGTTCAAATCTTGACCTGATGATGGCGTTAGTTGTAAAGTTAAGGAATTCTATTTTCATTTTGTTGGGAACATCAATATCTGTATCAAATGTCACAGCAATACATCCAATATATTATTTCACTCAAAACCACAAATCTCAACCTCATGGTGGAGGAAAAGTGAGAATTCATCCTCTGGGAACCATAAATGTCGTTACAAAAGGTTGTGCCATTCAATGTAATAAATGTAGAGATACTTCACTGGATAGGTGACAACGTGACCTGCTGGTGGTGACAAATGAAAAGTTCGGGGATCACTAGGATTCATCCTCTGGGTACCATGATTGTCTGTACGAATTTCGAAGACAACCCATCCAATTGCTCTTGAGTTGTTTTAGTCTGAACCAAAGTGGTGGATCAACGGACAGACCAGCGATCCCTAGCCACTAGCATGGCTAAGGAAAGAGTACTAAGATGATGGTGTTTGGAATGACATCGAATCAGAAATGGGCTTAAACCAAAGATCTCATATTGGTTTGTTGCTCGATATATTGGCCATGACATTGTACCAGCACCACTGCTAATGAATTTAATTCACTATATGACTCTATCCATCATAAGTCTCCATAAATAACCATGTCATGCTGCAACAAGACAAACTTTCTACAGTTACAAAAGTCAGTTCGATGAATGGAATGAATAATAACTGCTCGTCTCAGTCTCCTTTAAGTTTTACAGCACTGTGGGCTTGGCAGCCTGAGAAGTCTTATTAACCTAGGTGCCATTCATTAACATCACATTATGAATACGCATTTCCATATTGGACTCCCTGCATTTCCAATCCTGCAACAATTACACAGCTATCAAGGATTAAGGGATCCTATATTTAGGAGCAGTAAAAGAGATAAGGGTTGAACAAATTCAAATTAGAGTGACTCAAGTTTCTCTCCTAATGACCATTTAATTCTATTGTATCACACAGGCAGCACCTGCATTAGCATACCTTGTGATAAATAAAAAATCACCTTGAACCAGAGGTTGATAAAGTCGATTGCTGCTAATAGAAAATATGATATGATATTGCTAAATATATATATATATTTAAATATTTTATGTATTAGCTATAAGTAATGCATGTTTCTTTGTCATTACAGTACAGCCTTGAGGTTAGTTCAAGGCGACCGTGCAAATACAATATCCTAAATTGGCATTAAACACAAAATATGTAATTTAAAGATGTTGACTGTAATGTGACGGAAGGCTTTTGATTCTGGGTCACCTACCTGTGTTATGTTTAAAAGGGCAACTTCTGTATTTTTCAACCTGGACCCCTAAGTGACAAATGGGGACACCAATGTTTTTAAATCGGTCCAGTATTGAGTGAGACCGCTGCAGACAGCAGCCGCTAAACAGGCTGCAATGCCATTGCTGTAGGCCATTCCTCACGGTCAACGTATACGTCCACTAAAAGGGTTTGTTATTTCCACTGACAGGCTCAGATTGTTATCGTAAGTGTCTGACAACATTACGAAAAGGACCCTACAGAGAAAGACAAGGCATTTCTTTACCTCTCTCTTGATACCGTCCATTTGTTATTGTGTCACACACACAACACCATCACTATACTCTCTCCAACCATCACTCACATTTACTCTAATAAACTCCTATAATAACAATCAGAGCCTGTCAGTGGCAAAAACAAGCACTTTAAGTAGATGTACATTGACGGTGTGCAACTTTCCCGATAGGATTACATTGCAGCCCGTTCAGCGGCTGATGCGTTCTCGCTCAACACTGGACCGATGTTGTCCCCATTAGTCACTTACACACACATACATGGGGGAGTAGGTTGAAGAATACCGACGTTACCCTTCAAGATGAACTGGACTGTTGCCATAACAGCGCTGAGAGGCATGGCAGGCGAGTTCCCTCCTCTTGAAATAGCCTGTAAAATTGTTTAAAAAAAGATAACTGGGAATCTGGCTGCTGGCCAGGAGCGTGCCCCAGTGCCTCATGGGATATTAATGGCAGCCCAAGCTGAGGCAGGTCTGCAGTGAGGGAATAGATCCTAGAACGAGCACGGCACATCTCCCTTAATCAGTGCTTTAAAATCAGCTGTGCTTTCGCTAATCTGCTTCATTTCAATCTCTGGATGTCTCCATTTGCTATTGAATTAGAGCGGCGAGGGGCTGCTGGGAGCCATGCTGTACGAATACATGTTTCTGAGCTGAAATCGCACTTAAGATTAAGTCTCCTTTCCACGTTGCATTTGCAGTATCCGAAAAATTTGTACATGCATGCAGGAGTTGTTCAATAATAGCTTTTAATCCATAAGTGACCACTCTTCTGTGCCTTTCCTCGCTAAACTCTCCATCTTTGCTTTGCTCTTCCTACATCGTGGCTAGAGGGGCTGCTGGTAGATAAATATCAGCTCCTTTGGCAGCGGTCTCCATGTACATTTCCCCAGTGAGCCCATGGGCTCCTTGATGAAAGCCATCCGTCACCACTGTGGGATGACCTGTCTGCACTGACCACCACACACCTCCACCCTGACCACTAGACTGTGAAGGGGATGTCTCCATGAGCGCCCTCACACACCACCAAATCCAGATTTAATGCCTTTAATTTACACTGTCTCGAGGGCTTATCAAAAGGTTAGCTCAGGAGCATTGAGACAAGTTTATAAAGGCCGAGCTGGGACACTGCAATATTGAGTTTGGTGTGTACTGTAAAGCTCCTAATTTTGGAACACTGATACCATTTGAAAGCGATTCC
Organism: Melanostigma gelatinosum; assembly: GCF_949748355.1. NCBI lineage: Eukaryota > Metazoa > Chordata > Actinopteri > Perciformes > Zoarcidae > Melanostigma > Melanostigma gelatinosum. The sequence continues at coordinate 20,055,355 of NC_136644.1, read as the reverse complement.
AAATTGTGATTGCTGCTATAAGTTCCCATTTTGCGTTTAGCGCCAAGCCAAAGCGCAATTTTGGCAAGCAGAGCAAGTTTTTGTGTCGTTGATTCCCAAAGGACAAGTGAAGAGAGAATGATGTGAATGTGAGTGAGATTAATGCCTGGTAAATGGAACATGTGCTGGGATGACAGTATAGATGAGGACTGATGCCTCTACAGGAGATGGAGAGTGACAGGCCGAAAACAACACAGTAGCATGGGGGATACTCCCATGAATATTCCTCCCAAAAGACAGCATTCAACGCGGAGTAGCTAACAGTGGAGGAAGGCATTTGACGCAATTTGCTGTAATATTTGATCACAGAAGTCACATTGCAATGGTCTAATTGAAAGTGATGAAATGGTTTATCAAGCAAGCCTTGGTGGGCCAGCAGTGTGCAAAACAAATCCCATGCAGGTTGTCTGTTGTGGGCCATCAGGACCAATTTATGACTGTCATCATCAGCACTTCAAGTAATGTCATTGGAGGGCATAAGGAACAGTAAATCCTGTTCCCAGGTTCCTCGTTACTGTAAATGTCCCTCCTACACAGGCAATCAAAGAGATAATTCATGTAGCAATATGCTCCTGTAGGTCAGAATGGGACTCAGGATGCAGAAAATATGTCAGAAGAGGAGGTTTTAATGAAGAAGATGAAGAAGGTATTAGATATTAAAATGCAGATCTTATACTGCACCTTCACAATCTCTGTACGTCATGGAGTAAAAAAAAAAGGTACAAGTTTAGCATCCCAATGTATTTCTTTTTGGTGCTAAATTATTAAAAACTCAATAGCATCCTTTGTTTCAAGGATAGGAACTATTTCTGTGGTACTTCTACAACTACTAATACGCTTTCTTCTGACGGGCAAATTCACAATGAAAGGATTGCAGCCACTGACAGCAGCATGACTTGTGCATCACTTGCAACCAATATCTGCCTCGTTTCAAGGCCTGATTCACAAAATATATTAAGATACTGATATTACAGCATAAACAGGCCCATGATGTTTTGCAGCTGAGTGCAATTGAACCTTTTTTGTGTCTGATTGCAATGATCCATGCTTTGCACCAAGAACATAATAGAGAATGTCCATCCAATGGACAAATTATAAAATTCCTCTCTTAATAATAATAAATAAACAATAAGACGCAACTGTGTTTAAAGTACACTCTCACTTTTAGTTGGGATATAATTGTACAATTCCCAATGTTGTCAGTAACTTCCTTTTTTCTTGGCATACAGAATCAGATGGTGTTATTGTATACAGCTGATTGGGTGACTGACAGAGACCTATTCTGTTTTGAAAGTACCGCACACAGCACGGGACACTCTGATGTTCACAGGCGATTTTTGCGCACAAACTAGGAATAACAAAAAAAACATGTTTTCTATTTTTGTATTTCGGGGGTTAACTGAAACACCTTTAACAAGCCAATTACAATACAACTCATACTCCTGAATTAGACAGAGACCAGCATTTCTGGTCGAGTGGCTAACTGATGAGCCTGTTATTCTCTCTCCACCTGACTCACTCCACAAATCACAACAAGTGTTCCCTGCTGGGAGGACTCTGGGCCTGGCCCTGTGAATTATGTTTGTTAACAGACACCAAAGGTGCAGTTTTCCTCTTTCCTCTCAGACTTCCCTCCTTCTTTAATCCACAGTGCCTTCCAGCATGATAACTGAGCTACGGCTTCTACCAAAGGAGGAAGTCGAGTCTACTTTTAAAACTTTTTTCACATAATTATTCCTCAGTGTGTGAAAAACGTGTTCACTGAACACACCAGCATCGACACCCATACCAAGTCCTCGGCGGATTTCATCCTCTCCCATCTGCAAACTCTGCCAGTGCAGAGTTCCGTACAGTAGAGACAATGAAAGGGTAAATGCTTTTCAAAGGGACCTTCTTGCTTTGTTCTTTATGGCAAACAAACCCAGCAGATTGTTGTGGGGCTTTAAGAAAATACTTAATAATAAAAGTAGAGATGCCAGGCTTTTCTAATCCTCAGATAACATGATTTTAAAACATGTTGCTCTGTCAATATGCACAGTAACCACTTGGATAAAAGAATGTCTATGTTTAAAGGAAGGAACAGGATATGTTAGTCAACATCAAGTGTCGTATGGTGATGAAAATTAAATTCAATGAAGAAAACAGAAATATTAGTAACTGCTCTCTATAGTCAGCTGAACTCACAATATAATAGTTCTAATTTTGGAAAATATGCTTAAATGCTTAATATGAAACAATAGCTATCAGCCGGTTAGCTTAGTATAAATACTGAAAACAGGGAGAAACGATTATCCTCAGGCTCTGTTCAAAGGTAACAATATCAAAAGACTTTTAGAAGTCAATGGTCCCAGCCAAGACATAGCTCTGCACATACCCTCAGGAGCCAGGCTAGCCACTTCCCCCTGCTTAGAGTATTTATGCTAAGCTAAGCTAACATCTGAAGGCTGTTCCCGCATATTTACTGTACAGACATGAGAGTGGTTGATCTTCTCATCTAACCCTCGGCAAGAAAAATTCCCCAAAACACGTCATAGCGATAACATTGGAGCGCAACTCAAGGTCCACTTACTAGCTCTGTTCACCGCTTTCAATCATATAAGACAGTCTTCACCAGCAGACCAATGAATCAGTAACAGTGACTGATTTATAGACGCGATGGGTAAAAGTCCATTCTAGACCTTGCGTGGCGACAGATCCATCTTTATGGTAAATGAAGACTATGTGAAATAGATGGAAGCACTGCAAAAAGCTATAAGTGGACCTGAAGTTGGTCATTTTTCGTCAACCTTCGATAGTATTTATCGTATTCACAGACTTTCAATGTGCAGGAAACCCTGCAAAGTTGTTCTCTAAGATACAGCGCCAACAGGGCCACTCATGCGATGTGGTCAGCTAATGAACAGTTTCATAGCCTAACGACCACTTCTCCTGACTTTACATGAAACACCAAAACAGCCGACTACAGCTTTGTATAGTGTTGTTCTGTATTCGGGGGAAGTGTGTTTACTCCTTACCGATGACCCAATTCAGTCCTGTTTGATATTCACCCTGTCAGAACACACATATGTTCCAAATTTATCCTCTACATCATAGTTTAATTTACCTCAAAAACAAACAGACGCACTGTATAAGAGCTTACTTTTGTTACTTTGTACCAGAGAACTTTCCTTTTACTTTGTCTTAAATTTCAATCTTAAAAATAAGCAGAATTCCTCCGAGATGCCGAAAGCACATCTGCAGCCCTCAACACACAGAGATAATTAGGTTGCTAAAGAATAGAAAAAGAAAAAGAAAAGTTCATTTGTAAGAGGAGATTCCTCTCAGGCATATTTAGCAGAGCAGCCTTGCTTGTGTAGGGGGGTGTGCATGCTGATGGCCATCGATCGAAACAGAAGGTGTTGTCTGGCACTTCAGGGCATTCACACAGACTCCTGGCTTTGAGTGCAGAGTTATATGAACAACTTTGCCAGTTTGTAATTAATGTGAATCTGCTGTTGAGCTTGCTCTGCTCTGTTCTGTGGTTATTGAGCCATTTTGACATGTTGTAGAAATATTCTCTGCGGAAGACAAAAGGACCCCATGAAGGACAGGATTTTAATGTACTGCAGGATTAAGACCTTTAAAAGGCTTTACATGTAGTCCCTCCTTCGATGCGTCACCATAATACGATAGGAGCAAACTCCATATACCGTGACTGTAATTCATTGTGCTCATTACTTGTTTTTTGTGTGTTTACTTCATGCCAGCATTATCTAATTTCATCCTTAAGACACCTATCTAAGAGCATAAAAAAGCAGCTTTTCTCTGCTTCATAGCAGTGTTAACTAAATATATATTATTTTTTTTATTTGAGACGATTGGCTGGAAAAAACAAGCAACTTGAAGACATCATTATGGGCTCTACGATATAGTGATCTGCATTTTCTTCTGACAGCAAAATAGATAAATGAAGAAATTAATCAGCACTATTATTAATAACGAGAATCATAGTGATTCCTGTCCTCTCCTGTTCAACAAAATCTGTTTGACTTTCTGCTGTCAAACCTCCAGGAAAGATGTTGAGGAAATTGAAATCCACTCATGGCTGCTTTTGGTGAAATGATTCGATCTAATATCAGGGGATGTGTGATGGTCAAACAGTCCAAGGCATTACATTTGTACAGTGCAGTCTGCAGTTTGCAGGGCAAGTATTACATTTCTTCTCCGAATCTTACCTTACATTCTGTTTTCACTCTTTTACAATCACTTGCTGAAGACTCGCGTTCACAACCTGAAAAGTTTCTAAGTCTTGTGACAACTTTAACCCTTCCCCCTTTTGGCAAAAGCGAGACTGTGAAGAAAATGATCATCAAAGCCAGACAAATTTACACCTTCGCAAAAGTATCAGGAGTCCTGCAATTTCACACAGACCCAGTTTTCCTCCACAGCAACACCAGGAAAACAGCCAAGTTTGCCACTTTCCAGATGGAGGCTAAGCTTTTGGATAATGACTAGCTCTATAAGTTGCATTTGAATATCTGCGCTACAGTGTTTATGAAAGTGCTGATCTCTACACCGTTGCTGTGCATTGATGCATACTGTACTTACAGTATACTGTCTCACACATCAATCTCATGCACATTTACATTTCACGGAGTATAGATTTGTGTCTATGTATCAGGATTCTGTCAACTATTTTCGCGTCATTTGGTGTTAGACCTACCAGAAGTATTTCTATTATCTATCACCCTGACTGATTTGAATATTGTTGACTTCTCCAAGCATCACTCTGCCAGAATCTACAATGATGTGTGCACATACTGTAGGTGGACAGGAGAAAAAAGCAGAATGGAATTTATTTTTTCCTCAAGCTTGTTTACACAGCTCTAAGATGAGTCCCCTTCCCCTTTATTTCTATCAAGGCATTCCTCCACCCACACACACACACACACACACACACACACACACACACACACACACACACACACACACACACACACACACACACACACACACACACACACACACACACACACACACACACACACACACACACACACACACACACACACACACACACACCTATGTAGCGGCTTCTTCCTCAAATAGAAAATGTGCACGAAAACATGACAGCACTGGCGGCTAGTCTCCGAGAGAGCAGCCCCACTCTCTCTGGCCTAGATTCTTTCAAATCCGCTCTGGAAGTGCCTTCGTCCTCAGCTGCACTGCCAGCCCGCCAGAGAGTGAGTGAGCAAGCCATCTGGCTGCACAGCACATCAAATCCCAATCTGTGTTAATTTGAGTGTTAATGGCCATTGTTTATTTTTTTTAAAAAGAGGAAGGGAAAAAAAAGCCTCACTCACAGGATTAATAAACCCTTTTGTAGTTAATTCTGAGCAAAGTTTACACCAAAGTTTTTGCAGACTGCTGAAAATTACATGTGTGTAACCTGGAAAAATAAAGATTTAATATAGCTACGAGACACCAATGCTCCATGGATTCAGTCTAAATGAAGTGGATGCATATTAAAACATTTTAATAAATAAAACAGAATAGTATGTAGGTCAGTGATCATGCTGTGCATATAAAAGTAGCTGTGCAGCATTTCATTTGCCCACCTGTTGAAAACATTTGGACTGCCATTGATGTGTGTTTTTTTTTATTCAGACCCCCATTAACTGTCATCAGCTTGCACAGATTTTATAAGAATAACAAAAAATATAAATATCAAGCCAGAGAGTTACTTACCTATAGATAGACAAAAATATAGGTACAGTATATATATTATCTACAATTATTATATTGTAATATAACAACAGCACAAGTACCGGTATCAGCTATATTCAAAACTTCCTATTGGTTTATTGGAGCTACGGAAGTTGAAGCCATATATCTCTTTCTCCCTCTCGCTTTCTCTCTCACTCACACACACACTTACACATAGACACACACATACGCGCATGAACACACACACGCGCCACCCACCCTGACACATGGTGTGTTATGCAATGGGTGATGCCTAATTACCACTGACATCGCAGAGACTGTTCACTGTGAAATTAATCATGACACAGGCGTCAGCTTTTGATATTTTTCACCAAGTGCTCCGAGTTCGTACCAGCTGATGTAATTAATAAACCGAATGCGAAAGTGACACTGATGTCTTAATAATAACCAGGCACCCTAAAGCCAACGCCAGGTGCCACGCAGTAGAGATAAGAGGAGGAAAGTAAGTGGTAGAAGTATAAAAACAGTAGGAAAACGGAAATAGGAACAGATTCTTTTTTAAGTATTAGAATGAGGTTGTTCATGGCTCTGTCCTTGAGGAGCCGTTTAGCTAGTTTCTAGATAGAAATAATGAAAGAGTTCATGTGTAACAAGGATGCATGCCTGCATAATTCTAAACAGCTGTGGGTCCACAGTAGCTCCCAGAAGGCCACAGTGCTATTTATAAATCATAGCATTGTACTGGAAAGCGCTTACAGTATATCCAGTCATGCATAACATAAGCATTTGCTTTTCAGTTAGCAGAAAACCTCGCTGTTACTTCCGTATTACAAACAGATGAACTGAGACTCCAGAAACACAGCCCACCCGTATCTGGCATAATTTACGTGACATGCAGCTCATCAGTGCACAAACCTCAATGAGAGCTGGTTGCTCATTTCTTGAGGTTTTTACTGCCTCAGTTGCAAATGATCACAAGCCGAGCAGTTCGCGACAAGACTGAAATCAGGTTGAGATATTGTTTACCTCTCATAAAGCCATTTTTTCCACCACACAGTCCTGATTAGCTTTGATCTTCCGCAGGCTTCAAAGAAAGGCATCGGAATTGTTTATTTGGAAAACACAAGGACAACTTGTTTCCCATTTGAGAAGAACTATGAATAGTGTGCAGGGTTCCTGTATTTTTAATTGGTACAGACGTGTTATGCTTTCCCTGCAAAGTGTACTATCAAGCTAGTTTAGGGGCCATATGGTCTCACTGAACAGTATGTATATCCTTTCAGACCATTTCAACTTTTGCACCCTGGCTTCAGCTGCTCCCCAAAGCAAATCCTCCCAACTACTGTCAGGCTGAGGTGGGTCACTGAGTGCACCTGGAGAGGGAGAATGCTGAGGGCTCACAAAGACCTGAGAATAATGAGTAGAGGATGTTTTCTTTTTCTATTTTAACATTTCCACTTACTTGCATGCTGCCTTTATTTTGATATCAGAGAGCAGCAAGATAACAGGAGTCTAGAGAGGACTGACGTGCAGCAACGGGCTACAGTCAGACTCCAACCGGCAAAGTTGTAATTACATGGTCAGCACCTTAACCTCCTCTTTTCTTTCTTGTGATTGATTGATTTGTATTTCCTTTTTTTATACGTCATATTATTTTACATGCTTCTGACCTCAAGTCATGATAATCATTTTTGATTATTGATGGTTGTGAGTTCATTACTGCAGCTACACTAACACTATTGTATCCTAAAGGAAAATAATCAGAGACACAGGAAGAGTCTTTTGAAAGATTCAGATAATCGTGTACTGTAAACACTTTTACCAGTCTGTCCGACCAAAGGTCACATGGAAAAAAAGTAGCACAGACCCATATGTTCAAACACTGTACACACAAAACGCTATAAGTCACCAGAGACACAACGTTTTACACCACAGTAGTTTTCATATGTAGACCCCAGACTAGATCAAACTGTCTGCATTTGCAAAAAAAAAAATCTATTTTATCTACGCAGACGTGGATGTGTGAACCGTATGTGACAGACAGAGGAGCAGAAGGTAACCTTTATAAATGACACACAAGCAGTCAGACAGTGTATCTGCACAAAGGTGGCTTTTATAATCCTCTCCCCTCCTGTTGTCTAGCCTCTCTTTTCTACTGTATTGCTACATTACATCCCAGGCAAAGTAACACATTGAGCTTAGCTCCGACGTTCTGTTTCTCTCTCGGCTTCGCCTGCCTCCCTCCCTCCCTCCCTCAGCTCAAGGCACAAGAATTGAAGGATACTTCAAGAAAAAAGGGCCACTAATGTAATTTTGGTGTATCAGTAGTGGGAAAAGTGTTTCAAACCCTTAGCTGCTCTAATCAATATTTTCATATCAATAATGGACCAAACCACTATGTGTAGTGTCAAAGCGGTCGCTTGTAGTGACAAATCCACAAACAAATGGTCACTCGGCTCTGCAGTGAAGTGTTTTAGTTTCTTTCAATTCAACTTTTGGGTTTTTCAGCCAGCAACCGTACCATTTTAGTTTACTCTTACCGCTGTAAAAGGAGAGGAAATATCTTCTTATAACACTATATGTGACGTTCGTAAACGACCCACATCTTTTTGTTCTTTGGTACGAATGAAGGGAACCGCGTTCATTTTTATCTTAGCTCCCAAATTTCAGTGCCTTCCCTATAATCACAGCGCTGGGAGACAGGTGGAAGCGCTGCAAAGCACCCCAAAGTGCTGCCAGACACATACACAAGCAGACAGACAGACAGACAGACAAAGACAGAGAGGGAGAGAGGTGGGGGTGGAGCACAGGAGCAGAACTGGTGGCTGACCGGCATGGAGAAATGAACTTGAGCTCACAGCCTGGCCAAATTAACATCCGGCTCCCTTTAAAGGCAAGGCAAGGCTAGTTTATTTGTATAGCACATTTCAACAACAAGGTAATTCAAAGTGCTTCACATAAAACGATTAAAAGCATCAAAACATAAGGCAAAAGAAAAGGAGATTTAAAAACAATTAAGAACATTCATTAAAACATTAAAAAACAGTGTAAGAAATAAAATGCAGGAGTAAAATGCAGAAATTGATTAATATAGTAATTGAACGTGGTTCAATTAAAGGCAGCAGCAAACAGAAAAGTCTTCAATCTTGATTTAAATGAGCGGAGGGTCTCAGCAGACCTGCAGCTTTCTGGGACTTTGTTCCAGATATTTTTGAGCAGAAAAGCTGCTTCTCCATGTTTAGTTCTGACTCTGAGAACAGAAAGTAGACCGGTCCCAGACGACCTGAGGGGTCGGGATGGTTCATAAGGTAGCAGCAGGTCAGAGATGTATTTTGGCCCTAAACCATTCAGTGCTTTGTAAACCAACAGCAGGATTTTAAAGTCAATTCTTTGTTGGACAAGAAGCCAGTGCAAAGACCTCAGAACTGGGGTGATGTGATCCACCCTCCTGGTCTTAGTGAGGACTCGAGCTGCAGCTTTCTGACGGACTTTTTACAGAAACCTGTAAACACACCGTTACAGAAGTCCAGTCTGCTGAAGATAAAGTTTTTCCAAATCCTGTTGAGACATAAGTCCTCTAATCCTTGATATATTCTTCAGGTGATAGTAGGCTAATTTTGTAATTGTCTTGATATGGCTGTTCAGGTTGCGGTTTGAATCCATAACTACACCTAGATTTCTGGCTTGGTTTGTGGGTTTTAACATCAGTGACTGAAGCTGAGCGGTGATTTTCAATTGTTCGTCCTTGGTACCAAAAACAATTACTTCTGTTTTATCTTTGTTTAATTGAAGAAAATTCTGGCACATCCAGTTGTTGATTTGTTCAATGCAGTTCCCCAGCCCTTGTATGGGATTATAGTCCCCTGGTGACATAGTTATGTAGATTTGTTTGTCGTCTGCATAATTATGATAACACACTTTGTTGTTTTCCATAATCTGAGCTAGTGGAAGCATGTAGATGTTGAACAGAGGAGGCCCCAGTATTGAACCTTGGGGAACACCACATGTAATTTTAGTCAGCTCTGATGTGTAATCAGCTACAGATACAAAGTATTCTCGGCCCTTCAAGTAGGATTCAAACCAGTTAAGTGCTGTGCCAGAGAGTCCCACCCAGATTTTTAGTCTTTCTAGGAGTATGGCATGGTCGACCGTGTCGAATGCAGCACTGAGATCTAGTAACACCAAGACAGAACTTCTGCCATTGTCTATGTTTAAGTGGATGTCGTTGAAAACCTTAACAAGAGCAGTTTCAGTGCTGTGGTGCTGTCGAAAGCCTGACTGGAAAACATCAAAGCAGTTATTTATGGCCAAGAAGTTGGTCAGCTGTTGGAAAACCGCTTTTTCAATTATTTTACTTAAAAATGGGAGGTTTGATATTGGCCTATCATTTTTCATCGTTGCGGAGTCTAAACTTAAACTTTAAAGAGCCAGAATTCTTCCCATCACTACTTTAGACTTGTCAAGTGGCCATCAACACGACTCATGAATACTAATGATCCTCTGTGTCACCTGGATCTGTAAATAGGGTACTCTTTGCACACATGTGTTGCATATTGGTGTCAACAGCTTGTTGCACTGCCCCAAAGTGGAAACCAATTAATGCAGGTTTCAGTAACATCATTGTTGGTTCATTTCTACTGACGCATTGGATGATGTAGTTTAATCTGTAAGAATGCATCACAGTTTCTAAGCGGCTCAATTGTTCTGAAAAACTATTGTTCGCTGAAAAGTGGAACCGTAGCTGTTAAATAAATGCAGTGGAGAAGATGCTAAATATTTCCCAGCAGGCGCAAACAGATAGAAAACATGGCAGCCGCTCAAACAAGTTGTGAGCATTCAAATCAATTCCTTAGTGCAATACACGTGTGATCAAACATCTGCAATGCCTTTACAGTTGTAATCCATCTATAAGCGTAGCCAACCCAACTCAAGCCCAGGGAAGACTACCATACTTCTGTTGCTATATTTTTCATTCCGTCTTTAATTTTAAACAGAGGCAGCAGGCTGCCAATAACGCCACCGTCTCAGCAGGTTGGATTGACAGTTTTATACATTTCACTTTAAATGAATAATCTGCAACACATTCATAAAATAATCAAATGCAGTCATATTCCAACACCGCAACATAGTTAAATATACAATAATGCATTCCGAGTGCTTTTAAGCTCGCACTACCTTTAGGTGCTGCAGGTTGGGGAAACTATTTGCAAGTAGACACCGGGAATATCAATTCATAATGTACTTGACACAGTTTTGTTGAACAACACATTATTTTGTGATAATTCTCTGCATGTTAATAATCTGATCCGAAGCCAGGCTGTAGCCTATACGCAGTGTTCCCACTGAATATGTATGCCTGACTACACGGAGGATAAACATGTTATTTAATCATCAATGTGTTTTCAATCGTCATTGCTGAACAAACCCCAGGTGGTGTACACATAGTACGAGAGGCTTTCTGCAGAGAGGCAGGCTGAATGCATATCATTCAGCTTTTACAATACGTGCCATCCGTGTAGTAGGGCAACTTAAGGTGAACAGCAATCTGTGTCAAAAGTGGGACTGGAAGATGGCCTTATTTATGTCGTCGGAATCTCACAAGAGACACATGAAGCCTTTGCATAACATGCTGTTTATTTTCTATCACACTTTTTCACATTTGAATGACGCAAAAATGATGCATGAATATCTAAAACACAAGTCATCTATTTATTAACCAATGATGATAGAGTTCTTCCCTAAAATATATCCTGCCTGATGTGGAATCAGTCAAATATGCCTTTATTTAAAATGTGTAATGTTCTAATGTAACGTGTGCATTTTTACACTGACACAGTCGCACAGAATTATTCTGTGGGAAATTATACCCCACAGTGAATTAATTAAAATCCTACAAATTGGTTGTGTAACTCTGTGACTTTGCATATATTTGAGTGCTTTTATACCAGTAATATTATATCTATAGTATTCGATGTTGCACTAACTGCTCAACTTGGATGAACAGGTTGAATTTGATGTGTTACCTGGGTGAATATTTAATCAAGCATGGAATCAGAGGTTTTTAATATTAGTGTTTGGAAATAATATCAAAAGAGATTTTGATTCCTTTTGCATCTGGTGCATGCAATCTCTGCAAATGACTTATAAATGTAGGGGAGTTGACTCTAAAATAATCACTTATAAAAGGTTTTAATTAAAATTTGCCATAGCCAGTTCAGATGTCAAAACATGCTTGTTCCCATAGCAACCCTATTTAAAATTCAATATATTTCCACGTCTGACCTTCATAGGCAAGAGTACTATCATCCAACTGTGGGGTTATTCAGTCGGTGTGCTCGAGACATTAGCATATACCTGCCATACTAAAGTCCCTCAGACAAACAGAATGAGACCAGCTTTCTTATCGTTTAATACTTGTTAACTAGAACATTGTTTACAGTCGCAAAAAGACACATTTAATGAAAACGGGCCAGGGATGATCACACAGATGGGCTCGAAGTTGCCACGCATCGGCATGAAATGTACCACATGCAGAATGAGTGACCAGCGGCAAAAAGTATTGGCCAGAGTGGTTGTAGGGGTCGCTGATGACGTGCGTGTCTTGATCTCACTCCAGCAATCTGTCATATACATGTTACTAGACAGTTTAACAAGTTATTTCATTTTTTTTTTGTTAAAGCTGCCATAATCAATATTTCCATAATGAATACGTGTATATGAAGAGTTCACTTGCAGGGATGAACACAAAACTCTGCAGGGGTTTCAGCCCCCTAAAATAGGCCTAACGACGCCCCTGTGTATAAGGTTTGCTAAAAAGTTCACAATATCAACTTAGAAGTTGATAAATGTTGTATACAGCTTCTTCATGCTCCGTGAGTGGCTAAAAACATTGATATTGCAGGTTTAATGTTTTAGCACCCTGTTGCAAGAAATGACTTTTGGATGTTGACTAAAATGGTTTAGCATTGACTTCATTCAAAGCTGTGAGAAAGAAGAGGGAAGTGTAACCAAGTGGCTCACTTCTGGGACAGCTATGATCACTTCAGATGTGAATGAACCTCATGAATAACGGCTAAACTGGAACAATAAGCTGAGGGAGGATGATGGTGACGGACTTCTTCCGTGATTAAAACTACCACTGTAATTACCACACACGATGGGGACAGGGTCTTCTGCTGAGTTGACGAGTGTTTTGTTTCAGAGTTAACACGCTCCAATTCACCTGTCCCCACGAGGCGCAGCATGCACCTCCCTGTTTTTCCTTTGGCCTTCCCAGCTACTGGAGTTGTCTGCAAACTGGAGTGGAAGCCTGCTCCGAATCATTGCAATCACTCATCCAAAAGGACCCCCACCCTCTAAAAACAAAACTATTTTCATCTCCCATGTATATACAGTGTTTTCAGGCTACTGTGATTATCATTGATTTGACTAAAACGATGGTGCTTGAAAGCTCAGTGGGACTCAATGGAGCTGCCTCAAATGTTTTACCAATGAGGGAGGCAATTATTACTGATTTCATGTCAGCCGTGTTCTGCTGTCAGTCTGCAATTTCTTGTGACTCTGTCACTGTGGAAAAATCTGTGATGCAAGGCTAAATTAGATTTGCTCATGATGTGTTTGACTGGCACCCATTATGGGCAATGGACAAATGGGAGCTGCGTGAATGGGAAACATTGGTTATATCTCAATTCTCCTACTTTTTCTGAAAGCAGGTCCCCATTCATGGGTGATTAACAGGCAGATCAGGGAGGTGGGCAGTGTTGCTTGGATGGCTTTGACTAATCCAACTACTGCTGCTGCCTCGCTCGGTTAATGGCTGCTACAGGCTGGCTTGGAAAACCCAGACATGCAATAAAGACAAACATTAACACTATATAGAGCTCCACTGTCGAAGCCTAAATCCTACATGCAGACCTTTATGCAGCCACAAGAAACACGACAGAAAGTGACTCGACTGACTGACAACTCCAGAGATTTAAACGGATTATTGGATGTCGCTGGAGTGAAACCAGAGTCGACCTTCCAATCATCAATGCCATGACACATCGGTAAAGTAAAATCTAAATAACAGCTTAGTGCATACGATGTTGTTGTTGGTGTTATCTAGATAAACACGGGCACATTGTACTTTCTGATGAGTGCACCGAAGACATACTGATCTCATCCAATCTAAGTTACAGTATGCCAGTTTGACTGTAGGTTTGGTAGGTTTAATTAACTGTGGGTATTTATCTACTTTATCATTATGTCAGTGGTTACCGATTCCATTGGGTGCATACTTGAACATTTAAAGAACACACTATATTACATGTGTTTTGCTATAGTTTTAAAAACAGAATAAAAAGTCTACCTAACCTATGTTGTAGTTTCCTTTCCACATTCATCTACATGTCAATTTGTTTATGGTGGTGGTTGATCGTTCATGAGCCAAGAAAACTACATTTTTGGGTTGGCAGACCAAAAGAAAAACAAAAGAATATTTTAACTAAATGTCAAATCCATTTTAAGCACATGTAATCTTTTTCATTGGAGGTTACAATTTCATCATTGTGAATTAAGTGACATCTTGACCACTCAATAGACTTGCTCTTCCAACAGCAATAGAAATATTGCTCCACCTAGTGGAGGCAGCCGTTGCGATGTTAAAGGGAAACATCCTGACCATTCGGACTTGATGTCTCTCGTACAGTAACAATGACTCCTCGCTCAATGTTAGCAGGGTTTCTTTTTTTCATACAAATCCACGTGAACTGTAAAAGTGAGGCTGAGAGGGCTTTACTCTACAGTGTCAGTGTGCGTGCATGATTGTGCACGAGCTCTATACGGTAAACCATTTCAGAGGTGGCACGAGAAAAGATGAAACAAGGAGAAAGAAATACATCTTAAAGCGCGGTGAGGGGAAGAGGGCGGATTATTTAACGTTATCGACGGAAATATGGAACAAACTTGCAGAGGGAAAACAAATGTAATGAAATAAAAGAAGCCTGCTTCTCGCTGTTATCCTGAGACTTTATTTCAGACAACACTGCGCTGAGCACGGTGCCCTATTTCCAGGCGGCTCTGTCTACCTGCGCCGGGCCCCTCCCCTCTCTCCTCCGCCTCCCCTGCTCGGAGTTTGTGTTGCACTCGTTGCAGTAGGAGGGTCCATGTGCACAGAATGACGTCTCTCTGACTTCCAAGTCAAACAGACTCCTCCGTTTGTTTTTATACCTATTTTTATTTTTTATTTTTATCTCGGGCCCAGCATCGCTAATCTGCAAATTTGCGGCCACAATGTGAGATCATCGGCTGCTGTCGTCCGACCCGTCGCTGCCGTTCGTCCTGTCAGGGAGCAGCGGCTCGCTGCTGAGGATTACTGGTGATAATACGCAGTAGACTTCTCCAGTGTGTCTAGCTGTCAAACTGAATGCTATGTATTGGAAAGAGTAGACAGAGCACATTTGTTGATATTTATTGACTTTGCCTTTGCGTGTCTTTTTTTTTTTTTTTTTTGGTCCTCTGGATTATCGCTGCCCAGCAACACGGCCACCTGACAACTCTGAATGTCGTAATTAAGGTAAGGAAGGACGGAGCTCAGTGTGTGACTGCACATTTCTATTTGGCGCTGGGTCTGAGGTGATAATGAAAGCAAACTCGTCACTGCTCAGTCGGATAACTGAATACTTTGCATCCCGGGTCCATTTAGGAATCTAATAACTTTACACCGGGACTGTTAGCTCTGGGTCTGCTCCATCATAAAAGTCGCCAAGAACTTTTTGCACTCTGTGTACGATAAAGAAATAACCGCAATCATTTAAATAGTAGATTGTATGCGTCTGTAAGCGTCTTTCAAAGGTGCTGAGCCATATCTGGTTCTAGTCAAATTATTACCAAAAATAAAGACTTTAATAATTCATATTTCATTCTTTCTGCACTTAGTCCTTCTTTTCAGTCAAAAAGCTGTCAACCAGACGACTTTAATAACAACTTTTACAGCTACAGTTCAGCAAAAATCGTCTTAGTATTTACTCTGCGCATACGCAAAATGGAGAGACGTGCAGAGAGTTGCATGTCCTACAGAGGCAGGGCAATCACGGCAGGAGCAAGTGGGAGGAATCATCACTCTGACAGCTTTTTGCTTTTGTATTCATGCGTCTGTACACAATGTGCACGGGACATTTTGCAGGCAACGTGAATAAGTTTAACTCCGATGTCTCGTCTGCTCCGCCGCCGCTGTGAGCCCGTCAAAGAGTGCGCTGCAGCGCAGAAAGACACATATTCAAACATCACCTAAAGCAACGCCTCGTTACTGCAACCTGCTCCGGCAAGTGTCTGATTGTTGCCAGTGTTGTTGCTTTGGCGGTCATGTGCAAAAGCAACATTTTAAGTTGTGTCGCAGCAATGTTGTGGCTGCAAGAGCAGTAACTATTGAGTGACAGCTTTCCGACCAACCCGTGCATGGGCCTGATAAAGCTGGTGGATTTCTGGCTGAGCTGTCCAATAGAGGCGCAGCCCAGACGACGTCACGTAGATGCATTAACCCTTGCAATGCAGTTTGTCAAGTTATCAGACTGTACATCCCCTGTAGTGCAGTGATGAGGAGCTGTGAGAGAGGAAATATTGTACTGACTTGCTTTGGACCTTTTCAGATTTAACATTGTCTACACAGCATCGTTTATGTTTTTGTCTCAGTGTTATATTTATATTTAAAAGTCAAATCATTCAGTGCGTGTTATTTGTAGATATATTCTTCACACGGACATTTTTATTTCGCTCTACCCTTTTTTAATCCTCTGAAGCAGAATTCACTGCTATCCAAAACCAACAAGACTAAACCTCTAGATTTAAGAGTCATTAGCATATTCCTTTATACAAATATTTGTCTTACATGAGACCTGTAATCTCTGCCTGGAGGTACTTACCCTTAATACAACCGGTTACTCAACTATTATTGTTAAACCAATGCCTTGGGTGCAGCTTTTCTCATTCATTTCCTTTCTTCATTTACCAGGTGAATCAATGAGCCAGCTATGGAGACCAAAAGATACCAAAGTTTCTTTGATGGAAGTGATACAGAGAACAGATGGTCGCAGGTCCCCATCACCATGGAGCACTGCAGCAGCACAGAGGAGTCAAGTCTGACTAGCAGCGATATCCTGATGGACATAGTCGATGTCAGCTGCCCTGCTGGAAGCCCAGCCACCGACTGTAAAGACAACAATACAAAGAAGCAGGAGCAGCCGATGCTTCGGCTCGGCCAGAACCAGCCATTTGTTCTCCCACACTTCAACAACTCCCTCCATGGTCATAAGCAGGACATGGACTCTAAAGAGCTTTCCAAGACCGTGGCTGAGTCTATGGGCCTGTATATGAATGCTGCCAGGGAGGCAGACTTTGCCTTTAGCCATCACGGGGGCAATAGCAGCCCTGGGAAGATGTATACAGTGTGTGGACGGGCTCTAGAGGAGACCCAGTGTGGATCCACAAAGAGCCCCAAGTTAAAGCCATTTGGGTTCCAGCAGTCCAGCACCACTCCCAGAGAATGCACCACTGGGACTCCAGTGAGCTCGGCCTCAATGCTGGCCTCATCTCTGTCCTGCAGCCCCCAGACCTCCAGCTCCATGTCCAGCCCAGGGGGCAGCAACAATATGGTGTCGTCAACCACCAGTCCTCTTATGTGTTTTGGACCGGTGTGCTCGTCCGTCAACAGTCCCGTCAGCCAGACGTCTTGTGCTGCAGCTCTGGCCAACATCAAGCGCAGGAATTCAGCCACATGTAGCCCCGTGGAGTCCAGCACAGTGGGCTCACCACCTCTCACCAGCCCGCACAACGTCATGAGGTCCCCCATGTCCAGCCCCCAGAGTATGAGTAGTGTGAGATCGCCTCCGTCCTGCAGCACCAGCTGTAACATTAGGTCATGTGTCTCGAGCCCCACAGGTGGCTGCTGCACTAGCACTGCCAACAACGGCAACACAGCCAGGCCCTCCATCTCCAGTCCGGGCAAAGTGGGCACCATGGCTGTCAGCAGCCCACAGAACCCCTCCTCGGGTGGGTTTCCTGTGTGCAGTCCTGCTGGCGGACTGGGTTTGGTGCAGAATGACACCAACAGCCCAGAAGCAACAGGTCTGACCAGAGACACTGACTTCAAGAACTTTGAATTCCCTAAAGTAGAGATGGTAGATGGGGAGGTGTTCAACGTCGGCTTAGACCAGATGGGCATGGTTAAGTACATTAAGAACGAGCCTGGAACTGACTTCAGGAGCATGTGTTTAGGCGGCTCCAAATGTAATGTGAGTAGCACACCTTTTATCACACAGATTAAGAGTGAGCCAAACAAAGATGAGGGATGTATGAACCAACAGCCCTACGGTGAGCAGTCACCATCCCATAGTCTCTATCCTGTGTCCGAGACCACCTACTTGTCCTTGAGGAATAACATTGATGAATACAGTCTTTCTGGTATCTTAGGACCCCCTGTCCCCTCTATGAATGGGACCTATGAGCCGGATGTGTTCTCCAACAATGTCCTGTCTAAAGGGGTTAAGCAGGAGACCACTGATGGCAGCTATTACCAAGAGAATAACAGCATGCCCACATCGGCCATTGTTGGAGTTAATTCCGGTGGACATTCATTCCATTACCAGATTGGAGCGCAAGGAACAATGTCTTTCACGCGGCATGATGTGAGGGACCAGTCCAACCCTTTATTGAATCTAATTTCGCCCGTAACGGCGTTAATGGAGTCGTGGAAATCTCGGCCGGGCATGTCACAGGCCAGAGGTGAGGGATACCTGGGTCAGAACTGCATCACGGACAGCATGACGAGGTAAGGAGAATAAATCCCTCTCTATGTCGTCCGAGTGAGTGCCTTTCAGTGTATCGCCGTCACATCTCTGGCTTGAAAGCTGTGACGTTTTCAGAGTTGAAAGTAATAAAAAAACAAGTTCAGCTTCATAGACGGAAGCAATCTTTCCTTGTTTTGGTGTGAGTATACCAGTTTGTTACAGTCAGACTCATATTACACAAGGGACTTGGGGCGTTTGCTTTGAACAGTGCACAAATAATAACAGCAGGGCATGGGAACGGCAGCGGGATGCTGGCTGAGGGAACAGGAATTAAAGGACGGGGTCCAGGTCATTGTTATAGTAGCATGTGATCACAACATCATCCCTGCTAGCACTGCCCTGTGGTCTACTGTAAAACAGAGGCAAAGTTTACCTCTTATCAGATCTGGGGCCCGTGTGTGTGTGTACAACAACAATATTTATTGGCCTGTTATCCGGATGTCCAGCGAAGAACTTGTGTAGTGCAAATATCTGTTTTTATGGGCCCTAAGCCAGTGTGCATCATAAATTATAAATGATTGATCACATGCTTTTGTTGCCAAACTGATGAAATCAACTTGAATTAAATTTGTGAGGGTGGGGGCTGAAACAAAACAAACAGGCCAAAGAGAAAAATAAATCTATAATCGGCACCAATCTGGCAAAGTGCAACTTTGACACAGTTGTTGTGCTTCCAGAGTATCGTGTGTCCTAGTTGCATGTGAAGCCGAAGGAAGTAAATTATCATCAGCACGACTAATAACGGTGAATATCAAAGCCATTACCTTGACCATGAAACACACGGTAACATTGTTGAAAATACAGAAGTATAACCACAGCGAGAGGTGTTTATTTACAGTAAATCAGAAGAAATCTGGGTGCGATATGATTTTTTGCGTATTTTAACAGCATTAACTGTCTATTGGTGTTATCATAAACTACATGGCTATCATGTATTTATGCATGTAATGTTATAAATTCACACTTTTTTTATGAGCTGGTGCAAAGAAGCACTAAACAAAGTCGCAAATGACCTCCTGCTTAGTTGCACAGCTTTGATGTGTCGGACACTTGCTGTAAGAGAAAGTACAGTGTTTGAGCTGCTGCTGGTACGGCGATGTTGCGCCGCTATGTTCGGCGGTGCCTTGACCATGACAATTCCAGACCGACTTTGGGCAGTGATGTTGCACAGAATATCAAAAATTGAGATTTATTCGATCAAAAGCTTTCCTGATTGAATTTGTGGAAACCAACTTTGCAGATCCCACTGATTGCGCTGCTACATTCAGTTGTCTAGTTTTCATTTTCTTCAACTTCTGCTCTTCAGATTGCAGTTTCAGTTTGGAGGAAGGGACTGGGAAAAAGTCAGTTTATCGGTGTTACATCGCTGACTGCTCTCGCTGAACTGCACACTGATTTACTGTAGCAAAATGCAAAACATTGCAGATGGTTGTTCAATTTCTATGTTTTATGCATCTATCATAACTGTGGTCTGATTTGGTCACACTGAACTATATCTAACAAGCTAAATGTATTAACACTAACTGATGACCAGATTAATTCTTACCTAATTCAAAGCTACAACATTAGATTGATTGTACTAGTTATATTTTTGTACTTCCTGTGGCAAACATGTATAGTAAGCATGTTGTGTGTCTGTATTTATTCAGACTGCACCCAACCTGATTATCTCATGAGGATTATTTATGTCTTCTCTGTTTGACATGTTTATTCAGCTTTATATGTACAGTACACGCTCGTCTAGAGAGTAGATACTCCGTCTGTCTCTCTGTGTGTGTGTGTGTGTGTGTGTGTGTGTGTGTGTGCTATGACAAGGCTCGCATCTCTGAGGAGACTGATACAGCCTTGTTACCTTGGAGGCGACCCATATGGCAGGAGCCAAAGCGATGTTGACGGGATCACTGCCACCTTGGTCATAATGAGATCCAGTTTAGCCCTAATGTCAGACAGGATGACAGTAAGAGTTGGGCCACATGGCAGCCAGCCAGGCAGGCTAGGAAGCAGACAGAGGCAAATATACATACATACATACATACATACAATTTTGTACACACAGACACTATATAGATTTCGAAATGTCTTAGGTAAAATGCAAGAATATCTTTTTTCCCCAGACGTTTCTGCCTACATTCAGTGTCCTGTTACACCAGTAGTATTGTATTGATTGACAGCTATACTTAGACATAAACATGGGCTTATTGTATCCTGCCTGAAATGGGAAAATGCACTGCAGGAAATCGGTGGCACTGCCGAGCGTTGGGCTTTCTACATGGTGCCCAGGCCCAATATTTCATCGGCAAAATTGTTACGCAACTATTAAAAAAGCACAACTAAAACGCTTTCATCCGCTGAAGCCTCGGATGACAGAGTGTAAAATCCCTTGGCTCGTTTTTTTTCCTCACTTTGGTTTCCTGTGTAAATGGTTTTAATTAAAATGGCTGCTCATCTGAGCAGTCTGGATTACTTTGTGCAAAAACCTTTTGACTCAGATTCACAAGAGAGGAGGAAGGGGGAATGAAATAAGTCGCCCGAGCCAGAATTGTTGTATTTATGTAATGTTTGATTTCAACTTAATGCTAAATCAAACTAGGTGTATTGTACTCCATTAGAGGTTTGGATGCTGAGATTAAATTCCTTTATTTATTCTCTTTAAGATTATTAAAAAAAGCTGTGGACTGTAGTGTTAAAGCCATTATGAAGCAAGTCAGATTTGTATGAAATATGGAAATTATCATTAGATGACCTACATCTGTGTGCTGGATTATGTTTGTTCGCTGTCTAAATCTCTTTTCACCCTATTTAGGTTATTTTTGTCCTGGATTTCACAGTCGTGTTTCACCAAATAGAATTACTCTGAAACTTGTCAGTCCCCTGACCTAATAATTTCATAATCTGACAAATGGCAAAGACTCAAAAAAAATAGAAGCCAACAATGTATTTTTTTCATTTCGCTCTTATTATTGCCTTGGGAAAACTAGCACTTTACTATAGGGTGTCATTTCCCTCGCTTTAAGCTTGCAGCCAGATCAACAGAGAGTCAATCATGAGGAAGCACCAGGGAGAATGCTTTGCACTGGACTCTGGCCAACCCTCAATGTTCTGCAGAGGGATGAAAAGGCATACTCCTGAGAGCACACTAATAAGGCTTTAATTGTATGTTCCTCCACTAAATGAATGGATGGAAATGATTTGATTAATTCAGACACTGCTGGGTACTAATATCCAATTAAATACCAACACCAGGCATGCACAGGGGCTCCCAGTGCATTATGGGTTCCTGACTATAAAGCGGGCAGCTGCTAGTTTGGGTTGTGAAAAGGATGTTACAGGTGTATGTGTTGGCGAATGGCTGTGTGGGTCTCGTCTGTCTCTACCACTGTGGCGAAGATGATGTCTTAGTGTCGTGCAAGTGTATTCATTTTATGTGTACTGTCAAAAGTTTGTTCTTAATTTAAATATTACTGTAAAACATTCATCATATTATCATTTAATTCTAAATCATATATACTGACAAACTTCATGTTTTTCTCTATTAGTCATTCAACTCCCTCGATTCAATGATATTTAATGAATGCCAGGTAGCTTTAGAATAACACACAAGAAGCTTCCTTAGCTCACTCTTTTGTATGTGTAGAAACTCTTCATGATGTCTAAAGGCAGGCCTGACATTGACATGAATAATGCAGCGTGGACGGCAGGAACTATTCACATTTAATGAATAAATTGGGGTCAGCCATCTGAGGATTAAAGTCATCTTGCACTACACTTCATACTGTACATGAGATTCTCAATGACGAACCGTAACTTCTTATGAAAGAAGACAAGTTTATTTCATTTATCAACTGTTGTCTCAAAAGTAATTTCATGATGAATCCAGACTGTGTGGTGGCTTGAGAGGACGCTTGGTGAAAAGGTCATGTTTTTGAAGTGTGAAGTTAATTGATTGCCCACCAAAGGATATTGGAACTAGTTGATCTCAGCAAATAGTTATTTTCAATGAAATGCAACACAGCACTCAACACAAATGTAAAAGTACCCTGCGCATGAAGAAGATGTAATCGACCCTTTGCTAAGCCTTGCCCCCTGCCACTACTCTGTCAAATCTACCATTGAGCACACACTCTCTCACTAACTGCTCCCATGAATAAGTGTCAAATATTTTGGAAAAACAAGAGATTTTCAAAGAGAGGCAGAAAGAACGGTCACAATTTTATAATATTTGTTTGAATTATATATCCAGGATGTCAAACTGATTCAGTGACTCAGGCAAAAACAGGTTGAAAAGACAGAAAAAACAGGACCTAAATCCTACAGATCACACTGTAAAAGTTAACCCCAACATCACCTGGAGACTGAGACAAGGCAATGAACTTAAGGAACAACTCTGTTCCTGTTAAGCCGGGTCGGTCTTAATTTGCTGGTACAATCATTAAAAAGCAATGTGTTATACATTCAGTATACCTTCAGCAGTATTAAATCTCCATAGGTTTTTATGTAGAAACCTAACGTTTGAGAAACATATCTCCTTCCAAATGAGTCAATAAAGATACAGGTAAAGACGATGCTGTACTCGTATACGCATTTAAACAATGTTACAATGATCAAAGTGTAACATTTGTCACGTTAAAAGTGTTTCACATGGACTGAAATGCATCAAAAGTGTATTTTGAACTGCACATGAATAGATCTGGTTACGGTGTCTTAAGTTCATACTTTCAGTGCAACAGTCAAACAGTGAGTGATGAAAATCAACTCGAACTCCCAAGCACATCATGTTTTCCCATCGAGCACGAGAATAAAGACAGTCAGTGCAAGACGTTCTTAAGTTTTTCAACCTGTGAACCAGTTTAAAATGAGGAGAGTGACATTGTCTGGCTTATAGAGGCAAGAAAACTACTTCTATACTGATTAACCATTGAAAACACGTTTTTTTGTATAATATGATTTCTCATGTCCAAGGACAGCCTTGACGCATCTGAACCACCTGAACCCCCCTACTGCCTGAAGCCATTTCTCTTTACTTTAGATAGATAATTAGCTGAACAAAACTATTCAAGTTTTCAATGTTTACTCTCTTTTGTGAATTGGCACGAGTATAAAATCTAAATGAATGAAACACCTTAACGGAAACATGATAATAATACATAGAACCCACCAGATCCAGTTCTTTGCCATTTTCTGGGCAGCCTACCACTCATTGGTGTTGGGTGTTGGAGGCTGTGTCGAGCAGAACATTGAGGCTGTATTGTAGTAGAGCTGGACCGACTGGTAAAATACTTATAATATAAGAATTCTTCTTTAAAAATGAATGCCTGGCTAAAATAAAAGCTCCTTAAGAGGTATTTTAGACCCTGGCTGCAAGGTAATTGTAGAAGTGAGAAGGATTTGTTTTTAGGTAAAGGGGTTAAATGGCTGCAGGGAGTTAGTAAACCACTCTAGACTGTGCAGAGATGATATTTATGCTTAAATATTGAGAGATATTTCTACATTTCTCTCACAGAGGAGAAGCTTACAGTGCCATCATGCTGTTAATGCTGTTTCACAGCCTCATATTAGGATGCAGTGTAGTTTTTAGTTAATTTTTAGTATCAATATTACACAACATTTAACCATAACTAGTTTGAAATCCATAAAACCAGCCTGAAACGATTGCAACATGTTTTTTTTTTATATTAGACTAAATGTATTCTCCCCAGGATAAAAACAGAGCTCTGTGTGCTGGATATATAAGTGAGCTATTTCTGCTAGTAATTCACCACAGCAACTTTATAAGATGATACTATTTCATTGTTGTGTTTTACAACTTGTTCCACTGACAAATATCTATTCATGCTGTTTTGAGGAAAAGGTAAAAGTCACTATTCGCATTTTTGGCTTTTTGTTTTGCGAGCAGCTCTGTTAAGCACCACAATACTTTTGCTTCGTCAGTCAAATGCTCACCAAATAGTCAGTGGATACATATTTTTATACGACAGTAGTTTTAGCTGATTCTGATGACATGGTTGTCATATTCTATTTCTTACCTTTTCCCAAAAAAAGAGAGAAAAAAAAACAAGCTTATATACAAAATGTCAGAACAGATCTAAATATCCAACAATGTTATCTCAACAGGTATAGCCATGAGGGCACAATTAAAGCCAGCTCTCTGTTCCAGCTTCATGAATGGAATTTTTTTTTTTTTCCCCCACTTTGTGCTATTAATTAAAGCGTAACTGCCTACAGTGGATGTAATCTTTTTAAAAAGGACATTGTGTGGCACAATGATCAGATCCTTTTGTTGCACAGAAAAGAAACCATGTTAAAAGTCTCCACTCTGCCTCTCCCACACAGAGCCATGTGCGCACACACACACACACAACAGGGCCGCCACCGCCAACAACAACAACAGCAGCAGCCACACACATTTGAGGCCGGACTTGGCACCCAAATAAAAGTGCGGTTACTTCTGGCCAAGGCTCCTGGGATGTGAACGCTCGTCTTGTCCTCATTTGAACTTCTTCCTGAAACACAGTCTGCTGACAGAGGGCCAGATTTCCACTAGGCCAAATCCTGCAGTTGGAGATCTACTCACTATTACCTACCGCTGACATTCCCTTCTGTTGTTGAGGTCTAACTGCATAAAGGAGGCGGAAACTAAATACCGGAGCTGCAACAAAGCATAGTGCGTGCCTCTGTTTTGTGATGAATGCTTTGATTTTTATAGTGTACTGCCGTGTATAATAATGTTGCTGAATGGCAGTACTTTGTTTTACATAGCACGCAAGTATAGTCTTCAAGATATCTCACAAGTAATCTTTATGATCTCCTGAGTCATTAGCTTTGTGTGGAGAAGCTGAATGTAATGCACAATCACCTGAGATGATAAAGCAACATGCTGGTATCGGTAATATAGAGGGACTACGGGGAAATATGTACACATTAAATCACAAATTACAATGATTAACTGGTCATAAGAGCCCATCACTATTGTCATGAATACAAAATGAATAGTTTGTGCAGGCAGATGTAATTGACAGAATTCATTCAGAGCTATAAAAAGCAATGAGATCTATATTTCACTTTTGGTGGAGAGGAAGTGGAGAACCCATCTCGACTCACTCTTCAAGCATATTATTGTCTTCCTCTTGTTTCCTGATATACTTGACTGAGCAAACAAGGCATGCCTTTATTATTCATGTTTAATTAGAGTTTGCCCAAGTGTTCATGCCAAACTGCTTACTTTTAAAACCAGTGTTTGCCTGCAGTTCCTCCATAGAAAGGATGCCATGAAGGAAGACGCTTCAAAACATGTTAATTGTTCAGCTTGAAAAGGTTCCCAAAGTAGGTCATGCATAGTTGGCTCAAATAGAGTGAGTGTGTGTGTGTGTGTGTGGGTGTGTGGGTGTGTGGGTGGGGGTTATTCTCTTTTTACATAACATTATTTTCTCGGAAATACACACACAACATGCATCCACAAAAACTTTAACATCAGCATTAACAGCATTAACATCAGCACCCATGATTCAGAAAAGTGGTGCTGTGACTTAAAACATGAATAACTTTGTTCATAACTTAATTCATAACACAAATTCTGTAAAGGCAGATTAAACAGTAAGAAATGATCTAAATGAGGGAAGTCAACCTCTTTTTAGGTTTCTCAAATGGTTTATAGCCTTTTATTGCAGTGACCTTCATAGATATTATTTTCGCAATTCAAATTGTTTTCGCAGGGAGTTTTTTTTAGTTTGCTGTGCTGCCAAGATGCTAATTTGGTGATGACAATTTTTAATTATCAACTGAAATAAATGATTAGATAGCTTTATCTAAATTGGGTTTGCTTTTAAATTACCACTTGATTTAATAGATGCATGTAGCACTAAAACCAATCCTCTATTAAACATGTTTCACAGATACTACAGCCAACACACTAGGAGTAATGAAGTGCATACTAAAATGTGCACTGTACTGTATATCTTACTCACTTTTTTTAGCTGATTTTAGTTTTTTGGGGGGGGGGGGGGACAACATACTGTACATCTGCCCAAATAAATCCCAGAAACACCCAGACATGTTTTGGCCTTGAACACATATCGTTGATTCAAAACTGCCATCATGGTGGTGACCTCCTAGAAAACACACATTTACTGGGCGTCTTTGCTGTGGGGAAAAAAACTAAATGATTTGTGTCCTTTGTCGAGCGTTTATTTAAGTCCATCCCATGGAGTTCCTGTTATTCAGGGTTCAGCTCCTCCACCTGCACAAATCACGTACGTAGCGTCACATACCAACTCAGCAGGTGAAAGAAAGCTTCCAAGAATCGAGAGACCTCTCAAAGAAAAAGATACGATACCAAACTGAACCCGGTTGGAGACATGATTTGCTTGCCTGACGCTGCAAAAGGGTAAACGGGTTTGGCAGGAAGTGTAATCTGATTTCTGTTTTCAGGAGAAGAGAGAAGAAAAGTCATTATTGAAGGGATATTAAAGGGTCAGCTTTCTCAAGTCTCTCACACACACACACGTTAGTTTTTTTGTTTAACACACTGGTATTGGATCCGTACTCGGCATTGCGATGAAAAAAAAAAATGGTACTGGAACACCTCTAACTTTAAAGATGAACTAATCAATAAATGACAATGTGAAAGAGGTCACTAGAAGGGATGCACTCAAAGAATTATCACCAGACTGCAGTTCCTCACAGTTCTAGTGTTTACGTAAACCCACTGCACGCTACTCGCTCAGCACCAAATCGCAGACAGACAAAGTTAGTGAGACGCTGGTGAAGAAAGTGGAGCAGTTAGAAACTAAGGAGAGTAAATATTGGGCTTTGTTCCTCAACTCAAAATGAATGCCAGTGTTGAGAATATAATAGGTGAGGATCATCAGCCGGGGGTGCAGGACGGCCGTGCTGTTACTGCACCATATCATATTACATGTCAGTAGATCACTTGGTGTCTTAATATTAAATCAGATCAGGTACATTTTATTGCTGTTGTATTCTCTTGGCTCTGGAATTAGTTATTAGAGCTCCCATCTGTGTGTTGTATTAGACAAGCTCAACGGAAGGCATGGTGTTTATTTCCTCTGTGCACAGAGCTGCATGCTCATTTCATGCAATACGAATTAAGGGCCAAACACAGAAGTGTTTCAAGGGGTGATTTCCCCTTAGTGATTACCACTGGAGAGGTGCCAGAAACTGAACAGGAGAAAATTACCATTCTGTAGACAAAAGTATGGCGCTCTGTGTGCGTCTGGGTGTGTGTGCACATGTATAGTATGTGCGTGTGTTTTTTACAGAGAGCGACAGAAATAGAAAGAGGGAAAGTACAGCAGATAGTTGCATATTTCACTGTACTGTCTATGAAAGAGAGTTAAGTTCAGTTAAGTGATGAAAATGTCTCGAAAACACCTGTGAGATTATTTTGTTTATTGTGTGAACACAGTTAACAGCACTGTTTTCTGTCTGGAAGGTTTTTCATTTTTTTTTTTTACAGTTTACTAGAAATAAACTAGGCCTACATGAGCAATATTTAAAATGAGCTAACAGGAATAGATTAATACGTTTTTAGAGGGCTCCAAGATGCCCTTTTTCTCACATTCTCAAACATTTTCAAAGAACCTGATGCCAACTTCTTCAAGGAAGAAAGACTGTCTGTCATCTAGATTGCCATGAACTAATCTATGTTTGACTTTTTGCCAATCAGGAAGCAGTAACAATTGAAAACGGTTCCTTGGTTCCTAACCCTTACTCTGGGTATTCTGACAACACGGTTGTACTTGTTTGGAACAACCAGTGGCTGATGTTAGCGTACGGAAATTACCGAGCTTTTTTGAAAGAGACTAGATTATTTAGGCGAAGTTTTAGTTTTCACAAATACATTTCACAGATTTTTTCCAACAGGAAATAAATGTCAATAGATGACACATTGGCTGTTTATTTTGGGCCCTATCCAACAGGTCACCTGACTGTGATTCATTATAATGGCTGTATAATAACTGTAGGGAATTTCCACTCCAATTATGCTTTATTCCACAGAGGACGTTGTTCAGCGAAACTTAAATAGGCCTGTTTGAAGCTAATAGTATTACAATCATATTATTATAAACATTTTGAGTTATCACTGCCATCTAAACAAATCTCAGAGAAATAGAAGTGTCTGTGTGTGTGCTCGGATTCATTGGTGGTTTGATGGCGGGGATGAACTACAACGTCCTGTAACTCTGCCTCTACATTTCTTCACCTGCACGTCCAGCGATGAAACACACCATTTACACAGCCCCCCTAGATGAATGGCAAGACAAAATGCTGAGTCAAATGCTCAGTCTACTGCATCACGTTTCACCCCCTCCCGAGATTAATGGTGTTGAAAATGAGGGCACGTCACACGCGATGGGAGAGGCACTGGCCTCAGCGGTTTTAGCCTGGAGGCTCAGCCACTGTACAAGCTGCTGTAGATCTACTCCCTTCATGACGCACCGTCCTGCAGAAAGAAACATTTGAATAATTGCTAATTTACTGGAAGAAACTCATGATTAAAGACTTTTTTCCCCCATGAGGACTGACAGCCTTTATCAACAGCACAAGGATTTCTGCAGTTGGACAATTTCTGTTACTTTTCTTTTTATTTAAACATCTCACTTCAGGATTCAGTTCTTCACACAAACGCTGAAGTTAAATACAACTTTACAAAAAACTAATTAGGATGCATTTATTTCTGCTTGTAACCCCTTATCTCTAATTAAGCTGCTCCTCAAACTTTCCTCCACAACTTTGATGAGAGCAATATCGTGCCAATTGTTTCCTCGTGGTGTTTGTGCAGGGCTTACCGTCCTCCTGTTGACTAGTTTACAGCGCTACAGACATGGATTCAACACCACATCCACGCAACAACCTGACAGTTTTGGGCCCATCTTTTCAGTCCCATTGTGGTATTAAACAAACATCTGTGGGCTGCATGATTTAGTTATTCCCCCTCAGTGGGCTTCCTTTGGATTTGGTCCCGTTGTGACTCCCTCACGGGCGGGCGGGGGGGCACACGCACACGCACACGAAATGTTGATACTACAGTGTAGCTTGTCATTTCTCAGTGTTTTACCATAACATGATGGGCACATATGTCTGAATGATTGTTACACCGATTTTAGTTTTTTTGAGAACTGATGTTGTATTAAGTATTATTGTAAGTTTATTCATCATGTTTGACGGACGGCTAAATAGCGATTACGGCTGAGGTAATGTGCATTAATCACATACGTGTAAGTTGTCTGTATTTGTACTTAGAACAACCACAGCTCTCTTGTGACATGTGTTTAAATATGCAGTCTAATTATTAAATCAGGATATGAAAATGATCCACCAAAACGTAGTAGTGCCTTCACAAACGTGAGAGCAAAACACACACCCTACTGTACTGTTGGACGAGTGCTCGAGGGCTGGAAGCGCCGCCATGCACGCAGTGAATGCATGACAACGGATGTCTTTTTTTAGATAGCTTCGATCTATTTTGAGAGATGGGTAATGATACAGGACAGACACTGAAGGACATTCAAACCTGTCAACTCCTCTTTCTTCACACCTCATTGGTCAGAGGGAAGATGGCATTGATGAAAGGTCGCAGTGACTCTGATTAAAAGGGAATATATTCATCACATCCATGGGCAGAGCAGGGTCGTTTCTGCCCGCTGCCTATAGATGGATTGGGTAATTGATCCGATCTGTCCTCACTCTGCCACCAGCAGCTGTTAACCCTGCAGTGTATTAAAATCAGATTAGACTCGTTGGCACAAAGGAGCACGCCATGGGGAGGGTTACCTGTTCTACACACATATACTCCAGTAGGACAGGACTAAAGACAGAGAATCAGGAGAAACTCTTCTTTTAAATGATGGTCTGTACAATAACATATACTTGTATTGCTTTGATTGCCACATTTTCCATCATATCACGTGGATCAGTAATACAGCTTCAGGATACTGGAATAAATGTGATTGAAAACGTTTTGTTTTTGTCCATTTTTGACCACCTCAGTTTCTAGAAAATAAGCAATTAAATAGCTAAATTAGTTCGTAGATGTGTTTGCACCGCTAAACAGTGACTCAACAGTCTGTAATACTGGATAAAGGGAGGTGTAAAGCTAGCACAATGTTTTCAGTTACATTATAACTTGACTTTGCAAGCCTATGATGCAATTTACAATCATGAAATGTATTCTTAGATGACAAAAATGCACAAGCATGGTTTATATTTCCACTTATAAGCAATGACGGTTTATATAATATTTGTATCTTTGAGGTATTGTTATATTTCAAACAAAGGATTTTCCTGTTTGCCAAACAGGCAGACATGATGAAAGACATTCTTTGTAATTGAACTAATTCCCCAATACCCCTCATTTACATAAAATCACATTCTTTAGCAAAATGTCTTATTTTGTATCTGCTGCTGTGCCAGCATGTATTCCTCCTTCTGTCAGAGGACACCATGAGAGTTGGTTTCCCGTGAAAGACTTTCACCATATATCAGGACTATACAATGTCCATGTGCTTTATAAGCCTCAAACGATCCAAATATATTGCTTGGGAATTTCTTAATTCAACCTGATCTTATTTCATACAGATGATAAGTCAATACAGATTGCGGACATTTTTTAGTTTGTGTCAGTGTCCCTCTGAGAATATAAGATTTACAGTAAAAAGAAAACAGAGCGGCATAGAAATAGAAAAAGGGGCTGCATTGGGGGGGGGGGGGGGGATCGAGAGGGAAAGTTGAAGATCAGAGATAGAGAATGAAGAACAAAAGGGCAGAGAGGGAAAGGGCATGTCTAAGTCCCCTTTCAATTTATTCTATATTGTTCATTGCAGATGACAGATTTGAGAGCGGAAAGTCTCAATAAAGTACCACATGACCATAATTAATCCCTACACATCAACCCACACCTCGTTGAATTCATCCTTTTCTTCTTAATTATGGAAAAATGGGGATTATCCAGCAAATGAATCAAGTCCTATAACAATCAAAGCATTGTGCTTAAAAAAAGCTGGAACAAGGAAATTTCTCTGTGCCAATGATTTCAGTTTCTTTAATAAAATAAGGGTCAATTCAACTTGTTTGACTGAATTGTTGGTTTGTTCTTTGGTGTGTAGCACCAAATTAAAAAGCACTCAGCAATTTTCAGTGTACTCTTTCTTTTAAACAGCAAGGGGAAATACCCTCTAGTGAACGCCTGAAGGAAGGATGCAATGCAACCAAAGTCTCTCGTCCTTCCTGTCATCTTCTCCCATTGACTAGTAGCCAGTGACTTTGCCACTAACTGTCCGCATCAGACTAAGATTTTTACACATGTTTTAGCCACAGCTTGTCTCTCTGCCACTCCAGCTGAAGCACTGCAGGCTCACAGATTCAGGTTCACCTTGTTGAATGTCAAGATCACATAGAAAACAGCCAGCCAAACACAAGCAATTCTTAAAATGCTCGATATTTTATCACCGGAGCTGATCTCTCCTAACGTCATCGCAGAGAGAGAGAGAGAGACGAGAAAGAAAGCGGATACACGGAGCGATCGCTGCTCCGTCTGCACATTGAACACAGCTAAGAGAGCTGCTGCTTGGAAAGGAAGAGTGAGTAGACAGACCAGACAAACTTGGCAGGAGGACTGAGCGAACACAAGAACGTAGAGGTTTATCCAAAATCAATGCAGCCTACTAATATTTGATTCTCCAAAAAAATGTAGGCCTCCATTGGCAGACACGGTGTGCTCCCGCGCGCACACACACACACTGCAAACACTACTAAATAGATATAGCTGCAGTCCACTGGTGTATGCATGAAAGTGCCCTCCATGAATGAATGATGAAATCAGTTACAGGACAAATACAATGTAACTGAAAACCGACGTAATTTGTTTCAAGTACACCTTTGGGAGAATGGATGAATGAATTTGGTGAAATGCAGACGTTTGTTATGCTACTACAACAAAAAGCAGTCAAACAGTGCAAACCACAAGAACCGTAACAGCTGTTTAGACAGACGATGTGTCATACAAAGAGAGACTGTTGCTGCCACCAGGTCCAAACGAAGCATTAAATCAGCTTTTCCTGGATATTTGGACTAAAACATCATCTAACAGCAGAATGTTGTACAGTATGCGATGATGTGTGACTGGCTTGTTACCATTCAATGTGTGAGTGCAATAATACATTGTGGTGAGTGAGTGAGGTCTCTGCTTTGTGTATACAGGAAAGACTGAAGCGGTCCGTCCTTATTCACCAGCATTTTGCATTGTCTTGACTTTGAAAATAAACAGAATGGCATATGTTAAAAGGTTTTACAAATATGTGTTTAGTGTTGAGAACGGGTTGGGTTTACCTTCCATTGTATAACTGAATGGAGAGACTTCTTCAATGGAACTGCATGGCTGCCCCGTTCCCCCTCTGAGCTGCCTCTGCATCGTACCGGCCAGATTGTGAGTCATGTATTTGCGCCGTCCCATGGCGTTACGAGTCGCTGTTGAAAAATAAATACAGACGGTTAATGTTCAGGGGAAAATCATGATCTGGGTTGAAATAAGTACTCCGTTAAAGTTGGAGGACATTTGTTGTTTTTGCTCAAATTTTCATCACAGCCCCCTCATTGATTTGAGTGACACCACCTGGCTCAACTTTCAATGCAGTATAATGCAACTTTATTCAGCAATGCACTGAACTGGCCAATCAAATCTGTGCAGGTGCACGTTCCTGGTAGATACATTGCAACATGAACAGGACAATTCCAGTTTACCTTCCTATTGTCAAGACGAATGCTACAACTAGAGACCATCTTTCAATGGGATCATAGCGCCTTCTCTACTGCCTGATACTTTACTTCTGGCGCTCTTACTCGGACCACACCCATCTTCCAACGCTGCCTTCATTCTGATCTCAACTACACACCTGTAGAGTTTCGTGACTGCATTGTGCATGGTTTCGATGGCATAGCGTAGGAAAATGGTAAATGGACTGTACTTGTATAGCGCTTTTCTAGTCCACTCAAAGCACTTTCACACTACTTGTCATCATTCACCCATTCACACACTGATGGCAGGGGCTAAGTGCCACCTGCCTATCAGAGCCTACGGCGCATGAATGTGATAGCCATGATGACACGCCCACCGAGTCACCAGGGGAAGACAATACCCAGCTGGTAATGAGATGTTCCTGAGAAAAATGGCTAAAATCCTTCCTCATAACATAACTACCTGTCGTGCAGCGGTTTGGCATCTGATAAACCAGAACTTGAAGCAAAACGCACCCACTATTGAAGGTAATGCTCACATTGACAGCATAGAGTACATTTACTCTGTTACACGTACATGTAGTCACGTTTTTGAGTAAATTGTACTTGTCAGAGAAGTTTTAATGCACCACACTTTTTACTCTCACCTGTCTTTTTCCCAGTTACATTTGGATTAATTCATCGCGCTACTTTTATTTATTTAGCACTTCATCAGCTGATTCCAGGTCTGCTGGCGCTCTGTTATCCAAGAAGAGGAGCCGTTACCCTGGTTACGCTTGTAACAACTAATGGGGATCCAAAGAAACAATTAACAATAGTATTAGACGGCTTAAGCTCTGGAAGTTATTCTCGTCATATACTACAAACCAAAAAAGTCTTAAATCCATGTGGCTGTGGAGTGTAATAGTCAATAAGCCACAGAAAATGATTGGAAGTGATTACTTTTGAGATTTCTTGAGACTGTATTCATTATGGCTAATTGGATTGAATGGTGCCCACTCATTGGCCTACATTTACATCGTATTTAAAGAGCTTAATCTGAATGGCACGAATATCATGAGACTGACATTTAAGCTCTTAAATCCGGAGGATGTCATAAGGGTTTTAGAGAGGGGGAGAAAGAGAGTGAGGGGGAGGGAGACGGAGAGAGTGGGAGAGGGGGAGGAAGCACAATAAAGAAAACAGTGAGAGGGTTTCGGTGACTGTGTGCTCAGAGAGACAGTGAAGCAGAATGACAGTGCAGGGCTTTTGTTCAAAAGTCTGCCTGCATGTCAATTCCAATGTAACATTTTTATCGACACCCTCCTCGCCACAACCTGACAGGCGGGCAGGAGCTCAACTTTTACGTTCCACACCAGAAGTTCAGGGTTAGTGAAACAGGTTCCCTCGGCAAACTTTAGAGGAAGTCTATTCCTTCCCCCCCCACAGTCTTCTGCTTCAAGAAGTATGCAAGACTGGCAATGTTTATTCACTTGACCTAGAAAAAGCTCTTGGGGAAACTGCGCACATATTCTGAACTCAAAAGTCATTTTTGATTTTATAGTGGAGCGGTGTGTGGATGCACAATGTACTGTATAAGCTATTTACTGCATGATTTGCTGTTGCTTTAGAGGATCTCAAGGGGAAAATGGTTTGTTTTTGGGGCTTTCACATCAGGAAATGTACTGAAATGATTCTAAGCTGTGGATTAAGCTCCCATTATTAGCTTCTTCTGACTGGTGCATGAGCCAAATGGCACCTTGTGAATTGCAAAATGGTAACAATTAGAGCTGAAACAATTAGTCAGAAAACGAACACAAACATTCTTAATGATAATTGATTCATCGTTTAAGTAACTTTTCAAGCAAAGATGCCAAACATCGTTTTTCAAATGTGAGGATATTCAACACTTTTATCATTGTAAATTGAATAAATTATAGCAGAATATTCAGTGTAGGATTGAAATGAATTGATTTCAACACAAAACTGACTGGGCTTTTCGTCTTCTTGCGAAAAAAAAGAGGAAAATTTAGGGTTTTTGGACTCTTAGTTGGAAAAAACTAAACATATGAAGAAGTCACCGTGGGCTCTGGGAGACTAAAAAAATAACCCTTATTTGAAACCCTACGAATAAATTACAGGAACATATATTTATAATGGCTGTCGTTGAAGCTGCTGTTATATTTAGCCATTTACTGCACTACCTGGCTGTAAAAAGGAAGTGCTGCAGATCACAACACAACTGTCCATCTGGACATTAATACACAAACGAAACCCAAAGCTATTTCACTAGCCGCAGACAGACTGTTATTCCCTGCACGGCTCAGTTTAAGCTTTATGACACACATTCTTCCAGATTCTCCAGACTGAGCAGGACGGGGGAGTGTCCTCGCGGAGGACAGATTCCTTTGATGTCTAATAAGCAATTATTGGTGGCTCACCGAAATTTCTTCTTAAAGTCACTCACAGATCCAGAACAGCAAGTAGTAGCGACAGCTTTATTCACTGCTATAGTACTTTGATTGCTTTTTACCACCTCAAATGATCCAAGCGCTCCACATTGATCCTTTGCATGGTGTCCTATGTTTGTTTACTGATTGGTCAATAATCCAATTATTGCAGCACGGTGATTACACATCACGAGCCCCTGTGATGTGTAAAGAGACACTTCCTTAGCATGCAGAAAGAGATGAGTAAGAGAAGGGAATGGGAATAAAAGTGGGGAAGAGGGAGCTGGAGAGAAGTGTGTGATATAACCTATGTGGGAGAGAGAAAGAGGCAAAGAGGGAGAGGGGGGGGGGGACAGAAGACAAACTCCCAGGCAAAGCCAAAGTTACCTTTTAAAATGCACTGACCTTGTGCACTTCACATTAACCTCCCTCTCCAAAAGAATTAGTCTCTATCATTCACACTCAACTGTTCCTAACTGCGCCAATTGATTTCAGTGCACCAGAAACGGGGAAATTGAATCTCCCGTTACCCTGGGCAGAGACCAAGGGAATACATGCTAATGCTGCACAGACAGAGCTGAAACAGCCTGTGCTGACTGGAAGTCCACTGTTGTCTCTCTTGATAGATTTGTTGTGAATAGAATGGCCCGCGAGGGTGTGGAACTGCTGGAACAGCTTCATAGGCTGTGGCTGCAAGGGATGTCTAAACTCTTTCAATGCTTTCTCACTCCTCTTCCCCGTGCGTCGGGTTTCAAATGCAGGTAAGGAACGAGGACAAAAGAATGCAAGAATGGGCCCCGCTAACAAATAGTTTCTGATTGAATGACGTGTGGCACCATAGCATTGTAGGGGAGGGCGGGGAAGAACTAACACACTTTGGTTTTAGCTAAGTACTTAAATCAATATTTGAGTTTAATTAATCATGTTTTTATACAAGCAACACGCACATCGCTACAAACGAACACGTTTGTTTTGTACAATTACATCAAAAAGTGGCTGAAGCAAAATTTCACAACTTCCCAGCAATTTTTTTTACTTTTAAGGCGGTTGCTAACGAGTTGCCGAATAAGACTACTAAACGTCATCACGCCAACATTCGTCCAACTTTAGCCTCATGGTGGTGACGCAAAGTCATGCGACCGTGGTGTAGTTCGTTTATAGTCTAATTTTAGCTTTGTACTTCTGGCAAATGCCTTAAGACTTCAAAAATCATAGAAGTTTATTTGTGAAGATTTGTTTGCTGAACAAAAGTATGGAATGGAAAATGGAAAAATCCAACTGGCTTTTTGTTGATCAAAAATACATCATCCCTTCTGCACTTCATTAAGATTATATACGGTTGTATTCGCGCACACACACACACACATTTTAAAAAACATCTGCTGGCGATGTGGTAAACTGACCGGAAGCACACCCTGCTCGACCCCGTGCAACTACGTAAAAGGTCTGTGTTATGTTAAGGAGTTCCCTTGCACACCCTATGGCAGCCATTCTAACCCTATTAAATCAGGAGTGAGCATTATGCTTCTGATTGACGGCCGAGGGCGAGCAGCTCAGACAGATTCATTTACGCAGCATTTGCTCCTCGTTAATAACTACCGATGCCATTACTACAAAAACAAGTTTTCAAATTGTCCTTTACGTTCACCGAGGCACAGAAGGGCTTTGGGGTGCAATGAGTTTGAAGAGACAGTTCAACTAAATATGTATTGATTTTTTTAAATGCCTCCGTTATACAATAGATTATGAATTCTTCAGCGTGAGGCAACTGTTGATGTTTGGCTCCACGACGGCACATTTTGCCTTCTGCAACAAATGGCTTTAATCCACAAAAGTCAGTCGAAGTTTCTCAGCAGGAGGCAACGATTACAGGGATAATGTACGTGAAGGCGCGGGGGAGCTCTGACGAAGCGGCTGAACAAAGCAGGCGGGTTGACAGAGACACGAGTGTGAGTGCAGCAGCCGGGGTAAGGACCTTTCAGCAGCATGCCAAAGTTAGCCCTCAACAAACAAAAAGGTGGCACGAGAGGAAGGTTGAATCAAATCTGTAGGAGGAGCTGAAGCACTTTTACAAAGTGGTTACTTTAAACAGCTTTGTTTGACTTAAATCGGAGGAAACATTTAAATAGCGTTGTAAAGAACACAACTATAATCTGAATAGGACTGCATTTTGCTTTTGCTGAAGAGGATCCTAAATGAAATACAGTGGACACACACACACACACACACACACACACACACACACACACACGTAAGATCCAGGCAGGGGAAAAAATAAATAAGGCATACAAATCCCTGTGTTTGTTCATCCGACGGGGTTAGCCAGTTGCTGATTTATTTAGACTGGTATATAATCCTTGATCTACGGCTTCAGTTCTGGGCCTTTTGGGCTTCATAAGGCTTCGTTATTTTGGGCAGTAAAACACAGACAAATATGCTTCTTCTTGATATACTTTCCACATACACAAGGCTTTAAAGCGTAACGTGTATATCTAGTGGCAGTGGGTGTTAAATGGAAATTATGACCTCCGTGTCTCCCAAGGGGATTTGGTGGTGACAGATCTGTTCAGTATTCTGGCACTTCCTCGGAATTTACAGTAACAAGAGTTTGTATGCATTGGCTCGGGATCCCATTGAAATGGGCATGCCTCACACCGTAACATGGCTGTTATGACAGCCTTTTCTCATATAGAGCGTCTGTGGACAGACAGCACCCCCGGGGGCAGAGTACATAAAGAGGAGTCAGTGCCACATTGAGAGGCTGTCAATGCTCTTCCACAGTAGATGGCGTCAAGAAATCTGGATGTGCCAGTCTTTGGTAGAAGGTATATATGCTTGATATGAGGTGTACAGTCATCTTACCATGTGTTTCCATTGCTCAGAAGAACCAATTATGCTCCATTTCCTCTTATAAAGCTACTCATTAGCGCCGATGGGTTTCGCAACATGAAGCAGAACAGTGACTAGATAGAAAACGTAGCACGACAAGCTGCTTCTCTGCCGCACAAAGCCCGTGTTTCAATAGGGAATCCTTTGTTCACTGTGTAAATCCCCATGGCCTCCCATTTAAGAGCTCAGTATGTCACATGAGACTAAACTCCTGCTCACAAAAAAAGTAATTAAAATATTTTTCAAAAAATGCACTCAGGTTCGACCTCGAGTGCTCTCCTTTAAGAAAGATAGCCATCGCTAAAAAAGACAGACTAAAATACTTTATTTTCCTCTTCCTGCTCTCCACTTTTCAAATAAGCTTCTCTTCCTACATGAGCTATTTCTCCTCCCCTCTCCACCTGAGACCTGTCTCCAATTCTTAAATATTTATGCCATAAGCTCAAGATGTCATGTATTTACCCTAATCTTCAGAGTTTCATACACCTCAAACAATGAGATGGAGTGTGTACACAAGACAGCGGGGGGGGGGGGGGAAGAGCAGCAGAGAGAGAGAGGAAGGAGAGAAACGTCTGAATCGACAGTATTTCACCAGGATGGAAAATGTGGGAGATATTCTGAGCCCCAGGAGTGTTTGGTTGGGCGAATGTTTTATTTGAACAGGGCGTCTTAGTGGCAAAGCCTGATGTTATGATTTATTAAAACTGCAGTGTGAAGAGAATTATAACATGGTGGGAAACTGCACATGCGTGTGTGTGTATATGGTGCCTGAAACTGTATGTTGATGAATATATTTGTGCGCATGTGACTGCTAGCCTTAAGAAAGAGGACAAGGACAGTTCAGTCAGATGATAAGCTGAACATAACGTTTCATTTCCGTGATGCATACAACTGTTCTTCTCCTTTGACATCCTGTGAATGTGGAAAAGTGAGGCGACGTCTATGAGGACCAATGCAAGTGTGACGATAATTCAATTTTAAGGTTGCAGCTAACAATTGTTTTTATTATCTATTAATCTGCCGACTGATCTTTTGTCCATAAAATGTTCGAAAAATCACAGAACACAATGTTTTCAAATTTCTTGTTTTATTCGACCAACACTCTAAAACCCTGATATTCAGTTTAGTGTCACATAAGATAAAGACAAGCAGCAAATTCTCACACTTGCGTCAGTGAAATGTACTTAAAATGTGTTAAATGATTAATTGATCATCATTGATGATTGATTTTTTGTTGATCATCTAACCCATAAACCGGTGAATGGTTTCAGTATTTAACAATATATAACATTTATCTGGTTTCTGTAGAATCATATTGTGACATGTGATCATCAAGGGTTGTAACTGATTGATAGTTTCATCCATAAAATACCAATAAAAGGACAGATGCCCATTACTAGTTCTTAAAGCCGAAGGCGTCATCTTACAATTCCTTGCAACAATTAAAAACACAAATTGATAGATTAAAATGGTATAATATAAAGAAAAGCTGAAAATCTGTACAATGGTTTAAACTGGTGCCTTATTTGCCATTTTATTTGATATATTATTATTAATCAATGAAAAGACCAATAATTGTACCACTGATATGAACACACGATGCTATTGTGTTACATTGCAGTACATTTTGTTCACTTAATTGAGTATCAGTTGATTTTATTTCAAATGCCATATGGTTGTACTTATATCTGAGAATTATTAAAATCATGATATTGATTTCAACCCTATTTAACCTACATGCAGAAAGACATAATTCATAATTATCTGACTATTTCACACTGACTCACTTCCAGAATACTAGTCAGTTTCATTGTTGGGCAAAATCTGTGCATATATATATATATATATATACACATACATACATACACGCATGCATATATGCATGCACACGCATGCATATATGCATGCGTGTGCATGCATACGCATGCACACGCATGCATATATGCATGCATATATGCATACGCATGCATATACATATATACATACATGCAGACGCACGCATACATGCATACGCACGCATACGCACGCATACGCACGCATACACACATATATACATGCACACATATATACATATGCACACATATACATGCACATACACACACATAGAAGCCTGTCAAAATCAGCCGGCAAATACGTCAGTATATGTGGATGTCAGAATTTAATTTAAATATTCTCTCTTGCTTCCTCTCTAGCCCTGTCTCACTCTGCCCTTTGTCCCCATCTCACTGTATTCCTCCCGTCTGCCTCACCATTGCTGACATCCCTGGAATTGGCCGCCCCAAAAAGGTGACATGGGCGCCGGCTCTGAAAGGGCAGCCACATGCACCACTGCAAATCTTTCACCTTATTAAATATACATCAATAGTCAGCCATACCTATGAAGAAGCTCTCACCTGAGCCGAGGTTTCAGTGTCTGATGTTATTTTTAACCTCTTGTTTTGAACAGGAAATTACGTTTCAGGCTACAATATGTGACAGATACAAGTACAATGATGGTGAGAGGCTTGGTAAACACAGCCTCTCTCTCTCTTGGTTTTTATGTTCCTGTCTTTATCCCTCTCCTTCTCTCTGCACATATCCAACACGTGACTCTTGTGCGACACCAAAAAGGAAAGTCCGGGCATTGTGTGGTGATGGCCAAGGCCTGGTGCAAGCCTTATGATTAGAGATGCAGGAGGCAGATACACACATGCCATCCAAGCTGCAGCACTTCAGAACATTTGTAGAAATATTCAGCTCTCTGTGTCCCTTTTCAAGAAAGCATGCCAATCATTGCGTTTCCTCTTTCCTAAAGCCAAACGTCAAGGGGTGCGTGACTGTGTCTAAAATGACAACAAAATTGAGACATGTTGAGGTTTGTCGGGCTGCACCTGTTGCAATGATGGTGCCGATGCGCGCTAGCTTCGTCACTTCAATAAATGATATTAGTATATTTCACTTAAAACATCTTCCCGTGTTGCATAACAGCAACAACCTAAGATTTAGGTTTCTATTCTGAGGACAGGCGTTGACTGAAGATGTATGGATTATACTGTGGT
Source organism: Melanostigma gelatinosum (assembly GCF_949748355.1). Lineage (NCBI taxonomy): Eukaryota > Metazoa > Chordata > Actinopteri > Perciformes > Zoarcidae > Melanostigma > Melanostigma gelatinosum. Next base: position 20,013,682 of record NC_136644.1, on the reverse strand, counting down.
TGTGTTCAGAGTACGTGAGAGTGGTCAGTGCGGGTTTCTTTGATATTTTATTGTGTAGACGAAGGTTTGTCTTTTTGCAGTATTTTTTTTTTTGCAAGACCCTAATTGCAGTGTGTCCCTCAGCAGGTGTTGTATTGTTCATCCAGTGGCCATCTGGGGCTGTAATCCTTTGGAGGTGAACACACTGAATTTGAAAAAGGTCATTGCACACATTTACTTTGGCCCAATATTGTGCGCGTGTGTGCGTCTTTGCCCTCTAACCTTTTTCTTTTGCACCGCTTGTGTGGGACCTTTTGTAATTTTGAGGTCAGAGTTAAAGTTGACCTTTTATGAAGTTAATGTTGAGCTTTACAATGAGAAGACCTGATGGCGCTTTAGTTTCTACAGTTGTAATTGTAAAACAATACAGTTTTGGAGCTTTAACCAAACTCCTCCTTTCTCCCCATGCTACTACGACTTAAGTGCAGGTACGCCATTTAAACAACATTTGCAAAAAATATCATGCAGAAAGCTTCTAAAAATCCCTATTTCTGTAGTTGTATAGTTTACGTCCCATCGGCACATTTTCGTTGATCACCCGATTGGCCCCTGCTGTCAGAAGCCGTTTGGACTTAGTGGCTGAGCGCAGGCAAGACTTCTAGCTGGGTATATGACTGCTCTTCTGCTGTTGAACCTGTCAAATACTATAGAGAGGCTGACTGGAGAGCAGTTCTCAGCAGTTCTTGAGCTTACATGCAGAATGTGCTGCCGTGGTGCTAACCACCTGGATCTGAGCCAACCAGAGACTTGGCTTTGACTCTCATGCTAGCCCACTTCTTGAGGTTGTGGTTTCATACCCAGTGACATTAGGGAGCCACAAGACTTTAAACTATAAATACAATAAACACTCCCAGCAGATTCAATTGGCAACCCCATGGCTAACTTTATCCCCTCAGCATGTATGTTAATGTAGCATGGTGTGTGTGTGTGCAGCATTTCCTCTTTGCCCACGGAGGACTCTGCTCTTCCTCCATGTTTGTCCCAGCAGAATTGTAAATGACTGGTGGGTGTTGAGGATGATCGCAAGTGACAGCTAATGCGTAGGATTGCTGGCAACATGTGTCAGCGCCAGCGTCCATTAACCTACATTCAGAGTGAGGCTTTTTTGAATCCCAGAGGAAAGGAAAAGGTCACCTTTTGAATAAGATTGTTTTTGACGTTTGATTTCTCTGAACCCACATGCTTAGTTGATTTTTTTTTTTTAAAGATTGTGGAATCTAAATGTCAGCTTATAGCATACGGTAATCTTATTGATCTGACCCTTGTATTTAAGCAGATGATAGCAAACAGGCCTTGACCGTGTGCTAACTGTTGCTAGAAAGTGGAAAACCGAGGTAAGGAGTGTGTGGTGTGGCGGTGGCTCTGGTCAGCGCTGATCCCTTAAAGATAATCTCCCTCTCTAGGGATTTGTTTTTCTCATTTGTCCCAGGGCCTCTAAGCTGAGTTTGGAGGTCACCTGCTGTACAGGCAACCTGACCCAAACCTGGACAGACACACATTTGTAAGGAGCCTGGTATTGCATGGAGTCGGTGGAAGAAAGCAAAGTAAGCAGTAAATCGAGTTGAAACATGAACAGCTGGGGAGGCCAGGTCTAGAGTTCATCCATGCCACTGACATCAAAGGATTTGGGTCAATAACAGAACTAGTTTTAGCAGCGCAGCTTTGAAGTGGTCCATTTGTGTTTATGTTCATGGCAGTGAGATAGATTAGAGTACATTTCGAGCCACGTTTCACAAAGGTGGTGAAAACAGGCTCCTTTTTGTGTATTTAGTTAGATTTAAGCAAACTGCAATGCTTATTTTTGCTGTTATCATGTAGGTTTATGTTCAGGAGGGACATTTTGATTTAAGTCACTGCGTGGGTATTCGATGTTTGTTCATGTGTCCAACATTTTGTTTATCACTGGCCTCTTGTTTGCATTATTTCTCCATTTCCCATGCCTGTAAATCAACCTGATGCCCAACAATGTATTTCTCAACATGTCAGCTAAATTATGTTCCCAGCCGTTTTGTGGCTATTCTCTGATTTCAGCAAAGGATCTTGGAAACTTGGTGCTAAAAACAGAAACTGATCAGGGTGAGGAGCCCATGTGACCCTAACCGCTTTAAGGCAGTCAAGACACTTCGTCACAGTCGAACAAAACACTGCAGGCGAACTCGGCGAGGAGATCTGTCGAGGCTGCTACAGAGGCTGTACAAATGAATAGCAGTTCATTTTTCATGGGGATGAATTAATCATAGTAAAAGCTGTAGTTGTGTCATTTTGAATTGAACTGTTACATGTGCAATTGTTTTCTAGGGTTTTTCTTTTACAAATACCAAACATTTTACAGGTGGTTGATGTTTTGTCTATGTCTAGCACTAAACAATGTCTCTCCCTATGGAGAACGTTTCTGAGGTAACCAAGTTAAAGCTACTACAAGGTACTCTAATTTTGTGTTGGTTTTGTCGGTCCCTGTGGACACAAGCGGTAGTGTTTCCCAAGCACCAGTCACTTTAGAAACCTCAGATTTTACTGCAGCAGGTTTGGAGAGTCTTCCCCCACGCAGTGCTGGTCGTGGTTCTCCGTGCCTCTCTTTCCTCTAGCGGGCCCACAAAATACGGCCTGGGCCTTCAGCAGCGTGGTGTCGGTGTTGGCTCCCAGCAGAGGCCTGAGGAGTAGCGAAGTGAAGCTCTGCTCCTGTGCTGGAGGAGGAGCCGCTGGAGGTCTGACTGCAGGTGAAAGACGGACGCTAAACCCCGCTAGGGTCTGAGCTGAAGGAGTCTCTGGTGAACCTGCATGATTTTGTGAGGAATCTGACCCAGTGGCACAGACAAGCATTAAGAACAACAACGTAGAAATAGCCAATCTTCTAGCTGATAGTCCTGTTTACTTATGCAAGTCATATAGAGGTATCAGCATTAAATTGACAGTTTCATAACCAATTAAAAGTTTCTCACATTAACTTTATTGTGTGGGATTTACACCCACCTACACCCCTTCTCAGCGTTGTCCATTTCAAAAGCTCAGATCCGTCTAAATTGAGTGCCTTGCAGTATTGGAGATCTTTGGCCTGGTGCGTGCTTGGTTTATAAATGAACCCAATGCATTTGGTCAGAAATGAACGAGTGGGTGTGTTGACCCCATAAACTGTATAGGAACATGTGGCATTATGCAAAAACACTGCATTTTTAATAAGGCTGCACTTAAGTTAAGGCGTTTCCGTGTGCACCTTAAAAAGTATGAAAAACATGCGTACCAGCATTCATTAACAGCACGCTCACACAGAGTTTAAGTATGTCACGCTACACAGAAACTATGATCAGATCTTTGGGCATGCGTTGGCATTCCATGCCTGATTTTATACCGCGTGAATGTGATCGGCCTCTCGCTGCCCTTGACAGCCATGAATTACGGGAGTTTCCAGCCACTATAATCCTCCCCAACAGATAATAACACCCTGCCACATCTCCCTGAGATTCATGCCTGCATGCTTTGCGACTTAGCCAAAATATCTCAGGTGATTAATTTCATTCACCATGTGAGACAGTAAGTGATTTAAGTGAAGTAAAAATGGTCAGACAGCTCTGGTTAGTTAAAAGCTGCAGAGTTACACTCCCGCTGCCCGAAAGGTATCCACCGTCTCCGCAAGACCCCCCCGGGCCATTCAGCTGCAACTGCATACTGGAGGAAAGGTGAAAGTTCATGAAGGAGTGGCTGTGGTTAGTGGAATTTAAAGTCAAAGAGAGGTACAGCTTCAGACATGTAGAGTATAAACTGGATACTGTGTACAGATCAGGATGATACTGTAGTCCGTTTCTGCCCATTGACGCACGTTTATCAACTCCCTAAAGTGTGTGTGTGTGTGTGTGTGTGTGTGCATGCATTTCAGTGACTTGCTTCATTTCTTTGTTTACACTCAAAACAGTGGATTTATATGTGACAGATGATCGTGATTTGCTGTTATGGGGGAAGGTCACGTAAAGTTTATAGGCACAAGCGTTGGAGGGGAGACAACACGACAGCTTGGAATTTAAAACAAGGAATGCAATCACAGCCGGGACACCAGATTCCATCAGAGAGCAAATTTGCAATGTCTGTTATTTGATGGTGAAATCACCTTATTTGCCCTGTATTTAAAGTTTTTACTGGTGTTTTTTTTACAGAAAATATAAGAAAAATGAAACTGAGATGTAAAATGACGGTGTGAAACCTTCATGCATAACATTTCAAGGTTCTGCTTTTTTTTTTCTGACCCATAAGAGGGCAGCCAGTCAGAGTAGATTATACTGTAACCGTAACACAAGTGTAACACAAGCCTGACAAAGAGGAAATCTCATATTTCTGTATGCTCAGGTACTCTGCCCAATGCCAGAGTCACCTTCACCAGGAAAAATAAATCCCTGGTGGCTCTCCAACACTACCCATAAGACCTCTCTCCCTTTGAGAGGCGGTGAGTGGGTGTCAACCTAATGTTTATACTGTCTGCTCACGGTTATGTAAGCCATTTTGTCCTCTTCTTTCGCTCCCTCTCCATCACGCTCAGCTTGTTTAAACCAATCTACCGTTACCTTTCCAACATGCAGAGTTGTGCGTTACATAAAACGGCTTTGAACTGGTCTAGCTTAAGGGTTTTCCGCATGCCAAAAGTGTGTATAACATAAATATTGTAGGCCAGACTGTAGAGATGCACTGTACCGTGGAAGTTGTGTATTTTTTATTTTTTTTTTGCAGAGTCAAGGATGCTTCTCTTTCATGAGGGGTAGGTTCAGGGAGGCTGCGGTACGTGTCTGATCCCTGTGATAACAGCCTCTAGAATGAGTCCGTGTGTCTGCTCAAACACACACAAATTTATCTTTACAGTGGGCGGCTGGCTCTACAGCAGTGTAAATACATTACAGCACAGACGTGTGTGTGTGTTTGTGTGTTTGTGATAGACTGAAGTCGTGTTTCCATTCAATTGGCAAGCAAATTTCAGACAAGGTTTTTTTAATGTTGCAAAAAGGAAATGCGAATTAGGCACGCTTTCGTCAACTGATTTGAAGCAAATAAAGTAATTGGGTCAGAAGTTGCCAGTAAAGGCTACACTTTACACATGGTTGTAATGAGCCAGTAAACAGAGTAGAAGAAGTGGAAACAAGTTGCCGTGGCCATCTAAATCATCTACCGGAGAAAAAAGGAACGTGAATTTGTTTGAATTGGGCAACTTTTTAACCAGATGGTTAAAAGGGCAACTTAATTGTTTTTTCATGTTTGCTAATAGTCCAGTGACGAGACAGGCGTAAAAACCTTTTGGGAAATACGACTCATCTTATCATAGTTACATGCATGAGGACATGGCTTCTCTATACTGCACAAGTCTCTGTGGTTCAGCTTGTTTACTGACCGTCATGCTAATGTACTTACGCGGATCACTGGGTTCATTCGTACCACGTGGGCCGTCCATCATACAGCCATCTGACGGCCCATTATTTACCCATAATGGTGTTATCTTTATAACCTCAGAATAACTACATTCCCTTTGACTTCCCTTGTATCTCTAATTTGTCATTTATTTGACTTCATGTTTTGTTTCTATGGCAACTAATTGTTCTAATTACGCCGAGCTCGGACGACTTCTGACCTTTTCTTGTGACCCATATTGACCCGTATGCGGCTAATGCATATTCTGAATTCTTGAAAATGTTTGCTTTGACTGACTGCTGTCATTATCAAGTGCAATATTGGCTTTTGATGAATCTTTGGCCACCCTTTCTGGTCTTAGCTCTCGCTGATTTAGCATTCCTTCCGCATCCGAGAGAGGGTGGAGATTGTTCAACCATTTGGAGACTGCTCCCAGTGTGACATCCAAATGACTTGTAGAAAAGTCTGGCTTCAAACACTCTCAAATTTATTTTCCATTGTTATTTCATTAACATCTTCCCTTTCTTGAGCACCGAAGGGCAGCAAGCGTGAGTAAGAGATACAAATTTCTGCTTGGTGGGAAGAAACAGGCATTGTGTACTCGCACTCATCTGTATCCTCATGGGAAATAAATGGCAACTAAATCAGTTGTTAGCTTTGTGTGTTATCTTTTAAGATGAAAGGACACTGAAAACAATGAAACCGCTGCCCTGGGGTTTCTGTAGGAAGAGAAAAAAAACAACAACTGGAGCGAAGAATGAGACCTTTGATCTGTGCAGTCAGTCCCATCGAGTCAGTCTGAGATTGTACCCAGAAATAAAGACGGGTTGAGAAAAAAAGTCCCAGTTCATAAAAGTAGCCTGCACACAACTGCAGAACTTGCCATCCACATTATTCTAGAGATATTGTGATATCAATTAATTCAAATTTTTCTCAAAAAATGAAAAACGTTTTCAAGGATAAGGCCATACATGTTTGTGTATTTTACTGTACATTGACCTAAAATGAACTTCTCTACAGAGTTAACATTATCAATGCAAATTAGCTTCCTCTGCAGTCTTGCTTTGGGTTTGTCAGTATGAGCTGAATGGTACCATAAGGTCCTGCATGCAGGACTTAAGAACAACGTTACTTCCACTGCTACATCATCTGAACCTTGATAGAAACGGACAGAAATTGCAACCTCAGAATACTTTAAGCTATGAAAATGACAAGCCAAACAAAAAGGGAAATGTATTTATGTGGTCAACTCTGCACACCACTTACCCACCACATGTTTTTGATTCTGACTGGAGACCTTTTGTTGCACCTCATTCCCTTATTTTGGCAAGCACATTAAAATCATATGACATTATCATTCGTGCCCGTACGCTGACAAACTGCAGGCTATCACCTCTGCTGAAACAGCCTGATTTGGGAATGTCTGGTAGCTCGTGTTTAGTTTTGGGCCACTGGCAGCCGTTGGTGCACAGTCACTGCAGCCTGCCCCGTCTGCTCTGGTTTCATAAGCAGAGCGAGTGAATGACCTATATACTTCACGGAGGGAGGGGAAGTCACCTTGTTGGTCGACCAGCAGGCAGGCACGCAGCGGCAAGGTTTTAAATGTGTGGCACTATTAAAAGGGTTGACCGCTGACTGCATTTCAGAAGCAGATACTTTAGGCCTCTCATGTGCTCCTTGTGTTATTCTTGCCTGTAAACTTTCTGTGCTTTCTTGTTCACACTGCTTTGTAATGGTGTGAAAAATCCAATGTATTTGGGGGGGGGGGGGGGGGGGGGTATATTCAGCAGATGAACATGCTGAAAAACACACCTTGGCATGGATTGGTTTTGTGCATGCACACAGACACACACACTCACATTAGCTGAAACCATGGGGCCCGGTGCCAGATAGTCAGACAAACACCTCACCAGAGACTCCTCTAAGCGTCCTAACAAATTGAATGTGTGTGTAGATGGACGAGAGGGAATTAGATCAGTGGTCCTGATTGTATCCGAGTGTGCTGTTGCTGTACCCCTTTCCAGCTCGTCCCCTGGAGGAAATGTGTGTGTGCATGAGAGAGCGTGTGCGGTAGAGAGACAGGGCGAGGAGGAGAGAGAGAGAGTGCTTGGCAGCTGGTTTGATGAAGGATGTAAGGAGAATGTTAACCAGACAATCACCTTGCATGTTATTGATTGAGATGGGAGCGAGGTAATTAGGACAGAAAAGAAGGGGAAGCTGAGGCCACTTTTAATGTTTTGATACAAGGTGTTCTCTCTTTGTACCCATCTACGCCTTGTGTTCTTAAGGGAAATGTTTTAGCAAATATTTTATATCCTACTTTTTCCCTGTGGACCGATCCTTAAATGCAGGAAGCTTTGAATCTACTCAGAATGTAAATGTATGTTAAATTTTTGATAACTGATTCGCTGTCATTCCATTAATAAGTAGCACGGATAAGTAGCATGCTTAATGTAAGATTATCATTCAGCCTCATCCATAGGGCATGCTTGCTCTGCAAACTGATGAAAGCATGTCATATTTCCAACCAGACTGTAATGGATGGCCTCAAAATGTACCCGACCCCCCCCCCCCCCTTCTATCTTTTGCCTTACATCTCCATTGAGCAGGAATAGCTTAATATATGGCTTAGCATTGAATCTACATATAGTACAGTGAAGGTATACTCAACTTGCTTTGCCCGCTTGGGTCACTTTCGCAAAATGACAGGAGGCCAGGGGTCAGTTAATAAAGAAACAATAAAAACATATATAAGACAAAATGAATAAACATTAAAAAGACAGATAACGTGTCTTCATGTGTAATTCATTAGCTTTAAATTAACTGACTTATTATTCTGGGCTTCTCCCATTGCACTTTTTTTTTTTTTTTTTTACAGATAAACAACCTCCCTTAATCTATTTTATGCACTCTGGTACCTTATTTACATTTAAACTACAAAACAAGTCCCATTGCGAATTAATTCATTTTTATTGTAAATTTACAAAACGGTTGGAGGGCCACCCGACACCCTATCCAATTCATACTGGATGTCTGAAGCCGATACGTCTTATAGTTCAAATATAAACTTCTGGGTGCTGTCATACAAACACTGTACTACTGAAAATGATACTGAATCACGTCAAATGTATTTGGCATTTCCGTACCGCTATTTCATGTACCTCATCCACTGATTTATCGGGCTGTAATACAGACACTGTACAGCTCTCTCAATCTGTATTGACAATAAACAGAATTCATCAGTGACATTATGAATGTCTTACCAACTTAAATTTCCACATATTGCAGCTTTGAATAAATGTCTAACGGACAAAACTACTACAACGAATGACATCGAAGCAGAACCGGCTAATCGGCCAGTTCCTTGAACTGGTCATACACTTATTTAACAGGACACACGTGTCAGAAGTAAGCCTGTATGAGACCGGATATACATACACTGATTATTAAAAAAGTAATAACGTTGCTAATCGTTAGTCAAGGTGAATCTGATTTACCTCGATATAGATTGTATATAAAACTGTCAAGCCCTACGTTTTGGTCCTTTTCAGTTCTTTAAACTTTATATTAAACTGCTTTGAGCCTCTTTTGTTAATAGCTTAACGAGACAGACATATCATCCATTTACTTTTGACCTTTGACACCTATTTGCAGGAGTACGTAAACGGTAACGAACTACAACTAATTCTCCCATTTAGCACTGCACGAGTAGGAACGTACTGTGAATCCTGCGCTTTAATGGCCATGTAACTGTAGAAATCAGTCAGTAGTGAAAGCAGTAAAATGATGCCAAAGTAAACAACGCCTTCTTGCGGTTGTTGCTCAGAGTAAATAACGACCACACGTCATGCTACGTACAGTTCAGCACACATCGGTAGTGATTGTCAGCTTTGATCTTTGACCCTGAACTCGTTGTTTACACTATTACACAGGCAAGTCTTTGCTCAATCACGGTTTGTATTGCTTTTGGCCACCACGCAATATGTTCTCCAGTGCCTTTCCCTTTTTCTGCCAGAGAAGGGGACAAGTGCTTTGGATCCTACTTAAATTTGACATCCAGCTCTGTGTCTCTCTGCTTATTGAATTTAAATAATCTCCTCTATAATTCTGTCATTGGCGTCCCTTTAAGCCTGGTGACGCTATAAATCAGTTGAGTGCAAAGCCCTCCTCTCTCGGTTGGCAGACATCTTTATGGTTAGCCACGCGGTGCTGCTACTGTACAGTGGGTCGTAAAAACACAAGAATGTTTCACAATGTGAATCAGGCAATAACACTGTAAGGAAGGGGACAGTCTGCCCTGGCTTTGTTGTTGACTTTTTGAAAAACTTTGTCGATTTAGCGTCTAGTCTCACTTCTTGTTTGTGTCTGTGTGTCCCTTTCAGCTCGCCACTGAGACAACCGTCCTCAACGGCCAAAGTGTGTCTGGTTTGTGGAGACGAGGCATCCGGATGCCACTACGGCGTCGTGACATGTGGAAGCTGCAAAGTGTTCTTCAAAAGAGCCGTGGAAGGTACGCCTTTAACTCACGTTGAAACAAGATATCGCTGCTTAGGTCTTTTCTAGGGTGACTGGGAGAACTCAACACACTGCAACTTAAGAAAATGAAATTCAAAATAAACATAAACGCTGACGTAAAACGCAAAGAAATCAGGACACTCTTAGTCGGCACAAAGAAACACACCGCGAATACAGAAAACACAGGCAAATGAAATGCTGCAAGTGGCACACAACAAAATGACGTTACAACACAATAGAAGTCTCTGCATAAAAAATGATGAACACGCTCGTAATTAGTCGAGACTAAAGCTAGCTGTATAGCCAATATCCCTGTAATATCGAAATCATGCAACGTCTTAGTTTTAAAACTAGAATAAAAAGGGGTTTTTTCTGTCGCAGTGCATGGAGCGCTCTATTGGCCACCATACTTTTCTCATACTGACCATTTAAAAAGAAAAACATCTTTTATTTCATCGTTTACAGAAGAATGACATGTTGTTTAAACTCTAATCCTTAAACTAATACTTGTATGACTGTAAGAGGAAGAAGCCCCTGCTACCGTTATTATTAACTTTCATTCATGTTGCATTACAGCAAATCGGTTTGTTTTTTTCGTTCTTCAGATAATCTCTTTTTTCCTGAGGTGACATGAAGCAGCATGTTCATTACTTTAAGGCAGAATAGGGTGTTGACCAGCTTTGCAGGAGTTATTAACAATAGTGCTGCTGGTTTTATTTGCTCTATGCTGTTTTATGCAACAAACAAACTGTTAAATCAAAGAAGACTTATTTATTTTTTTCTAAAAGATCATGTAAATGGCCATAAACATTTGGCACACATATTTATAGACTGTGACCAAGTTGGGAGGCACATCAGAAAAAAAGAAAAATCATTCAGTCGGTAATTCTCCTGCAGCAGTCCTTTATGTTATATTTAGCTGAGGGGAAATCACAAGCAGCCATAATGTGCTTTTCATTTTGTGCCTGAGGCGTTGGCCTCACTCATTAAAATGAGTGTTTGAATGCAAAACGCACTCTTACAGACCTGGTACAGGCGGAAAAACAACAAGCAAACAAGCCTGCCAGCCAGCCGCCAGGCCCTCTAGGTGTTTTTATGACCGTTTAAGGAATTGCACTTATTCCCAATCAAATCATGCCTTAATTTGATGATATTTACAAACTGTCGTTACGGACACCTGAAACCAGATTATGTGTCAGGGTTTATCGAATTAGACATGCCATTGTTCTTGCTTCAAGCTTGGCCAGCAGAGAAGAGAGCTGGCAGCAGATGCTAAAGATGTGACTTTGTGTGCGAGAGTCAGGTGAGGCTCCGAAGAGCTCGGATCTCTACAGGCTTTGCAATTATACGTCGGCAGCCCCATTTGTTTCGCATATGAAGTAGAATTACACTGAAAACGACTCATTGATTATGTGATGCCCTTTAAATCTGATGCAGTGCTCTTCACTTTATGAGCATCTCCCTGTATTTAAATGGGAGTTTCCTCGTGATTCTGCACTGCCAAACAACCGCAACTGTGCGAACCATCAAAGCATAATGAGGGCAACGCATAGGCCTAACGTGGTGTGATATCAAGGTTGCGTGCCACTTGCATGCCCTTCCAATGTGCAAAGTGAGCCGTTACCTTAGTTGACCCCTCCACAGCTGCTGCTGCTGAGGTGTAAAGAGAGCTGCAAGGTGGAGGGAGGCAAAGGGTGAAAATAGTGAGAGAAGGATTTTGCAAAGTGAAGTGAGATAGAGGACAGTGAAACAGATACAGTGAGGGAGGGGGGGAGGAAGGACAAAGAAAAAGTCAGACGCAGACAGAGATAACGAGAGGAGGAGCCGGGAGAGGGAGGGAAAACGATGTGTCAGCAGTAAGCGCCGGAGAGGTGCAAGTTAGGACGCGAGAAGACGTTTTACTCCTCTCCTCTCCCAGTATTTCCTCCTTCTCCTCCTCCTCCTCTTTCCTCTCAAAATGAAAAACTTACACTTGTCATGTGAGATGTAAAAGATGACTGCAGAGAGCGGGCATCTGTAGAAGGGGAATAATCCAGCCTATGCTTAATTTCCTTTGGCACCGCCTGCCTCGGGAAACAACTTTTCAGGCGGCTGTAGCTCATTAGACGACTAACAGGCTCACAGCCTTTTACTACCGAGCTAGTTAGCATTCCAGAGTCATCAACAAATCAGATGAAATCCTGTGGAGGGTCTGGTGCCCCTTCATCCAGGTCAGGCAAGTCATTGTTAGGTTTTAACGTTACATCATCCGAGCTTGGCACAGTTATTCTTTGAGGGCTATATTTCAGGTTTACATTTAGACCATCTGTTTGGAAGATCTATTGGCCACATGGGACTTCCACTGTCCTCCTCAAGAGAACAAATATTAATTCCACTTGTCATATCTACCAGAAGGCAAAGCCGGCTGTGCACTATGAAGTTTATAACCATGGCCCTGGGCAACATGTAGAATTGCTAAATTGTATGCAGAGTACCGACTGTGAGCTTTTCAAAAAGCCCTCAATTCATTCTTTAAGCTTCCACATCCACTTATTTCATAAAATAAACATTCATCCACCTGCTCTCCTATTCACTGAGAGTCATCCAGTTTCTGATGCAGCACTGCAGCTACTACGCTCACACACTTAGTAAACAGACAAAGAAGAAGTGTAATAACTTTTATACCGCTTGCAAGTTTTGCAGTCGTATTGCTACTGGTGACTCAATTGTCATATGCAAACACGCAGCCAATGTACAGGCTCCATTGAAATGAATGGGCACTTCAGTACAAACGTTTATCCTGCGCTGCGGGAAAAATGCTTTCTGACACTAAACAGTTCGTAAATACGTGTTATCGTCGCTAATGAAATGTGGAACTAGCTGAAAGCATTCATGCGAGCTTCTCTCCTGCACCCACTCCACTAAAGACTAGTTTGTTGGTACAAGACAGCTGCACTCAATAAATGGCTCCATGCGGAGCGCATTTGAAGAGTTGAACGCAAGCTTATTATTCACATGTCATCAGTGGCTTGGCATGTCTGGTCTGTGCATTAATACTAGGCCCTGCTTTTAGCGCATAGCTGCTTTTATTGCTGTTCTCTTATTGAACTGAGAGGTTCACAAAGACATTAGTCAACCTTGTTATGGCCTCAGTGTGTTCTGCAATTTGACTGGGTCGCGGTTTCCAAGGCGCTGGTGTCAATCTAAAAACCTATTCCTCGGCACCGCCTCTGAGGGAGAGGTCATCCGAGGACACGTCTCGCACAGTTTCTGTTCCGACTGGCAGCTCTGCCGTCCAATCGCATCTTTTTCAGCTCAGGCCGGGGGAATAGAGGCCTCCCCCCCGTGCCGGAGTGAATGCTCCAGGTTGTGTGTGAGAGGCTCGTGTAACAACAGCTGGAGTGAAGCCATTTAGCAGCTCTGATTCCAGCTCCACAACACATGTCTCACACCAGATCAGAAAAACTCATAAAACAAACATACAAACAGTGGCAGGCGCAAACTAACCATGCGCACGTGCATGAGCACGCACGTCTTCATTAAGTAGTATAGGATTTCAGTTGTATAGCATTAGGCAGATATTAAATCTTCAAAGCTTACTGTAAATATGTGTGTGACCCACATTGCTAATAAGACATTTAGGTTGGAGAATGCAGCCTGAGGAAGGGTCTCTCTAGTGCAACCTAGACACATTTACTGTCCCAGTGTGTGTATTTTTTTATATCCTTTCTGCTTTTAAAAATAGTGCAGACAATATATTAGGGCTGCAAGAATATTTTTATAACAACAAATGTGCCGGTTGTTTTTTTTAATTCATTGATAACTTGTTCAGCCTGTGAAATATTAGAATGAAAAATAGAGAACTAATGCCACATTGCTCACATTTTTTCTTAAGCCAAGTTGGCATCTCCAAATTGCTTGTTTTGTCTGACAAAGAATCCAAAACACAAATTCATTTACAATGAAAAAAAACAGAGAAACGCAGGACATTTCTGTTTCTTGTTTTTCTTCAAATGAATAATCAATTATTAATTAATTATTTCCGCTCTAAAATATACAGCATTTTGACTAAATATGAAACCTCAGTATCAGGTATGCCACAGGTTTGCTGCATGTATGATGATACAACTCCTTTATGCACACACACTACTTCCTCCACACTACTTAGTGTTACTAGATCTCAGTGCCGCATTCGACACGGTCGACCATGCCATACTCCCAGAAAGACTAAAAATCTGGGTGGGACTCTCCGGCACAGCACTTAACTGGTTTGAATCCTACTTGAAGGGCCGAGAATACTTTGTGTCTGTAGCTGATTACACATCAGAGCTGACTTAAATGACATGTGGTGTTCCCCAAGGTTCAATACTGGGGCCTCCTCTGTTCAACATCTACATGCTTCCACTAGCTCAGATTATGGAAAACAACAAAGTGTGTTATCATAATTATGCAGAAGACACACAAATCTACATAACTATGTCACCAGGGGACTATAATCCCATACAAGGGCTGGGTAACTGCATTGAACAAATCAACAACTGGCTGTGCCAGAATTTTCTTCAATTAAACAAAGATAAAACAGAAGTAATTGTTTTTGGTACGAAGGACGAACAATTCAAAATCACCGCTCAGCTTCAATCACTGATGTTAAAACCCACAAACCAAGCCAGAAATCTAGGTGTAGTTATGGATTCAGACCTCAACCTGAACAGCCATATCAAGACAATTACAAAATCAGCCTACTATCACCTGAAGAATATATCAAGGATTAGAGGACTTGTGTCTCAACAGGATTTGGAAAAACTTGTCCACGCATTTATCTTCAGCAGACTGGACTACTGTAACGGTGTGTTTACAGGTCTCTGTAAAAAATCCGTCAGAACGCTGCAGCTCGAATCCTCACTAAGACCAGGAGGGTGGATCACATCACTCCAGTTCTGATGTCTTTGCACTGGCTTCCTGTCCAACAAAGAATTGACTTTAAAATCCTGCTGTTGGTTTACAAAGCACTGAATGGTTTAGGGCCAAAATACATCTCTGATCTGCTGCTACCTTATGAACCATCCCGACCCCTCAGGTCGTCTGGGACCGGTCTACTATCTGTTCCCAGAGTCAGAACTAAACATGGAGAAGCAGCGTTCAGTTTTTCTGCTCCACATATCTGGAACAAAGTCCCAGAAAGCTGCAGGTCTGCTGAGACCCTCAGCTCATTTAAATCAAGATTGAAGACTTTTCTGTTTGCTGCTGCCTTTAATTGAACCACGTTCAATTCATATATTAATCAATTTCCTGCATTTCACTACTGCATTTTATTTCTTACACTGTTTTTTAATTGTTTTTAAATCTCCTTTTCTTTTGCCTTGTGTTTTGATGCTTTTAATGGTTTTATGTGAAGCACATTGAATTACCTTGTTGTTGAAATGTGCTATACAAATAAACTTGCCTTGCCTTCCTATGTGCCCTGACCTTCAGTGGATATAATCTGCCCTCCATCTCTTCCTGCTCCCTTCCTTTGACATCAATGGAAAAATAATGCACCCTTTGTGTTTAACCAAATAAGCAGTGGCAATCGGATGGGCTTCATCAGCCTCTTCACTGATGATAGGTTAGCTAAAGATACAGTACTGCAAGTGTACACATACTATGCTGTAAATGCACGTCAGAATGCACTTGCTCTATGCATAAAAGGTAAAGTAGCAGCAGAATAAAAAGGCATACTGTAGCTACAAAGCTAAGTGGAATGAGAAAGGAGAAAGAAACGAGGTACAGAGGAAAGGGAACGTTTCTGTTACCACAGTCTGAAAAGCACTTGATATGATACAGATGAGTCAAATGAGTTTTCAACCTGTAGTTTGAGGTGATCGAAATGTTTGTCATTCTTATACATAAAAAAAACAACCTCCAAATACAATATAGAGGCTTAAATAATGACTCAAAGCATTCTGTAAAAAGGCAGCAGATGGTACTAATCTTTGTGAAATGGAAATGCACAAGACGCCTCGTAATAATTATGGAAGTAAAGAGATTAGTAAACAAAATAACAGCTTCTATTCTATTTTAACTTCAGCACCTTCCTTTTTACAACGATCCAGACAAGGGAATGTAATTGTGTAGAGCACCGTCCAACACTGCAGTTTGTGTGTTGTCCAAAGAACTGCAGTAGCAGTGCTATTGCTGGGCAGTGATTTGCTTACTGCCGGCCCAGTGGTAACGACAATTACATCTCCGAGAGGCCAGCATTTTTTGGTTGTTTGGTATTTTTGTTGTCTATGTAATTTAGGTTGCAATAATAACCGATGAATGACGATCACAGAATTGACCAAATGCTTTGTGAATGGATGATCAAACGGCAATAATCTATGAGAGTGACATTTTGAGCAGGAACTTTAGTTCTATGCCATCTTGTGACTGCAGGACCGGCTTGCAAGTAAGACATCTGCAGCCACTATAAATACTAAATATTGATGTGGGTCAACTGTATGTGAGAGGCTATTTACACAACCGGGGGCCTGACCACTTGTGTCTAGTGGCTATTCAAAAATGTCAGGTTAAAAGGATATATTTTAGCAAAGCCCCAAGTCCGTCTGACTTCTGTTTGTAAAGCAGATGCACTGTAGCTGTGCCGGGGGCAGGAGGAGTTTTTTTTTTTTTTCCTTTTTAGGATTACACTTGTTAAAGTGGGGTCCCCATAGAAAGAGTATTCCCTTTCAGAAGGGTGTCCTCATAATTGAGGATGCTGGCACTGACAGACAACAGAGACTACTCAGCGGGTTGTTGCCAGATTGTGAGATCATTAGCTAAAAGTAGACGTGAGTGGACTCCATTAAAAAACTCTTAGGGTTGCCATGTAATGGAGAATGCTGAGAGAGTGTGCATTGTACCAG
The DNA here is from genome assembly GCF_949748355.1 of Melanostigma gelatinosum. Lineage (NCBI taxonomy): Eukaryota > Metazoa > Chordata > Actinopteri > Perciformes > Zoarcidae > Melanostigma > Melanostigma gelatinosum. The sequence goes on along the minus strand of NC_136644.1, from coordinate 19,996,883 downwards.
CAGACAGGAGGTTTTAAACTGATGTCAAGTTTAATACAGTATCTGAGGAATCTTTTATATGGAGTATTATGTGAAAATATCTTGACTGTAAAAAAAACAGAAGTTATACATTTTGGGCTATGATGCTTGTTAGAATATGAGTCAAAATGCCTTCATAAATTAACTATTTTAACAGGAGATTAAATTATTTTGTTTTTTTTTTATTTTAGTTCATAAAACGATTTCCAAGGTAACACTAAAAAGTAGCATTCATCAGTAGCCCGCCATGTGCCAAGTTGATAAGCAAACGCACATATTCAGAGGTAAACATGCTGTGTGAGGGCATGCGAGTGTATGCACACACAGTGCACAAATAAACAACTTCACTCTTTTCAGATACACAGTGGCGTGCACACACACACACACACACACCATCGGACTATGACTTTTCCTGTTTCATAAAAGTGTATTTCACTCTAACAATTATTAACAAGATTCACGGGAATGAGCAAAACAGTTGACAGGAAGGCTCCAGAGTTTTCCGAATTGCCAATTGGTCCGGCCCATCCAAGCGAGTGTGTATGCATGTGTGTGCGCGTGCACAAGGGGGGGGGGGGGGGGGGGTGGTGAAGGGCTGCGTTGTGTTTCCTGTGTCGCAGTTTACTGTTTTTCAGAGCAAGAAAAATGGGCTTATGTAACGGTCATGTGATTTAGCCAGAAATAGTGGTGGGGCTACAGCTGCTGCCTCTCCTCCTGCAGCTCGGTTCCTTGGCTTTTGGCAGCAGCCAGACAGACACACTGTGCACCACTCCTGCTAGCTCAGAAAACAACTTCTGCTCAGTCCTACACACGAATACAAATACTGTACTGTAGATGCAACAAACGCGATGCACAGAATGAACATGTTTGAGCAAGCCGCATGTAAACAACGCACAAGCTTTCATGCCAGGAATCTCGGGTACTTCTGAGGAAATCAACGATGCACGACGAACATGCAGGGAAACACAGATATACATTGACCTGCCAGTATGTGCATGCACACAACCGTGTATACACCATCTGAGATGAGAGCACAATTTCAGCATCAACACTAATAGAGATAAGCCGGGTACTGGGGTCATCGGGGGTCACTGCACCACACTATACCACTCCATCTGGGTTGTGTTGTGAATTCCATGTGTGTATTCACAGTTTTCTTTTTTTCTAAATTGCCAAGTGGAGCAGCTTTGGCAGTGTGTGTATATGGGCGTGCGTGGTATGCGTGTGTGTGTGTGTATGGGAGTGAGCGAGTGAATGACTGTATGTGTGCACGAGCATGAGCCTGCCTGTGTGTGGGCGTACGGCGCTCTGAGGCTGGCGGACGTGTGGAAAAAGGGAAAAAAAAGTGGGATGGAGTCGCAGGCGTAGAGAAGGAGGAGAGTGGAGGAGGAGAGGAGCTGTACAGTGAAGAACTAGTGGAGCGGAAGGAAGCGCTCTGAAATGGGAGATCATTGGGTTTAGCTAAGGGCTAGGCAGGCGGCAGGAGGGATTCTCGCCATGTTAGCATCACTGTCAGGAATAGTCTAGCTGTAGCCAGTGTCCTGCGTCCAGCGAATATTAACACCCTCATGCCATATACTGTAAAATACACCATTAGTCATGCGTTCCAGAATGCGAGAGCGGAATAATCACAATTTCACAGTAAAAGTCGTGAAATGTAGATCTGATATTGCCAGACATTTCACGGGTTTCTGTGTTGACCTACATTACAAAACAGTCTCTACAATAGAATCAAACATTTACTTCTGTTCATTTCATCACATCCGTACAAATATTATTCCATAAGTTATCTCTCTTTATCTTACTCTTTATTGCTCTATTATCTTTTTTTTTTATTAATCTTTGCTGCTCATCACTTTGAAATGATCACGGCTGCTGTTCTATGTTGTGTTCACCATCGTTCTGATGCTGTGTCCTGTCTTTCTGTAGGTCAGCACAACTACCTGTGTGCCGGGAGAAATGACTGCATCATCGACAAGATCCGAAGGAAAAACTGTCCGGCATGTCGCGTACGAAAGTGCCTCCAGGCCGGGATGAACCTCGGAGGTGAGGAGTCACGCCCTCATTACAAATTGGCCCTGTCACGTATCTCAGATGTGGCATTTGAGTCAGCCCTGCTCTGCTTATGAGAACTGATAGATGTGGAAAAGTAGGTCTGGCTGTAGTCACAGGAGGCCCAAGGGTGCTGAGTCATAGGATGTTTGTGTGTGTATGTGTGTGCATATAGTAGCCTATGCATATGCATGCAGGTGTAGATCTACAGTACTCGATATGATGCCAGCTGACAAAGTTACAGTATTGTATTATGAGGTAAGATGACACTGTAGTTCAGAGGGATTCGGAAGGAAATGAATTAATTTATTGCCACTGGCTCATTCCAATTCAGGGTCGCAGTGGCATATACAAGGCTAAAAGCATACTTGATAGGTCTTCAGTCCATGAGAGTAACTGAAATTACAAATGTTATGCTCCCCTAGGATGCTAAATTCAAACGAGAATGTAAATGTATAGAAACATGTGGTAGGGCTGTCAAATTACTAACATAAAAGGTGGCCAAAGGGGGAACATGCACACTACAGCTGCTGCTGTTACAGAGAGCAGTTGAGCAGTTGACTGCTTCGTGCTTAGTAGTGAATTATTTGTCTCCTGAATGAATCCAAAGAGAAATATTTGCAAATTGGAATGACGTGGGTCTACATCGGTGAGGAGAGTATTTACTAGAAGTCTATGGAAAGGTCCTCAGACTAGCTTCTTCTGCTGTGCACTGCCATTTCTAAATTACTTTTTTTATAATGATCATCGCCCAATTATCCTCCCCACTAAATATCATCTTACCCTGAGGCATATCAAACTACAACAAAGTCGCACCATTTTTGTGTCATGAAATGTTTAGGGATTTCATCTCTTCGGATATGCAATGAGATGAAAGTGTGAAAGCAGTGAATATTGAATATCTTAATTCTAAATATTTCAGCACTGTTGAAAGATTCTGTGACTTATCTAAAAGTACTGTGCAGTACTAGGCTATTGGTTTATGAAAAGTCTCTCATGTGCAAATGCACTAGAAATGTCTGCTGTCATGTCAAATCAAGTTTAATTAGCCCAATAATGTCACATAAAAGATGTAAAGGGCTTTTACAGGCCCACAACAGCAACGGCTCCAAAGCTGTCTCGCTGCGGCTCGAGTCCGATGATTTAGTAAATGGCTGCAGGAATAAGGTTCTCATTTTCACTCATTTATTTCTGATGAAGTGATGATGTTAATGAACTTCATTTAGCAGGATAGTCATTGACACACTTCTTGTTGTACAAGGTTTAAATGCGCAAGGAAAACCCAGGTGTTCACAGAAAATAAACACATTAAATTAATGATGCAATGTAACAAACAAGAGAGGACTACTATTGTCTGTGGAGTAGGACATGCGTTTCATCTTAGAGGGGTGGGGGGTGGGGGGGGGTCTAAATCAGCAGTTAGATTGCTTGGTTAAAGTGCTTGTAATGAGGGCAAAAATGTCTAAAAATGTCAGTGATGAGGTTACTCTTGTTCACATTTCATTCAACGCCTGTGCCTCTGAATGTTACACATTCATCCTCGAGCCAATCCGAACCTCGGATAGTACGTCATAAAATAAATAAATGAGCACTAATTGGGAAAATAAATTCCAGAAAAGCACTTTTCATTTATTTATTTTGTATGACTAATTTCACTTTCTTGTATGTATTTCAGTCAACAAAACTAATGTTGCATGGCTATATTATTGATGAAAAATACAGAGTTTCAACAGAGTCCATTATTCTTGGCATTGACATCATCACTCTCCTCAAGCATGTCCAGTGTTCATGCGAAGAAAAGACTGGAGAGTGACCGCAATAAACTCACTCACAGGGGAATAAGAGCCTGTGGTGGATGCCTGGTGGAAGGGTGGCCTTGTGACATGCTATATGAGCAGCAGTGTTGAGTGGTGTTTGGAGCAGTATACGTGATGCAAAAAGCATAGCAGAACAGAGCAAGAGAGAAGCCACAACAAAATACATCTTCAAAAGAGTGGCGCTGTCACTCAATCATGTATAACTCATGTAAAATATAAAACCACTCCTCTAAAGCATACACCAAGATCGAGGTGACGAGGGAGTGAAAACTATGAACACCAAGTTGGATCTTGAGTCTGACATTAGATGTACAGCTGTAGGTGATATCTGGGGTCCAGCCCTCATAAGGTTACCTTCTGACAATGAACCTCCAACAACTTGGTTAAAATAGATTATTCAAACCCAACAATCCACCATGTGCCATTCAGATACAGACGCGTCACCTTAGCAGCAGGTAATTATTAACTAGCATATTTCAGGCACAAAACATGACCTGGAGTAAATCTCTTTCGTGAAATGTAATGTCGTGTTGAAAAGCAGCAGATGACCATGAGTCATGAATAAAAGCTTAAGGTTGCCAATGAGTGTTTGAGTAGCAGCGGAGAAACCCATTAAATGGCACCTCAGCTGTGTAGATCTGATTTTGGTATTAAGACAAGTAAAGAAAGCTGTCAGATTCCCAAACGGCAAAGAATAAAAAATATGTCTGGAACGCTGGCTAAATATCAAGTATGTGCGAAAGTGATTACCAACTTCAAGTTTGCCTTGAAACAAATATTACGAGAAAATAATTTCATGAATTAATGTCATGTGTAAAGGAGCCTGCCAATATACACTCGTATCAATTACTGCAGACCTGGGCAGTAGTATTATGGTAGTATGAAAAATCTAGGTATCAATACATAGACAGATATGCAAAACTGTTCAATGGTATTGATACAAGGAACCCAGCTGCGTCTCTTCTATTTAAATTAATAATCTTAAATTTGACCCCCTCAATGTTGTGTACATTTTTCCTTGTGGTATCGAACAAGATATTAAATATCGATATTTTTGCAAGATATTGTATCAAAAGTTAAAAATCGTGGTGGAAAGTTACTAAGTGCATTTACTTGAGTACACTTGTAAGATACTTACACTTTACTTGAGTAATTCCATTGAATGCTATTTAAAGTTGAACTTTTTGGACCACTACATATAAATAAACCTTATGATACACAACTATATGCTAAGCTATTCAAGAATAGATACAAATTCAAGTTTCCGCCACATTTACCGGATGCAAAATTAAAGTGATTAACACATTCATGCAACAATAATCCAATAACAATATATGATGATATAATGTCCCATTCTGCATAATGACTTGGCCTTACTGTTACTTTATTACTTGATCTTGATGCAGAACTTTTAGTACTTGTTACAGAGTATTTCCACACTGTTTTATTGCTATTTAAGTAAAAGATTTGAATACTCCTTCCAACAACTGGACCTGGGTAAAGTGAGTCAATCCAATTCAGCCAATAGCGAACAGCGAAGTACAAAAACAACATCCTGACAGGAGCAGAAACTTAGCAGCTAACGTTAGCTAACAGATGCAATGACCAAATTAATTTATAAAACAAGCAAACCAAGCGCCAAAAAACAACAAAACAGCCACCAACAGTAACATTAGCCGAATAGCTTACACGCATTTGTTTTAGTTAGCTAAGAAGCAGTTCTTACTTTGGTGAGGCGAAGGAGCGATTCCGCATCTCGCGGCCTCCCGAAACACAGACAAGCGGGACAGGAAAACTCCAGCTTTCATCTTGAGGTCGATAGTTTGTGGACAACATTGAATAAACTTTCAACAAACGGATTCTGGGGACAGCAGTTAACACATAATAGTATGCCAGCTTGTTAATAGCAGAGTATTTAATGAGGCTGTGTGGCAGGGGCAGAGCAAAATACACCACAGATCATTTAACTTACAAATGCCTTGTGTGTGAGTGTAGCAGCACACCTGGAGTTGATTGCCTGATCAAGGCAATCAACTCCAGGTGTGAGGGGCTTTTTAGCGATTGTATGTTTTTAGTCTTTGCTTGTTCACCATGCCTCGAAGATCCCCATCTACATGTGTATGACTGACCAATATACAGGAGATGAAACATGATTATTGTGCTACACTATTATGTGCTTTTGGTTTTACTGGACTTTATTCTGTCATAACATTTAGAGTTAATAAGTTAACTTCCTTTCAGCACATTGATTTAAAAGAAAACCTTTAACAGGCATTTAATAATAGACCCACATACTACATATTATATCTATATTTGTTTTTTTAATCATACCTGTACAGTATCCATCACATTGTAATTAAAACTTCAGATTATGAATGTAAGGAATGCCACCACCGTCGATGTGTTAATGAGGGCTGTTGTGTTCCCCACAGCTCGAAAGTCCAAGAAGTTAGGGAAGCTGAAGGGCGTCAGCGAGGACCTGCAGGGCTCTAAGGACGGCCAAACTGCCACAGGTGGCGGTGGAGGCGGTTACCTGTCGTCAGAGAAGGAGCTCAACGCCAGCGCTGCCAATGCCCTGGTGCCCCACGGGCCCTCGGTGATCACACCTTTCCTGCCGCCCTCCATCTGCAGTGTGTTGGAGCTGATTGAGCCTGAGGAGGTGTACTCTGGCTATGACAACACGCAGCCTGACACCACCGACCACCTGCTGTCCAGTCTCAACCGCCTGGCCGGAAAGCAGATGGTACGCATGGTGAAGTGGGCCAAAGTACTTCCAGGTTAGTGACCACTAGAGCGTTGGGCCTAAAGGCAGTATCAAGAGTTTTTTTATGCCAAAATTGGAAAGTTGAAGAAAGCACCTGCACAGTTTTGTTTATGAGATTTATATTCATCAGATTAAAATAGCTTGAAAGTGCAATAAATTGTATATTTTTAGCACAATACAATGTCTTTTACCAGGTGCATTTCATACATTTTTTATATTATTAATTAATGACTTTATGATGAACAAACAATTGAAATTGTGTCAGTTTTATTTATGGATATGTCAAAGCAAATGGAAAGTGATAAAAACAACAGTCTACTACATCAGAAGGAGCCTATCCTGTTATTGTGGACCGGCGTTTTATGAAGATAACATATAGCTTCACTTTTGAGAATGCAACACTGAACGTCGTGTCATGACACAGAATTTTAATTTTGAATATTAGATCAGGAAATAATCCTGTAAATCTTCAACAAGATTAGAAAGGGAATCCAATTTAACCATTAAAAAACAAATCAAGATTAAAATTTCCAAACAGAACTCATTTACATTATCGTCATCAGATGTTATGTTGAACAGAAGATCTGATGTCTCGCTCGCATTCATTTTTACCCATAAACTACAGCATTAGAATAAAAAACACACAACAAGTTCTCCCGAAAATGCCAGTCAGTGGGAGACATTGAAAGATGCCTCACAGGTAGCTCTTTGAGGCTTTTTAATTTGCTGTATTGCAAATATTTGATACCTCCACGGTGTCTGCTTGCCATATCCGGACGTATAAATAGAAGGGGAGCCAGACACGAGGGTCAAAATGAGTACCTTCGACTTTCAGATATGCCACTGCCTGCATTCAGCTAACATTTGGATCAGGCCGGTCCAACACACAGTGCGACATGGAACAATACTGTCAGTACGACCCGTATGTTTGCAGGGAAGTCAGACTTGTTTGTCAATGGGAGCTACATCACTAACACATAGGAACCTTTTAAAGTTGCCTGGAAAATAAGAAATGACAGACATCAAACTCTACAATTTGGATGATCAAACAACCTTGTAATGAATACACATTGTCAAGCCAGGCATTTAACAGACCTTTTCTGGAAATATGTATTTTTCTAATCATTGTATGTTGCAGATTGACATGCATATTGCCTAAAATAGTCCCTAAGCCTTGAAGTCACTAGTGTGTCCTCAGTTTGCTTATGTTTTGCATGAGGAGGAGTTTCTTGCCAGAGTTTGATTGAGAGTTTGGCAAGTTTCCTATCGGACTCTATTTCTGGAGCTCCATAGACAACACGCCAATAACTGGAGGCCTTGTGGGATTTGCATAAAACAAGACTGGGTGAATACTTCCCCGTGCTTATCGTGTCTAAACAAATATTGCCTCAAAAAAAGCACACTGTAGCAAAGATACACGCTACGTGATGCCCGCGAGCAGACACGCAGGTACACACATGCAGCTCAAGAAATGCCTCTGGAGGCGGTGCTTAAATCCAAATGCTTCAAATCAACGCGTGAGTATTGTCAGCTTGCTTTCTTCTCACCAGCTTGGTGTCTGCTTTTTTTGTGTGTTAGGCTTCCGGGGCCTGCCCATTGAGGACCAAATCACCCTGATCCAGTACTCGTGGATGTGTCTGTCCTCCTTTTGCCTCAGCTGGCGCTCCTACAAACACACCAATGCACAGATGCTCTACTTTGCCCCTGACCTCATCTTTAACGAGTAGGTCCAAGCTTCCATATCTGCATTGTCCCACACACAACGTCCTGATGTTATTAAAGTGTACCAGTCCTGACATTTAGCAGTGGTCCAGATGTTAAATATGTGATGTCGCACACATTTAAAATTATTTTAACAATGTAACAAAGAGAAGCGGTACTAATTACTAAGGAACAATATTTAGCAGATGCATTTCTGTGATTAGAATATACATGATATAAAATACATTTGATGTGGTCTGATGTCCTGCGGGATCCCCAACACACAAACATACAAATGTGAAAAAGAATCATTTGTTTTTCAGGGTGTATAATTAGCATATAAGGTAATTGGTTTAACAGTCGGGCTTTGTCTTCGTGTTTAGTAGTGTGCCTTTTTTTAGCTGCTCATCAGATGCAAATTTATGCATCAACATCAATTTTGCAAGTGGAATTTGTAGAGTAAGGAGTGTATTTTTCTGCCATGCTATTTTGAGCTTCTTATTTACATACCAGAAAACTATTCAATGGGACAAAATATGTTTTTGCGGGAATGACGTTGTCATTAGGAAGTCATGGCGTACTTAAAACAAGGTAATACTTTTGCACCTGATTTCTGGCACTTCGCCAAATACTTGATGTACTTTTTTGATGGTTCTTTAATTGCAGTATCGGCACAGGCGATACTTGATCTGTGTTAATATGTTGGAACAGGAGAGTAAGTGGAAAAGAAGTGTGTGTGTGTGTGTGTGTGTGTGTGTGTGTGTGGGCCTTTTCTCGTTGGAGCTGCGGTGCATGGCCGCTGGTAAATTGAATGTTGCAGAATGAATCAAAAACGAGAATAGAAGCCGCTGTAGCGTCTGTAGGCCGCCTGCTGTCGAGGAGCGGGTTCAGTCTGGGTGCAGGTTTAAAAAGATCCAACTAATAGCTTGTGTAAGTCAATGTCAGTGGGTCAGTTTGTCCCAAATAAATAAACGGCAGCGCAAAAGCGCAAACGGCTTCGGACTCCATGTGGTTGTGTTGTGTCACTGTGAGCTTCCTACAGTTGGTAAAGCATGAGATTGCCACACCAGAGATCATCTGATCCTCTCCTCAATTTAGTGCGAAGTGGGTCACAGTTCTTTAAGAGTGTTTGCTTCTGTGAGGTGACAACGGCTATTGGGGAAAATACTAATTTGTGATAGAGACTTTATGGTTTATGTCATTTGGCTAATTGTGTTTGGAATACGCTCTGTCGGAGAAAAATATTGGGAATGCACACGCATTTATGTGACCGATTAATATGTATGCAGAGAAATGAAGATGTTTTTGTTACTCTGTATGCTGCCGTTGCATGCTTTTACAGCAGGCCTGTCCTTATCGACAGATAGGCCTGGCACTGACAGAGGAGACGAGATGCCGACTGGTCTGGATGTCACTGCTTTCTTGTCTTTTTCAGGCTGAGGTGTGTCGCTTGCTTGTTGTTAAGATTAAGAAGTCTATCCGTTGTTGATACTTCTGTCAGAAATGCAGATAAAATCGGTCCATAACTTTGCGGAGTCCACTGAGCCTTTAGGGGGTTGGAGAGTGTACACTTGTTTCCTTAGCTACTTAGTGCGTCTTGACCCCGGGGAATAAAAGCATTTATTGAATACTGCAAAGACAGATGTGCATTTTAGCAAGGCCGCGTTCAGTCTTTGATGTGCAAACGGATAAACAAAGGTAATTCCTTAAAGGTTCTGGTCACCCACTGGTGACTGAATTATTATGCAAGTTGGACAGGCAAAATGCATCTACTACGCGTAGAGGTGGAAATGAAATGCAACATATGGAGATGTATCTAAAATTTTACCTGCAAGTGTAAATGTCGGCCGGCTCACATGCCGTTAAGTCTAGTCCTTATTTGTCAATGCCACTGCTAAGAAAACACTGTCCGTGGCTTGCAAACTGCAGTCACCGGTGACGGATGATTTATTTTGTGTCACTTTTCCCCGACCAGCTCAGCTGTCAATCAAACACACAGTGGCCCACTCATTCAGACAGCTGAAGGCTAAAGTAGCATTTCTGATGCGACTCACCTTTCTCTTTAAAAATAAATATTAACAATACAATTATTTCCCCCCCAATATTTGACTGTAAAGGGGCGAATGACTAATTGCGATTTCAGTTTCAGACTTTTACGGGATTGGGTTGTACATACTTTTCACAAATGTTGCTGGCTTCTTCCAGCCAAAGGTGAAACTTTCCGCTCTGTGCTCCTCTCTGAATATTTTACCATAGAAACGGAGAAAGAGAGTTCGACACAGTGAGAAACAGAGTGAGAGCCAGATAGAGAGATACAAAGAGAGGGAGAAGGTGGGAAGGAGAGATTTCTGCCAGTTTTTTTCTTTCCGCCCCAAAACCAGCAGCTCATTTTGGGCAGTGATTCAGCAAAATTGATTTCGGGAAGAGAGTGCGCGAGAGAGAGAGAGAGAGAGAGAGAGAGTGCGAGAGGGAGATAGAACGTGTGGGGACTTTAGAAACTCCAGCCCAAAGTTGTATCAGATGAAGTCATGCTGCACTTTGCGAAACTGCTCACATTTACGATGCTGCTCAGCAGGGAAACAGGTCTGCTCCTCAGCCAGACGATGTCACAGTTTATCAGTTACTTAGTCGGGCCGACAGACCCAGCCTTTGATCTTGTTGTTCTCTGTGGGTAAAAAACCCCAACTTCTTTCAAGTCAAGCCACACCCCTTGCATTTAATTACTGTCGCCACAATGTGAAGGTGATTTATAGCACAGAGAAGTGGCATCTAAAGCCAGAGATTCCTCTGAAACTGTGGCATCTGCAGAGCACATTTGTGATTGGCTCATGCTTCATCCCCACTAATGTTTTCTTTCCTGTTTTTGTGAACTCTGTGACGTAACCGAGATTACTCCGCTGATAAAATGTGCGTGAGAGAGAAGGGGTTGTGAGAAAATGCCATGCACGACAAGCATGCGCAATTGCGGAGCACACTTAAGGACGTCTTTTCAACACATAAACCTGTTTAGTAAACAGGTCTCTGTGTAGTTGACACATGTTCACGTGTGTGTCATTTCTCCTTTCCTCCTTAAGTGTGATTCTTCGGTGGATAGGGTTAGATATGGGGGTCTTTCTTAGGCGGCCTCAGCCTTGGAAAAGTGGTGCATCTGTGCTGTGATACTGTATGCAGAGCTCTGCAATATGGGGGGGGGGGGGCGGGGGGGGATTTGGTATTCTGCTCTTAGCCCAGACGAGCAGGATCCTCCTCTGCACCGTGTGGAAGTATTTTTTCCGCTGGGCTCAAGTAAGTTCCATAAAATAATGACATCAAATCAGACTGAGGGTGGATTGTAACGAATACGAACACAAGAGTTCTGAAAGAAATGTGACTTTTTGTGAAGATGAAAATGTTTCCTTTGTCACATCCCCCTCCCTCCTGCCTCTCTTTCTCCAGGGACCGCATGCAGCGGTCGGCCATGTACGACCTGTGTCTGGGCATGAGGCAGGTGAGCCAGGAGTTTCTACGACTGCAGCTTACCTACGATGAGTTCCTCTCCATGAAAGTCCTTCTGCTTCTCAGCACAGGTAGGCAGTACGCTACAGGCCCTGCAGCAGCACTTATTTATTCATTATATACCCACAATGCTTTTTTTTCCACGACCTGCAAGCACAAATGACTAACTGTACAATGAAATGTCATTTGAAAATTATTAATTAAAAAAAAAAAAAAAACATTACGTCGTCAACATCAATTCCAAGCTAGAATTAATTGAAATTTCAGGCTATCCACACCTCAAACTGACTAACAAACAATAACAAATAGCTGTAAATGGCCATAACGTGTGCAGACTAGACAACACTAACAGAGACTGCTCTTTAATACCACTTTGGACCTTTGTGCCTGATAGCAACCATCACATTTCATGGCAATGTAATGTCCCAGTTAAAGCTGAGCATGCAGACATCGTGTTTTTTTTTCAAGCAGCATTCAGAGGAGGATGCTGCTCCTTTCTTTCCGATGCTGCTCCTTTCTTTCCAGTGCTGCATTCTAAGTCATCCCAAAGACTTTGTCGTCCTCTTTGAAAGCACGAGCTCCTCGTGAGAACGCGTGTCCCATGAATAGGTGGATACTCCGTGTAACTGTGACTCGACCACTATGGCGGTGCAGTTGGAGGCAGGAATCGACAGTAATGATAATCTTTAGTTTATTATGAGCAGGAGAGGTATTTTTCTCTGCCTTTACACCACATACTGTGCATGCAAAGGTGCGATGCCTTTAACGGCCTGAGCCTCTCAACGTCTCCCACATTCCTCAACCACAGGAAATGTATTGATGAGGTTTCTTGTGTTCTGCTTCATCCTCCACACACCTTGAGAGTGCTTTGGCAATGTTCATATTGTGCCTTTTTTAAACTCTGTTAGATTATCATTCCTGGTAATCCGTTAACATGCGTAACAAGCGTGGAAATAGACTTGCTGCTGCATGTTTGTGTAGCAAAACACGTTATATGCGAATAGAGAAAAGGGAGCAGCGACTTCTTTTTCTTCTTCCATTCCCTGAGCAAAGGCTACTCTGTTTTACATTGTTTCACTTTTGAAATTGCTCATGGATAAACAGAATGTGTCTATCACTCACTAAAGACTGCGCCCACAGGCGCTGCAGCGTCACAGAGAGGATGTGTTGGACCAAGTAGCTCAGTTGGAAACTGAAAGCACTGTTTTTTCCACCACCTCAACACCCTGTGAGCTGCTGCTTTCAGTTCAATAGCAAAGCAGTTAAAGATGCAGTGACGGCAGCTGTGTCATAACTTCACCGTCCACACCCACTTGCAGCTATATAAGAGAAAAAGAAAAAATATGCGCGAGACCTGCTTTTTTTTATTTATACATTTGCTTAATGCAAGGCCTTTATCGTTGAAGAGTCTGCATTCTGGCCAGACTTCAAACTCTTTGAACTTCAGCACCAGCACCAATCAGGAGAAAGACTCATTGGCAGAGTTTTTATTTTTGAGTTCCTGAGGCCTCTAAAAGTGGTGCCTAGATTCTGGACTCAACCATGTTACACTTAACGTCATCCTCTCATCACAAGTTCTTCAATTTTACTTTTTGGCTAATGAACTTACTTTATAATCCAAAGTGAGTTATAATGAGTGCAACCATAGAAAAAGCTTATAGTTCTATTGGCATTACAAGCAATTAAAAGGTCAAAACTGCTCAGACAACATAGCAGACATGTCGGTGGCTTTGAACTGATCATGTTTGATTGATCACACAAATTGAATCTTATTTATTCAAACATTCTGAAAGAAAAACTAAAAATGTTACGGTTATCAAATGAGCTTTACTATAAACCATTTTTATGAAATAGATCACACTTTAAGTCTGGAAGTCTTTCAGTTCATAAACCCTAACCATAAATAAAGGGTATTATTTGGGTGATTTGGTGAGTATATTGATCAGTAAAAAATTCAATAAAGTACTTACAGTTGTATAGATTCTATCAGTATAAAGTTAAACATGCAATGTATCCCTGACTGCTGGTATAAGGTTGGTCTGGCTTCATAGTACAGAGGTGGAGTGAACGCAGACACAAACTCAGTGTTGTTGAGTCATGTGGAAGCGAGGGAGCTCCAGCTGGACTTCAGCTATTGGATGTCGGGAGAGACGAGGAACAGAGAGAGTACAGAGAAGATGGGAAAGCAAGAGGGAAAAGGGAGATTTAAAGAGTGAAATCAGACAAATGTTGACAGGGGGAGAGCTTGTGTTGGTGAGAAAGAGACAGGTGCACAGCTATAGGGAGAAAGAAACCGAATACAAAGGGGTAGGGGAGTTGGCAGAGCTGGTCCTTCTGTTGCCATGGCCTCCCTCTCCTCTTCTCGCTGGTCCTCTGGAGATTTTCCAGAGAGTCCTGCTGTACTTAATAAAGGCCAGTCAAGCACCAGGCAATTCTCCAAGACCTGCTATTTTCCTTCCCTTCCTTCAAACCCAGGGCTGATTCAGTCCAACTATAGCGGTAAAATACCAGGGATTGGATGAAAAATAATCATTCAGCGCTTTTAATGTGCAGCAGAGAGAGAGAGAGAGAGAGAGAGAGAGAGAGAGAGAGAGAGAGAGAGAGAGAGAGAGAGAGAGAGAGAGAGAGAGAGAGAGAGAGAGAGAGAGAGAGAGAGAGAGAGAGAGAGAGAGAGAGAGAGAGAGAGAGAGGTTATTCCTCATTCCTCTCTGGCCTTGGCTAAGGTTTCATTGAGCCTGTGGTGTCTCATGACCCCATTTGGTACAGGAGCAGTGCGGGTCAAGTGTACAGTATGTTAACTGAGGTAATGGCTGCGTCTTGCGTGACACGTTTTACAGCGAGTCACGCAACAGACGGATTGTTTTTGAAACACTATAATCATCGGTCATTACTCTCTTGGGTTATTCTTCCTGTTAGTTGCTGTAGTCATGCTCAGGGCTAATTGTATAATCACCAGTGTGGAATCTAACCCGAGAGCCACCCTGTCAGCTCGGTATGCACCAGCAACCCAGAGCAGGAAGCTGAATGGCATTGCTAATGGCACCGCCGAACTGCACGAGGTACGTTTGCCTCTTTATGTTACGTGCGTTAGTAAAAGAGCTTTCCTGGGCTTTTGGTACAGCTGTATAAAATATGGCCGGCTCGAAACAGCTCTCTCTACCTGCAGCAGCGAACATCCATTTGACACCAACAGCGGTGGTGTCAATGGCCTATTTGGCGGCCGGTCATGGCAACGTACCTTAACGGCAGGTCAGTTTCGAATCAGGGCGCATGTGGGTCAGTTGGGAGGAGAACAAAAGGTCCAAATGCGGCCCTGGGTTTTAGCACATTCTCATCATGTCGGCGGTGATATGAAGCACAGAAATCGCAGCCTTTGCACCGGGAGTCCAATCTGTTTTCATACCTGCTTTCCTCAGCCTCGTGGAAGGCATGCTTGGAGGCGATTGTGCATCAAAGTAGGGCTGGGCATATGGCTAAACTGTTCTATCCCGATATAGCCAATATTATATGTTGATAATGTTGTATGAATGGATTTTATTTATAGAGCGCTTTTCACAGACATAACATCACAAAGTGCTTAACAGAGCAGACATTTAAAAGCATAAAAAACACAATGTGACCCTAGGGTCAATAAATTATATAAAAACACTGATTTCAAGCATTGCAAAATACGACCCAACACACCCAGAGGTATGGCTGCTTTGGTAGGAATACTATTGAAAAATCTCTTGACGGCTGACAAAGTCATGTTGTGGGTCATCTCTGTATAAATCTATCATCATATCTATCGTCTTGGCTGAAGGACAAGCGAGGGCGTTCCCTCAGACTGATCTGAGGTGTGATCTTTGAGAGGCGAGGTGTCTTTTTAATCTGGTAGCCGGCAGCGGAATGCCATTGAGCAGCTTTTGGCAGACGTCCATATCTGTGACTTTGTTCTCCTGCACAGGGAGGGAGAGAGGAAGCTATTGCAGACATTTCGATGCATTCTCACAGTGCAGTTACCGTATCTCATGATTCTTCACGTTTGTCTAAATCTCTCCCATTACTTTTTTTTTTAACTTTAAATGCATCGTCCAAACCATTATGATGTGGATGAAGGGTGGAGTAATTTAGGGAGCTCTGGTCATTGATTAAACGTCTTGATGAATGAGGTTTTGTGGACACAATGATGAAGCTCTTTAACACACATAAGAAGCGCCGTTTCCCTGTTCTTACCGTCACCGAGATAACTTTGAATCAATGCCTTCCAGTATATCAGTTGTCTTCCATGAATCAGTAGCTACACATGAACTAATTAGCTCTTCAAATGGTGAAAGTGGTTTTAATGAGTCGCTAAATAGGCTTAGGTTGTCAACACGGGGAAAAAAAGAAGGCGACCGTGTGGGAATCCGCCCGTAATTTACTGATCACCTCTAAATGACCCTTTCCACGGTTACACGTGTCAACGTTAAGGGAACCTGCCGGTGGTTGTGCATGGCTTGGTCCATTAACTGCAGATGGTGTTGATGGTAATGGGTCTTTTCTAAAGTGCACCATACATTTTTGGACGTATGCCCCTTGTGTCATCTCTTGGCTCGTGTATATACGTGTTTATGTATTTGTCTGCACTTGTTTTGTACTCACTTTTCTACACAATAAAAAGAACAGGAAAAAAAAGCAATGATATTAAAGTGATAACTTCCTCGGTATAAACAATCACCCACGCTACAACCCAACGAAAGGTTCATTGCGACGTAACCATACAAGTCTCGTATCAGTTATCAAATCCAGTTGATGACAGAAGGTTTTGTTTTGTCGTCCAGTTCCCAAAGACGGTCTGAAGAACCAGGCGGCGTTCGAGGAGATGAGGGTGAATTACATTAAGGAGCTCCGGCGTTCGGTGGGGAAAGCAACCAACAACTCTGGCCAAACCTGGCAGCGCTTCTTCCAGCTCACCAAGCTACTGGACGCCATGCATGATGTAAGTGCCCTTGCCCTGTCTGCCTCCCATGCCAATGGCCTACAGTACAGCACAGGCTTCCCTTGGCAGCCTCTCGGTATGCCGTCACACACAGAGCGAGGTGTCCAGTGGCACTATTTTGAATAACATGACAGCATAGTGGAATTAGGAGAGTGTAGCGGTTCACTGGTGATGTGGCTTTGAATAAAGATTATTGCATCCCAATCGCTTCCTGAGGGGGAGGATATTTTGGAAGAGGTAGTGACCAGCCCCGTACTGGTGAATGGAACAGAAGGGGATCAATGCAAACTCGCAGTGGTCACTGTAGCAAATGTGCTAAATCACTGCTCTTCTTTTTTTTTTCTTTTTTTTTTATGGCTGGGTCAGCTGGTATTTGGTATAACGACCGTGTAGGAAAAGCCCCAAGAAGTGGGAGTCAGCAAGTGGGAGGTCACAGAGATAAATGACAGGAATTCAATGACCCAAATGAGTGAATGGGGTTAGTGCTGGAAGGATGACCCTTCTTTAAACGAGGGTTATCCAGATAAAAAAAAAAGTGGTGCCCCCAAGTGGTGAGCTAGGAAGAATTGTAAAGGGGTCAGTCCCCCGACAGAATGTAAACACACTCGTATGAATATAAAGTTGTCGACTTAAATTCTCACATTTTTAGAAAATGTTTACATATGTATAATACTATTCCATAAAAATAGGAAAATCTTTTTTGTCAGCCATAAAAAGCTCCATCTCAAGCATGTTTCTCATCTAATTGTCTGTCTGTGTTGTCCAGCTGGTGGGGAACCTGTTGGACTTCTGTTTCTACACCTTTCGTGAGTCCCAGGCCCTGAAGGTGGAGTTCCCCGACATGTTGGTGGAGATCATCAGTGACCAGATACCAAAGGTGGAGTCAGGCCTCACTCACACAATCTACTTCCACAAGAAGTGACTCCCTTATTAACAGTCGGGTGAGAAGCAGCATTAAGAACTGGAAGAAATGGGGGGGAAAAAGGTTCAAAAAGAGAAAGTGTGCGAGAGAAGAGGCCAGACCGGTTGGCCCGCACCCGGTCGCCCAGTATGCCGGCGTCCTTCGTCTCGGATGGGAAAGTGAAGCGACGTGGTGACAGAAGTTAAACGTGGGAGAACTGATTTGGCCCTGCGGTCGCCACGAGCAGGTCAGAGCTGTGAATAGTACGTGGAGCCGAGCTCGACACGCCGAGAAGGACTTGAGACAAATGTGACAAAGCATCCCGAAGTACCCACCCCGTGTTCCTTTGTCGTCGTCCCCCCCCCCTGCCCCAAAGACAGTATTTTCTATGGAGTTAAAGCCATACATTTCTTAGGATGCGCTATACATTCACTGCGTGCGCGCACACACACACACACACACACACACACACACACACACACACACACCTACACACACACACACACACACACAGAGAGGGAAATTGATACACATGCTGTCAACATGCCGTCACACAAAACCCACAGACGCACTCCACATGCACTAAAATCAGAATCCCGTACAACTCTAGAGAGAACATTTTTGCAAATATTACATGTGGCTTATGCAGTCTTTCACAAATAATAGCACTACAAAAAAAAAAAAGAAGCCGATACTTAGATTTCGCTTTTGCAGTGTAGCAGCATACTGCAAGACAACAGGGCAATTATGAGGGGACAGACAATTGCAGACGGCGAAAGGCCGATTTGAATTTTATCCAAGGGCTATACAAGCGTCATCATAAGCTGAGTAATTATATTCAATCTAACAAGTCCAAGTTTCAATCGGTCTCATAACAGCCATCATTAACATTCACATACTGAGTTGTTTTTTAAAAAATTTAAAATATGTAGTAAAACAATCAAAACTAATATGCAAAAGTCCAAAGCTAAAGCTGTTTTGAAATTTAAAAAAAAAAGTCTCTTGTATAAAGGAAGGTTGCACGTGAAGCTCCCATGTCATAAAGCCATTGTGGCGTAGAATTAAGACAACATTGAACGGTTTTACCTTTGTGCAGAAGTGGTCAGCAGTGCTGCAGGATGGGAAACATTGCGCATTTACGGAAACGATTGCCGTGGAGTCCGCTGGTAATGGATTTGACTGAGGTGCGTCCATAGTAATTGTGTTTTGTGTTATCTCCAGAGCAGCTGTCCAAATGTCTGTTTTTACTCACAATGAAGCAAAACCAGCCCTTTGTGAACCGACACTTATCTACTCTTCCCAGAAATAATAAGAAGCATTTTATAAAAGTGTGTTGCAAAGGTTTAGTTTTTGACAAGCCAGTCATTTTACATTAAGGTGCTTCGTTTCTACAAAGCCAGGCTAAGCATAACATGTACAGTAACGCGTCGACAGTCCACACGATACACTGTGCGGACACGCGCGGTTTAAAACTCACATACTCTGTAAAGTTGATATAATCTAAAACGGAGCATTACTCTGCAGTGCTTACAGCAAACAGCTAATGTATCAAAAACCAGGCAAATGTGTACAGGTATTAACATCTTCTCTAACACATTCTATTCAGCGGTTGTACAGAAAATGTTTTTGAGGTACGTCGTGATGAATGCTCGATGAAGAACTGTTGGTATGATCACCTTTTCCTAATTTCGTAGAATTCCTCACTCTTCTCTTTGGGCCAAGCTACTGCTACTTTGGGTTTTAGGCCCAGTCATCTGGACCATTAACTTGTCTCACACCCCACTGGCTTCTGGGTGGTTGTGGAAGGAACACTACTATAATGCTACTGAAAAGCGATAGAGCTGCTGGGGGAAGAAAAACAGTGTGGGCGTGTGATTATTTGTCTTTTTACTTTTTTTTTTGGTGCCCTGCGAGTGTGTATTGCCATTTGCATATGGAGTGAGAATGGCTGAAGTTTGTCTGTGTTTTTTTTTTCTTCTGGCAAGCATGTGTGCATAGTTGATCTGCTCTTTCAGTGTGGGTATTATGCATTCATGTTATAGGATTAGCCATATCCTATTTCTACATTTCAATTTGCACAGAGGAGATACAATGTGAAATGAGGCATTAGTGCAGCCAGCAGGAATTGTCTGTTTCGATAAGCAACTGAGATGATGCGGGGGAAAAGACTTTTCTGCATGGTCACCCAGCCTAAAGTTAGACAACATGACATCATTAGCACAGCCGGGTGCTTGTTGTAATGTATTCGTGGCCTCGGCTCTCGCGACGATGACGCCGTGCTACGCTGCGACGTCTCTTCTGTGGCGGCCATTGTGTGGAGATTGGTGGGCAAAAAGATGGCGGTGGGCATGATCGCAACTGTTGTTTGGGACTGTACGGGAGTTATTCGGGGAATTATTAAATTTTGGCTCAAGGGAGGGTAGTTAATATTTGTTGGGAGAGCAGGGGGAGGGTGTTTCTATCATCCCATAATTATGTGTTTCATTCATCCCGAGTTGAAAATATTGTGGTTCTCATGGTGATTTTTGTTATCAGATGACTCATTCACTGGCTTTTATGAGTCCAACTGTTTAACAGTTATTTATTTAAAAATAGAGACAGGCTGTATTTTCACTATTTTATTATGTTTTGCCAAATTTGGATTCACATGAGACAGAAACACAAGATCGAGTCCGTTCAGTCCCTCGTCAGAAAGGCCTCATTTTACAGCCTGTACTTGTTGTGCATTATTGTGTTCAAGTTGTGAAGGACCCGTAAGCTATTCTCTCACCGTCTTTCTTTTATTTTGCCCCTTTTTTTTGTCCTTTTTGAATAATAAAAAAAAAAAAGGTTCATAGGATGAATGGGAAAGTATTTTTGAGAGAATTATATTTTGCTGGAAAACAATATTTAAGTACTTTGTCTAAAAATGATATCCTTTTTGTAAAATGAAATGTTAATGCATGCTTTTTGATGAGATGTTTACATTGTATTTAAAAAAGGGAAACTTGTGCCTTTTTATCTCACCTGATTTACAATTTTACAGCATATATTGTAAATAATACAGCAAGTCCTTATGTTGAGTATAGTATAAAACATTTTTAACCATCTTGTCGGAATATTGGAAAAATGTGTTTCCCAATCGCCATGCTCTGTGTGTTGGATCACAGAGAATAATTTACAGTTGAGAAATGAATGTATCATACATTGTGAGCGACTTATGGAACTTACTACCTGAATGTTAGAGAGAGAGAGTACATGTATTATCTTCTTATTAAGTCAAGTTATTTGATTTTGCATCTTTCTTTTTAAAACTTTTTGCATCTTTGTTTAAAGTGGCTCAAACAAAAGACAATAACAATCAAAAAGTATTTCTTATTTTGTAACGAGATGTATGAAGTGATGGGTCCTTGAGTTGTTGCTGTTGAAATGATTTCCTAACCCGTGGCGGTATTGTTCATGAGCACCACAAATAAAATCAAAGAAATCACAGACTATTGAAACTGGAATACGTGAAGGAAAGTTCTTGACTGATGAGTTGTAAAGTAGAAACTTAATGCACACACAAAACAAGGCAAAATTATGGATTCGGAGGCTGTAGACCTGATGTTTTGCCAATTCAAATTTGACCAGTTATTAACTGCAATTATATTGCCCTTACTGCCAAAACAAGTTCATATCAGAACAGAAAAAAATGTCTCAAAGAATGGTAATGTCCAAAAGTACACACATCATTCTCTCAAGCCACTGTATGACCCTTCTGCACTCCAGAACTATTTGGCTTTGACTGTTAGCTCTTTCATTTTCTTTCAAGGAAACGTTCAACATTTTGGGAAATACACTTTTTCACTTTCTTGCTGAGAATCAGATGAGAAGATTGATACTACGCTCATGTCTGTATGGTAAGAAGCAATACAGCCAATATACTTTTAGCTTAGCTTAGCATACAGACTGGAGGCAGGGGGACAATCCACTGACCAGCCCCCCCCTAAAACTCAATGATTAACAAGCATCTTTGTTTAACTCGAAGAAAAAGTGTGAAAATCACAAGTTGTAGTTTTATGGCGGTTTATGTGCTAAGACTGTCCCCCATCAAACCACAACTTGTAGTTTTTACTCCTGTTGCCTTTGTACAGATCCAGGCTATAGCTGTATCCCCGTTTTCAGTCTCTATGCTAAGCTAAGCTAACTGTCACCTGGCTGCAGCTTCATATTTACTGTACGGATCTGAGAGCGGTATCAATATTCTGATTGAATCCTCAGCAAGAAGTGCATTTCCCAAGATGTCAAACTATTCATTCAATGACTCATCGATTCATTCATGAACTGTAATTGGTCATTCATCACTGGCCATTACAAAATAAAAACGGTCACACTTATCAAGACAGCAACATGATTTTTCTCCTAAAAAAAAAAAATTAACTCCTTTCAGGCATGAATGACTCAGAATGTGTTCAACTGCTGTTACACGCTCTGTATGTGAAGTCACGTCACGGCCATTTTCTGTTCACGGTAATGAATCGGGTGTAGAGAGACTAAGCCATATCTCCGCAGCCATGGCAGTGTATTTCTTATTAATATATAAATATATATACAAATGTTTTCTTTTTTTCCCAATTCCAAAAATGACTTTTTACTCCGATGCTTTGTACAATATTTCTCAGCAACTATCCAGCAAACGAACAGTAGACATCCTTCACCATAAACCAATAAAACCAGTTACTACTGTATATCTTGATGCAGATATTGCCATACTTGTGTTTGCAAAACTATTGCAAGATTCTAATAAAACTGTTAAATTGATCATTTGATGCGGTGTAATTTGTCTGTGTGTGTGTGTGTGTGATGGAAATTGCATCATGAGACAGAAGCTCGGGAAATGTGGCCTAAAAAAAGCGCTGTTTGTTCTGGTTGAATTCAGAACAGCTGCATTTTGGCAGCTGGGGAGGATGAGCCAAAAAAAACCCCACAGAGTTAGCATGGAAAAACAGAGATGATGTGAAGCAGCAGCAGCAGGTACAGCAGTCACAGGGAGAGGAGATGAAGAGAACAAAGAGGAACGGAAAGAGAGTCAAAACGACAGCGATAAGGAGCGCGGGAATGAGGCTTTTACAGTAAAACGGTGCCTGTGGAGAAAAATCACCATTAACCTTGTTAAAGGCTGATCTGAAAACACGCCTGCTTTACCAGACTGTAGAGCAGACAGTATTACTTTCTCTCTCTCTGAATCCACAGCCTTCTCCAAATCTCCCCCAGATTTCCAATTGCTTTCACTTGTAGTCGTGCCAGATAAACGGAATCTATTGGATCAGGCTGATTTCACGGCTGCACCCGCGCACATGGCGGCTTCTGTGGCCCACTCTCTGAGCTGAGGCTTTTTTTTTTTTTTTCCCTCTTCTCCACACTCATATTTATGTTGGAAATTCACTTTCCTCCAAATTCCCACTCAGTGTTCAGCCCCAATAACACACCGAGTCTGAAGAAACCAGATGAAGACACAGCAATGGATTAAGTTAGCGTTACTTCCACACGGAATCACTGAATTGTGTCATTCGATCGTCGTTGACGGTAGAGTGCTGTGGGCTCTGATCCAAACTGAGTCATGGCGTTGGACTGTGTTTTGAGGGCTGAAGGACACTGCGTCATGGGAGCCAGAGAACAGATGGCGCACAGCCAGAACTCTGGGAAAAGAGAAATGTAAACAGCCATCTGGATTTTTACTCAAACAACTACATCTCGTCTAATTTGACACGCCGACACAGACACATATCCAGGCTGATAGACGCTGATGCATAATGCATGCGCACATCACCACAGGTAACACAACCGCAGTCTCAAGTGATCGTCGGACAGGCTGACCCAAACCAGATTAACACCCCCACATTTAGGATGAAAGATAAATGCACCTGGATTAACTGAGTTCTCAAACAATTTACAATGAGAGCGCCGGAAAACAAGTGGAGTACCAACTAAGGAAGTCAAGGAGACACCGACAGGGAAGGTGGAAGGAAGATAGAGGATCATGGCTCGCTCTCTGACAGACAGTCCAAAGCAGAGTGGATGTCTGTCTGATTCAGCAGTATTCTGGCAGAGGGAAGAAGATGATGATGACGAAGGGCCCCAGGGGTGGCTGGTGGTGGTGATAGTTTTGCCCATCTCGTTAGCTCTGCCTCATTTCATTATGTAATCCTGCCGTCTGTTTCAGGGTGCTGGTGGACACAAACCACAGCTCCAACCGTTGGTATTTGTGGACGAAGCATGTGTTCATACTTTAAATCGTGCAGCAGCACACTGATGATTATTGAGGGCCATTTGGTGTGTTGATTAATGACAGATGTAGCCTAAGCATTAACATGCGTAAGGCTGGGATGTAAATGGACAGGGAGGTGGATCAGGGTGGTTTTTTTTGCTCCTTTAAAGACGATCATCTATTTTTAATCCCCTTTTGGAAGTAGGTTTGCTATCGGCTTTGGTCAGATGGACAGGAGGGCTAACGTTACCCTACCCGGCTCAATGGACTGGCTGCAGAGTGACTCCTCATTCTACCAGTCACTTTATTCTTAGACTCTGTGGGAAACTGTGGGCCGTCTCACTGACACAATAGATGAGTCATCACAAAATTAGACACAGTGCTAGATTTCACATTGGTAAATTTTCCCCCCCACATATAAATTTGACAATTATGACGAGTCTCAGTCAACAAAAGGTGTCCATAAAAGTGGCTACAGTGCGTTCCTTCATTTTCTTACTCCTGTACATAAGATCAGTGCCTGAGATGAGACTGTTTTGATTGTTCGATACAATATTTGATAGGACTTCAATCTTTGAAATGTTAAATTATCATTCATCACATTTATTTAATACATAATACAGTGAAGAACAAGAAGAAAAGATCTTTATTTGTTGAACATTGATCAAGAGGATACCCAAAGGTATAAAAGTGAAGGAAGTCGAGGCCCTTTGACAGTCATACATCTGCTGAACCAAAAGCTCTCAGAAAAACTAAAGCGTCCCGTTGAACAGCTGAGGGATGAATTGTAATGGGACACGCATACATGCTAAAACCAATCCACATTACAACCGGCCCATCACTTAACGGAGACTTGTAAAACATACTTGGTATTCATAACTCTTTCAATATTTAGGCTATATACACTGAACGGATGTACAACTTTGAAATACTGCATTCTGTGGTCCTGTTGATATAATAAAACTTTGATTTCTCATCACTTACTCTCCCGACGTTGAAGGTAAAATCATGCTACGCTAAAATTCCAGCTTTGTGGGAGTGTCTTATTTCTCTGCTCAAGAGGAAACTGAGCGACGTTGAAAATAAGCTTTGAAGACAAAAACAGAATCATTTGACACGAAGAACCCCCCCCCCTTGGTTTCAAATTCACCTCTGCTCGCTCCGTCTGACGCTAGTGTTTAACTCAAGCGGCTCATCAGTCGTCAGGGAGGAGTTTCATCGTGTTTCTGTGAAGGAGTGCACCAAGAACAAAACAGTACAGAAGTGTATTTAAAATTCTAAAAGTCATGCAATCAGCGTGCCAATTAAATAAAATAAAATTACAACAGCGATGTGCCTCATTTTGAATGTCCAAATATTCCTTAAATGACAAGTCAAATCAAAACATTTTAAAAAGTGAAAGCAGTAACACCACAATTCATTTACAGACATACCCGTACATACAGTTACACTGGGTGTTCCGACGGCTACGGCACGGTGAGCAAAAGTATCTCGAATCTTTCAAAAGCTGAAAACAAAAAACTGTGCATCATTGTCAAGAGGGTGGAAAAGCTGCTGGACTCTGTGCGTCTTAACAAAAACTGATTACAGTGACTTGGGTGCTGACATTCTTCCTTACGGGTTTCTGAGGATCGCTGTTGGACTTGGGAGCTCATGGATACCATGTATAACTGAGGCAGAGAGAGACGCTCCTTGTTCTGCCGCTGCTACAAAGTTACCCGGATGTTCAGAGGCGACGGCATTCTTTGCCCACAGCAGAATATTGGAAGTGCAAAACCCATTTTTGTAATTACAACGCTGAAATCCATGTGGACACTCAAAGTCAATTCAAACAAAGAAAAAATAAAAAACATGCATCACACAAACGTCTACTCGCCAGCTAACAATGCATGTACTCGTGTGTCAAGAATGGTCCACCAGTGATAACATGACGTCACCTGCTTGGGAGAATTCAGGGATTTGGATAAACAAGGCTCTATGGTGAATGTCAGAGTTGAGGCACATGCATCTCTTGCATATTTGTCCCGGAGGAAGGTGATAACGTGTCCATAAATATTCCCATTTGGGGCTACAGCATCTCCACATAGTTTTCAGGGATGAGGCCCCTCTTTCCCTCCAGCTCGCCCTCCAGCCAGCCCGGCTCTCTCGACTGGGACACTGCGGGAGAGGACACAGCGTCACCAGGGGGGGGGGAGGACAACAGCACAGGGAGGGTAAAGGGTGGGGGACACACACAGGACAAAGGGCCCTCCCGTGAGTATACAGCATGTGTCAGAGCGAACAGAGCACCGGTCTGAAGCGGAGATACAGTAATTATGTGCTGACACTAAACTCCACCGTGTCTACTGTATATTTCAAGTTCAGGTTTCCGCGTCCTACTTTTCTTAAACAAATGTCCCCCTGAGCTTAACCTCAGGAAGCAAAACAGAGCTGTTCATTATGAGAGACGTGTCAGAGAAGCCTTCACAAAATACTCCCAGGATTCTTCATTTGCCTCCAAAGTGAGCCAATTTAAGATTTTGAGTGCACTTGCAAGTCAGCAATTGCATAGATACATTGTCAGTGAGACCGTCTAAGGCCAAATCAAGACGTGAACTTATTCATTACTTTTTTTGTTTGTCATAACACGTCTCAGCCGGCCTCGGGACACAAAGAAATGTGTTTACCGACTCTAGTGCTCTTCTGTGTCCATGGAACACAAAATGAACAAGGAACTTAAAAGCCCAAACTATCCTGTAGGTGTGATCAAAAGCAGGATTTGAACCGGCTTTGAATCCCAAAATTGACTGACAGGTCCTCTATACGAAGGCTCCGACTCGTTCTGCATTATTAATGCTTTCCAAAGCTGTTAGAAGAGTTTTAACCCTCCACCCCTACCCTCAGTACAATAACAAACTGCTATGCAATCATTCTTACTGCAATGTTTTAGGATATTTATCATCAGATGTATTTTCATTCGTCAATGAATAATGAAGCCTATCCCAAGAGGGAAGGATGAACTTGATCTCATTGTACTATTTCTAATAAGCAACTAAAAACATTAGAACTGGTGTTTTATCTTTACGTGTGTATTGTACACATTCACACTGAAGAAACTCTACGTTTGGTCGGTGTATGACTGAGTATATCACGTGTACATTTTATGACACAATATAAAGTGAACTTAACTAAACTCACAGAAAGAAAAGTAAGTACAGACTGCCCCTTTAAGAAAGTAAAAGTTGTCCTTTCAGTTTTAAGGGTCAGGAAGCATCGACATATGTTGATTTGTTTCTTTTGACAAAGTGTATGTACAGGGGCTTGCTCAAATATTCAGACCTCTTGACCTTTTTGCACATTAGTTATGCACACAGCTCAGACAAAAAAATGAAATAACAAATGCATTTAGAAATAACTGAATAGCGCGGCAAAATATGCAAAATGTCAAGGGGTCCTCAAGATACTGCAGACGTTAAGTGAAGAACAGCCGCACCGTGTAACATTTATGCAACATGTCGGTCGCTTCATTGGAAGCCTAAGTGTTGACGGACAGACAGAACACAATAAAACGACTTCAACTCCCCAAACTCTGCAGCAACTGGATATTTAAGCGGAGATCCAAATGAAACGAACATCATTCAGTGATTCAAAACAGTTACGCACAAAGTTGCATTTCAGAGTAAGAGAATGGCCTTTAGAACCTCATCTAATTCAGTTATTTAAAATATGATGCTTCATTCATTTTGTTTATTATTCTTCAGATAACACAAGTTCAAATTCATGATTTGGAAATCCACTCAAATAAATTGTTGCCATTGTAGGAGTTTATCCCGACATGAACTCTTTCAACCAACGATGAAACATTGATGGCTTTCATGTGCAGGCATCAAAACAGGAAATAGTGTACGTACAGGTGATAGAAATGTGATTACGTTGATGTTTCAGTCCTCTAATCCATATCTAGTAATGGCAGTTGTCCGATTTTGATGTTTAGATCATTACATCTTTGATTGAGGACGGTTATATCTGCAGGACAGTGGAGGTTGAAAGCATCAAAAAAAAAAAGAAGAATGGATTGCAGCTTTAAAGCAGAAAGAAAAAACAGCCAATGAACTGAAATGCATTGTGGGATCTTATCAAAGACATCCCCACATGTTTCCCAGTGAAGACTATAGCATTTCTAGTCTCTGTCTCACAAAAAAAGGCAAAAATAAAAAAAAAGAACTACAAAATCCTCATTTCCTCTGAGAGTGATTAAAGCTCAGTCGAGCCTCTTCCAGACACACTGAGGAGCAAATCTGTGCCTCCTGCCTCCCCCCCCTCCCCCGTCCTCCTTCTCCTCGTCTCATCTCTCTCTGTTCGATTGAAGATCAGATTGGGTGTTTCGGTTTTTCCTCCAAATCCAATATGCCAGGGCTGGTTCTAAGTGAGCGACTGGTGTAGGAGATAACACTTACCGGCGTTGAATATTGCGCCGACCTGGAAGGAGAGCTCAGAGTCGTGCTCAGCCTCACATGGGAACACTGCCTTGGCTTTCCTGCTGGTGACACTGAAAAATGAAGGCAATCAGTGAGCTGGCGGAGCTTTGGGGAGGATTACCGCACAGTTCAATCTGGGCCCGGGGCCTGCTCGTTCATTCACTCACTAGCCTGAAACAGCAGAAATGGGCCAGGCTGGAACATAAGCAAAAGTACTAAGAGAGGAGCGGGGCCACTACACACTCGTGTCTTGCCCCGTCTCCAGTCTAGACTAGCGAGCGAGTCAGAACAGACCCATGTGCACCCGTGTGCGTGCACAAACACAATGAGATGCAGCGCTGTTTGTAGCAGGTTTTGTACAGCCGAAAAAAAAGGCAGGCACACATCGGGTCCGCGAAGCAGACGACCAACTCTGGTGAGATAATTAAAAAGTGGCGAGGGGATTCGAAAGTAGGTTTGCACACAAACAGAGGTGGAATACACAATTGAGTCCACGGTGCTTCAAGCTTTTAAATTCACATGTGTCAGCTCGGAAGCTGCATTTTAAATCAGCTTGATGTAAAGGGGGCGCCGTCAAAGAGACCGTATTCATCGCGCTGAAAACGTTAGTAAAAAGGCCTATTTATGCAATTGCACTGCGGAAAACATAAAAAAAACCCCGTTTCCACAGAAAAGGTTGTTTTGCTCACCATTGCGAGCCGTTATCTCGAATGCCAGCGACATTACCATGGAGAAATTGTGCTTTCAACACACGAAGCCCTGATAAATATTTCATATTCTTTCTGCAGAGCAGCAACAATGTAGGATGAGAGAGGAGAATAGAGGATATACAAACTGAAAAAAAAAAAAAAAAAAGAAGTTTGTGGTCACAGAGTTGTCAATACAACAATGTTCAGAGTTTTTGAATTCAGATTTGTAAAAATGCACTCTCGTGGAACCGCATTTGGAAGAAAAAAAACGAGGATTTGAATTTCTATGAAAAGTAACATTAATGGATTGCCCACAGAATGACCGAGCTGTTTACAATTTTTCTGGGTAACATCTGAAAGCACTGACAATGAATTCATCACTTGGTCTCAAGGAAGCACAGCAATAGATCAGTATAAGGGGCAGACTGTACACACAGCCCATCCAGTTTTCTCAGACACCTCTGTGTGTATCTGGGGTTTGACTGAAAGGAGAGAAGGTTGCTGCTATAGCCCAGACTTTGTATTAAGACCCCTCAAACCAAATCAAAGGCTGGTGAATATATGAAAAATGTAGGGGAAAATACTGAAGTGCAAGGCTGCAAGAAAGATAGACGAGTGAGGGAGTTGGTGATTCTGTTGGGTGAACATGCAGGATAAGACGAGCGAGCGAGTGAAAACAGAGAGTGAATGAATCCCGGGCTGTGATATTCAGCCAATACGCGAGTGTGAAAAAAAGACGACGACACCAAACGGAGACAAAGACAGGAGAAAAAGTAGTCCACTGCAATTAAGAAATCCAGTTGGGAGGAAAAGGGAACCCCGTCTTACCTCTCCTCTGGCTTTTCTTCGTCAGAGGCAGCGGTGGTGGAAGCAGGTTGGCTCTCTCTTGAGGCTCCTGCTCTGGGGGCCCTGCAGATAAAAACAAGAACCACACGACATTTAGTCACCACGGATCCGACGGCGTTGTCTATTGACTGAAAACGTGGCGTATCCGCCCTGAAGACTCAACTACCACGACGTCCTTCAGCTAGAGAAATGAGGAAGACACACAGGAGGCAGTGAAGATGTGGCGTCGTGTTAAAACATGTTGGACCTGGAGGGTTTCCAGCAAAGCGGACATGGTGAGACGTTCACCACGACCAACAGATAACTGTGCTCTCCTGCAGCGCTAGATTGTTCACTACTGGTAGCAGCTACTGTAAGCGGTGATATCAGAGCAACAGGTGAGATAAACTGAGCCACCTGTTGTTATGGAGACAAGGCGAGAACACATTTCTACACCAATCTAGAGCTTCAAAGCATACGTCACAAGCTTCATCTTAAATAGCTGCCGCCGCATGTTCCGTCACGTCTGTCATATTCAGGTCAAAACAAATGTAAGAGGGATGAAATCATTGCAAAATCCATATTAACCTGAAAGGAAGTCATCAAGAGAAACTTTGAAATATCTATCGGGAAGTCTGAAATTTTAAATTCATGCTTCATGTATCAACTTCCTGTGATCCATATCTCAAGGCAACAAGTAAGCTCAGCAGGCTCAACCCCGACCCGTCAACTCGCCGAAAGTAAATTCTCAGTATTCTCAGTGTGCATCGCTCGTTCTGAATTAACTCCCTATCAGTCAATGCAGATTATTTCAAACAGTCATGAATTCTGGAGGAATATTCACATATGGAGCAGTTTGTGTTTCTGTTCAGAGAACAGACAAAAGTAGACTTAAGTAATTCAAACCTGGGTGAAGAGTGACATCAAAAGAACACAACAATTACACTTTTGTTCCTTGAAATTGAAGACATTAAAACCATGTTGACAGATAAAAGATGAGTGTTCTGGAGGCTTATGACAACCCACTTTACGTCGATTATTGTTGTCACCCATACATGTACGTTCAGTTCCTACAGGTATGTTTATAACTCTGTATGTGTGAAGTCAACATAAGCCTCATCTCCTACAGTAGTAGCTGTGCTTTGCACTGGCTGGTATCAGTGCCAACGATTTCATGGTGGACCTACAGGATGGAGGTAGGGGGTCCTGGTAAAGGCAGAGAGGAGCAGGAGTCTAAGCCAGGCATCCCTCTGTGTTCCATGCCTGCCCCGGGGCCAGTGCTAATACAGTACATAATGAGCAAATTGCTCCTAGCTGCCGCTCCCATAGAGACATTAATAAAGGCAATTAGAGGAAGCAGCTGGGGAGGAGCTGGAGGTTGGGAGGATGTTGTGCGTAGCGGTTACGTTGGCACTGGGGGAAGAGCGAGAGCGAAGGCGGCCTCAAGGGGGAACATGGTAGAGGATCTTATGTGGACATAGGTGAGCACTCGGCACTGGGCTCACGCTTCTGCATCACCTCCCTCCCTCCATTTCTCCCCCTGCCTCGCGCTCAGTGGGCTTGTCCATCCCCAGCGGTGGCTGTTTTGTTCGGGTCTGGCCTGACTGTGCGTGATTTATAGCTCTGCAGCAGTGTGGGGGCCACTGTGGTGCTCAGCTGCTTCCACATCAGCATGGGGGGAGATAGCGCGCTGCAGTGCAGCAAATCCACTCATTAACCTGGGCCCAGGCACAACCACTGTCTGCCTGGGTCACAGCCAAGAGAGGGGAGAGGAGAGGAGCGCCGACACTTCACCCACCTGCAGGTGAACCGACTCAGATACATGCAAAACCCCCGACGACCATACAATCAAACACACACACAGTTAGGAAAAGTTGACACATCTAACTGCTTATTTCTGTTGAGAGAGGATTAAACAGATATTTGAAGATCGACATCTGAATAATTGCAGAATAAACAGTGAGGGAGAATCAGTGAATGCCACATGGCTGCCCTAGAAACTTGCTAAATGTACCAGAGGTAAATGGATTCATCCCAAAATTGCTTTCACAATTATAGCTAAGCCAAACCGGGGGAAATCGTTTGCCATTTCTCTTCAACAAAAATAGCATCGAGCTTTGAATTGCTCATCCTTTGTTTTCACCCATCACAGGCCTAGCTAAGCTTCTTCTACAAACATGATTAAATACAGTAAATGGGACTCACGTGAAAATGCGCTGTATGTGAGGCTCTCGAGATGTTTGTAACACGTTTTGAAGAATATTAAGTTGTGAAGATTTCTTTTTGAGGAATATAGAACAATTATAATTGGTATTAAAATGGATATAATTATACATCAGTGTATCCAAAGTATCGAACAACATAGAATTCCAAAGCGTAGTGCAACTGGAGGTCATTTGGTTTGCTATTTCAACCATCGGGGCTATCACACATCATCTCACGCTGCCAGGTTAGTAGCAGGGAGAAATTCATCAACAAGCGAGGGACTGCTGCTTCTCATTACTGCAGGAATTTCACCCTGCAGCATCCAGGCCTCGTTGATCCTGGCGCGCCGCTAACGGCGGGATGAGCTGGGCTATCGCCTGTCTTTCGACTTAAGACAGAAGGCCAGCGGTGGGATTTAGCGGTGTTTCTAGTAGAAAGTGGGATCAAGCCGACAGCCGAGCTGCGCGCCGAGCCACCGCCAGTTTGGGTGGGCAGGAAATGAGCTCTGATCCACCATTTTATGATCCACAGCTGTCTGCCAGCGAGACGGCATGGAGGCCTGAAGGTATAGGGCAGGAGCGAGAGGAAGGAAAAGCGACCCAAAAAAAATAAAAAATGGAACCTCATTGGGCAGGACTTGAGGCAACAGCACCACTGGGAGAAGCTGTGACTGAATTTAGGGAGAAGAGGAGAAATGAGGCAAGACATCGAAAAAGACGGAGATGATAAATCATGCCACAGTCCACAAAAGAGTCATTGCACGATATAGTGAGTCAGGACGCACGTGTATGACCTGGCAGATTTTGCTGCAGCTATCCTGCAGGGAACAGACGGAAAGAAAATACTGTTTTCCAGGTGCACTTCTGAACACACCAGAGTGCAGATAATACACTTCTGAGAGCGGCTGGAAGTACTCTTAGCAGTCGCCTTCCCGACAGCTCTTTTTGGCAAGGACCGAAGCCGAATCCCTGGCTTCCAGGCCAGAGAGGTGCTGTGCCAACAGGTCTCCACCATCTCACATGCTAAGATTTATGAGTGAACAAAGCCAGGGCGACACCCTGTGACATATGGCGCAAGTCTTCATAAAGGGACAGGGGCTGTGGCTATAAGGGTAAACAAGATGAATATATCCCCAATGTCAATACGATTTGCACGGCCAACGCACAGCCACCTGTCTCCCAAACAAGTAAGAGCCGAGATTTACGACCTCCTCCTGGTTGCTCCTTCCGTCCTCCAACATGATGCCACATATGTGGGAAAGTGCAAAAAAATACCCGCAGGAGAGAGAAAAAAAAAGGAGTTGGTTACATAAGTACGAGAACCGTGTCTATCTAACCCTGCAACTTAGAGAAAACACTTAGTACGCACATGCCTACACACACACACACACACACACACACACACACACACACAGGTGGGCACGTGTACCCACATAGGTCACAGTGAGAATCACGTTGTCCTCTGTCAAGTTGTGAGGTGGATTCGTTTTTATTTTACAGCTCTTTTCCGCTGATGGAAAATGAGAAGGGGACAGTGAATGAGGAAAAAGTCGATTTCAAGGTGAATCTGTAGACATGACACAGCAGCACAACCCAATAATTCATCTCCGACATCAGCATTCAAGGCAAGTCATGGGCTGGAAAAACAACAAAAAGGACCAAGGACTTGGCAGAGAGAGAGAGAGAGCGAGAGAGAGAGCGAGAGAGAGAGAGAGATGTTTAATTTTTTGATTAACTCTAAACGATTCACAGGTGAATTGAGCTGCTTATTGGCTTCCTGGTTCTGAGTCAAAAATCAATGATTGTTTGTTAATGATAACAATAATAGTGACATGAATTCTCTTTTTTACCAAGGTGGAAAAAAAACAGAACTGTGTTGCAACTCCACAGTTCAGTGACGTGTAACTGCTACTATGATGCTATGTAGGAGTAAAATGTATTAAACTGGGCACAAGAGACAATATATTTTCAGGCTCTTTTTATGTGCGCTGATTTGTTAATATAGGAAGGATTTTCCTCATCATTCTATTCTGCTGCAATATGAAACATAACTGGGAGTTCAGGTCTTCATCAAAGTTACACAAAAATACAAATCAAACTAACTGTAAAATGTCCCTCGTGAGAATACCAACACTACTTTTAACACGACTACTGTTGGCTCACATAATCCCAATAATGATAATAATCCCATATTGATTTGGGACTTCAGCACAGTGAAGCGCTCACCTGGAGTTGCTGCCTGAGCTGAGGCTGGTGCTAAGTGGGACATGGTCACTCTTCTCTGCAGGCATCTCTGAGGCCGAGGCCGCCGACGACTGGGACGATACGGACTCGTTGCTGCCCATTGATGTCTCATCTGCAGCTAGACCGGATCCATCCCCCACTACTGACACTTGGATGAAAGAAAAAAATATATAGAGCTTGTTTTAATTACTTACATATTTTCTTTAATTGTATTCCACTGCAAAAGATCCCAGCTTGTGCCAGCTTACTGAGGATAGCTTGCCTGATAAAACAGCTGAATAATTTATCAATGCATAAGGCAACAATGCATCAACAGGGGATTTTATGAATCAGACTGCTGTCAAAACAGGCAAGACTTACAACCAAGTGTGTATTGTTCATGATCATAAACTTCTGCAGTCATAGACAGGAAACACGAGGGAGATCCAAGCTGTTTTATTTCAATTTTACTGTCAAGTAAAGATCCTGCTTTTGGGAGAAAGGCGAGGCACAGAGAAATTGTTAATGTTAAAAACAGGTTTTTTTCCCTCAGCAAACACATATTAAAGCATTTAAACCCAAAGCCCATATTTTATTGAGATTGCATTGAACTGCTGCTAGTCTTATGGCCAAATTATTATCAAATGTAATCACATTATTTATACATTCTAGATAGACCACAGATGCATGGCATCATTGGTTTATGTACTGTACAGTTTGAATATTGTATTTTGTTTAAACTGTGATTTTTTTTACCTGAAAGGAATGACACTCATTCATTTAAATGATTTGTACGTTCACACAGGTGTTGTCAGTTGTGGCCAACTAGACCTCAGCTCAGGTTTAAAGCCGGGTCGTGGAACTTTTGTCTTTCCCCTCTGGCAGTGAGATGAATCACACTGACGCTGTCGACATGCGCTCATGCCTGTAGGCGAGCTTGCCACTCGCTTGTTGTTGTTGTTTTTTACTTTAATGCTTCCTCTGGATCAAACCCAGAAACTTTTCTTGGACGCTTCTTAAAATGTCCTGCCGTACTTCTATTGCTGCGGCTCCGTCGCTATCATCTCGACCCTTCTTCCTGAACCCGTTAGCTCCGACCGGTTGAAGTAAAAGGTATAACTTCTGGTGCGCCACCGCGGGACAGTGGCCACAAATACCACAACTCCGGGAAAATACAGAGAGCTTTCCTACAACAGGAGGGAGATGTCAATCAAGCCCAGCAGTGAAAACACCTGTGTGGGTGGACCGTGGCCCTGTTCAATTTAGATGGTATGGTATTGTGCATGTTGGCTCACTGGAATGGCTTTTTCACACACCGTGGGTGTGCAGGGACTTTAATCATACGACACAGAGCATTTACAGACGTAATGTCTGCATTGCACTTTGCTCTATGAATTAGTTGTATGTCCTTTTGTAAAGCACTTGGGCGCTCTTGTTGGAAAACACATATTTTCCATAGTAATTATACAATAACAACGCATCTAATTAAAATGTGACTATAATGTGAAAGGGGTCACTTGTGGCGATGAACAGACATGATGAAAATGATCACCTAAATGTGCAGCTCCCATTGGCTTGAAGGAGCTTTAGTTCCAGCTCATTGTTTAGCTGTCCGGTCCACAACTTTACTGTTTTGGTTCACTCGTCGCATAGTTTTCGGTTGCTGGTTTCAGTGAAAACCAGCTGTTCACTACCTGCTCAGGGCCAAACAGCAAGACAGATAAACTAGCTGGTGAACAAAATGGAGCCTTTCGCAGCGGAAGTGGCAGACATGGTGGAGACCACAAACAGCTAAAATAAAGTCAATATTTGACATACATTTGCCATCTATACAGAAACACCATGATAAATGAATGATAAGTGTGCACCGTGCTGCTTGATGTGTAAATATAAGTTACGGTTCGGCAACACATTTGCCAGAAGCAAATCAATAACATATATACAACTGATCACCTCGTGAAAGATAAAAGAACACAAGTTAATTATTGTAACACTTCATGATACAAACTCGGATTGATGCACTTCCCTAGACATGGTATGTTGTCACATATGAATATACATCTCACAAGAAGACTGTCATGCATACAGTACATAACACTCTTCTCCTTCTCCCACTTAATCGTTTTAAAATTAGCTTTTAGCCGCTGAAGGCCGAGACAACTTACTTAAAAACAATTATGTGGGACTCGTATAAAAAACACCAGGGTTAAAAAAGGATTATGCCTTTCATCCCTGATATTAAAATACACGGCGCTAAAAGCTGGCACGACGGAGGAATAGAGAGGCAATCTGGTAAACAGATTGAGATTCATAGTGTATGGGGGGGGGGGGGGGGGGTTTGACTGGCGTTGGATCACAGATTGCTGAGGTCAGATTGTTTGGGTCCCCAGGTCACCTGATGCACAGGAGAATGCCCGTATCATTCTCATTTCATCAATTATCAGAGGAAACTGACATCAGTTTGAAGCATTTTAAAGAAATGAACACACAAAGGAAAACCTCTCCACACAGTCACACAGAGAGGAGGCGCCAGTGTGTCATCTGTGGACACTGCTACGGTTCACAGTGGTCACTAGGTAACAGACAGACTAACCATCAGTGAGTGAATTAACTCAAAGCCCAGCAGGACTCAAGTGTAAATACACTCAGATGCCAGTGTATTTGGTACAACTAGCCAAAACGACATTAATGCAGTTTAATACAACGGCCCTGCGTCACATCCAACCTTTTGAGAAGGGCACACTGTTCCGTTTCTGCTGAAACAGCTTCAGGGAGCTGTTGAGCTGTATTGCACTGTACAGAGAGGTGTTTCTGTTATTTCGCCCACCACTCTCATTGAAATAAATGAGGTGTAGCTAATATTCAACTGGCGACTGAGCTTATTTTGATAAGTAGTGCACAAAAGTTTCTCAGTTGAGATCTAAACAGAACACCTTGTGTACACAAATTAACAATTCATACATTTGAATTCCCCTAAATGTGTTCTCTCTATTTACTCTAAACAACTATGAGTGGGATTTGTGATACTCTCCACTGGTTGTACTACAAAAGACACTGTGGCAGATAGGAACACACTATTACAAAATAAAAGTTGTTGCGTCATAGATAACATAAACGAGATTGGGTTCACTACATGACAGCTGAATACAGTTTTCTTGTGGTGTTGCACTGAGATTATTTAATATACATTTAGCCTGTATTCAAGGTAACGTAGCTAGCTAGCTCGCCAGCTACCTACAGTTGCTACATCCATGAAAATAAGCCCTTTTCACAGCGGCACCTTTGACATGTCATAGAAGGGTAAACACAGGTATAATTGATAACATGTAATATGGTCCAGTTCAATGTTCCCTCTAAGCTGCGCGCTTGAGCAATCGCGCACTGCTCGCACATTCTCAGCGCACAAGAAAATCTATGCAGCGCATAAAATAAAATTCAACATAAACGTATTAATTAATATCTAATATTAGTCCTAATCTTATCTAATCAATTAAACCAATAATAATAATAATAATAATAATTTTGTTTTCTGTACTATTTTGCAACGTAACTCAGTGAGTGACAGGTGTCCAGCCAATGATACGATTCGGTTCACTTACGCTACGCAGCCAATCATAGCATTGACACTATTGCCCTGCCCATTCGCGCCGTGCAGGTTAGCTAGCTAACAACAGTGCGGCGGAGTTACGAGACGCAAATGCTAACCCCTTATCATGGCGAAACGAACGGGCAGCGACACATCCACTCACCAAGCCATTGGAAAAAAGAAATGTGGTTCTTTTAAGATGGAATGGCTGTCGGAGTATGTTCAAATAGAAGAACAAGCGGTGAAACTGGGTGAGATTTCTTCTTTTTCGAGGGGGAAGGGTCTACTCTGCAAAACATGCAGCGAAGCTAAAGTAGCAAATGAGTTTTCCGAGGGAAAAATGTGGACTGAATGGAAGTTGGACTACCTCAAGCGTCACATTCAGCAGAAAAAACTAAAACTAAAATCAAAACAGCATCCAGAAATCGTCTTGAAGTGGCACATTTGGACCAGCTGATGCGCATAAAGTCAAAGCAAGAAGCAGACGAATCCATCAACCTGGACAAAGTGTACAACCATTGGAGAAGTGAGAAGGACAGACGTGAAAAATAAGGTAAAATTTAAGTCAGATTTGTGCATATTCTCGTGACATTTATTAAGATTTTTTACTTATGGATATTAATCATTAAATTATGTTACTACTAGATCATTTATGGGTAGTAGAAATGATAATAAAAAACTGAGTAATTACATATTTTACAGACAGAGTTACAGGAATTTACACTGTATCACAAGCTACAGCACACGTCATTGTGCAAAATGTGAATGTTTTAATGTGAACAAAATGTTATGTCTGAAAGGTGTATATGTATCATTTCTTACAGAACAGGACCCTCACACAGGCCACAACAGGACCTCACACAGGCCAAAGCAGGACTCTTCCCATGGCCAAGCAAGACTCTCACATAAAACATACTACACATCTCATGAACAACAAGATTTTTGTCTTTTTCCTTTAAAGTTTGTCAAATCACTTATATTAAAAGTAAACTAGTGAAAATTGCTGCTGTAATTTGATTCTTTTAATAAGCCATGTAACTTGCTATGATCCAAGGTTTTGAACAGGTGTGATACTGGTGTGTGGCCACAGCGTGCACATCTGATGTTGCTCACAGTGGTCCTCAGTGTGCTCAGGGAGCTTGTGTGTATGCCCAGACACATGAAAAATTAGAGGGAACATTGGTCCAGTTCTATTTAGTGTGTGAAAAAGCCATTCCAGTGAGCCAACATGCACAATACCATACCATCTAAATGGAACAGGGCCATAATTAATGTTATCAATTACACCTGTGTGTCAAAATGGCTGTGAAAAGGGGCATATAGCTTTAAAAAATCCACATATATTAAAATTACGCTAACTGCTCCTAGCTATTGCTAGCTAGCTTCGGTTTCACCTGTCACCTGCTAATGACTGATTAGTAGGGCAAAAGAAAATACCCCCCTTCTGGAACAGGATGAAATAATGAAGCAAAAGAAAAAATAATAATTCATGCCGATTACCAGGATAATATACATTTCAATAACTAATCTTATTATATTTTTAAAAACATTTATTACGGGATAACAGGCCGTGCATGTTCTGTTCATTTGTGTACGCCAGTATTTCAAGAACAGATATAACAAGTTTGGGCAAACAATTTATTAATTTAAGAGCATAAATTACAAATATACGCTCACAAATTCACCCCCTGATAGCTGTTGGGCTCCGTAAATGAATAAATCAATGTTGGAGTAGCATTCTTTCTGGATCACTAAGGTAGTTTCGTTCTGCAAAAGCTTATTGCTGAGGTATCTTATAATGATCTTATCAGTCTTTTGTCTAACTCGGTTCCTGTAATATATTCAGAGGTGTGAAAATATACAGGCGCAGGTGTGCACGTCTCTTACCATTCTGAATGTCGAGGGCTTGTGGATTGTAGACGGCCAGGGGCCGATTCTGTCGACCCAGCTTCTTGGACTGCCTTGTGGGAGCAGAGAATACTGGGCCAGCAGGTGAAAGAGGGCACGACTCCGGAGCATCTGCAAAGATCTAAATACACAATGTGATTACAGTAAGTCTCTAGCAAGACTAAAAGCACAGTGCAGTTAAGAGTTGAGCAGCAGCAGCAGGAACAGCAGCAGCGTGTCCCCAACTGGCCTCACTTAGTTAACAGCTTTGGAAACTCACAGGCTTTATGTCGTGGTAGATTAATGGAAAAGGCCATTTGCAGCCACAGCATGTGCTCCTCGGGAGAGCCGAGCAGCTCATTGATTGGACCCTAATAACTGCATGTGAGAAGATTTTGTTTGTGCCAAAATAAACGAGAGCAGCTCCACATGTAACACAATCGCATCCCGTCCAGATATCTGGGTCTTGGTTAAGGTGACGTTTCTCCGCAGAGAAACTGACCCAGTCTCTGAAAGAGTGGAGAGTTAAATAAACAGGGTTTTGGACTCGAGGAGGGCCGGCCAACTGGCGCGGCCTGTTTACACCGGGCCGTGTTTACATATGAACTTCAGATGTGGAGTTAAAAGAGAATAGGGCTGCAGAGGAGAGGAAGTCTCAGCAGAGTCTCAGAAAGGATCACAGGCGAGGAGAGGAGGAAAGTAGGGAAGGAGGGAGGGGAGAGAGAGAGAGCGAGAGAGAGAGAGAGAGAGAGAGAGAGAGAGAGAGAGAGAGAGAGAGAGAGAGAGAGAGAGAGAGAGAGAGAGAGAGAAAGTGCCAGAGAAAGTGAGACAGTGTGAACGAGAGAGACAGACACAGAGGAGGGGGCTATTAGAGAGAAAGTTTGCAGGAGAAAGCAGATAGAAAACGTGAGAAATCTGATATGGCTGAGAGTTTCTGCTGCCTCCCTCTCTCTCTGCAGATGGAGGTGAATGTAAAACAGAGTCTACTGTTGGTATCTGGGGGTATCAACAGTCTGGAGTGGGACTAAGCTGTGAGAGAAGTTAATGCCTGCCTGCCTGCCTGTCTGCTCAACTTTCCCCCTGCTCTAACACGCTGTACTTTCCAAAATGCTCTTGCTGCAGCATTCTAACACTACATCCTTTATCACCTGGACGGTGTTGGATACCGCTGGGTAGTCTCCGAGACTAGCAGTATACACTGTGTTGTTTTAGCACATTCGTAGAGCCCGTTGGGTTTTGCCAAGCCTCTGTATTCTCCAACACCCCATTTTAGATTTGTGAGCTTGGGTGGAGCCATTATTCACAGCACACATCATATTTCATTTAATGAAGCTGGAGGAAAATAATACAAACAGAAAAACACTAAAAGCTCTTTGGTTTCATCTGATTCTAGGCAGAGTGCAGTGCTGCTCCAAAGAGATTAGAAGACTAATCTCAAACCTTTTTCTCTTGTGACACCGACAACTATCCCCCTTTGAGGCTTGACACCGATTAATGACATCCTGAGATTACACGATCCCGTGAACAGGTTATGAGACAACTCATCAGCAAAATAAATGTATTTAAGCAGCCAAAGGACCTTCCAAATTAAATCAAACATATCATAATCTACACAATAACCAACCTACTGAAAATGAACAGAATAGAATGTGTTTAATCCCAGTGAGAGCACTTGGGGCTCCCCCTATTGGCCAAATCAAAGATTCTAGATATTAGACTGCTGCCTTGCTCCTCTGTACCTTAACAACTGGGTGAAGGGTATGCTGTCCAACGGGTTTAAGTTAAACATGTCATTATCTGAGAAGTGTTTTCTGCTCATTATTTTGTAGAACAAGCAATAAACATAACACGCATGTATTTTCATTGATAGAACATTTGCTCAAAGAAGATGAATTTAAGGTGGAGTAGGCACAATTTGTATTGAGTATGCAGAAGTCTAAAACAGCCTTAAAAAGGGGACCTACATAAAAGAAGAGCTTCCTAAATGAGACTCTTACTCTGCCCAAAAGAAATTCTGGTGTCAGGCACAGTACAGTATGTGCACTTCTCTGCCAACAGCAAGTGCCAAATTGAAACTTAGAAAACACAACTTAGAAACATTGTAAGAAAGCGCAAAGTGCTGAGAGACCAAGACTAGCAAGCATTGGATATTTTGCTTTGCTTGCACATTTGTTATCCTTCAGTATCAAGTAATTACACGCCAACCAGGTAGATACACACAAAAGGTGCTGTGTGTCACCTCATTCAGATTTGACTTGGTGTCATGATTGTACCTTGTTTTGCCTAGGGCGCCAATTTTTTTAGTAAATAAGAGTTCTGGATGGCAAGTGGAAACACAATTATACGCACAATGTTGCACTGACAGAATAAATCATTAAAAGTGCAGTCAGTGCAGTAAAAATTGACCAATCAAAAACAGACATTTTGGGAGAAAATAGAACACAATGCAACGAAAAGACTTTTACTCTGTTTTTGTAGACATGGTACTAATTACTTACACTGGAAGTTATACTGCTATGATGACTGGACAGTATATGTTCAGTTTCAAGTGCATTACTTTGTGATAGTACAGTCCATACAGCCCTGCATATCTGGCAAATCCCAGTGTTGAGTGTTACCTTTTCATTGTGTTCAATGAGGATCTCCACCACAATGTTCTGGAACTTAAGATCCATGATGGCAGCGACGGTATCCTCCTGTGGCCTCATTAATGTGGGGCCAAACACCACGCCCAGGTTGGCCACGGTCATCAGATTCTGTTTACTGTGAGCCGCCACACTGAGGAAGATAACATCTCACATTACACACAGTTTACTCCAACTTACTAACTCAGCTTCACTGAAATGACTGCTCTACTGGATACAACAAAAACAAGTAAACACTTGACAGAAAAGGGGAAAGATTAAATACGAACAAAGAAAAACAGGGCAAAACTTGACTGAACTGTAACTGTTATGTATAGAGTGCTACAGGAATGACGTGCATTTTTAGGCCAACCAGGCGGCAACCTCCGGTTCTGCCGAGTGAAGCCAATGCACGTGTCTTAAAACGTGCATTCTCTCTACTGACCAGCAGGGGGCGACTCCTCCGGTTGCAAAAAGGAG
This sequence comes from Melanostigma gelatinosum, assembly GCF_949748355.1. Taxonomy (NCBI): domain Eukaryota; kingdom Metazoa; phylum Chordata; class Actinopteri; order Perciformes; family Zoarcidae; genus Melanostigma; species Melanostigma gelatinosum. The sequence continues at coordinate 19,953,971 of NC_136644.1, read as the reverse complement.
TCCGATTGTATGAAAGTCTATGAGAAATTGTAAACATGAGTTCATGCTCTCAATTGCTAGTTTCAAGTCTTCTTCAATACAGCATGATGTTCATTTGGTGAATGATGGTCCATTTAGAGAGTAAACTAGACCATAAATGCTTTAGGGCGGGCTTACTGTGGTTGACGGGTCACTGACGCTACCAGAGCCGAATTCGGCGTCTCTACGTAACTCCTCCTCATTGCAAATATGGTAACTAGCGTTCATTGTTTGCAAAAAAAGTCAAGATGGCGACGGCCAATTCGCCGAACTCCAGTCTTCCTAACGGCAATCCACAAACTAATGGCTGATGTCCCGATGACTACGCCCACTTCTTATATACAGTCTATGAGGCCAACACTGAAAGTTAGCATTGCACTAGTTAGCTAGACAAAAAGCCAATGGGACTTTCCATTGGATCATCAGAGAAAATAAACTTTGTGGCAAACAAACGTTTACTTACATGTTTTGTTCAGCAAGATACATTTGACAAATAATCACCACTTCTATGGATTTTGAAGCATGAATGCAATCGCCAGAAGCCACCAGTGAACGTTAACGGCTATAAACAAACTACAACACAGTCACGTGACTTCATTAAGTTGAAGGCGGACAAGTGAATAGCTTGATGACGCTTTGTAATCTCATTTAGTCACTTGTCAGCAAAAGCTTCAAAATTCATTATTTACTGGCATATTTGTATCGGAGAACAAAACGTTAAAATCTCATAAGCTTGTGTTAACCACAGATCTTATTTTAGGCATCTAACCAAAAACACATTCAAATAAACACTACCAACTTCACGTCGAGGGAACGGGAAGTGGAAAGATACTCAATTCCCCCGTTTTACGACTCATTCCTGCAGCACTCACATGCCATGAAGACAAAGTTTTTGAGCAAACAAGAAAATGAAGAACACACAGTGTCAAATGCTCCCTGAAGAAAAACACCCGACCTCCAGGTGTTCCCAGTGCAAACGGTGTAGATGAGGTGTTAAGCCACTTCTAGATGACAGCATCACTCATTTAATATTCAGTAAGGCACTTATCGTGCAAAATTGCTCCTCTGCTCTTTTCCCCCTAAATGTCAATGTTTCATTCGTCAAATTGAGATTTAATGTAATTATTTTTATGACGTTAAAACAGAGAAGTGGTGTTTTTACGTAAAGCGACTCACTGCTGCTAAAAAGCACGGCAGGTAACCTTTAAATATTTAGTGTTTCTTCCTATAATGCATCACTTCACAAGTCCAAAATGGCTCAAGAGAAACAATGAGATGTTGCCATCTTTAGGGATTACTCTGCCACGACATTTTGAGATTACAGAACTAAAAATGAGGGATTTCAGCACGTCTTATGACAGCAGTTAGCTTTAGCACAACCTCTTCAATCTAAACATGAAGTAGTCCTGCATGTACAGCTCACATCTATCTTTCCCTACAATGATTATAACATGAAATGAAGTATTTGTGCATCAAGACGTTTTTAAGTTACACACCTGCTATTAATGAAAAGGCTTTTAATATCAATTCCAACAACAACTGAGATTTGATGAAGAGGAACAATACGTCTTATTTAATGTCTTCTGGATTAGTTTTGCAACACCTTCAGCAGATGAAACTTTATCTTAGGAGGCCAAATATGTGGAGAGGAAAACCTTAATTTGAAGAGAAATTTATGCAGACAGGTGAAGAGATTTCACACTTAGAACATGATGATACGCAGCAGAGCAGCTGAGACAGTTTAAATAGCTTCAAAGGATGCCTTTGAAGACAAAAACATTGGTGACAACTCACATTTATAACATCTCTGAAACCATTTCAGATAGGAGTGTGAAATTCTGGCTTTGCTTCCTTCCCCCTGCAGGACATGCACACACGCCAACTTCAGAAAAATATTCAAGTCTCTCCAGTCTGGAGAATTTCACGCTGGATAATCCAAATTCAATTTCAATAGCGCTGCCTTTTTACCAGAGCCTGATTCCGCAGCGGGTTTCTATGAAATAAGATCCACCAGACTTTCACTGCCTCAGGGAAAGGGATTATTTACTTATCTTCAATTTGCTCATATTTAGTTCATTAAAAGCTTGCTGAGGTAAAACCTTGTAATGTTTGCTAACATTATTTCCAAAATCTCTCTTCCTATCTAATCTAACAAATGGAGTGATGCACAATAGTGGTCTATCCAGGGGTGTAATAGTAATCTCAAGAGAGGGCTTCATTTGAGAGGTCCATTTTATTTCCCTTCACTGGAAATAACAGTCTAAACAGGTACGTTAGGCTACAGTTCACCCGTAACAACTTTCAGTCATTTCAAAATGACTTAAGAAAAAGCAAAAAAACAAATGTTAAGAGATGTTAAGATGCTATCAGCAACACTTTTCTTAGCCATCAGTCACTGAGTAGACAGAGAGGAGATGGAGTGACAGCAGGGAAGGGGGAGTGAAGAGAGTGGGAGTGAAGGAGAGAGAGAGAAAAAAAGCATGTGGAGTGAGAACGAGGAGACAGACAGGAAGAGCAGAAAGAGAGAACTGAGAGAGAGAGAGGGGGTGGAGATTGGCTGAACTATGACCAAGGAACTATGAACACTCACTTGGCCAGATGCTTCATGAGCAGCCCGAGGACTTGTCGATTCCTCTCCGGTAGTTTGTGGACCAGGCGGTGGACGGCTTGGATGCGAGACTCTGGACTACCGCCCTCTGTTCAAAACACAGGAGCAGCCACGCACTTGCATTAAACTACAAGCATTTCACTGAACTCCTCAGGTGGCAAAGAGCCAACGTTACTGTACAACATTAGCAAACAGCAAATTCAAAGAGGTGTTGATGATGACGATACACGAGGTACACCGTTGATCTGGTACAGCACACCAAATGATAGTAATTCAGCAGAGTAATTGAACCTTCTACTACTTCAAAAGTCCTAACAAACTAATTGGACACATTCTTGAAAACAATCAAATGAGGAAAAAGTCAGTGGACCTTTAAGGACACAATGATCAGAGGCTATCACCTCAAGCGTAATGTTTGGAGGATGATACATTCCAGTTGAAATAAGCGAAGAAGTGACATATAGTCTGAAGCCTCCCAGGATTTGGCAGCGGGGACCACTATGCTGGCGAAGGGAGATAGCTTTACGTTACTGTCGCTACCGTATAAACGGGTTGTGTTAAAACCCCCAAAGATCATCTCTTAAACATTTCCTCACACATGGGCATCTGACCGCCCACACACAAACACACACACACACACACAAAACATCATTACTATGGGAACGACAAGGATTTCAACGTGGAAAAAGCTGCTTATGGATGCTGTCATCCATCAAAAAAATATATATATATTCATCGCTAATCCATTTTTTCCCCCTCGTTATGAGGGCATTGCGAGCGCCTGATACAAATGTCAACCTGATACAATTATAGCACTTGTTGTAATAGGATTCAATTTTGGCTTGCTTTAAAAAAAAACAACATTTAGCACATAAACGATGTTATGTGGGCGGAAAAAAAAAAGTGTCTTTTTTGCTGTTCAAGGTCACTCACTGGACCCTTTGAGGGCATGCAAATTACAGCATATTTATAATTTTAAAGCTTTTAGCTTTAACGGCTTATTTTGCCACAGGTAGAAGATGGACAGTAGGCTCACATGGAAAACAGTCTGAAATGTCAAAAAGGTTTGTCGGCTGAAAGGATTCTTCAAATCACATTTCCTCGCGAGAAACAGGGCGACGGTGTCTTCGGATTTTGGGAGTGCAAATTTCTGAAGACGAGTAAGAAGGCCTAAACGTACTGTATAGCATTAAACATTACACTTTTTAGAGATGCTTTAACAGTCTGAAGATGAGGACAGATCCTCATCAGCATTCAAGACACACTCAGACCAATAGCTTTCAGACTATGAATCCTTTACTTCAGAGGATTTTACCCACTTAAAATAATTGGTAAAAGGTTGACAAAAAGTTATTGAACTGGTTCTCATTTGACTGCGTATTTTCAATAACTCACTGAAGTAGAGGCAACTGAATGTCCATCTCTGATGCAACACATGTGTACACTGTCTTTACTCAGTGATGGTATAAGAGGAGGTCAAACTTACTTGCAAGGCTAATAAACTCTTTGTAAAGTCCATAGGTCATCAACGGCTCAGGAAGGCTCCTTCACAGAGAGAGAGAGGGAGAGAGAGAGAAGGGTTGGGTGGAGAAGTGAGAGCTGAATTGAGCGAGGGGGGGGGGGGGGGGGGGGCGGACAGAAATAGCCAGCACACTGTTTTATAGGGTCTGCACACAGCAATGATTAATGTGGCCGGGCCAGGGGATGGAATTAGATGGTGCACACGTTGAAATAACCAAGTTCATCTGAAGGTAGTTCCACACTGCAGCTGGCAAGTGGCCAAAGGTACTTAGCCTCAGAGGAAAGTGAGGAGATTGACCCTGCTTTATTTCAGCGGACTAGCCACAAAGTAAAAGACATGTCGGAGCAATGCTCAGCATGGTTTAATATAGCATAACAATGTGGATAAGCTAGTTTAGAGGGTGTTTTCCTGATTGAACACAGCGATCGTATCCTTAAAACCAGAGGAGACCGAGTGTGACAGAGTCTCACGTCCCGTTACAAACCGCTTCCTTGAAAGGGTCAAAGCTTAAAATCAGCCCATCACGACATGATCTTAACCCCTTTTAATAGGTCTGGTCGTTTACACCCTGATCAGAATACGTGATGGTGGATGATAGTCTAATCCCACCATGTTAAACAGCAGTGGACACATAGTTAACTGTAACTGAATAGAGCATTAACATCTTTGATGTTCTTATTTATTTTAAGTGTTAGCACTGTCAATTAAACTGCTACCAAATATTGGAAAAATAGCTGACAATTGTTTGATCATAGTCAATATTTTACTTTTTCAATGTGACATTTAGATCGGTTTATTTTCACAATCACATCTTACAGCAAAATGAACACGAATGAACACGATTTAACTGTGCCGGTTAAGATGTATTGTTTTCAATGTTTGTTTTTTAATGTGATTGTATTTTTCTAAGTTATATTAGCGTAGTTTCCCCCCATTCCTTTTGTAATTGTTTGTTTTGCCTGAGAGGTTCCGAGGAGGTGCATTGTATAGGTCTTGACCTCTCCTGTCAAATTTCAGATTTGTTTTCAAAATCTGGATTTCATGAAAGAAATCTTAAAAAAACAAAATAAGCGCATCTGATGGGCCGAAAAGCTTCTTGTGAGTATTTTTTACTGTTAATAAGGAAAACAGGCCAACCTCCAAACTTTCATTTTAATAAGCAAAGCCAACTGCACATGTTTACAAAAACAAATTGGCATTTAAATGAAAACTGCATCAGCTTCTTGCAACCAAACTACATTTTTAATCTTTGAACTTCACCCACTCTATCTGTCAACCAGGAAGGAGTTGGTGAATGTGGAACAGGCATACAGGAAGCAATGTGACCTCGCAAGAAGTTAATTATGCAGCTGCACTTTGCATAATTAAGTCATTTTATATAAAAGACAGACGAGGTTGGATTGAATGTTTCAAGTGAACAGAGCCTCCATCACATCCATCAACAGAAAGATATAGAAAGAAAATGTTTGATTAACCACCGGGGTTGTCTTAGGTCACAAGTGGATTTGCTTAGACACACAGCAACTCTGAATCAATTATGCACCAGGAGTCTCGTCACGGGCTCCGTTTGAATGCAGCAATACAAGGTTACGAAATTACGGAACTTAACTTGCACCTCAAAATTTGCTCAGGGGAAATATGAATTTGAATATATAACGTTGTGAGGGACAGGAAGAGTTAAACTGATCACAACAAATGTTTAGGAAATGATCAGCAAACTAACAATATCATCAATGCTCACCGGGTAGAAACTGATGATTTTAGGGCTATAAGTAAGGATTATTTGACTGTTTTGTCCATAAAATGTTTTACTTTCAAACAGTCAAATATTTCTTTTTTATGAGCCAATAGTCCAAAAGGTCCGACAATATTCAGTTTAAATCACATATGACAAAGAATCAGCAGAAAATGGTGAATATTTCACCACTTTTGCTTGAAAATAACTAAAACATTTACTCTATTATCAAATTAGTTGCCAGGTAATTTACTGTCAATCAAGTAATCGATTACTCGACAGCTTCATGGCTTACATGTGTGCATGCGTGTCTTTAACCCCACTGATCCTTACCTCAGATAAAGCTTCAGTGCACTCGTTACAGTCTTAACGTCCCAGTCCTCGCTGGTAGACAGATCCACCTCGTTGCTCTCCTCGTCTGAATTAAACACAATCACGAAACAGAAGTCTTAATGGAATATTAACACAACACACCAGCCAACTATTGGTTTTCACATTAAGCAGCCAAACGCTCCGTGTGGTTTTGTGGGCAGCCTAGGTATCAAAATATGTAACTTATGTAACTAGTAATAAGTCATATGAGGATAAAAGCAGTGCTACTGGCCTTTGGGGGTCGAGTCTAGTCTAGCCCCAGTGGATATGGAAGGAAGTTACAGCTTCTGTAGGCTGCTGGTTCTCTACTCATTACAAGTTGAATTAATCCCCCACTACTTCGCCAGCTCCACAAGGACTCCAGAGCTGTGTTTTGCTGAACATTGAGGTGGCACATTATCACGACAGTCACAAACTTAAGTGACCTCTGATGAATTACAGAGGATACGGAAGTGTAATGCGTCAGTAACGTGCACTGTACAGGGCTCAGGTCAACACACAGATGGTGGTAGCTGGTCTGTGTTACATGACATTTTTTTTTTAAATATTATTTCATCCGAGCACTGCAGCCAGGAGGACTGTGTGTTTCTCTGCCTGCTCTGTCCAATATCAACTTCTGAGAGCAAATGTTTTTGAAGAGCCTCTGCGAGTGTGTATGTGTTGAGATGAATGGGGTCTGCACAGCCTCTGTAGTCTGCTCTCTAGCACAAACAGGCTTGGACCTGGTGAGGCCAAGGACACAGAGGAAAGTGATTGGCAGTAGCGGTTGGAGTAGCATTGATTATGAGACGGCTGACCACAAAGCAGCAGCAAGTTCAAAGATGTAATTCTCTGTTATTTTACCTTCTCTGCATTAAGCCCTTGGGGACACAACTGTACCGTGTGGTGACTGTAGCATAGCGGCTAAACTTAGATTTGCAGCTCCCATGACATCCTCAGATGCAGAAATAACCCTTTTTGCCGTACAAATCCATTACGCAGGTCTGTTGAACTAGAAGCTCAAATGTGCTGACCGTCTTGCTTTTTCAAAACTAAGGAAAGGCGGAATGACAAACTGGTCGAATGAATGTGACATTAAGTCCAAGATGACCTTCACCAAATATTGATCTTAACCCAAATAAACAATGGGGTGTAGAAATCTTCACACTATCATCAGTGAAAGCATGTGTGACATGTGTGCTGTGGAAAAAATGATTGAAAACAATTCACAAGATGTTTTATCCAACAAAACTTTCTGCTGCAATCCGTATTGTTTGCCGTTTAACGTTTTAACAAATGTCTCCCGCTTGCACTAGTGAGGCACGCATCTGTATTTATGTGGTGGTGTAGCAGCAGCTAGCAGCACCATAAATTACATCTATAAAAAAAAGATCTATTGTTAAGGCTGATAGTGTCATAAAATATGACAACAGGCATTCGAAGTTTGATTGGAAAACCTCAATCAAAGCTTGAAATGTAAAATAAAATGACATTCAACAGGCCTTCAGCCCTATCCATAATGTTAACTCCTCTTATAGAGCGCAGAGCAAAGTCTTGGTGAGCTGGCATGCGGAGAACGGATATGCGGTTGGTCAGATCCAAGGAAAAGAGACGGCAAGCTGGCTTGTGATTAAGGATTTAAAATGCACCGTTGCTGATTGAAGGGGCTCAACAAGCAGACATGCCTCTCCACCAAAAACATCACTAAATGCACAGTAGGGCGCTGATTGATTACTTTTAGAACATCTTGGTTCTGATCGTAAATTATTTACAATCCCGTTAATATCGTTGGCTGTCGGAAAAAACAATTGGCGATCATCCCTTCAATTGTCGACATACGATCCAATCGCCAAATCGGCAAAACGCCTACTGTACGTGTCCGACACTCACGCCCACATCACACCCTGATTGGCCAGCAGAGCGGAAGTGAGTAAGGAGGCAGAGTTTGAACTTTTCTCTCCGTAGCTCCTTTCATTCCTTCTTTATGGAACTATTTCTGTTACATTTAATGGGAACTAAATGAGTGCAACACCATAAATGTCTTCCACAGGAAACCGTCTGGAAGTGATTGCTGCATTATTGCATCTCTCTCCTCTCTGCGGCGGCCAGCGTCTAGCTCCTCCTTCGTGTGTGGCCATTGGTTCTGTCTGAGCATAACCTGATTTGCCTTGCGACCTCTTGTGGGAGTCCGGACCCTCAGCCTGGAAACCACCGGCCCAGAGGGCCCAGGCTGACCCGGTCTGAACTGAACTCAAAGAGGCGAGCCCACCAGCCACAGAGTGAGGGGCATCACCGTGGGAAACTATGTTTCATGGAATTTTAGTGAACCAACAGCTTAAAGTCGTCAGGAGATCTAGTATTGAACTGATGTTATTTAACAAAAGTACAAAGCAACAAAATCATCCAAGCATCTGGTCAGCTCTGTGGAATAAAGCCACTATTGGTCACACATTTCTGCCTGAAAATGTGAAATGTATCGAGCAGTTCTTTGGAAACATCTCACAGCATTCCTCAAATTTGCCTCACTCTGCAAATATATCTATAGAACCAAGAAGTCTAACTCAGCAATGATAGCAATATCTGCCACTTAGTGTACAAGGGACAGGTCAGAGACAGAACGCAGCTCACTTCTTCTTCCGGTTATATTCTTGCCTGACATTGGATAGGGGCCGCTCTCTTTGTTTGTACTGTAATGTGATGGGAGACTCGTTTTCTACCACTCTGTCCTCTCCGATTGGACCGCGGCCATGTCGGTGGGTGAGCGATGAAAAGGAGGAGGAGTGGGAGGATACCAAGACTTTCTTAAGGGTTTAAAGCTCGCTTCACCCACTCACTGTGAACCGCTCTATGCAGGAAATGTTTGTGAATGTGTCGGTTCGTGTAGTAGTACTACCTCTGTCATTGCAGGGACAAAATAGAAGTTTTCTCGGCAGCTTAATGAAAACATCTTCTTCTATATGGTCAATCCGTGGCAAACATTAAAGTGCAAGCAATATCTGTATTTGTCCCTCGTTCACAATAATATGTGGAAGGTCCACCGCCCACAGACGGTTTTAAAGAAACTTCTTCGAATGCAGCAGCAGAGTGTTAATGGAGTCCACAGCATGAGTCGGCAGGTTGGGAGGCTGGAAGGCTTCGGAGAGGAAGCTGAGACAGGCTGACGGCTGCCTGAGTTTGTTGTTATTCTGAACACAGAGCTGAAAGTGAGCTGGTGTCTGCTGGAGACGGCAGGAAACCAGAGAGCAGACATGGAGCCATGGGAAGGACAGAGGACACGCTCTGTCGAAAAATGAGTTGAGTGAAAGGGATTCAAGACAAGTGCGCGGCATAAAGGAGGAAGACGACTGATAGCCTGCCACGAGCACATGAGAGGCGGATTTAGTGGTGTGTTAATGAAGCAAAAGCCCAAAACTGCAAGGACGTGGATGGGAGGGACCCTGTCTGGTTGTCTGGGGGATATAAAACCGAAATGAAGTGAGGAAAAGATTCACCCGGGCACTTGTTGCACATTAGAGAGACATGCTGCTGATAAGCTGAGTCATGGGCTGATTGTCGGTCACGATCTTATTAATATCGTCCCGACAGACACATCCATTACGTCAGCACATTCGGCTAACTGCGGGCGACCTCATATCCCAGAGATAGTGCAGTAGCATATGAATTAAAGTTTTAACTACATTCAACTCTCTATGCAATATGTATATTGAGAGCAGAAAGAAAATAACAGAATTCAACTTACCAATCATTAATGAGACGAGCTTCTGGACCTTGGAGCTTACCCCAACAACTCTGTACAGGCCTTGGTCATTAATACCTGAAAGCAACAATGAAACTACTTGTATTGCACTGCTCTTAATACGGTTGTAAAGTGCTTTACAGGGAAAAGAACACACAAAGCAGACAATAAATGGAAAGACAAACAAAAACAAACAAGAATAAGAACAGAAAATTACACACACACACACACACACACATACACACTACAACAACCCTGTAATTAGAAACTATACATCAGATACATGAATATGTCATTGGAATCTAACCAAGTAAGGTAGTTAACCCTTTGCATAAAGAGGGGGACTGGACCAAAATTAAAAGCAACTGAATAAGAAGTTGGCGCTACACACTGAAAGGCATTGGTATTAGCTGCAGTACATGCTGCCTGCAGTAGCTCCCAGTCAGCCTTTGGTTTCAATACTGGAGCAAGTCTGCCCCCTTGTGTAGAGATACCAAAACTGCACCTATGTTACAATTCACCATTTGTCATGTTCAGCATCCCCAAATGAATGAGTTTCTCTCAACTGAGCTTTTCTATATTTACGTATCTGAGGCTCACCTCTTGTCTCGATGGCGCTGATGGAGTTCTCCATGAAACTCAAACCCACATCATTCAGCTGGGCATCAACTGCAGATGGAAGAAGACAAATATTAATAAAAAGGGGGTGAAGCATTGCGCGCATGAAACTTTATATTACTTTACAGATACAAAGTCTGGTACAGCTCGATTGCTTACTTCCTCTTTCTTTAGAATACGTCGTCCCAAGATAGTATCCAGTCTAAAAAAATAAAATCTTTATGGCTTTTTAAAGTTCATAAAGTATACTTGAACATTGGGATACAACATAAAGTGCAGGTATGTGGAAGTTTATTACATTAAAAAGAAGAGTTTTCTATAAGATGGCAGTTAAACAGAATACAGTGGGGCTACATGACTCAAAGATGACACCGTGCAGGCGGCTGACTCACAGCTTCCTTCCCACCCATGGCCTGCATCCAGAACTTGTGGTCGTCCTCTGACATAGCCTGTACTGTCAGCACCGTGCCCGACCTGAAAGAGAGCCATACCACATCGGGTTTAGAGGTACAGTGCAGTAAGGAACTAGTCTGTGTCGATATAAAACATCAAACGAGCTCAGCAATCTTTCAGAGAAAAAGAAAAAACCTCCGTCAAGGGAACTTGCACCTTTCGATTTGCACAAAATACAAATATGAGTCATCCATGCAGGTTTATGAGACCTACCATCCCAATTAGATGGATGTGTGGACTCGAATTACCAAACTAAATATGTGGTATTGCTCTTCTATTAATACTACAGAATAAAATAGGCAGCGCAGAGTTAAGTTGAGGGACAAAATGAGATATACATTACAACACGGCACGGCAGGGAGTGACACATTCTCCTAGCTGTGTGTGTGTGTGTGTGTGTGTGTGTGTGTGTGAGGGCAGCTCTCCAACACACTGCTGTCCTGCCCTCAGCAATCCAAAACACACAGAGCAGCGAGCTGAACTAGGTGTGTGGAGCTGAGATCTTTAGCAGGATGTGGAATATCACAGCAGATAATCTATGCGCTCAGTGGCCGCCATGGACAAGACACATGAGAATATTTATATTAGAAATGTTCAACTACGAGCACCGTTATCATATCACATGTATCATGACAGTGTGTTTTGAGAAAAAGTGTTTGGCGAAGATGTACCGATCGGTTATGTCAAGTTCTAAGCAGAACCTCCGGTCCAACATGTCGGTCGTTTTGCGGAGACAGGATTTGAGTGTGACAGACTCCGTCTCACCCTGAACAAAAGAGAAAGACAAAAACTAATTGCAAAAAATAGCATTCTGAAAAAGTGAAAGATTACACAGTGGACAAAGTGGTTGAGATTTAATAAAGAAAATGACGTGGCATCAATAATCCACTGCTCTATGTGTTGTAGGACTACTCACAATCTTGCCACCAGATCGGTGGTCGAAGGTCACCATGTGCAGGATCTTCTGCTCTTTGACAAACGTGCTGTAGCGCTTCACCCAACTAGAACCAAAGGGAGGCGGCCCTGGAGAAGCAAGGGGGTGACACGGACATTCAACACTATTCACACAGCAGCAATCAGTAGTGCTTCACGCAGCAGCATACAGGGAAGACATAGTCATGTTTTAAATGTGGAAAAAACACTCTACTTCCACAGGAGTTGAAAGAAAGCGGTAAAAGACCCCTTCTGACCATGACATCGGACTTATGTTTCCCCGCAACAGTGTTTGTTATGAATAAGTGTAATGTGACACCTTTGGAATACATGGAGATCTTACTTTTTTCTTGTACGTAGAGGTAACCTTCACAGCTGATAGGGCTGGTCTGTCTGTATTCTTGAGGTGCCCCCCTGATCCTCTTCATTAGCTCGTACACCTCTGACCGCGCGCCCTCAAATCGACTCCTTGTCTGGAGGGGAAGGGGGAAGTAAACACACGCTCCAGGAAGTCACTTCCCGATGCTCAGTGATTAGTCAGCAAGACCTTCCTACTGAGAGGTCACGACATAACTTATGAGCTTCCCTTGGAAACGCCTTTATCTCCATGACATCGGATGAATAGTTGGTAGTAATCTAAAACTAAGAATGAAGCCAAGATAAGACTGTAATTACACTGAAGAATAAAGGGAGGAGCTGGTGGCCAAATCAAGACACAAAGGCAAGTAAATATTGGACTTGCATCCGACAGGTAGACAAAGAGAACTCCAATGGCCTACGATGCTGTTTTTAGCTTTAGTGGTTGTGTTCAGTAGGAAATGATCTTTAAACAGGTTAGCTACAAGAACTTGATAAGCTGATAGTATATCATGGTTTTGTTTCATGGGCCTTTCTGCCCTTTAGATGTCAACCTCTTTGTTTATTCACTCTGGCACACATGACGCTCAAGATGCTTTCTATTCTTTCGGTAGAACAAGAACACACAAATTTTAGACAAGCAATTGCTGTCATGCTCAGAATCATCCTTATGCACGCATAGTAAGAGCACATTCATATTTCTTACATTCTGAATATTGATCTGCAGTGCTCTTTTATAATGGTCAAAGTCATTGGCGAGCTCGAAGCCCTGGTGATAAAAGGTGAAGACGGTCTGAAAGAAGGCCAGCATCTAAAAAGATCACAACACAGGTACAAACAGATGTTGTTAAAAATCACTCATTGGTTAACTCCGTGCTTTTATTCATGTGACAGACGAGAAGCGGCAGTGCTGACGAGCCACCGCGGTGAGTCACTCACCGGCTCCACACACTCAAACTTCTTCCTCTCCTGGATCTCCTGCAGTTTGCACACATAGTCCAGTGACTCCTCCTGAAAGTGCAGCTTCATGGTTTCCACCTGGGTGTCTGCCTGCGGGGGCGGAGAACACACATCGTGATGATTATAGAGACGGACAGACGCACGCAAGCGAAGAAGAAACACTGGGATCTCTGTGACACAGTGGAATTTGGTATTATATTCTTACAAAAGGGGACATTGAAGGCAGTTCGGTCAATATCAAATACTGTTGATGTTCAAATAAAGTGCATTTACATAGCCCAGAATAACAAGTTTGTCTCAGAGGGCGGTTTGATCCGTACAACATACCACACCCTCTATCCTTATACTGCCGATTCAGAGAAAGAAAAGCCACACACACACACACACACACGGGGATAAATATAAACACAGTGCCACCCCACAGGCTGATATCCTTTCCTACTAAATATCAGCTGCTGATAAGTAATATTTTATATTCACATTGCGCTGCTTTTCATAAGATACACAAAAGTGTGACGCAGTGTTGATGAAGTTCATGACTCTTGCGGCTGTGAATGAATCACTGGGTCTATTTATTCAAGTCCGATAGAACTCATTGTTGGTAACAAAAGAGTCACCGAGAGCAGAACAGCCTGCAGCCATCATGTCAACAATTTCGAGTGTCCTCTCTCCGGTTGGTGTATACAACATATGGTTTACGCCTTAAATGGCTACAAGGACAAGAAGGCAGAAACATTGTTCAGTGAGAGGTTGCTAACTTCTCCACAATTTGAAAATGCCCATGCTATGGTACTGCAGCACGGATTGTTCCCCAAACTACAGCAACCGGTTTTGACCTCGTTATCACAGCACAAGTGAGCAACCATTTCCTTTCCCAACAAGCCAGGAAAACTGTTGCTGCGAGGCATGTTCGTGGAAACTCGCACGGTCCAACAGGCTTTGCAGCGAGGCTCTTCCCCCCCACGGCACCAAAGGCAAAAAAACCAAAAAAAAAACCAGGGGTTCTCAAACTACACAAAATACCCTTTCCATCCGTTTTGTAGTCATTATGAACCGCTATGTTCTGCATGTTACAAATGTGTCGGGAGAGTTCAGGCAGGGATAAATACCTCTTGTAGCTGTGGCTCTTTCTTCTTTGCTGACATATTGAGAAGCTTCTCCAGAGAGCTGTAGTACTTCTCCGTTTCTTTCTCATACCTCTTTCTTTGCGCCTTCAGAAGGAATAGAAGGAGAACAAAATACTAAATTATTCTTGGGTACAAAAGAATCAAAGCTGTGTGTGCAGTAAAATGATATGCTATTAGCATCCAACTGTAAACTCTTTGTAATCATTAGGGTACACCAAACACACAAACATAGCAACTAAGCACTTCAACATATTTTGGGAAGAGAAAGCATCATACATTACCCTTACTGTACCAAGATGGTCTTTCCTGAACTTCTCCAGGGGTTTCATTAAGGTTTCTGTGATGTTTTTCATCTAGACAGACACCATCACAAAGCCTTCATTATTGCTCAACTTAGTGACAAACCCCATTGATCTTTCATGTGACACAACAACATTTTCCAGTATTAAGCGTCTACTGACTCCACTGAAGGTTGGCTAGTAGTAAATTACATAACTGCAATGACATTCGTATTATTCTACAAGTATCTTTGTCTTCCAATAATGAACTCATGAAGTCACTGTGGTTTGTTTTCCTTCCTCTGGTGCTTCTGCTGTGCCTGCTGTAGGACATGTCTGTGCCTGCATGCCAATCCTGCTTCTCCTTACTTTGCACTGTGATGTCATCCCACTATGATAAGCAGTGTTGAGTAGTGTTTACCATTACGGCCTGAGCCAGGCGCTAAAACAGTCATCTAAGTCAGCTAGTGATGATGGGACCACTCCCTAACCTCAGACAGACAGACATTACAACACAGCGGCTGTTCATAGAAAGTTGCAAGCACGACATTGTGTATCTCAGTCCAGAGAAGTTGAATGTTTTAGATTTTTTCTTTTGAAAGGATTTTTCCAAACTATCACTGGCCATCAGTCGTCAAATGAGGAGCTTTGACAAAGTAGATCTATTCGGTTTTAACACTTTTAACACTTCAGGGTAGCAGTTTATAACCCACTGTAACCATTAAAATGACAGATCCTTTAGGAGTGTTGTACCATCTTTCACGTGGGATTTTTGTCATTTATAAATTAGCAACTTTAACGGCGCTGCCTGATGCAGAAACCAGTTTTATGGCGGTGTGTCATAAAGGGCTGTATTGCTGTGGACCTTGGTGCAGAAGCTTATGCGAGTCTTTCTCTGTATTTCAAGCTTGGCTGTGATAAAGTGGATCCTGTCCTCTCGGCAGCCACTCCCCCAGGCAAGTAGTGTGACAGTGGCTGTAAGACACAAGCACAACTGTTCGAACACTATCAATACATATATCCACCCACCGGGGAACTGGTTGCTCTGCCTGCTGGATGCAGTGGTTGTACTGTACGTCAGAGAAAATTATATTACGAGTGCCGGTCTGGTTCTCTGGCGGATGACCGAGTTCGACATTAATAGATGCAAGTACCAAATAAGGGCAGTAATAGGTGTAGGCTGGTTGGAAATGCACACAGTGCAAGCATACCCAGCACACACACACACAGGTATTTTCCCTGGCGTTCCAGCAAGTTCTGACTGGTTTTTCTCACCATCAGCTCTCTTTGGTCTTCGAGGTTCTTGAGGAATGAGGAGAACTCTTGCAAAGATTCATCTGAAGAAAAAAAAAAAATGAAAGAAAAATCTGACCGAATGCAATCTCTCTGCCTCACTCAAGCAGCTTAAAATACATTGTGGTTAATTAACAGCTGTTCCCACCACACACACACACACACACACACACACACACACACACACACACACACACACACACACACACACACACACACACACACACACACACACACACACACACACACACACACACACACACACACACACACACACACACACACACAGCTCTTAATTTGCTGGTAGAGAAAAAAACAGTGCATGTCTGCGTGGTGGTAACGGAACTAGTGGTTAGTTTCCATCACGTGAGGAGACAAAGTTGTGGTTTGTGACTTGGGGCGATCCAAAATAAATTGAATTGAAAAACCCCACACTTACCGATACATTTCTCATCATCGGTCTTCGCATCGCCGACGTACTCAAACTGAAACTCTCCCAGGCACTGGGCAAACTTTCGCTGTGCCAACCCAAGCTCTGAAAGAAAACGTGACAAACATGACAAAATAAAATAAAAGCTGTGCATCTAAAAAGGAGGCAGAATGCTTAATATGACTTCACTGTATGTTGATAGCACAATATCAGCCATCATGAAGAGTAGGTCTGCTGCAGCACACAGTTAACCACTTTGCAAACATCCTGTTTCTCTGCAGTCGGCTGCATCCTGTTGCACATCGAGCCCCAGCGTATCAGGAGGGTAGTTACCTCAGGTTAGCAAACGCCAGGAGAGCAAATGATACTCA
This sequence comes from Melanostigma gelatinosum, assembly GCF_949748355.1. Taxonomy (NCBI): domain Eukaryota; kingdom Metazoa; phylum Chordata; class Actinopteri; order Perciformes; family Zoarcidae; genus Melanostigma; species Melanostigma gelatinosum. The sequence goes on along the minus strand of NC_136644.1, from coordinate 19,937,181 downwards.
CTCACCTGTGTGCCAGTCACAGCTTACACAAATAAAGAGGGAAGAAATAGCATGACGATACCAACGTATTACCCAAATGCTGGACAGTACACCCTACAGTTGTTCAATATAGGCAAAATATCATGTTTATTTTTTAGTTGTCAAGATATTTGATCGTATTTAGCTTTTACAGCTTAAGTAACAGAAACAAAATGTAATGCCAGTCAGTCTTAAGCCTTCCTTAAAACTACCACTACATTAGTAACATGTTTGGGCTTTTACTGAAGCAAAGTCTATTCCTATTTGGTTTGTACCACACATCCCTACGTATTGCCAGAGCAATATGTAATTTGATGTGTGTAAATGAACATCGATACCAATGACATGCAAAATACAATTGCATTGCAGAAACCAACTAGGCCTAAATCTACAGGATAGGAAATCAATTTACATCCACTTAGGAGAGCCCTTAGATGGGCGACTACTCTCCGAAAAGCGCACACGGCCATGTAAACCCTGCATAAATGCTCCTAATGTCCGAAAGAAATGTATGATTTTGAGAGGTGGATCCATGCTGTTTAAGTCCACCCTCCACTACACCCATTGCACACCAGCAAACACAACAAACCAAATCTATTTCCAAGCAGTGAAGAGATTCCCCGAGGTGGGATCTCTGACCCATGGCCGTCCCCGAGGGAAACATGACAGAATGCGGCGAGGGTATTTTAAGACTGGAGCTGTGAGCGGTGCACCGAGGAAGCAGCGTCATCACATTGGGCAGATATCTGGGACTCTACGGGGAACAATCAACTCACATCTACACCACTGAGTAGAGCTCGTTCTCTGCTGAGCATCTAGTCCTGCTCATGAGCTGGCACAAAAAGGGCAAAGCTTCTGCCTCAATGATTTGTTTCAAAACAGCTTGAAATCCACAGCTGGTCGCTCTTCAGCTCAATCTCGGATCTTGACAATCCCAAAAGCACACGAGGAAATATGGGTAAGCAAACACCTGTGGCTGAAGGGATGCAAAGCAGACAATGGGACGGCTCGAGTATTACAGCGGCTACAATTGTTTGTTGAGTAGGTCTTAATATAGCACTTGGAGGAAATGTTCCTTCTTTACTTATGGGTGACGTAATTGTTGTTTTTAAGAAATTTAAAGCTTAAACTGACGCACTATTAAAACTACAAATCACGTACAGCTTTTGCACGGGGAATCTAGTGAATACACTCATGAAAGTAGGCAAAACAAAAGTATTCAGAACTTGTTCATTGGTCCCAATAACTCATTTCTTGGCTCGTGAACTTGTGCAAGACACCGCACAGACCTAACTTCAGATAATGAATCAAGAGTGGAGAGCTTCTACATGTGGCCACAGAGACACGGCCGCTGCACAAGTAACATTAAGAGACACACAGCAGCAGTAGAGAGCCTCAGGCAACACTTTAACGACAGCGTCGTAGTGACGTTTTTAAGAGGGAGCTGTATTATGGGATGTCTTGTTATGATCAGATGAATCCATTCGACAATAGCTTACAGTAGAAAAGTTAGATTATACACTTGTGTCAACCACATCAAATCATTGTGGAGCTCATATTAGCGACACACTGATCGTGCACTAAAAGATCGTCATGTTTCTGCCACAGAGGTGACTTCTAGCTGGTGTAAACACAACCTGATGAACGGCTACGCGGGAGGATTTAAGTGCGGGTTACGGGCGTTATTTTCAAAATAAAGGTATGGAGACAATAAGCCTGCCAGGTCATTATTTCTGGGAGCAAACACTTACTATATTGGACATTGCAATTTTCTTTGAAGTGACTGTAAATTCTAGATGGAATCCAAAACACACAGACGGCTAAAACCCAGACCACGGTGTGCACGTCCATAAAAGGTGATTCTGGTCATTCTGGTGTAGGCAACAGTCCCAAGCAGCACATGCAGTGACTGCAGACCAAACAAACAATCCTATATTAGTATGGTATATCACAGACTCTATAACATTATAAGTCCAGTCAGCAGGAGGGAGACTTATTTTTCATTGCCTCCAGCATCTTATACCCCTCCTAAATTTAAATTTGGTAGGCTGCATTAATGGCTGCATGAACTTAAGGCCTCTAGTGCTGACTGCACCACTATGAACAATATTTCACCACCGTTTGTGTTTTTACTGTCCACTTGTCAAAATCTATGTATCAAGGCTATTGTGAGATGCTGCTCTTGAGTAGTCTGGCAAACACTGACCACACCCTTCACCACCAATAAAGCCCTATTCAGTGCACTTTAAAAAAAAACAAATATCCACTTTTTTACTTCCTGTTTCAGCATGAAAACACCGTAGCTTTATCAGAATGGAAACCTCCACATAACAGGTGTTATTAGTGGTAACAGCATATTCAAACAATTACACTTTTAAGCAAACCCTGTATTAAACACATTTTATAGCTCATCACATTAGTGGTGACAAACTCAACACCTCCTCACCCTGCTGACTGCTAGAGCTTCTTTTGACACTTTTGGCCTCATGACTGAGGTAGAATACTACCAGCTTCCTTCAAGCTGAATTAATCAATAATTGTATAAAACCATTGGATCAGATGTCTTCATGCAATGCGAGCAGAGTCTCTTAAAGTGAGGAACCCACAGAGAATGATCACCAGCTCTACGGAGCATCTTAGCGTCTCTGAGCACAGTATTTGTTTTGGTTGACGTCCTCTACAATCATCTGCGTTGTTTCCGGTCATAGCTGCTGAAGATTTTGGAGAATTTAGACATTAAAGAGACAGATTTGTTGGAGCTCAAAACAGCTAAAAAGAAGGGGACATGTTGGACTTACAGTTGTTGGGTGGCCAGAAACACAACTCCAAATAAATACCAATGTTGCTCAGTGGCTGTTTGATGTGTAATTAAGCAACCGTTTGCTGTTTTCCATCACTATACCCCATCTTAGTGACATCCTTTAGAAAATATAACATGCACTTTAATTGCTGGAACTCAATAGTCTTTGTTTGCCCCTCGAATGATCCTTACATCCAGAGTTATCCAGGTTTCTGCAGTCTGCGGCTCTGTGCTTTGAAGCAGTCTGCCAGAGGAATGTGGGGAAGATGAGTCATCTCTTAAATCCCTGCTTTTATAAAACAAAAGTAATTTTAGAGGCTGTATATTTTATCAAAACACACATGAATGTGGAGTGGAAAGGCTGCTCCCCCAGATAGTAAAAACATGTTTTGGCAACATTACACTGAACCTTGGCACACCTTAACAAGGCCTCAACACATGACATTGTGTCTGATGTAAAGTCAGGGCAGTATCCAACCGCTCTGTGTTGTGAAAGATAATCAACAGCTGATGGTATTATGACAGTGACAATCAATGCCATTCAGAAATGCTTCAAGGTGTGATAAGAGTCCTTCAATGCATGCATTTAATAAGGTTTTTGAATGTTGCATTGCTTCACAGTATCATACTGTGTTTTCAATTAAACACAGTGTTTTCAATTATTTATTTTTTTTAAATACATTTTAGTGTTGCACGTTATGATAATCTTCAGGACATCTCAGCAAAAGGCACGGGTCACTGTGGACAATTAGTGTTCTCAAAGAACAGTGATGTCAAGGGATAGATTTGCGAGCTCTTTATTGGAGCCATATGTGAGCGTGGTGCACAGATCACACCCATCCACAATGTGATTACACAGGCTGCAATGCATGCTCAACTCGCTGCAGGGTGGACACTTAATATGAGAATATATGAGGCCAAGCTGTGTGGACTTCATTACATAAAGCATGAAGAATGACTGGTGTCCGGTTACATGAAGCTCCGGAGTTAAATCGACGGCAGGCAACATTCAGAGAAGGGAAAAAAAACATAAACAGCCGCAGCGTTCTTGTCCCTGTGCAGCGTCAATGGAAGTTAAAACAGCATTGATCAACTGGATACAATCAGGGGCGCAATAAACAAAAGTGTTGATATGAGAGGTTTGCAAAACAGATTGAGATGATAGCTGCTGTCCTGGAGGAAAGAAGTATCACAAGAAAGAAACACCACACACACACACACACACACACACACGGCAAAGGCTTCCCCTGCTTTTTGCCTTTTAAAGGAAGGCATTTCAGAGCAAACCTGGGAACCGTCAGAGTTGGCTAGTTTCTCTGCAGAAAGCCAGAGATCCCAGTCTACTGGCTTCACACAGAGCCCACCGTACATATATCTGATATTACAGGCCAGATTGTTCTGTAAACATGGGGAAAGAATGCCTACTTTATATATAATATAATAAATATAAACATCGTTCAGAGGAGGTGGGAAGAAAAACAAAGATGACACAATGGGGGAGGGCTCGGGTTACTATGGAGCACCACACACCAAAGCAGAGACTGCCAAAACAAGACAGCAACAAGGTAAAAATAAATAACTACAAGTATGTCAAATAATCCTTGACACCCACTTCCTCGCTTTTAGTTTAGTTTTAATATTCTAAAGCTAGTAAGTGCACCTTTGGGTTAAGATCAACATGACACTTTTACCGAAATACATCTGTTACTTGTAATAGTAAAGTAAAGTACATTCTGGACAGGCTGCAGGGCTGACACCTTCTACAGGACAGGGTTGTAATGACCGAAACCAAGTCATGAGCAAGACCAGATTCTATCAAGACCGAGACAAGACCAAGACTCTGAGGGGCTGAGACCAGGTCAAGACCAAGACCAGACTAGTTAGAGTCCCACGTTGCATAACACACTTACGTTGAAATGTGGAACATGCAAACCCGAGGCGCTCCTCAACTTGATCTGAAAGATCCACATTCCATTGAAACCACCCACAGAAAATGAAGATCCGTTCACCTCTTCTATTGCCATATATAAGTGAGAAATGTCTGAGAAACATCTGTATGAAATAATCAAACGGCATTGCTGAAGTGGATATGTACAACTCATTATTTACAGGTTCCAAAACCTTTGATTCAGTTGTAATTTAAATCGGCACTGACTTGGGATGACTACAGGAAACTGCTTCTCAAACAAGGACTAGCTTACCACTCTGTGTGTTTTCCTAAAATGTGTCCAATGTAAAGTAGTGTTTTTTTTAAATGAATGTGCTGCTGTGGGATTCATCTTTACATGCAATATAAAAATGTTCACGTCTGTCTGTCTCTTCCAACATTGTTTCCTTTATTACAGTCGTGCTGTAAAACGTCACATGCAGCACATTTCAGTTTGAAATTGTTCTTTCCACATATTAACAATTACCATAAACTATCTGAACTTGTTTTCCACTTAATGTATCGCAAAGCAGGAAAGCTTAAAATGACATGTTCTGCTCTTTCAGAAGTTTCTTCCAAAAACAAAGCAGAAAAAGTATGCGGCAGTCAGAGTTCAGCTGCTGAAGATGTCCACAGTGTATTCATCAGCTCCTGTTGCCGGGATGTTTGTTATGATTTCTACAGTCTCATCAGATGTGCCACTTAGGTCACAGCGTGCCTGGTGCAGCGTTTACATACTGGGCCTTTCCACAGTCCTTCCTGTTCCACTCTCCCATCTTTTCCAGTCCCAATCCCTGCTCCACACTCGCCTCCCACCTTTGCCCTTAACAAGGCCTGCCCCCCCCCCCCCCACCCCCCCCCCCCCAGATCCCTACCCACAAAGCATGCATGACTTCATTCATGACTTCCTGATCCTCAAAACAAGTCTGTAGGGCGAGGCTGCACTGAGCAGTATCCTGTCAATAATGAAAAAATTGGCTAATCAAAAACATATCAGCACCTGTTGGCAACAGGTTTCAGTTCATGATGTAACCGAAGTGCTTGAAACAATTCTCAACACTTTGTTTGCACCAAAAAAGGAGCCCCCCCCCCCCCAAAAAAAAAGCGGAGCGGTGCCATCAAGCATTCGTATTCATAGTAGGTCTTGTGCTCTCTGGAGTGAGAGATGAAAAAAAAAGCCTTCCTCCCACATCACTTCACCTCGTCTTGTGCTAATGCGGTTTTAATGAAAGATTGTGATGTGGCTCTTTTGGCAGAATCAGTGATGTAATTACAGAGAGAGAGCAGCACTGAGCCAAAGCACACCATGGCAGGCTGCTCTTAAACCTGTCTGCCAATGAAAAAAGGACCTTCACATGGCTGGGTTCATGGAATATATATATATATATACACATATATAAATCATATTGCTTTATGAGCCAAATGGTCAAGTCACCAGAGGAAGTCCAGCTGTGGAAATGACTATGATTGACCTTTCTGCAAAAACTCTGTCCAACTTCAATTTTCCAATGATTGTGGCAACAACAGAACACGCAATAAACACTATGATACGGTAGAAGAAACTCAGAAACGGAGAGCTGACATTTTTCGTACACAAATGAGATATCGATGTGTTCGCTGAGGACAACAGTCAGGGGTGATTGAGAGGGTACAGACAGGACACAGTTCCTGTGAAGGAAACCCTCTGAAACAGAAGCACATGTGCATGCTGCTCCTCTAGTGGGCACTTCCATGTCACGGCTCTCTGGCCCAGGGCCCCGCTGGAAGGTTTCCTCTGCGAACCAAGGTCTTTCCGTAGTGGGACATCCTCCATCCTCCCAGGCACTGACAGGCCGAGAGGGGAATGGGATGTGGAGATCAACAACTGTCCCTGACAGGCCAACCAGCAGATCATTCTGAGGTCAAACGTAAAGTAGTACAGCATTATACAAAATAAAACTACTTTACTGTCAGTTGTAAGCAAAACGAATGCTCGATCAGCGCTGCAGAGTGTCAGATCGTATGGTGGTGTGACCATTGTCTACAGAGAAGATTACGTCGCTGAGCTTCCCCAAATCAGCTCCACTTATCAAAAACTGAGCTTCAAAGCATGCAAACCACAAACAAGGCAGATTCAAAGAAAACGGGCGGGCTTATTCAGTATGATCTCTACGAACCAAACACAGGACGAGGCTATCAGACTCATGTTCCACTAATAAGAGCAAAGCAGGAGGGGAGCTCTGAAAAATGGGATTAATCTATTGATGCAGATTATATTTCTGTTGGTTCATTTATTGTTTCAGTGTTATCATTCAAACACAGATGGCTGACAGCTCAGTTTGGATGTATCAGCCTCACCTTAACTTAACTATCATGGCAGGAAACGCCCTTTGTAAAAAAAAGTAGTGTACGGTTTTTACTTCTGGACATCGAATGCGGCCAGCTCACGTATTTTTGCTGTGGCAGTTGGATAAGGTTTAAGTTTCTCTACTATTGCTATTTGAGTAAACAACTTCGTGATTACAGTGATCAAAGAATGTCAAAAACAGTCATTTGCCATAAGAAGGGAGAAGGGACGGGACACATTTTCAAAAACGGTCTCCACAGGCTGAGCAAAAGAGGACACACTGCAATAATGTCAGTACATAAGAACATGACCAGCAGTTCCTTCCTGAATTTTCTACTGACTTTGCAGTACTCCCAATGGGAGTGTACGACCAGGGTTCCTTAAGTCTTCTCATATTCTCACAAGAAAGAAGCGAACACCGACCAAATGAGGGTCAACAGCCTTGTTAGGTTATTGTGTGATATACGTCACATGTTTGACACCCTTAAAATCAATATAAAAAAAGTGACTCATCGTTTAGCCACAGTCATTTAGGGCATGAAATACAAGACGTGGCCTGACCTCCTGAAACGGGACACTGTGTGTCAGTTTACACCAACACGGCAGAGCATCAATATCAACTCATCGGTGAGCAACGGTGAATAGTATACCAGAGTTCACCGTGGCGCTGGCCTAGGGCTGGGCGATAAATCGATTTAATCGATTAATTCGAATGTGTGCTTTAAGGCGATGTGTTTTATTGAAAATCGAGAAAATCGCCCCCACCCCTCCCCCCCGTTGGGTTCCCGTAGTAGAGTGCGCGCGCATTGTTTACAAACTAAAACAATGGCGGCCAGCAGCTTCACTGCTGGCCGCCGCCGCCGCCACCTCACAACAACAACCCAGCATTTTGGAGACATTCACCAACTGTACTCCGCATGAGAAGAAGAGTGCCCGGTGGAAAGCCATCACGGATGCAGTCGCGATGTATATCGCAAAAGATATGGTGCCCATATACACCGTGGAAAAGCCGGGGTTTATTCACCGTCTCAAAGCTTTGGACCCCAGGTACGTGCTACCAAGCCGTAAACATTTTTCTGACGTTGCCTTGCCTCGGCTGTACAATAGTACACGCCAAAGGATCTCTGCGGAGCTGGAGGGGATGTCATTCTACTCCGCAACAACTGACCTGTGGTCCAGCAGGTTGACCCAGACACCGATCCACTTGACTGGTGGAAGCGTCACCAACTTAACTTTCCAAGGCTAAGTACTTTAGCAAAGAAATACCTCTCTGTGCCAGCTACAAGTGCCCCCTCTGAGAGGCTTTTCAGTGTGTGGGGGGGCATTGTTACATGCCACCGTGCATGCCTGAAGCCAGAGGTAGTAGACAGGCTTGTCTTCCTGGCAAAAAATATTTAGAAAAAACATGCACTACTGTTTAATACTGTTGGTTATGTTGTGAATGCACTTGATTTTGTTTACATGCACTTATTTACTGTGCAAAATATGTTATGTTGATGTTAGATCAGATGTTGCACTTTTGAAAATGTGAATGTTAAAGGGTCATATACATTTTATTTCATGCTGTGTTTGTATCAGTGTATTCAGTTAGAAAAGCTTACTGTAAAAAGTTACATTTGCACAGTTGTTTACAATGGAAGGCTACTATTTAATGCCATTTAATGTTATGTTTAATTTAATTTTATATTTAAATGATTCAGGCAAACAAAAGAGTGACCAAATACTTTTTGTATACTACAGGCACCTTTCTACAATGTTCAGGTTTTGTTTGCACTTTATTTTTATCAACCTACTTGGGAAAATCATCACAAAATAAAAGAAAAAATTGTTTTCAACAGCTTCTGTCATCTGCAAAAAATTTTGGGGGAAAAAAATCGATTTAAATCGTGAATCGGATTTTTTGTAAAAAAATCGGAGATTTTTTTTTTAGGCCATATCGCCCAGCCCTACGCTGGCCCGGTAAAAAAAGGCAGAAGAAAGTGGCACGTAATCTCCCAACTACAAGCACGTTGGGAGAGGTCATAGGAGAACGACAAGCGAACAGGTACAATAGACCACAAGTATGCCAATAACAGCTCAGCGGTAATGTACGATACATTACTGTGTAGCAGAGGGAGCTCCAGCACCGGCATTAGGCCAGGCTGCGCTCCTCTCATGTTAGCTGCTGTGAACCTACAGAAGAGGTGACTGAGGACAGACATCTCTTGTGACATGTGTATGCCTGCTGTCAACAGTGCAGAAGTTCATTTGACACACACGTGAGGAACATAAATACCACTCCTGCTTCATTTGAACACCACAACGAAACATTGCAGCTGAAAAAGGTGAATCCAATGCTGACCTTTTGACACTTCATGATGAAGCTGCAGCATAAAAATCGGCCTACGGCGGAGGATTACTGTTGAAATCACCGGCACAGTATAAAAACCTGGTATGTTTCAGGTGTGCATGACATCAAACTCTTTAAATGAGTCATTTAAAATGAAAATATGTTGAACTACCATTTGCACAAAGTCCTTCGTTTGGAAAACACAATCTTGTTCAGTGATAACAGGATATGATTATTTCGGCATGACATATTAAATGACAAAAGGAGAAAGTCTGAAGAGGTTACACGTTATTGTTCATAGTCAAAGTGTGGTCCTGGACCCTGATGTAGACCACATGCCCAAAGTTCTTTAGACCACAAATAAGTCTATATGGAGATTTTAGAGTCGAAAAACATGTTGCAAGCAGTAAGCAATGTTAGCAATGCTGCTGGAACATGCCTGAAGCCCATCTGTCAACACTAAAGCAGACTACATGACAAATGAAAAAGAATATCGGTGACACTGTGACCACCTAAATATTCTTTGACTATAAGTTATGCCATACAATGTCTTCGCAACTCAAGATGTTCCACTGCATTTTGATTTAATACAACTATAAAACATGACATAAAGATGGTCCAACAAGACAGTTTTGAAAGCAGAGCAGCCTTATTTCTGATGATGCTGTAAGCACTGTGGGCACAAACAAGCCCAGCCCACAAGACTAGAGTTCAAACAGATAACAATCTAATCATTTAACCCTGCAGAGGTATGTGACTGAGAGCAAATATAGCACGGGGTTGTTAAAGGAACTCGGGGGCCTTTTGTTTCAGGCTTACAAGTGAATAATTGTCCTCATAAAACACAAGAAAGTAATGTTGGAACAGAAAAGAAAGACTTGTGGTCTTGCTTTCATGACAATTAGCTCATCTATTCTGTAACTCTGAAACAAGCCGTTTCATGACATCACCAAATGGAAAAAAGACAATCATTGGCAAACTGAGGAAGAAGTCGTTCCAACATAATACTATGGGACACAAGGCAAGGGCAATTGTGACTGAACACAGACTTTTCTCAGAGTTTAAAAACCTTTAAAACCGACTCACGCTTCGTTGCATTGATGAGGTTCTTCCCATCTTTGTACAGTTCTTTGATGAATCTGTTGGTTTTGTCCAGCTCCGCTTCGTGTGCCTTGATTTTCTCCCTGAAGCTGGGGCTGTCCAGATAGCATTCACTGAACTCCAGCGGGTGTAGTCCCATGTCTGTGACAGATCGATAGCTTCGCTCTCAAGAAACGGGGGAAAACTGGTCAAAATGAGGCTTACCTTTAAGCTAAAAACTAAACTAACCCGTTACTATAAAATTGCCGCTCTTTTCGCAGGCGGTTTCAAGTCTAACAGAGAAAACAGCTCCGTATAATAGCAGCTAGTTAGCATGTTAACTTCTGACACAGGGTGTTGCTCCACAGTTGTCAAATAACGAAAAGAGTAGCTGGCAGGTCATAACAAGGTGATAACAATACGCTGACGGGCGAAGTGTTCATCGGAAGTCGCTTCACAAGAGTTGTCACACAGGCATGATTAGCTGTATCCAATTTTTGTTCCTCGCTCCATCAAACGCACTCCACCCAGTAAAGTGACAGATTGAGACACTCTGCTGACATCTGAGTGCATGGAGCAAAACTTCTGCCAAAGACGGTGTAGCTTACGCGGGATGGTGTAGTCGTATCTACTTCCGCCTTCGCTTCGCTGCCCTGTGAGCACCGACGATGGTTATTTGCAGGGCGAATGGTGTCAGCAGTGGTAGAAGACGTATTTGGATCTTTTTCTAAGTTAAAAGTAACAATAACAGACTGATTAAAACGTACTATCGTCCTACATTTAAAATATGATTCACGGAAAGGTAAAGAGGTTGGTAGATTTGTAGAATAATGTAACATAAGCATATGTAGGCTACTGTAGATGCAAAAAAAGTAGAGTAGACGGTTATGGTGTTGGTCGATCCTTATTAATGATGCATAGTGATTAACATAAGTACCGTTAGTTGGTCGAAGTAGTGCAATTTAGTAAGTACAATATGTCCTTCTGAATTGTGGTAAAGTGGAAATATAAAGTGATTTTACTTTTATAAAGTAAAATAAAAAAGACTCTTGAGTTGTACCCAAATGGGACGCCGTATCCCCGGCCCTGGGGACTGCTAAGCAAAGGCTTATGGCAAGGCAAGGGAAAGATAACAGAGAAGGAGAGGCTCTCCAGTAATTACAATTGATCGCTCAGATGCAGCATAGTACCAAGCCTATATGGATCCTTCAGTGCATGCAGTAGCTCGATGCAAGGTCAACAAACAAGGTAAACTAAGAACTCCTGAAGCCAACTCAAAACCAATCACAGGGGACCTTAAAGTGTTGCATAATATTAAACTAAAAGTCAGTCGGATCATCGCAAACAGTACATGACAACAAAGCTGTACACTTTAATGCAGGATACAGTCTAAATAAATGCCAATGATCATTTTGGAGTGGACAAGTGTGAGCAAATAATTAGGCTAGAATACAACATACAAGGTATACAAAAAGGGCACGAGCACATGGAAGAATTTGTATTCACACTCATTTTAAGAACGCTTCCTTCATGTTCTACTTAAAGAGTTTTCACGGGTGGGAACTATGCCAATGTTTTGTACTCTTTGATTGTGCTTGAATATTCGTCTATCATTGGTTCCATCAGAGGCAAATCCGAGGCGGGAGTCTTTACTGTGGCGTAATTTGTCAATAAAAACGGATTATTATTATTCGCCCTGTTATCTACAGTTGATAGCATGATTGATATGGTCGGTTTGTAACTCCAAATCTACAACACTTCATTACAATTGCACGCGGACCCTTGTCTCGTCTCATGTTTCTGACCGAGTTGTTTAGCTCGCGGACACGTTCCTTGTTTAACCGTAGCAGAAATGTGATTTACACTTTAAATCAGCATCTGGCCGTTGTAACGTGGATGTTAACAGGTAGTCATTTTTATGACATGCGGTTAACCTCTCGTAGCCACAATCAGAACATATTGTTATCATGTGAGCTAGCATTAGGGTGCTAACAGAGGAAGGATTGCTTAGAACGATGCTAACGACTTTATTGGACAAAACCGGAATGTCAACGTAAATTAGCACCTTAAATAAACAGAAGCGATCTTTTCCGTGCATCTCCCTCCATCCCATAACTTACCGCAGCCTGCGATCTAAAACAACATACAGTAAGTCAACATACATTAGTAATGCAGTAATGCCTGTAAAATACTTAGCATTTTGTTTGAGGTGCGTTACATTTGTTAATAGTTCCTATTCATGTTGCAGTTATTATTATGATGATTATTACAATAACACCACAACATGTTAATGATATGTATGGAAGCCCATTTCCAGGAAAATGGAAAAATAGATTGTTTTGGAAGGACAAAAATGGAACAGCATGCAAGTCAAAACTATGAGATCTCCTGAGTCAAAATTATGAATTAATTAGTCAAAGATTTTGACTTCATTTTGACTCTTTCATGTTTTTGTCTCTTCCTGTCTATGGGTCATACAGTACAGTCGATCCTTATTGTCTTATTAAAAGTGGCATTAATCTGTACATCATATTATCAGACTTTATAATTTTCTAATAGACTCTCCACTCTCTTTTTTTGCACAAGGGATGCCGAATACCAGTGCAAGGCCGAAGCATGGCAGGAGGACACGAAGGCGACGCAGAGAGGACCCTGCTAGGAACGAGCTGGTCTCTAGTTCCCTAGAAAGTGCCCAGCAGTGCCTTTTCAACCAAGACTACGGAACGGCGTATGTGCACTACCTTCTGGTCCTCAACCTCGCGCCTATGTTTAAGGACTTTGCAAGGGTAATGACTGTTTACACTGATAACCTGTCTGTGTACAATCACTGCCACACACTGTGCACACATCATGACCACAATCACACACACGCTGCAGTCTGTTTTTAATGATGCAGAATCAAAAGATTTGTTTTTTTGGAATCTCAATTTTGTGACATCTCCTTTTTTTTTTTTTTTTTTTTAGGAGTCTTTCAGGTTCACTCTCTTCAAGTGGACAGAAGAGCTGGACTCTGTGGGCCGCATTCAAGACCTCTTTGACTGTTATGAACAAGCACTGGAACTGTTCCCTGCTGATGAGGTTATCCTCAACAGCATGGGTGAACACTTGTTCAGGTATTTTCCTCGTCAAATAACACAGCATAATTTAGCTTTATATTGTTTCGGTGAATTATCTGCTCATACAGTTTTTTTCCCCCCACCCTTTCTTGTCCAGAATGGGCTTCAGAGACGAAGCCGCGGGTCATTTCCATAAAGCCTTGAAGCTGAGACCAGACTATCCAGAAGCCCGGGAGAACTTCTACCGCGTGGCCAACTGGCTGGTGGAGCGCTGGCATTTCTTAATGCTCAACGACCACGGGAGGAACCGCAAGTACCAGCAAGCCATCCAGAAGGCTGTTCAGAGCGGCTGCAACACTGTACTTGACATAGGTACAGGCACTGGGATCCTCGGGTGAGATATTTTCCATGAGAGTTTGGAAACATTTTTTTATTCTTTAAGTCATGGAGTGTACTTTATGTGTAGGTTGGAACTCCTTATCAACCCAAACACGTGCTTATTATTTTGGCTACAGCTAGAATAGGACCTGTGATTCAATGCGTCAGTATTATTGTTCTGATTTCCTAATTCTCTCTGGGAAGTATGTGTGCGAAGAAGGCTGGGGCTGCTGAGGTGTATGCCTGTGAACTGTCCAAGACCATGTATGAATTGGCTTGTGAGGTGGTGAGCGCTAATGGAATGGACGGCAGCATCAAGATCCTCCACATGAAGTCTCTGGAGATGGAAGTGCCAAAGGACATCCCGCACAGGTGCGATTTTATAAAGACGTGTTTTACCGGAACGATACCTTTTTATCTTTTTGTTTGTGCTGTTACAGAAGGCATGCTCAGTAAGAGTAGTACAGTATTTCTCATGTTTTTTTTCCCCCCCATTCAATATTGTGTTTCTCTTAGAGTATCCTTGGTGGTGACGGAGACGGTAGATGCAGGGTTGTTTGGAGAGGGTATCATCGAGAGTCTCATTCATGCCTGGCACCACCTCCTGCTACCTCCACGGGTAACTTCAATTATTAAACGCAAACACGGGACAGGAAGCAGAACTTCATTCTGCAGTTTTGCCACAGTGCAATATTAATGTTTCTATGAGTTTGTGGCACCTAAAATCTATCACCGTTTGCCACAGGGTTGGAAATCCTAAGAAAGTTATTGTAAATTTCTTGGGGAATTTACATTAAATCTTTAAAAAACAAATCACACTTAGTTGTAAATAATGATGCCAGATCTGTGACACAGTTGTGGGCTTGCAGGACAGGAAATGATTGAGAACAAAACTAATGATGGCTTTAAAGCTGCAGTTGGCTTTTCATCATATTTGCTCAAACTGTCACCATATCCTGAAAGTGGTGCCTGAGATATATAATCTGTGAAAAAAATCGTGTTCCTCTGCCTCCCTCTAGTGCTCCTGATGGTATTTGCAAGATTCCACCATTGCCTGAAAAAAACCAACCAATCACTCGCTGCTCGTGAATTCTGATGAAATTATCAAACTCCGGCCGGCGCTTGGTTTTGGGTCATCTTTTTTTTTTTTTAACATGGTGGCCGGATCACACACCTTCTCATTTTACAGCAGAAGAGTACACTGATAAGTAATGGGGAATACAGTAACGGAATCCCAGGCTCTGATTGGTTGTTTTCTTTTGGGCACGGTGGAATTTTGCATATGCTAATATAGTATATAGGAGCACCAAAAGGAGGCAAAGGAACCCGATTTTTTTCACAGATCATCCGTCTCATTATCCACTGTCTGGATATATTCCCTGTCTGAGACAATATCATAACAAGTTATTTTTATAAAAGACAACAACTGAAGCTTTAAGGCACTCCTTGTCAACTCATAATGTTAAAAAAAATCTAAGTTGCCTCTTAAACAACCAGAAAAGTGGTATCATTAAGTTCCATGATACCAGAGTTTACAGTACAAGTTGTGACATTTCACTCAACACATACAGTAGCCATGATAATGGTGAATGTATGCAGTTAACGTTTGATGTTGTGTTGGTGCCATCGTGTGGTGTTAATGTGTAGTTTCACGAAAAGCACTCGTTTGTCATCCTAAAGAGAGGTGAGAATGAGTTCCAGGATCAGTCTGCGACAGGACGGGTCATCCCCGCCGGAGCCACCGTGTTCGGTATGGCTCTTGAGAGCATCGAGATCCGCAGGCATCACAGGTAGGCCCTGGATCCCGTACTGGAACTTCTCCGAGCAGCAGCAGCACAAGGTGCCCGGACCTATCATCAGATCGCCGTTTGTTTCTGGCGCAGGCTTTGTGTGTCGGAGGTGGGCGGTCTGTCCATAGCTGCAGCCGGCGAGCTCTGTAGCCCAGTGAGCTGCAGCCCTGAGCCGGATGACTCCATGGAGCCTTACACCACCGAGAGACTCAGCAGAGTGCCCGGGGGATATAAAGCTCTCACTGAGCCGTTCACGGCCCTCAACATCGACTTCAACAACGTGCAGGTGAGCCGAAGCAGACGCCGGTAGACGACAATGATTGATTCATTCAGCTGCTGTTCATTTAATGTGCTTTTACTTCAATTTTGCATTTGTCTTTGTGTCTGATATGCAGCCATGTGAGAAAATTCAATGTGTTGTTGCCTTGAGTCAAGCAGAATAATGTAACTCTGACAAATATAATTCATTTACCTGACCATATTTCTATTGGTCCCATGAAACGAACATATCCGCTGCCTCACAGGCTAAAATATTGCACGTCGGTGGCCACTTATTATTTTGCTAAAGGCCTGCAGGGATTGTTGACTGATTTATTAGCTCACAGTGAACACCTGACAGATTGGAGACGCCGTGTTTATCTCCCAAACAGCACCTGAATGATGATTGGCTGATATTCGTCCACACATGTCCAATAGGGACAGAAACAATCTTACCCTGGTGACAGAGCTGTGGTCGTGTGTCAGTGAGGCAAACTCTGCACTCAACAAAGTATTCAGTACTCATGTGCTCATCAGCTTTCAGTTTGTCTTAGTCCCAAGAATATGAGAAATAATAAAAGTTTTCCTCTCCCAAGTTATTAATACACGCCGTGAAATGCCTTCGTATATCTTCAATCTTTTAAGCTTTCTGACTTAACAAGTAAGTTGGCCTTCAAAAGCTGCAAGAGCAGAGGCCAAGAACATTCACAACTCCTTTTTCAACATCAAGCCCTCTGCAATCAGATTTCTTTTTAATTTGACACCCATATTGCATATTTGAACACCTATTTTTACAACCAAGCTTGATTTATCGTTTTGATATTTCGCCGATAACCCTGGAACAATTCCATTCTGTTTTCGGTGACCTGTAGGAACTGGAGGGGCTGAGCTCCAGGGAGGTTCAGCAGATCCGCCTGCCCGTCACTCAGGAGGGGGAGCTGGACGCTCTGGCTGTGTGGTTCCAGCTCCACCTGGACGAGGAGAGCAGTCTGTCTACTGGACCCCAGGAGGACACGTGCTGGGAGCAGGCCATCTACCCAGTCCACAGCACCGACGGTAAGATCCAACGGACGTACAGGGGAGGCGCTGTGGGGGAGGTTTGGCAAGCCACCCGACAATTTCACACCGATGTTTTACTCATTTTATGTGTCAGTTTAATCCGCATTGTCTATCTGTTACAGGGTGTCCAAGGAATTGTCCTTTTAATTGTCGCTACTTGTTTCAAATTGTCATGACTTAAAGCACATTTAGGTTTAATAAAATGTATTTATTTCTCTGCTCGGCTTGTGTTCTCTACTCCGATATGTCGTGCATTTCCTGGTTGCATCAGATGAGGGCAGTGTGTGTGCTGAAGACTGCATACACTATTTCCCATGTTTGTTAAATAATGCCAGGGCAATATTTCTGCTTATAATCATCACCACTACTTCACTAGCTTCCATTCATTTTGAACCAAGGTGAAAATAGTGAGAATATTTTTGCTACAACGAGGACGATGATGCATAAAGATTTAGCTCCCCGGACGTCTTAAAAACCTCACACTTCATTACGTAACTATCATCACTGAAGTCCACAATATGCCAGTGTCAACATGAATAGAACAGACAGTGTAGGCAGTATAACGAACAATCAAAATTCATATTTGTTAAGCGAGAAACTTAAAGAAGAAGCGGAGGGTATTTTTTACTGTCATCCTCGGCAACTGTGAGCTTAATAGCCGCCGACACGAGTTGACATGTTCCAGTTGGCACTGCAGCGCATCATCTCCCAGACGGGGCTCGGCAGCGCTTCGCGGAGCCGCTAATTGGCGGAGGCAGCGTCGAGGGAGCCGCCACCTTTCCCGGTGATCAGCGACATCCGTTTCCCCGGTCGCGGTGACGTGTGCGCCGTGATCGCCTGTGACACTCTTTAGTGTTCATGAAATTCTTATAGGCAATAAATATGCATTTTTCCCAAATGCCTCTGACGAGCGGTGCGCTGACATGAAGACGTGAGCAGATGTTATTCCTGTAGGAATCCTTTCGGGGCCTCTCCCCCTCTCTCTCTGTGCACCCGGTCCCCTGCATCTCATTTCTCTGTTGGGCTCCCGCTCCCTTTCTGCAGCTCCTGCTTTTTCTTCACTCGCTGCCTCTTCTTTTTTCGCTGTTCGTCATTTTCGGTGTTCATAAGTTTTTTACAAGCCCTTTCTTTAAAGGCTTGGAGTGGCATTCCTTCAGATGTTAATCCAGGTTGATTTTGAGTTTATGTTTGAGTTAAAACAATGGAATTGGGCTCTGAGTTTAGCAGTCTGGATTCTTTTTGTTGATACATTTGCTTTAAGTTTTCACAATTATATAATACAGCATTTTTCTCCCGGGAATGTCGCCACAGACACCTAGTCGGTAATACCGTGAATGTACATCGTAAGTATTGCAATCCTTTCATCAGTGGGCTCAATCATCAATCGGCGATAGTGACTGAACAGAATGTTCGCGATTGCCATGTTTTTTTACAATAACGTTTTTTATATGTTATTAAGCACAAGTTTAAGGCAAGTTCTGATTTAAAAAAAATATATATTTAAATAACACCAGACATCCAATTCCACTATCAGTACTTGGCGGTTGTCAATTCTTTGCTTTGCTTCAGTACATTTCAGTCGGTCCCAAAACTTAAGTGAGGTTTGCACAGCTCTAGTAGAATCAGGCCCAGTCAGCGTTTCCCTCTTTTGATTCTTTCCAGGTTTTGTCCTGAAAGCTCGAGACGAGCTGATCGTTGAAGTCTCCTGCAGAGATGCCTTCCTGAGGCTCTGCAGCGTGGCCGTGCTGAGAGACGGGCATGAAATCCGTCTGGACAAGCACCCGGATATGCGAGGATCTGGAAACCCCATTTCAAATCAAAACCCAGAGGCCGAGCTGTGCAGTGCGCTAGCAAGTCTCCAGACTGACCAGAAACAAAGCAAAGACTTCTGCATGCTGGAATGTGCAGAAATGGCGCTCCTGAACAATCAGGATTACCATCAGAGTTTTTGCAGCGCGCTGGGCAAACTCATCCCCCAGCTGAGGGCCAAGTGCCAAAACAAAGAGCGAGGATCCGGTGACTCCACAGACGGTAGTGACCTGCTCTATGTCCTCGACGTGTCGGAGGGCTTCTCTCTGCTCTCCCTCATCGCCGCCGGCCACGGCCACGTCAAAGCGTACAGCTCCGTGGAAAAGAAAAAGCAGCAGGAAGTCGTGAAGAGACTGGCTCGCTCCAATAATGTCCCGGAACAGCATCTCGAGTTCTGGCTCAACCACACGGAGGACGAGCACGGCATGCTGAAAAGGCCGTCCAGGGAGAAGCTGTGGAGCGCCATCATTCTGGACTGTGTGGAGACGTGTGGTCTCATCAGACAGAAGTTGATGGAGAAGGCTTCACTGGCCAGGTGAGGGGCAGCTGCCGGGGTGGGGCACTCAGAAATGTTCCATCACCTTTTGTTTATTTCGCTTTTAACATTTTAGTGCTTCATTTTTATGTGTTTTAGAGTAAAATGCATTTCTATGTATCTATATTAGGTGTTTGCTGGAGGATGGAGGCAGTATTTTCCCGGTAAAGATCGTGGTGCACGGTATGCTGGTGGAGTCGGACACGTTGCTGCTGGAAAGTGCCGTCCAGGGTCAGGAGCCCACACTGGGATTCAATATCGCTCCCTTCATCAACCAGTTCACTGTAAGTCGACCTACATAAGCTCCAACGAATCACAGGTTCGATTATTTGTTGTCATTGCTCTAACGTGCAACGGTCTTCTAGAGCAACTCGAGGTCACTCGTTTCCGGTGCGGCTGTGGCTCTGAGGCAGAGCGGTCGGAGGATCGGTGAACGTAGTTCTCCGACACGCTTTGAAGAGGAGGCATGAGCAGAGGAGTAGATGGTCCATCTCAAAGGAAGTGCAGAATAACAAGAACAGGAAGCTGATTATACTAACTTAACTTTGGTTGATTTGTGAAGTTAATCATTTTAATCATACTTGGTATTGGTTTAAAAATAATCCTGAAATAACTCCATAATAATAAATAGGGAATCTCATTCAGTAGGGGTGTAGCGGTACGCGTATTCGTATTGAACCGTTCGGTACGAGGCTCACGGTTCGGTACGCATGACGAACCGAATACGTTTGAATATCGTGATGTCGATATTACCGGTTTTCACAGACCGTATGCTGTGTTTGTACGCTCGCATCATTCACATTTAAAGTTATTGCTTGTGAGTTTTGTTAAATATGATGGGTACAGAAAAATGTATGGACATTTGTATGAAAGGTACAAAAACAGAGACGGGTTGTTTTGTTTGCACCGTGTATGGGTTGTGTTTTGTTTTGTTGAACACGGTATTTGACTTGGAATACTCAGGTCCTGGACTTTGTTTTCTGTTGTGCACTCCTCTTTGATGTGCGATTCCCAGCTGTGTTCAGAAGCTGCGAAATCTCTTTGAATTCTTTCTTTATTTGGTCTGGAAATTATCTCTCTTTTTTTTTTTAATTTAATTTGGTAGGACCCACGCGGGACGGTCGTTTGTTTGAACAGATGTTGTCTTTGAAGCCCTCAGTGGAGGGCACGCTCTAGCACGACTGTCACACGAGGCACAACACACACAGCTTGGCCCAAGACGTTCCTACCTGAATCCATCAGTATACATTACACCAGGCACATCAAACAGCAGGATCTGAGGTCTCCAACAACTGTGACAGGGAGGAGGAAAGATTCTTTTGTTCTGCAGTAAAGGAGACTGTGACACTTTCTGTGCTGCCACTTTGGTTTCTCCCTCAGCGTTTCAGTCTGCTGGCCCGCAGCCACGGCCTCTTTGTCAAGTTTTGAAGAGTTTGAGGTGAAATGTTATTAATCAGTACATGAGTGATTATCCACTGACACTAGGAATTCAAACCTAACGTGGATAAATGATAGTTTGGGACAAAGACTGTCAGCAACACCTTTGAGACAGCTTTTGCATGATTTTTAATACAATGCTTTTGTAAAACAAATCTGTATTATGAGCAAAAATAAGCAACCCCATTTATTTTATTCAAATTTGTAGATATTTGTAAATCCATTCCCTCTCTTGTGGACAACCTCTGCATCACGAGCACCTGTTTTGTGTTGGATCAGATCCCAGTAGCTCTTCCTCCCAGCTCTTTTATTGCTTTTTCACATCATGTAGTTCCTAATTAATAACGTCAGCAGATTCTTTCATCCACTGCAGACAAGTCGCTAACACTGTGTTTATCTTTTTTATGTTCTTAAAGGTACCGGTCCATGTGTTTTTGGACTTTTCCACACTGGAGTGCAGACATCTCAGTGAGTTTGTGGAACTCTTTGTTCTTGACCTAATGGAGTCCACCGCAAACTACACCAACAGAGAAGTAAAGGTAAGAGATGCATCGGTGCTGCCACCATGATTGGAATTGATATAATTGAATAATCCTAAACTACTCTCTGGTGCACAAACATACTGCACCAAAAACCTAGAAGTAAGTCATACCTATTAAGACACACTGTGCACATCTCCCTTAGAATACACACTCCGCATTTTCATACAGCGATCTAAACATGAGGGGCTATGTGAATTGATCCCATTCAAGCTTTCCCCCCTAAACTCATAACATATGTGTCATATATTATTTTTAAACGAACAGAGGCGAAGCATGACTTGTGATAACTAGCTGACCGCTCATGTGTACCATACGTATGTCTGCTTAAGCCATAATCCCCGTTTCCCAGGTCCAGGCTACGTCTGCAGGCAGAATCACTGCAGTTCCCTTCTGGTACCACATCTACCTGGACCAGGAGATCAGCGTCAGCACCCTCAGCCAGAACTCTCACTGGAAGCAGGCGGCTGTTGTGCTGCCGCAGCCTGTGGAGGTACAAGCCGGAGACTGGGTCCGCCTCGCTGTGAAGCTTCACAAGAGCGCCATCTCCATATCAGCCCATATAGAGAACACACCCGGGCCAATGGAACAATGATCTCTTGACTTTCATGCCTCGATCATAGAGAGAGGCTACTGACACGTAGGGGGATGAGTTGAATACTCTGCATTCCTTTTCTGGTGCCATTTAAAGATTGAGTTCTCCAGTGTTATGTTTCTGTATTACCAGTCTTCAAAGTTCAATCTCTGGTTTGAGATTTAGTAGAAGCCTGCATGAGCCACACCTTTGTAAGCATCAGTGGGAAGCCGAGTCATCACGATCATAAAGAATTTGTGAAAATGCATCAAGTCATGTTTTAATGAGTAAATTGTGCTATACGATTATAGGACATTTATACTCTGTACTTGTAAGTATAAAACAAATACTTCCATGATTATAGGCGCGTTGTTTTTGTAAAGATGTTTGTCATTATCAAAAAGAAACTTCAACAATAAATGTAAGAAAAAAAAATGAATCAGACACTGTAGTTAATCTGATTTATTGGGGAGACAGTCAGTGATGGAATTAAATCAACACGTGGAACCATTTACACCAGCTCTAATGTAATCCCGTCAGTTTTATTTAAATAATCAAATAAAATCATGTAAGGCAATGCAACATTCTCTAGCTAGATATGATACGGATTATGCTGTTTTGATAGATTTACAGGTTGTTTTTACACAAACGGATATCCCACACTGTACATACACATGTCAATAACCCTGCACACATCCATGTAAGTCACAATGACAGAAAAGCTCAGAAACTCTATGAAGAACAATACATGGCTTGGCTGCAGTAACTGCTAAATGATTCCAGCTAAAACTGATGTCGAACGTCTCATCAGAATAAAACTGATCCTGATATATAAAGTGATGTAGTGGACCGACTAGTTCCACGCCACATAGAACAAGGCATCTGATGAGACTACCGGTAGTCAAAGAATGTCTATGAAACACTTTAGAGTGCGCTGAATGCAATAAAGCATTAATACAAATGTATTAGAATATGCTGTTTGTGTACACTGTTTTAATACGAATGTACTTACAGTAAATACATTGTATTAATAGTGATGTCACACTGTTCAGTCATTCAGCAGGCATGGCTCAAACATACAATTGAATCAGTTTAATCTCAACTCTGCATCCCTAAACTCGCCTCTTTTCGCCCCGTCCCTCCGCCCAAGACATCTAATGTGCTTTGATATCGTAGATTTTCATTTACGATCATTTCAATCGATGCCTTTTGAAATCACTTTAAATTAAGATGTACTGAAGAGAACATTTTTGTTTAAAAAGTTGCATATTTGTCTTTTTCATCTAACCGTCGCATCTGAGATCATGATATGACAGACGACACAAATGTTTCCTCAATTCCGATTTGGAAAGGATACACACACTTCGGGAGGCGTCTCATCTCAAGAAACACGATTAGCGTGCCGTTTGGGACGCACGTTAAAATTGACGGGACGTCTTTCGCAACTTCAATGAATTAAAAACCATTCCTCATAGCCTACTGAGCCAAATAGCTCCCTAGTGAAACAAAAACGGCATTAAATGCACATTATCTAGAAGTTACGTCGTGCCATAAGTTCACCGAACATTCTTGGAGCTGTCACTGGCAGAGAGGTCCATCTGGTACACCTGGTTTATTTCATCTTTTAACAATATTGTAATGTCTGAAAAGAAAATGGCAAGGCTGTAATTGGGTCCCGCCCAACCATATCGGGTAGAGTCTGTCGGTGACGTCGGCCTTGACGGTACGCTAGGTGATCGCGATGAGATCTGCTTCTACTGGTTCTTTGGTTTGGTTGGTCCTTTCCTCTTCCGGGGTTTCTTCAAATCCAGCCTCGTACCCTTCATCCCACGGGGCCGAGCTGAGCCCGGCCGGCGCCGACACAGAGTGCGGTGTGAGGGTTCTGCCCAGGCCTTGGTATTGACCATTGGGTGACACGGGGTTGGACGCCGCCTCGGTGATGACATCTTGGGAGCCCGAAGAGAGCAGGCCAGACCGCTCACCATCATCCTGAGCCTCACCGAAGTACTGCTTCTTTGGCCGACCCATAACCGTTCTCCCTGTAAATGAGAACATTTAAAAAAAAAATTAAAAAAAAGAAGTGTTGAAGTGTACACGGCAGAGAAACAATTCCTGAATGTGCAGGGACTCCAGCAGTCAGGGGGCACCTACCAACATTGCGGACTTGTTCAGAGATGTCTGCTCTGACATCAGAGACGTCCCACATCGCCATGAAAGAGTCGAAGCAAGAACCCTCTTCAGCCTCCTGGATGTAAGGCTTGTAGGTGAAGCTGTAGTGATGGGCAATGGCTGCCAGGAACATCTCCACACAGATGATGAAATCCTGAGGGGAAAACAGGACAGTTTGGATGCGTTTCTTTCTGGTTGAACGTAAAGTGGTGTAAACATTTAGGCCCCATATAGTTATATAATAACTCTATTGGTGGTAAGATCAAACTCAGACATTTTAAGTTATTCTCACACGTAGTTATTCCTAACTAGATACGCTTTAGCTTACCTGTAAGCCAGTGGCTACAGCCTCCACACTCTTCCAATCCCATATACGCTCCTTTGAGATAATGCCCACTTTCACCAGCAAAGCGATGAACACAGCTTGCCTTGAAGAGTTTGCAAAATAACCATTCTCAGTAGCTACAAACGATCAGATCATGTCGTTAAGTTTGCTTGAACATGCTGAGACTTACCAGAAAGAGACGAACACCACCATTTTGACACACAGGAATTTGCCCACTGGCTTGATTGGACCCAGTTCTTCTCTCAGAGCCCGGTAGAACAGCACCAGGCAGTACATGGCAAACTAGATCAAGAGAAGACAGACAGAGAGAAACCCAGTTCAACCTTATTTACATCCATCTTATCTCTTAACATGCTGCATGTATGATACAGACATTTAGACTCAATAAAACAAAAAACAATAGCAGTGTTACCAGTTGCGACATATTGTTGAAGATGACCAGGTACGTCCATGCGTTTGTTGAACTGAAATTGCCTTCGTCGTACACTTCACACAGCTGACAGATCCTTGGAAGAAGAAGAGAGAAAAAAAAGGGGGGGACATCAACACAAATAGTGACCAAAAAGATGTGAATGCTACTTAATAATAATAATAATAGTTACTTACAAAGCGATCACTGTTGTGACGGGTCTTACGACTGTGTACTGCAACACTCCCAGTTTGCATCTCAGCAGCAAAACCCTGCAGAGGAAACGTATGATTTGAATTCGATTTACATTAGTCGGACAACATCTAGTTTGCCGGTATCAGTGGAATCGAATGAATTTAAAATCAACTTCGATCCCGAATGGCCGTAAGAAATGTGCCGAGTGGATCCTTGAAAGAAGTGCAATGACAACATTTTAAGCTTGAAATGCCTAATTTTCCTCAACGACTTTTCGATCATGGTCTAAGACACACATGCAAGATGTAACACTACTGTGAAGTGTTTTAACACGGCAGTATTATCAAATACACAACTAATACATGTGGCTGATGCTGCTGACCTTCAGGCAAATGTTAATCAATTTGATCCTCATGTAAGAAAAAAAAGAAGAAAAAGCCTTGGACAAAATGAACTGCACACAGGCCTGCTAACCAATTACAGCAGTTGCATGACTGAGGTTAATTTGAAGCTGATGACAGTCATTGTTTTGTTTACTAAGAACATTTCCTCCTCAAAATTTCAACAAACTCAAGCGACCAAGACACAAACATGTCACGTGTTATCTAGAAGTAATTTGTACAGCTGTACACACGGTGTGTTGGCCTCACATGTATTGTACGTATGACAGTCCTAATTTTAAAAACAATCGGTCCAAATCTAAAGGAAACATACTCTCCCATTGGCCAGGGCGGGCAGCAGCAGAGGGGGGGCAGATGTCTCTGCTGCTCCTGGGACTCCAGCATCGACACCAGGCTGGGGTACTGATTCTCCAGGTAGTTCAGCAAGAAGGTCATGAAGTTGTAGATGACGTAGGCCTCGTAGCACTCTCTGCACGTGTCCACATAGATTGCTATCCTTGGGTATTTTAATGCAATCCACTGTAAGATTTCAAAAGAAGAGAGGGATTACAAAGCAAAGAGGCGTTTTTATTTCAATGTCAGTTATTCTGTAGATGCATACAACGTCTAAGCCTGATCACAATGGCTTTGGTTAGATAATACACCACTCACACTGTCCAAGCTGTAGATTGGGACCATCCATAATATCCTTAAAAAGAGATATAAAAACACAAACAATTAGAAAGCAGTTTCAGACTAGTGTTGGTGGATGTTGTTGTTGACGTCTTTACCTGATGATGGGTTTCTGAAGCTCTGGCTGAGTGTAGTGGACCAGATGCTGGAGGATGCCCCATAATGATATGGGCATAGTCATGAAGACAAATATCCCAGCGATGAACCATGCTTTATTATGAATGCCAAGCTGTTATTAAACGGAAAGAAACAGTCAACACTGGCGACATTTTGCTTATACACTAGGAATGTAACTTTTCTACATTTAATATTAAGTCAGGGGTGGAAGCCGTGATCAGATTTTTTACTCAAATGAAATAGCAACACAACTTTGTAAAAATATTTAAAGACTACAATCATAAAGAAAAACGTGTCATTTTATACCTGAAATCAGTTCAAATAAAAAACTGTTTAAAATATTCTAACTGCACTAGCAGATCTCTCAGATTAACTACAGACTCAAATGATTTGATAAGAAGATGTTTTGCAGTGAGCAATGCATCATATCTAAACAGTTTCATGTAAACAGTGATTACTGCAGTAAGATAAAGTAAAAGTAAAAGTTGAATTGGCATAAGAGGAATACAACATAACTCAAGTAAAGTAGGCCACAATAACCTCACAATTGCAGTACAGTACTCAAAATGTATCAGCATGTATACATCGATGATTAGAACTGACCCCTGACTTCTGCAGCTCCCAGATGCAGAAGGGCAGGACGACTAAAAGCAACGAAATATACAGCACGACGACCAGCGGCCGAATCCATCTTCTCCAGTTCCCACAGGAACAAGGCATCTTGACATGAAAACTGGCCGCGGTGACAAAACAAATGACCTAACGCTCGACACGTTAGCTCCGCATTGTTACCCTTCCAACGCCTCAAGAAGACAACCAAGACAACCCTTCTGAGTATACAGGAACGTTGACTCTTTCACTAACGTTAAGTCACATTCCTGAGGGCAAGGTCGCTGGAAAATGACCAGCTCATGTGACTCGATTTTACCAAGCTAGGTTGCTAACGTTAGCTAGTCGGGTGTTTTGTTTCCCATGTAAACAAACGAGGCAGATGGTCCTGTCTATACCGCTGAAAGCATCTCAATGTCTGCCGCAATGAAGGGAAACTCTGCTCTGATAAATCAACAGGCTCTTTAGATAAAATAACACGTAACAGTGTTTTTAGAAGGTTTACGCTGGTAAAAGTTTCCAAATAAAGTAATTGCTGTGGAGTGTGTGCTTCCGGGTTTCTTCGTCAGATGGGGTCCCGCCTACAATCTGGAATCGGATTGGTGGAATCGAGGGAATTAGCCAATCGATAAAGAGGGTTTTGTTACATACGTTATGTGGTTCAGAGCGGAATAATAAGAGTCACGTCATCTCCGTTCACTTCGTTTTGACCTTTTTTTTAACAGCAATGGCGGATCATGGAGAATCTTAATAGTAATAATATGTATGATTATATATGGTTAGTTAAACATAAGATTGAGACCTGTGATTGGTAGAGTTGTGGGTGTGATAGATGAGGATATCCATTTTGGAGTACAAGCTATTATAATTAAGAAACAACGTTACTGGTAAAAATATGATATTTTATCAATTCATCTGTTCAACATGAACATAAGCGAAACCTAATTCAATCGGATCTGTCTGCAGTCTCTCATCCATCTCTGCTGTGTTTGCACAAGCACAGCCAGAAAGCTCGGATAACAGAGGACAGGAGGAATGACATACTATCTGGTTCCTTGTTTTTATTATTATTGATTGTTATCATTTATAAACTTCACTCAGGAATGTTATTTATTTGATTGACATTTTAGATTTGTTTTCAGTGATATATATATAAATATAAATAACTTCTAATCCTGTTGTGAATTGGGGTTTTTAAAATTCTATATATGTTTTTAAAAGCAATTATAAAGCCATGAAAAAGAACAGAGTATTGATAAAAGTAGCTCCTTTTAGTAATACAATTCTAAAGATACCGATCCCTACCTGAGGACCACTATAGTTCTCTGACACGCTTGGAAAGCGAGGCGTGATGGAAGGATATGTTATTGCTTGAAATCTGCAACCTCACCACGAGATATCACTACATCGCATACACTCTTTCTTTAAACAAGGGCACTTTAGTATGTCAACAAGGCAGGTAACTCTAGCTGTTACACTTCCTCAAATATTAGGACATTTTACTTCAAAGAAACACAAAATTAATGTAAATCAATTAATTAATTTGACAACTAATAATCACAGTCATGTCACTCTGTTTGTACTGATTTCTACCATTATATATATGCATTCAAATTGCCCCCCAAGTACTTCCTGGCTCGATCTGAAGTCTACATGAGTCATGTGACGATCAAGCGTTTTGAACTTCCAGTGACGCGACTCTCTCTTTATACAGCTCTGGTGTGGTTTTGCTGCATTCTTATTGGTCACATGATCTTTGCTTTCGCCAGCAGATGGCAATGTGAATTAACAATTAGCAGGATACCGGATCTAAAGTCCATTGTAGTAGCCTCATAGTGGTCACAGATCCCAGTTAGGCTAATTCAGTTTCTTTGTGAAAATGTGGCACTTTGTTCGGGCTGTTTATGCAATTCGTAGGTTACTGTTAGACTTCCATGTGCAAATTAATTATTTTTCTCCCATTTCCCATCAAAATGACTGATCAGAGAGTCCCTGCCTCTTAAACTTCTCATACCTAAATTAATCTGTATACTTTGTAACCACTTGAAATAGTTGGTCAATGTTGATCGATATAGTTTTAATTTTTAAAGTGTCTTGTCTTTATTTAGACTAAAATTAAAGATATCAGACAAATACATGAGATGATTTTAAAAAAATAATTTAATAAAGGTTTCTCTTCCCTCTTGTCCATTCACTTTTGTTCGCACCACCTGTTTTTTTACGTCAATATGCCTATTCAGTATCTGGTAATTAAACTTTCCCCGAGTAAACATATGATAAACACAATATGTTAACAACTACATATTGCAATGTGTTTGTGCAATACAACCAGTTTTGTTCCACAGCAACCATTTTGACTTGTTATAGAAGGGAACGCACAGGTGTTACTAATAACATTTACAATGGCTTTTTTTCTATTAAAATGTCTTTTTTTTCGATAAAAATGTCATGACAGTGTGACAGTGAGTCAACATGCAAAATACCAAGACCCTGAAACCAAAGGAGCTAAATGGAAATCAGCGATCTTTCATTTTATTATTGACATGTCACACTGTCTTCGGAGAGAGAGGCCTGTTAGAGCCAGACAACAAGATTTGTACCGTATCCAGAATCAAGAATAATACAAAATTGAAATGTGTTACATTTATTTTTATCTTTAGAAATCATGATACATCTTAATAAAGCATGGTATTTGTTTTACACACAATATTTAGATTTAAAAAATGAACGGTATGTTAGATTTAATACAGTTATGACAAGAAGATTTAATGATGTTTTACATACAATGGGGAACATCTCAATCATGACATCACCTGTCGGATTAACTGGCTGTTGAAGCAAAAATAACCATCACCCATTGTTTAGTCCTTCTATCTATCTAATGAATGCAGAACTCCATTAGCAATTTGCCCTGTTTTTGTTTAAGGTTTATATTAAAATTTTTGTGTAATCTAAGTCCTGCGTGAACAAAATCTTAAAAAAAAAAAATCCATCAGAACCTCCTTGTTGCCTTTTGTTCTCGTGCGCACGTGTATGAGCACATGCTTCAGTGTGTTTGTGTCTGTGCGTCTAACTGTAAAATGAGGGGAGGCAGAACTTTCATCTCTGTTGCTCCACGTCTCCACTGCCCCACAGTCACAGAAATCACTGGTTGTAGCAGGACAGATTGTTCATGAATTTTGAATTGATCCTTTTGGCTTTTATGAATTAGAAATGTTCTTTGCCACAAGCCGTGCAAGCGAGTGCCACGGTGGATAGCTTGGAGGGATTGCTATGCAAAGTGCCATACAGGGTACAGCCATGTAAGGGCAGGGTAGATAAACATATGCTGTGTTTGATCAGATCCAAAACAGATTTTAGCATAACGGATGTGGCGTCCGCTATGTCTCTCTGAATCATAGCCATAACTGTAGGGTGAAGTGGATCGTTCAGTATGCGCCTTGCAGGAAACACACATAGGCAAGGATAAGCAGAATGGATAGGTCTGAGGAAAAGTAATAATCAATGCACAACAAAGGAGGAGACACACTGTCTGATTCCTGAGATGTAATGTATCATCCAAAGTGCACCTCCTTTGTCAGACGAATACACAAGACTGCCATTGTTCAACAATTACTTATTTATCTTAATACGTCTGCCAAAGGCCTTTGCGTCAGGAAATGTTCAGACTCACTGAGGCTGTTCACTTCAGTTAAACAGTTCTTGAACAACAACGTAAGTGAAGTGGGATGAAGTCAACGTCGCTCATACAACAGTGTTTATTTAAAAACAAGGGCAGTAGCTCTGAGCTCTTTTTATTGCTTTATATATCCACCAGGATACCAAATCAGGGCCTGAAAATAGTCCCCAACATGTACATAATTTACTCCTGTTTGACGAATGTTCAGAGGCTATTGTTCAGCTTTTTGAAAGTATATATTTGTGACATATGGCAATATGGTTTTGGTCTTTTCATGGGGTTTATTAACAATAACAAGACAGGTCATGACAAAAGTATTTCACTCAGTGACATTCATGGCTTTTGTTTTGGAGGGCCAAAGGGAGCTGCTCGGCCGTTAGCCCAGAGACACAGTGGGTGGAAAACAGTTCATGCTTTGGACAGTGTGTTTGGCTAACAGCTAACGGTAACTAACGGTATTCCCAGTTCACACGCTGCTGCATACATCGCCACTTTGTGCGGATTGCTTGTATAAATCACAGCTTGTATTTGAGTTTCAAGTGTGTTTTACAACGCCTTACAGGCCATTGGTGTTTAGACAGAGGGTTGCCAATTGTGGGTTGTATTCATTCAATTAAACATTACAGCAGTGGTTGTTGTAGACACACCTGGTGGAGATCTGCAACTACTACTACTACTACTACTACTACTACTACTACTACTACTGACTGCACCTTTTCTAGTTGGAAATGAATATAGTTTATTATTTAGCATACTCCGGAAAACAGAAAAGTTACTTTACTTTGTTAAACCCTCATTAAGACAGGGCCCCAAGAGTAATACTATGCTTTATTGTTTCATATTTCCAAACAAAGTTTCAATCAATTTAGCACAGACCAGTTAAGACACAGTAAACCTGGAGCTTATGGGGCCCCTGCAGGGCTGGGGCACGGGGTCATTATCTTTATGAGGGCTGAGTGCTTGATATTGGATTTTAAATGGAATTCATCAACTCACAATATATACGTATTTCACTTCCTCAGATACTAAGAATCAGAATCTTGATTGCTTAAAGATACTGGAAAAGTTTAGTTTTAGTAAAATAAACAACCAGAAAAGCATTTTGTTTGCTTGCATCCTAATTATTAGTTCCCTCAAACCCATATCATATTGTAAAATCTTAAGAATGAATATTAATACAAAGAAGAAAAATTGAAATCATGCCGTCTTTTATCTCCTAATAGAGAATGCCTTGTAAAGCAGCTTTCCTTTGTCTTTGTCATGAACTCATGGTCTTAAACACATTTTCTGTATCAACAATCAAATCGGAATAAGCTTTGCATGGAGAGGGATGTCAGACCTTTGTGATCCTTTATTATTTGTTTTTGAGCTTTATTCAATTCACTGCTGTCAAAAAACAAGGTTCCCACTGAACTTAAACCACCTCACTTTCTCTCAAAACATCTGTTTTCTTTCTCTCTCAATTCCCAGAAAAGCATGAATATGTTCCAATATGTTTCATCCTGACATTTATTTTTTTTATTCTGTGATTCATTTAACCAAACGCTATGTCAACCAACTTTTTGAGCAATTCTGTATTTTTTGGGGGTGATTGTGGGATGATTTCATATGAAGAATATGGAGGATTTTCATGAGGTTTATGACCTGCTCAGGCTTATCGCTAAACCGCTAAAACAAATAAAAGGCCAATGTCCGATAAAGCCAGAGCTTCTACAATGTTCTGCTTGACTTGGGTGTTTTTCAACTTTGTGTATGGGACTTTGTGGCTCTGGTGGTTGTCTCTTTTTGAGAGGTTTGAGAGCGTAATCCTGGGTTAATGACACCTTCCACAGCAAAACTGCCACATCCTCTGTCTTGATACAACTAGTGCCTCATTAAATGTATTTAAACCAAAGAAAAACATTTTATTAAATAAACTCGTTGAAATCAAAGTGCTACTCTAATTACTGCTATTCAGTTTTTAACAAATTTGCATTAGTTTACAACCATTATAATATGGATTATAAGCTAATATATATATATATATATATATATATATATATATATATGTTCCTGCCATATCAAAGCTAACATGACTAAAGCACGGATAAGTAATGGTCAAACTTTGCTTTCCTCAACCCTCTTTTGGCAACACAGATGAGAAATGAGTTTTATGTATCAAATTCCCACCGTCCAAGCTGTTCACATCCTCTCCGCTGACATTATCAACCCTTAGGGCTGAGTTGCCAAGCAGGTCACAGTGTGCTTCAAATCACTCCCAGACGCCTCTTTCTCACAGACGCAAATGAAAAACAGAAGGGGCCCCCTCGACTTCCTGGAGAAACCAGTACGATGGTGAAATAAACCTCCTTGTTTCTTACAGTGAAGATGGAAATTGATTTATTGGTTTAAGCAGCAGCATCAATGACAACAAACATTGTATGAATTCCATTTTCTAAAGATTATTGTGAATTGCTCCAATGGATAGTGGTAAAAAATAAAGAAGTAGCCTACAGATATTCCCTGTTCTAATGTACACAAGTGTGCAAAACACTCCAACTAAAGAAGTACAAGTAATTGTACACACAGCACACTCACTCGTGCTAACTCACAAACACACACAGGTTTACATGTATTCACATATCAAATAGTATAAGGAAGTAAAATTTGTGGTAGTGGAATATGATTTCAACATAAAAACATGTAGCATTGTGAAATGCCCCTTTTCACTTCCTTGGCGAGAGTTATGCTGCGTTCACTATACGAGCGACACAGCAACGGGCTACAAGTCATTTTCAATCGAAGCCGGTGATAAGAAGCTACAAACAGTCAGTCGTTGGGGTGACATGCGTCAAATCAAAGTTGAGAAAGTGGAAACTTATTTCAGCGCTCCAATGACGCAGTGAAGTGTCAACCAATACAATGTTTTTGTTTCACCCTGTTTCGTTCCATCTAAGAGAAGGCCGTTAGCCAGTTCTCAGTGCAATTTGACGACATAACTGCGTCAACTGAGCAAAACTTCTATGATGACTCATCAATGTAGCTAGTCAACCTTTGCTGTTTTGTTGCTTTTGTCGTTTGAAGTGTGTGCATAGCATGAGATGGGAAGATCGATACCACTCACATATCTGTTTGTTAAATATAAAGCAGCAACAAGCAGCCAGTTAGCTCTGCTTAGCATAAAGACTGGAAGCAGAAGACAAATGGCTAGGTTTGCTCCGTCCGAAGGCAACAAAAGCTGCCTGCCAGCACCTTTAAAGCTCAATAATGAACATGTTATATTTTGTTCAGGTTTATTGCTGGTTGACTACAGTAAGCAGCTGGTTAGCTGCTGAATATACCAGGATTTCTCCAGCTACAGTTAGCTGCTGGCTGTAGCTAACCAGAAAAATAACAAAACACAAATTGTTGATTAAACACTTAAAGGCAGTTTCCTTTTCCTCCAGTATTTATGCTAGGCTAAGCTAATCCTCTCTGGTAGCTAGATATTTACATTTAGTGATATCATTCTTCTAATCAAATTTTTGGGGGTATTTTCCCAAAATCTCAAGCAATTCCTTTGATATTTGGAACGTTTACCACCACCATTAAAAACTCATTGGCCTATGTCATTACACAGGTAATGTTGTCTGAGTAAAATACATATTATTACTGCAATATAACACTTTATAAAAGTGGACATTAAACATATATATGTTCCATTGGTTATACAAGGATAAAAGTCACAAGTATTGTTGAGTATATTAGTAAAATTCACAGTGTTTATAGAAAAGCTAATTCCTGTCCATTTGGTCTCTGGTGATATCAGACCTGTCTTAATGCATAACCTCATATTCATAATTTGCTTGAAATGTGCTATGGAGTTATATCTTATTCACTTTAAAACCTACAACCCTGTGCTTTGTGCCAGTGCACT
This sequence comes from Melanostigma gelatinosum, assembly GCF_949748355.1. Lineage (NCBI taxonomy): Eukaryota > Metazoa > Chordata > Actinopteri > Perciformes > Zoarcidae > Melanostigma > Melanostigma gelatinosum. The sequence goes on along the minus strand of NC_136644.1, from coordinate 19,902,774 downwards.
TTGGCTTATTCTGACACCAGATGTGATTCTGTGCTGAAATCCTTCCTTTTTTAATTAAGAAGCAGTTTTTTTAATGTCTGTGATCATTGTTACACTAAACAGAAATAGTGTTTGTTTCCCCCCCCCCCTCCAATGAAAGGATTCATCCTTCTGTTAAGAGACATTTTCCTCTTTACATGATTAATCGGAAAATGTTTTTTTGTCAAGCAGTGGGAAGCAAATGAACTTCAAAACGTTCTTCTAATTATACCACAAAGCAGCTCAATGAATAATGAGTGTGAATAAGACACACTGCGAAACCACTCGCATGTTTAATGGGAAATGATTTTTTTGTTTGAGTCGGGAACATGCTTTCCTGTTTTCCACCATCAATGAGTAGCGAACTCATGGGGACAGCGCATACTCGTATCCGTCATTCCCTCTGACAGCGAGCAGTCTGCTTTTTCCTTCCTGTAGCTTGGTGCATCCTTCCCAGTAGTGCTGCCCTTTACAGGAATACCACGCTTTGCTACTGATTGAGAGTAATTTATGGTCACCGTTCAGCTGCATCCTGTTAAGAGTCCTCATTCTCCTCATCCCGCTCTCCCCCATCTTCTCTCATGCTACAGCGTCACTGTCCATGGGTGTGGGAATACAAGGAGTTTGTCGTAGGAAGTTTAGCCCCCTGAGGGGCTCTGGGCAACTTCAGAGCACTGTGCGCCAAATCCATTGTTAGTTCCTTTCATCTCCAGTTCCTAATCCATCCTTGACAGGCTCATTTGTTGCTTCAGTGGTCCAAAGGATGTGCATTTATTGTCTGAAAAAGTACTTTGTGATGTATATATTCTAGGGTGTGTGTTTGTTGTATTTAAAAAAAAGCTGCTGGATATATGGAAGTGCTTGAAAATAGAGATGAGATGAGTTGAGAGATCAGTCGCTGTCTTTCCTGATGCTGCGATCAGTGTGGACGTTGTTGGGCTCGGGGCTTTTACACTGGATACTGGTACCATTCATGGGTCCGATGCTGCTCAGCTGGTTGTCAGAATAACACCAGCAGCACAAACACGACTTGAAGAACATGTGAAGAGAGAGAGAGAGAAAATTTAGAGGAATCGTTCAAGAAATGATAAAATACAAACATTACCTTTCTTGTCGGTGGTCAGATGAGAAGATTGATACCATATGTGTTTCTGTTAAATGTGAAGCTGGAACCAGGACACCATTAGCTTAGCTTAGCATAAAGACTGAGATCAGGGTAAAACAGCAAGACTAGCTGGATCCAAAGGTAGGCATATTCATTAAATTAATATCTTGTATTTCAGTCATTTGTTTGATCTGTACAAAAGCAGTAGTGTAAATCCATCAAGTGACTGTTTTATGCCGATATACTTTTTGATCCAGAGCAGTGACTTCAAAGCTAGATGTGTCCCCCTATTTCCAGTCTTTATGCCAAGCTAAGCTAACCGGCTTATGGCGGCAGCTTTTCTCTAGTTTGCTCCCCCACTTCCTTTAACGTGCAAACTTGAGACATGGTTTGTCTCCAGCCCAGGTTCGTTTGACATTTGCAATGTGTGACCTCAGCCCTCCAAAGTGAATACATAAATCACCGGTCTGCTTTTACATGTTGCTTAAGGAATGTCACCACCATCATAAGCCTCTGTGTCATGGACAAAAGACCTGAGTTCACTGTTTGCTTTACTGGCCAGACTAAATCTGAAGTGTTTGTGTGTGTTTGTGTGTGTGTGTGTGTGTGTGTGTGTGTGTGTGAGAGAGAGAGAGAGAGAGAGAGAGAGAGAGAGATAAGTGAGCATTTGTGTGTGTTACAGACATGAATATCCATCTGTTGTCGGAGAGTGTACAATACCTTGAAGCAGTTTTTAAACTTCTTGCTGACAAAGTAGAGGATAATGGGGTTTATGCAGGAGTTGATTGTTGCAAGGTTGACACTGACGTGATCCAGGACCAACAGGTAACTGAATAAGGGAAAAAAGAAGAAAGCATGATTGTAATTAGTTTTATAGAGAACCAAAAAGATAATTTAAATATTTTTGATGGTTTTTCTGGTAAATATTTCTGGCAGAACAAGCCTCATTTCTGTTTTTCAGTGTGCATTTGGAAGGCCAAGGGTGAGAAACATTAAGAAAACCATTCAAAATCACAGAACAGTGCCACGTTATGTACATTTGCATACTCTGTGTCCTTTAGACCTTCAAGTAACATTTGTGTAAGAGAGTTTGTTCCACCAATGACTCACTTGAGCAGCTCACAGCGCCTCTTATCATTCTGATAGTAAACCATCTTCTTAAGGATCCTGCTGAGGTGCAGTGGGAACCAGCAGAGGGCAAAGATAAGGACGAGGCAGAAAACGGCTCTGGCCACCTCCCTCCTCTGCAGAGAGAAACAGCAGGTGTCATTCCACCATTAGAGAGGAGATGGCAAAGTTTGTGTCATCAAGTTTAGAACCACAGGAATAAACACTTGCTGACTGAGCCGACGGAATTTTACTCTTGAAAAAACTTGAATCAGATGATAAAGTCACATTACAAATGTTCTCGTGCTGTTAGTGAAATCAACACCCGATCGTGAGTCAGTTTATTAGAGTTACAGGCTTGTTATTAGAAGTGTTGTCGGACCTGTTTGAGGTGCTCAGTGAGGGCTATCCGAAGGCTGCCATTCCTGCGGTTGAGCATCTCGCAGGTCATCAGAGTGTAGAACACAGCGGTGCAGGTCAGTGGTACACAAAAGTAGAAGCCAAACAGCCACCAGTCCTTTGCATCCCTATAGAACTGCCGGAAAAAAAGCACACGATAAATAGTAAAATACACTTAAACTGAAATAAATGCATGACCTGTGTGACCCTGTAGCGACGTACAAACCCTGTAGCCACCGTTTTCCTGGCCCTGCTTTGACTCATAATGCTGATTTCAATGATCTAAATGGACCTCACACAATGTTCTGTTAATTTTTTGTAGTCGCCCATTTTTGGATTGAATTTGAACTAAAGTTGATAGTTATTGAAATGATGTGCAGGTATAATCCCAGTAATAAGAATCTGTGGTTTTGTAACTGAACCTGACCCAGACCTGAACCACCAGACCACTCCTGCACTGCCATGCCATTTCAGTCCATGTGAGTACAAATGTGCATGTAGTGCAATAAGTCTGAAAAGATCCACTTCTGGCCCGTCTGGCTCTCCGTGGTTGTAAAACAATGTTGATAGTATGCTCTTTCGAAAAAATCCCACAATATCCCAACTCTACAAACTTGACTGAACCATATTTCACAATTTCTGTGGAAGGCAAAAACAAGAATTTAAAGTTTGTGCATCAAAATAAAATTTGGTGGGAAACTCTTCCAAAGAAAATGTGATATTTCATTACTTCAATAATCCTGTTATTTTTTTCCAGTTTTTCCTCAGACCTCAGCGTTGCATTGCTGATATCTGAAAGAGATTACTCCAATTCGTACATATGGAATAGATGGCCGCACATGTGGCTTAGCTTGAGGCCCCAGATTTCAGCTCTCAGTAATTGCACTTGGCCTGCAATCAATTACGTGCTCCAAGGATGTGAAAAGGTCCACAATCACATGGAGAGAGAAAGTACACACAGTTTATTCCTTAAAGTGATACTCCACTCGAAAAAGTTTTAGTATCAGATACTCTCATTCTGGCTTGGCAGGTAATTTTGGTGGAGTACTCCTTAAGTATTGAGTGGTGTGTTGATATAATAATTGTCCTGTGTTTTGAATTATTCAAGCAGGAAATGTTGTAGTAGATTTATTTCACTGTTGTATTCTTGCTCTACACATATATGCCCGTATAACCAGAATAACACATCATTGTGCCATTAAAAACACTCACTGATTCCAAACAATCAACACGCCTTTAAGACAATAGAAAGATTAAGCTGATCTTGCACTTTCACTTTGAGGAGTTTGCATTCAGATGGGTTTCCTATCTCATTTGTCCAGTAATGTTTTATCTATTTAGTGCAAAATTCAACTACGGTACCCTTCCTACGAGGGCCTTGACACAATGTACTATACAGCACATCGTGGCCTCAATACAAACAAAACACTGGGACACAAAAGCACTAAGCAGCTATTTTCTTATCCAGAAATGATAAGAGAGGGATGATAGCGTACCACCATGAAGCCGGACTTGGGTTTAAGCAAGCAGGTGCGTATAGTTTGGTTCCTGTAGTTGAAGGTGTGCATGTCGAAACCGATAGCCTCCGGTACGGCCAGGAAGAACGACAGCAACCAAATAGACGTAATCTCGATGACTGTGAGCAGAGGGATGCCCACTCCCTGGACTCTGCTCCAGGATGCCACGGCTCTGTACCTGTGAAGGGCGGACACAGAGGTTAAACAGATGGAGGAGACGTATTCAATTGATGGGATTAAAGTACAAAATGATGAGGGGATAGTGATTTACTCCAGCAGGAATGGTCATGATGTAGCACTCCTGAGAATCAAATTAAAATTCTAGAAGTATGTAATGTCTTTATATTAATTGAAACAGGGCCGCAGGAGTTCGGTGGCTTTCAGTCTGCGCTCCATCATCAAATAGAAACCAGTAAAGTCATCATTTACTTTCTCTCTCCTGACTGACAAAGCCAACAACATTTTCCTCATGCATGGCAGCACACCAAGCACAACAAACTGCTCAGTCAGCAAAGAATATCAAAATGTTAAGAATGAATGAGGCGAGATGATCAATTGTTTATTTTGAATATCTAATATTTATATTTTTTGGTGAAGCTTCCAAACAGACCGGCCCATGTTGGCAGAGAGGTCTGTCTGCCGGCTTGTGTTTCCCACGAACTGAATACTTGTGTGCTTGTTTGTTTCATTAATGGAAACCACTTGTCGAAATGTTTTAGTAAAATCCTGCATCAAGATTTTATGGCAAAAACAATATATTTTTCATGACACATTTGAATTTCTCTGTTGAACAACATGGCGGCATTTATATTTCACTAAGTGGTAATGTAGCTACCTTTTTCTCTTCCTCTTACTCAAGTACTTGTTACACACAAACACACATAATATGCAACACGTTTCCTGGAAACAAATGATGAGCATCTGCTCTTGAACACAACTCTAAAGCACTGCAGTCTTTTCCTCATAATAGAGGTCATGAAATATGTCTTCCTGGTTGAACTTTGGAGCCTATTCATAGCAGGCAGGCAAGCCTCTTATCTCTGAAGTTGTGTCTAGTGCACAAAGTGAGATGACACTGAGCTTCAGCACTTCATGATCATCATTTATTCATTAGGGAATTTCTATTAAGGTATTAAAAAAAAAAGTCTGTATACTTGCCATCAAGATAATGCTTTTGATATAAGCATTAAAAATCGAGTTTACAGTGCAAATATCATATACTTAATGTTGCGTACATAATAAATGACTCTAATAATTCCATTAAAGGAGTAAAGCGCATCTCATAGAAGAGCTCATCACGCAAGTTTTCAACGCAGAGGAAACTAATAGAAGAGCAGAGAGATAAATAACTTCCCAGTGAGAATGCTCAGTCAGTATTGACCTTTCCCGAATGTGATCATCATCTCAGCCAACCAAATCTTTGTTTCATTGAACTGGAATCAAATCAAAAGTCTCTGCGTCGCATTAATAACCAAAGTTATATTTACAGAACAAATGTGTGACAAATTGATCCAAAGCATGCTCTCTTGAGCTGAGTAAAAGATGGATGAATTGACATTGTCCAAATTGATAGTTTTTCCCCCCCAATGGTTTGAATAGTATCTGCTTTTTCAGCTGTGAAAGAAAATATCTGAATCTAACTTTAGAGGAAAGTTGCTCCTTTTCATATGTCTCTATGGAGTGATAAAAGCACAAATTGAACCACCTTTATGAGAATGATGTCCAATATGTTTTGGAGAAGGACGCTTCTCTAAAACCCACTTTAACGTTCATATTCAAACAAACACCACATCTTTAACAACATGCACAAAATACAAAAAAATGTATTTTGGGTCACTTTTTAAGTTTACGCAGAGCAGGACTTTTGCTTTAACCTTTTGCTGTCAAAGCGCCATAACAAAGCAGTGTGGCGTGTGAAAGCGCTGACCTGTCCACGCTGAGGGCACACAGGTTGAGAACGGTGATGCCCACAGAGGCTTTCTGCAGGAAGGGCACCATCTTGCACAGACACAGGCCAACAGGACTGTCGGCAAAAGGCCAGCTTGACGCCTGGAGCTGGGGGAAGAAGCACATACGATAACTGCCACATAAACACTTTTCTCAGAGGAAATGAACCACATGCGTAACAGCATGTGTTGTTCAACATTTACACTAATATCACTTGTCATCAAATCCCTGTTTGGCTTAGCTTATGTATCAGTGCAAACAAAGTAAATGATTTCAATAAAGTAATCTGTCCTCACAAGTCTTTTGGGAGTAGACTTTTCTCTCTCACTTTTGTTACTGGGCTCATGCAAGCAGTCTTAATATCTATTTAAGGCAATTTCACTGCAGATCGAGGCACATCAAAGGCCTTTCAACGTCATCTTAACGTCAGACTGAGTTTAGTCTGACAAGGACCATATGGAGCTCATCAGCTGACAAAACACTGCACGACTTTCGCAAAACTTTCAAATCTCCTGCAGACATACTGCCTCTCAAAACTTGTCGTCAAACTTTAACAATAATTCACTATGTTGTCACCGGTACCTCAGAGCCACTTCCACAGCCTCTTTTGATATTACTTCCTTGAGAAAACAAGTCAAGGCCATGTGAATTGAGACCTCTGTTTCCATCAAAGTGGTCTTGGCACTTTTTCTCCAGCACGATGTAAACTGCGTTAAACACGTTTCCCACAGCTAAAAGGAAAATAAGGACTTCATGGTGCTTCCTGGTCGTCATTGTTTACTTGTGCCATTTAAGTTTCTCACAGAAGAGCAGCAGAGAGGAAACTGTTTTGAGTGTATAAGTAGCTGATTATTTTTGGAAACACTGTCACAGCCCCGAGGAAGTGAACAAGGGGCTTCAGCATGGTTTCAACGTTGTAGACGTGGCGCTTTCTTTGTGCTTACACCGTTCCCCCGGTAAGTTTTGTGTTTCCTTTTGGAGCATGTTGCTCTGACCCCAAAGTCCCGAGTTAATTCTAACCAGGTGGCTTTCTCATTTTTCTCTTGTCTCTCTTGCATCCCACAACACATTGGAAAGATCAAGTTGACCGATGACTCCCTTTTGCTTCGGAAAGGAGCCCGAAGCATATTTTATCATCATTAAACGCTTCGTATTCTAAAGGCACAGTCCGTAGTCCAAAAGTGAATAAATGTGTTGTGAGTCACCAAAAATCAAAACCCCAAATTGCCACATGTCTGTTGCTCTCAGAGAGATTGACAGATATTTTGAACACATTGAAATGTTAGCGTTTAATATTTTCTGAGACCGTAAAAGTATCAGTAAATCAGTAATGCTTAATAAATACAGGAATAAAATAAGCCAACCTAAGACGCATAAACACAGCATTAGTCAAACTTTTAAACCTCACTTTTATTTGTATAAAACATAATAGATGAGGCTTTTAATGAGCAACTGACTCCAAAACTCCTCAAATGATTCATCACTTTAGTAACACTGGGTACTTTTTTCTTTAAAAAAAAATAAAACCTCTATATATGGGTCAGTGACTAATGTCCCAGGTCAATATAAGGCCGCTGGCATGTGTGACTACAGCCTGATTCAAGTGTTTATTTAAGCCAGCCATATCCCTGCTCCTCTCATCACTAAACTGCCCACACGAAGAAGATAATGGCGTCCGACTGATTACACTTTCCCGTCTATTTGCACACTCCCTTACATCCCTTCCCACTTCCCCTCCCCGTATTCCCGTCTATAATATTCCACTTTATCTCTGCGTATCACCTCCATTGTTGCTGCATTTCATCATCTCAACACAACAAAGCTCGGCTTTCAAAATGACGTCAATACTTTAATGAAACATGCATCAACGGAGTGAAAGTTGTACCTTGTATACATTGATGGGTATATCCGTGATTATGTACATGAGGTCCCCCAGTGCCAGACTGGCAATGAGGGCGTTTGGCCCGTTCCTCATGCACTTGTTGTGGTATATAATCCTCAGCAGGGTGGCGTTGCCGACCAGGCCGACCACAAACACTATAATGGAAATGACGGTGTTGATGTACTTGAAATAGCCACTAATCGAGGTAGGCACAAGGCACGGCGGAGGTCCTATCGGCCTCTTTACAACACTGCTATTTCCAGATCCCACAGCTTGTGCCTCGGCCCCCGGGCCCCCCAGGTGGAGGCCGGGCCCTGTGCTGGGACCGGCGGTGCTGTAGAAACCCGGAGACGGGAGGGTGGAGTGGACGAGAGAGTCTGGGAGAGAGGCCTCCTCTGCTTCAGCTCTGTTTATCTGGCACATTCCTCTGGCTGCCATACAGGCCATTAGCACCAACATATGAACAGCTGGGTTGCCCATTATGGAACACATTCGGCGCTTTGATTTCACTGATTGAAAGACGGTACCAATGTATCTCTAATGAGAAAAGAAAAACAAATAACAAGAAGAAGAATTGGTTATTGACAAATGACTCGCCAGCAACTTCATCATATTTGGCCAGCAGTTAAAATCGAACCTAAAGTGGAATATCATATATCAGTTACAAGAAAGTTAAACAGCATTACTGTCCTTTCAGAAGCTGTGAGGAAGTTAAACAAAAAGGTTTTGCCACGGGGCGACAGATGGGAGATGCCAGGGCTAGTTAGAGTCCCATAGTTCAGGATGAGGCATCAGCAGAGCGCATTGGGCATCTTGTTTGTTCTCAGTCGTCCCTGGAAGAGGGAGTCGTTGGTTATAGCTTTGTGTCAATGATGTTGTAGCTGCGCAGTGAAGCTTCTTCTGCTGTTTTCACAGTGAGCCTCATGCGTGTGTTTTGCATTCTCCCTCTGTTTCTAATTTGGAAGGGTTTAAACATGTGGTTACAAATCAAAGAGCTTCTTTTTTTTTTACTTGAAAGAAGTCCTGCGGGGCTGATTTCACGTCAATGTTGGTCAATGCAAGGATGAAAGGTTAAAACAAAAATCAGATGACGATCCAAATCTACAAAACAAAATACAAACTGTAGTTATGATTTGGATTCCCCTTTTGGGTCAATACTGCACCTTTACTGAGTCCACACATGAAAAACTACAAACTTTCTGGACAAAATCAGAGTAATTCACTCCACGAAACTCCTGGTAAAGAGCAGATAAAGTTTCCAACTGTCAGATTGATAGTGAAGCCCTTTTCATCATATCACCAGCACAAGCAACTCTTATAGCCCCGAGTTCTTCCTGTTCAAAGTCCCAGCTGTCACCAAGTACACAAAGAACAATTTAGCAGCCATCCCTTCAAGTAGCATCACAGTTTAGCATCAGCATGACACTGCTGGGATCTGTGACAGCACGCAAACTGATCTATCCATAAATAATAAATACATTTGGTTTTCACCTACCGCTTCGAAAATGTCTGCCTGGCCCCCTTGAAAACCGTCAGGCAAACTTTCGGCTGAAGCCCCCAGACGTCTGTATCACATCACATGAGTAATTAACGCACTATCAAAGCCGCACCGTATCCCACTTGGTTTGAGCAATGCACCCGTCTGCTCTGAGGTGCCTTCGCATTATGGCTCAGAGTTTCCTGTGGAGAGTTTGCAGTACGTCTGTGTGTGTGTGTGGGTGTGTGTGTGTGTGTGTGTGTGTGTGTGTGTGTGTGTGTGTGTGTGTGTGTGTGTGAGAGAGAGGTTATGTGTATCTCTGCATGTGTTTGTGTGTGAGACACTTTGACTGGGTGGGATAGTAAATCTCCACCTCCCTTTGGTAACAGACTGGCCCCCCCCCGCTCCCCTTTCTCCTCTCTCTCAGAGGCACCGCCTGCTGACAGTCATCTCCAAGGCACAGCAGCACACATACACACACTACACACACACCTACACACACACACACAGACACACACACACACACACACACATAGGGGCGAGGGCATCTGGGAGCCCAACGCCCCTCCAATCTGCCCCTTTCCTTAAATCCTTCCTACCTTCTCTTTCAATCCCTCTCTGACTCCCATGATGTCTTGTATACATTACGTGCAACTGTTTCCTCACACGAGAGGCAGCAGCAGAGATTAGATGGGGAGGAAGGAAATCACGGGGAAGTCAGTGTCCATGTTGTGATGTTACGGTTTGTTTCCCTCAGTTGAGAGCAGGGGAAACAGACGGGAAGCCTTTACTTTTACAGACTAACCGCTGTGTGTGTGGTCGGACCACATCACACTTTCTTACTCTTGCTAAATGTGAACTTCCCATGCAGAGTTGTAATGAAGCTTTATAGGAGCTGTAAAATGTGGATAATCACTTGGTGCTATTTTAAAGCTTGGGGGAAAAGTGGTTAAGTCTAGATGAGCTTCCTCTTCAATCACCATACATCTAAATTACAAAATTAGAAAAACCTAGAAATGCCAATAAATTGGTTTTCCTTGCATGCGAAAACAAAACAAACAACAGAGACGGAGGACAGACAGCGCTCTGTGAGATGACTGAATGTCTGAAAGAGAGAAGAAGGCAGTGCAATGTCAAGAGAGAAGAGTGCACCTACATCAGTGTCCATTATGGATTCCAAAATGGACCATTTATCATGATGTGCGCTGAGAGCAGGAAGAGGGCTATCACCGACACCACAATCCGTCTTTTCCACTGACAAAGAGCTGACACAGCAACTGCTTAAAGGGGGAAAACCACTCAATTAAACAAAATCATATGCTGTCGGTCGTGCCTGGGATAATTCTGTATTAGTTAAAAAACGGCCAATTTTCCACTTAGTACATTAAAATAACAAATCAGTTAATGTAAATCCGTAATGTGATCCGTTGACAATGAGTATATTTTGTGGGCTTTGCTTTACATCGAAACAAACTTCAATAAAGTCAACCTAAAATTTGTACTTTTTTTTAAAAGTGAACAATTCTAAACGGATACATTTATAATCACCTTTAACACAATATTCCACTACCACAATATGGAACAGTTTATGGACATTTCAACACATTCTCAACCCAACTTGTCACATACTGAGGCTCCCAATTACATAGTTTACAGAAATATAATTAACATAGGAGCATTTTCTGATTACATTGTTTGTGCATTGCAAAATGCATTATGACCATTACAAAAATGACTTGTATCACAAGTGTCTTACCTGCTATGGTCAGATTTGTTTTGGGTGCCACATAAAGGCAACTCGAGGTCAGGGAATGATCACGGCTTTTGAACAAACCATCAAGGCTGTCGTTCATAACTGGTGAGGACAGTTTTTTAAAAATCATTTTGGATCATGCAACTACACTTTATATTGTAATGCAGGGCTTGCAGAAATAATATAGGCCTAGCATAAACCATACAACCATAATTACATGAACCAGTATAAATCATTTTATTACTTTGCCATTATACTTCAAGTTGAGTTAAAAAAGTGATATATTATTATTATTTATATATAATATTTTGTAAAGTACAAATAATTAATACATGATAAATATGTCCTGCATTAAAGACATGTAAAATGTAACAATTTCATAAAAAAAAAAAAAAAATGAAAACTTTGAATTTCATACTTCCTCCCAGAACGTATAGGTTCAGTGTTTATGGTTCACTTGCAGGTACTTTTCCTACAGTCAAATGTGACTTAATTGGGTGATGCTAACATTTACAGCCATTTAAAATGAAAGCGATCACGTTTTCTTTAATTGTAGACATGAATTTATCATGGCTTCTAAATTAGTTATGGTCAGTAGTGGCGAATATTTAATTTATTGGAACGTGATTTGCTGATGGCATCTAATACCCCCCCCCCTTCCTATTTTTCCAAAGTCCCTGGATTGTTGGTAGCTTCTATGACATTTTAACTTTTGACGGGGTAGTAGGGTCTTTGTTAGTAAATCCATTAATATATAAATGATGAAACCTTTACCTGCTCCCAGTAGCTTTGGCTTTCATGTTGTTGTTGTGTTGTTGTTTGGATCGTAATCAGGTATTAATGCCATTCTGTGTGAACTCAAAGATGGCAGGCTGCCTGGTAATTCATATGCTTGTTCTCTGATGGCATCTGTCGAAGTGTGCTCTCTGCATATTGGTACATACCCTATGGGAAATGTCAATCCAGCCCCAGACTGAGTGGGATGTAAGCAAGTTCTTAACTGGGACACTTGCGCAAAAACAGAAAGAACAGAGAGAGAGATATACAAGGAGAGAGAGATAGAAGAGAGAGAGAGAGAGAGAGAGAGAGAGAGAGAGAGAGAGAGAGAGAGAGAGAGAGAGAGAGAGAGAGAGAGAGAGAGAGACAGAGAATAAGTTTTAGGCCAATTCTACTGTGACAAGCAGTGACAGAGTTAAGAGGGCCGCCTGGCTATATTAATTTGGGACATGTGCTCCACGCAAACAAAAAGTTACAGCATGAGACAAAAAGAAAATGTGAATCTTGATGGAGGGATTTTCATAATAGCCTGATTAGTGCCAGCACTTGACTTCATCAGAAATGAATCAATATAACATTAACACACTATCTTAATTAGGGGGAGGGGAGCTTCGTCAAAGCGGCGATGATGATATTTGATGAAAAGAGCCTGTGGAGAAGTCTCGAGGATTTGTCTGTTGTAAAGTTCCTGCTACTCTGGCCTGGAGTAATCTGAAGGTGTGTGCTTGATGGAAAGTGACAGGAGGTTATCTTTGAATACAACTCTTCCATGATAAATTTGCAGAAACAGCTAATTCTGGGCCCTTAGAGATCTCAGATGATTATCTTTGAAAGTGTTTTCCTCAAGACCATAGGTCATAAAAATGGAAGCATGAGAGCAATCACGATTGTCTGTTATTATTCTTCCTCTCTTTTCTGATCTCATTAGAGATCTGATTTGTTGCTTGAGCTACAACAAAAGGTCAATTCTAGTAATGCACGTGTGGTTGCTGTGTGTACAATCTACATCTCCCTTGAGTTGCAAGAAACTATGCTGATTTAAATAAAAGCAATGCATCAGTTTTTATTGCATTGACATCACAGAGTTTATCCTTCGCACAAAGGTCACATCAGCGGCATCATATTTACCACATAAAGAGAATTTGAATTGCTGCCATTGTGAGTTAATGCCCTGGATTCGCCACCACAGAAGTGCATTGGGTGTATTTTGCACTTAAGGATGTTAAATATTTCCTGCTTCATATCGCAGAACTGCATTCCAACTAGACAGCACCTTTCCGTTCCCAACCACTTCCAAAGGATGACTCAGTCTTACCGGCATCAGCACTGCCAACTGGAATCAGGGAGGAGGTGAGGCTGAGCATAAATGGTCCAGTGTGATTGCCAGATTGAACATCATCGTGTTGAAACATTTGTAGGAGATTTACACAGATTGCAATAATGTGCTGCCTGTTTATTCTGTTATCTTTTTGCAAAATGCCAAGGGTCAAAACTATTAAATTATTAGAGCAGAAATCTGACCTTTTGAATTCTGTCGCTCTTAAAGTAGTACAATTTATTGTCGTAAGGATGGCTTCTGAGAGAGGCAGAAGTCCTTAAAAATACCTGTTTTCTGTCATGTTCTTTCTATTTTATTTGATTATCAGAATGCCGACATCGGTATGCATTGTACTTTATGTTAGACCTTTTGTTTTCTGGTAAATTTACAACTTTAATTTCAGAAATTGTCAGAGTCGTTTCTTGGAATTTTAACCCATTTCCCCGGCTCCGTAATACATGTTTTTTCCTACAATGTCTCTAATATGCTGTTGTATTGCATGAAACATGTGCCAAAGACATAGAATAAAAGTTTGGGCAATTTCTGTGCATGGAGGTTGCTTACAAATGACAAATTCATTAGTTAATAAAAAATTGAAAGACAGGAATCTTGCTGTTACTGTACTGTTGTTGGAAACCATCCAGATTCTCTGGCGTCTCTTTGGGGGTTCAATAACAATATTCGTAGGAGACAGCATTGTCCAGGAGCAGTGTGATTTGATGACGCTAGAGGCCCTTGGATCTTTACTGATCTGAAGTAACGGAATGTAAAGTTGTTATAAACGTCCATGATAGCAGTAAATTGCAGCCAACAGTTGTACAACCCACACAAACCCACAATCATTTTTTATCTGCCTCACCTTTTTTTAGCTCTGGCTGTCTCAAGTTACCTGTGTGTCAGTGAGAAACATTTAATAGAAACTGTTTGATGAATTATTGTCCCAGCAGTATTACGCTTCAGTTTTTAGGAAATTTAAAAATAGTTTTACACAGTGTTTGAAATACACCAAGGCTTTTGGGGGAGCAATATTTCTCAGGGGTTAGGATGGAACTGTACACATGCATGATGCACCTACCTAAGTGCAAATACATACTATCAATACATTTTACTCACACAGAGAATGATTAGTTTTTTGAATAGCTCTCACCGTGTAACAATAAAAAATGTCAATGCACAGTGGACAGGCAAGGGGTTGCTTTACTTTGTTAAACACCAGACCTCGGCTGCATCCGATGACACATTATGAACATGCCCACAGCTTCAAATGTTGGTCTACAGTGCGTTGACTGCGCCCCCATGCATGGATGGCCACAGCAGGAATAGACATATTTTTTAGAGACAAATTATCTGAAATTGTTATGTGCAAATAAACACAAACTTTTACAAGCTCTTTACTATTTGCCTATTATTTATTTCAGGAAATTACAGGAAAATATGAACTTGTACAGGAAGTAAAACAGTAGCAGAGTGGTTACAGTGCATGTTATATAAACAGAGTCCTGTGTTCTTAGGTTCTTTGTTGCACGTCTTAGCTTTTCTCCGCTGACTTGTCCAAGCAGACGGGGCTTTTTCGGGAGGGGGGGCTTAAAGAGACAGGCACTCAAACTAAGCGTTTCAGACAGAGGTTGAATATGGTTGTATTCAGACAGACAGTATGAGAAAAATACAGTGGTTTTTTTTTTTTTACATTAAAGCATGTAAACATATTCAAGTAGAAACCCCCAATAAAGTATGAACCTGAAAATGAACATATAGTATGTGACCTTTAATGTTGCCAGGTTAATGATGACACACTTTACAGGTATCAACCAAAGATTTGATAACTGACCAAATCATTAAGTTACACCGTGGGAAGAAAACAGTTCATGAACGTGAAACCATAATTGCTATTCATTTTCAAAATTGTTGGAATAATATACAGACCCAATGCAACACACAGTAACTGATAGTGGAGTCTTTGACATGGCACTAACAGCCGAGACACATTCCTGTATACAATCTGGCTCTTGTCGGACAGACCTTGAACGGGCTGATAAAAACAAGCGTCTGAGCCCATCGCACTTTGCTTTACCCCTATCAGAGAGCCCATGAGTGCATACTCAAAATGGCTGGAGCACAATTATAACTCCATGTCTGTAAGACCAGCAAACTGTTTCAGATGTTTCGGTGGTATTTTTTTTAAAGATATCTCTGTGTAAACTTTACATTAGCGTGAGGATGCTGTGTTGTAAGTCTCTCCACATCTCAAACTGGCACTGAAAGCTGTGATCAACACTTTGCAGTCTTCACTTCAGGTAGGTTACGTTTGTGAAAAAAAAAACCACATCTGTGGACAATTTGGACATGGCATGCTACTCGTAAACACAGCTGTGAAAACCAAGTGGCCAAAAACTGAAGATAACAAACCTCCGTCAAGAGAGACTGATGGGGCTTCCTTGATGAACTTCCAGATGTTGCGCTGTTCGAGCTTGTTACCTGATAAAGGTCTGTTATCCGACAACTATGTGAATGTATTTCATATTGTAAGTGCATCCATCTGCTTGGTGAGCGCAGTGCTTTTAGGAAACGAGTTTGTCAGAAAAGAAAACGACGTCGAGATTAAACATTACACATTACAGCCTTCAGATTAAACATGAAGGCTCTGTTTTTAGCTACGGTTTACCATCAACCATCTGCATGCTTTCCTTCCAGTCTGTTTCCAACTGTCCATCATACCCTGTTGCTATTTTAATTGGACCAACGTCCTGAATGACCCCCCTTTCTCCCTCCAGAACACTTAATCCCTCCACTTATTTCCCTTGATTGCTTGCAGTGTTGTTTTCTGCTTTGATCTAGGCCGTTTGGCCCGCTTGTTTTGCTCTCTGAGACTGCCTTATGAAACTACTGAACACAAAGTGTCTGTCTTTATATGAAGACTTAACATTCATAAAAGCTAATGAAGTGGGGTTTGTGTGTAAATGTGTAGCACTTGAGAGTAAATTGTACCTAATGGGGCCTTGCCTAGAACAACTTTTGTTTTTGACCTCACATTATAAAATGAAATACCAGACTACTCAACTTCTGAAGCACAACTCACACTGCTGTGGATATACTTCCACTTTTTACTCACAGACCTTCCATGCAAAGACTGCATCAGCGCGTGAAATATAACGATGAGCTAAAAGTCAAGTCCAGAAATACTGCTGCAGTCCCGCCATACACAAGGGTATTCAAATTTCTATTTCTGTGTTATAATAGGACAATAACAAGAAGGATCATTCAAGCAAAGTCTATTCTTAACACTAGGACACGTGCACATGCACATGTACACGCTCATTGTATGCCTTGCACCTGTCAGGGTATTCAGACACAATCGGAGCTTTACTGTGTGTTTCTGAACTTATCTTTGGCACAGAAGCCCATTGATTTTTTTATGTGCAATTTGCTTTTGTCTCCCATTTAATCTTTAATGATTTTAAAGGTAAGGCTGGAAATATTTTATATTCTTCTAATTGTAAACAAATCCCATGGAACAATCTAAACCAAACAACCGATCCTGACGGATACTGCCTGTGTACTCTGCATAATAGAGCTCCTTTGTTGCTCCAAAAACAATTAAAAACACATCAATGAGCCACACTGCTGTACTGGCTGACATGGTCTGGTATCACGTTAGAGAAGCGCACGATGACGCGTGGTTAATGTTGTGAAACAATTGGTTAGGTTTAGGCAACAAAACTACTTCATAAAGGTTAGAAAAAATATTATTGTTCAAATAATAACGTAATCACAGATCAACATAACGTAACTACCGTAGATAGACAACAACCTCTTTTAGCAGACGTTCTTATGTGACTTCACAAATGTGAAGTCAGCTTTTTTGGTTTCACGCGGAGCACAAACAGCGGTCTCCTGGGTGAAAGTCCTGTGTAAATGCATGAATTACCCCTCATGTTTGCTAAAACTACAATGCCCAGCTTTTTTTTTAGGAAATTACTGTGCATTCCTTTTTATTTCATTTTTATTGAAGTATAGCTATTTGTGGCCTGTTTTTGAAGATTCATATCTCCAGCAGGAACCAATGGGCTTGAGTGCCAATTCAGACAGCATGAATACATGAACCAAAATGTTTTTGGTTTTGGTCTTTTCATGGGATTTGACAACAACAATAAAGATATAAAAACATGTCAGCATTAACTTTTAAAACTGTTGCACAGACGACCCATAACAGACGACCCATATTCATGAAGTGGAAACACCAGAAAAATTAACACACAGACTGTACTGTGAAGATAACCAGTGTTCCTAGATGTTTATTGACATCTCATGTCATCACGTTGTCAAGCAGCTGCAGTGTTGCAGACTGCGGTTATCTCATAAGACCTGCATGCATGATACATTGCCTTTGTTTTTTTTATTTTGTTTTTCCTCTGTGTTGATTAACAGACCACAGGGATTTCCCGGCCCTCATACTGTATGACCTCCTTCTGAGTTTCACTCCTCCAGCAGGCTGAGCAGCAACTCCCCGGACCTTATCGCTCCTTCTTGTGTTCATGAGAAAACGGGTTGTCAAAGGTTAGAGGGGAGAAGACTGACACCATCTGGCACTGATTATGTCTCTGATGAGAGCCTGAGATATCATATGAGATATGCCTTGAATGTGTATTTGTGTGTATGTGATCTGTGTGTGGGCAGAACACATTCAAATGTTTTTTTCTTGCTATTGATAATGAATAAAGGCCTGTGACATTTTGGTTTTACCATTTCATTTCTTGAATACCCCACAGTTCAATGAGTAAGCACGAGGCTCAAAAACAGTTCAGACAAAATCTATAGAAACTCTCATGCCTCTGATGGCCTCACATGTCAAGATTCACGCATAATCACACTGATTAGCTGTGATTGCTGTGATTCATGGGATATGCATATCTAAGCATCACTCAGATCAACTAGCCTCAAGCACTAAGCTGACCTCTGACTTGTATAATGGGACCCTCATTCGGCCCTGAGGGTCAAAGCATACTTAGAGGCCCACCTGTGTAGACTATTAAAACAGGAAGCTTGTTTCCGAACTGAAACACAACCCTGAAAATATAATTTCAATGTGCAACAGCATCAGCTCATAGAAAAATACGGGATAATTGTTTGTACATCCATATGATTCAGTGGTAATACTTCACAATACGAACTATGAAACCGTTTGAGTCTCTCTGTTGACTAAATTAAGGATTATTGAATAATCTATCATGCTTTTCACATCTGCAATAAGTGCTTACAATGCATAAATAAAAGCGTTTGCATTGTCAGGTTGTGAGCTCACATTTGAATAAAAGCCTCAAGGACTGCAAAGCATCAGGTTTCACTTAAAATGTATGAATATTCACAAACTATGTCAACATTTTTTTCCCCAGCAAACAGAGAGCACATAAGCATTATTTTGGAATTGTGTTTCCGTCCATCCGATAAATGTATATTCCTAATATTCACAAAGCTTCGGCTCTGCTTTGGCCTTGCTCAACTACTCAGGGGTAATATCTCTTTAGCTGCTAAATGCTCTGTTATATTCACCAGCTAGTTGCTGCCTTTGTCCGTCTTCAGTTTGATGCTGGATAGGCAGTGTATAGTGGGTTTATCCAAAATGTTCCATTGAAAACAATTGCCTGCAGCGACTGGAGACGAAATTGATGCGAGTGAACCCAAACCAAAACAATCAGCTGAAAGACGCTTACATGCTCTCTAGTGCTAAAAGGAATTATGCGGGTGATATTTTTCGGCGGGTTTATCGATATTGATTTACTAATGATAAGTGCAGCTATCTAAAAACAAACAACGGCAACCATGTCTTTGTTGCAAGCATTGTAACAGCTTATGATTATGATTGATCTGTGTAGCTTGCATAGATGATTTATTAACCCTTAAATGAATCATCAGTGCCAAAACATTTCATAAACCTTTTATAAGATGTTGCTTACGGTAAAAATGTACAAATTCCCAGAGTTATAATAACGATCCACACATACTGTGTTTTCTCTACCCCGTCCTTTTGTGTCCACTGGTTTCATGCCCTGGTACCAGAATGGTTTCCTTCTTCCTCACGTATCACTCATGCAATCAGTCTCAGTGTAGACTGAGTAATACCGAACAAGCCTCCCACATTGGTTGGTTTTTCCTGCGCTCGATGATCAAAGCTGAGGAAATGGGCAGTGGCAGGCAGGCCAAGGCAGGGCTGTATGTTTAGAGTTACGAGCTATTAACTGCAGACTCCCTGCTTTTATAAGGCAATGTTCTTTTTGTTGTCTCTCTGAGAGATAACCGTTGAGGTCACTGGGTTGATGAAGACACAGTTGAAACCGTGTTCTTATGGCCATCCATCCAACCATTAGCTTCCGCTTATCCAGGGCCAGGGTCGGGGGGGCAGCAGGCTCAGGAGAGTGTTCCAGACGTCCCTTCTCCCCAGCAACGCTTTCCAGCTCCTCCTGGTGAACCCTGAGGCATTCCCAGGCCAGATGAGATATGTAATCTCTCCAACGTGTTCTGGGTCTACGCCCGTGCCTCTTACCAGTTGGATGTGTCTGGAAAACCACTACAGGGATTCCAGGAGGCATCCTGATCAGGTGCCCGAACCACCTCAGCTGGACCCTTTTGACGCGAAGAAGAAGCGGCCCTACTCCGAGCTCCCCCCAGATGTCTGAGCTCCTCACCCTATCTCCAAGTCTGAGCCCAGCCACCCTACATAGGAAGCTCATTTCGACCGCTTGTATCCGCAATCTCATTCTTTCGGTCACTACCCAAAGCTCATGACCATAGGTGAGGGTCGGAACGTAGGTGGACCAGTAAATCGACCACAACGGTTCTGTACAACACCTTGCACCTTGAAATCCTGTCCAACACCGCTTGCATCCACAGTTTATAGAACAAGGCTCCTCTTGGCCTCAGTGGAACCATGGAAATCACAAACGGAAAACACTGGTTCTTATGTGTGAAACATAATATTTTGTGAGAAAATATATTTAAAAAATGTTTTCAGAGATGTCCATTTATTTAAGCATATCACAACTGGACTTCACCATTGCTATTCGAAGGTGTCATTGATTTATTGGCATTTGTGGGAAGAAAATGTAGCGTATTTATCTCACGTCTTTCATGTCAGAAATAAGGCTTTCCGAAAACCATCAGCATGTCCAGATATCAACATCATCATTTCCTGTGCGTGTTTACACTAAAAGTTCTTCCACACGACAGGGCTGCTGTGATTATCCGAAGTGCCAAGACTATCGAAAATGTCTGTTAATTAATGGTCTAAATTGTACACATGGCTCTGCCAAGACATGTAATAAAAGAAATAAAACATTTCATTAGTCACAGCTTTACTTGATTTAGCATATACATATGCACCAAGGTTGGAAACTGAATCTAGTCAAACATACAAATCTCCAATGTTAGTTTCTTGAATTAAAATATTAAAGATACTCTTTTGTGGAAAATGTATTTTTTGCTTTAATTACGGCACATATTTAAAAAAAGAAAACAAAATCGATATTATTGCAATTTTAGATATAATCCTAAAAGACACCAGAATTTAACACAAATATAAGAGGAAACACAAGAATCAGTGCAAGAATTGATAGTTGGTAAGTGCTAAAACTTTCAACTAAATCTGGTATTGCAGACACAAACAAGTGTCTTTTTTCGAATTTTTAAATATTCAGTTTCAATATTACAGTCTATCCTAACACACCCAGATTAGTGCATTATTTCTGATTCTTGTCATTCTTGAACTTTTAGTTCTGTGTCATCATTTACCCCCAGAATCAGAACCAGAACCATTCATTGCCAAGGAATTTGACTTGACGGGTGGTGCATAACATTAAACAATCAACAACAATCAACACAGTGCAAGGAGTAGAAACATTAAAATTTACAGTAAAATATAAAATAAAGTAAAGTATCACAGTAATACCCACATCTTTTTATTTAGCCTTTTCTTGAGGATTCAAACATGATGAAAAGTCGGGAGTTGCTTGTGGCATTGTGTCCCTAATGTACTGATTGTAGGACACACACACACACACACACACACACACACACACACACACACACACACACACACACACACACACACACACACACACACACACACAGTATATTGAAACAATACTGTGACAACAAACTAATCATTACATCAAGAGTACCTGGACAAAGCAGCCACATCAGTAATAACTGCCCTTTTGGAGCTAATTGTTCTTTTATAAATTTGATTTACAATTGAGATCACACTCCTCAAAGATACTCTTAATCTCGTAAATCTCTCATGTTACATAGTCCCGTTGAAGACAAGTGGATTATATCTATTCTTGTTGTACTAACAACATCAAAAAATCCATACACTGACTCCAGTCTTTCATATTGAACCAGCAACACAGACGTCATAAACAACAAGAAGCCAATGCTTTGGAAGTAACTTCACCAAACCTTTGTTGCCACATGAAACATGAAGTCCTATATTTATATATTGGTGAAGCATGTTACGGTGCACTGAGGCCATGAGATCAGTGGAGCAGCATCAGCGACTTCCTGTGGTTAGGGAGCCTCAGAGGAGAGTGGATTACATGTTTAGAAGTCTCGGATCAGAGCACAGCCTACAGCCATACCTCCACCTCCATCTGGTGCCGTATGCGGCAGCGAGGCTAATGACCCGAGCCTGTTGGCTCTCTGCTCAAATGGGCCAGTCATCAATAAGTCTAACCTCAGGATGGACTCGAAGCTCCGCATCAGCAGGAGGTCCACTGTTCTCCAAGTCCATTTTAAGAGTATTTCTCGCAACAGATTAGCATTCGTATTTGTTCATGGAACTCTAAAGATCTTTACTTTTTGTGAATAACTTTAGTGCTTTTTAAAAAGTTGTGATTGTGTCTAAGAATCATTGTAATTAATAACACCCCTGCTTGAGGATTGTGAATCCTCTTATTATCCCTTTATATGACGCCTATGTCTTTAATGCTGTTTAAACATACTAATAATATGTTTTAATCTGCTAATATGGACCCTATTGATGAAAAAACAACTTGGCGATTTAAAGTAAAGTCACCAGAAATCATGATAAATGCAATATGGTGCAAATGTTTTTCTTTGCTCACAGAATGGAGTGTCGTTCAGAAGCATTGTGCTCAGGTCTGCTGCAGGTGGCTGGAATATGTATTACAACAATACTGAGGCAAAGACTGTTGCAGTATACAGCATAGCCTAGCCCTAGAAGATACAAAAAAATCTAAAAAATATTTCTTTCACATCCATCAAGTGTGTATTTTCTGCTTGCTGTGCGATTCTTCCTACGGTATATGTCATGCTGGCGTTAACTTTTGGACCCTCTGCTTATCTCAGACTCATCATAAACAGGAACACCCTCCCTGCTCCACCCTACTCCTTCCGAAGCCCCGCGTGACACACTCAAGGAGTAAGATGTGGACAAATTCAAGAGCTACTCTTGTGCAAAACTTCCCTGTGTCCTGTGAACATTGCCTTTGTGAGTTCCTTATTAAAACAAATAGAGCAAAGCATGAGAAGACCTGAGATGACCCCTGGTGTATTGGGGATGCGAGGCCACGCACCGGGAGCCTCTTCAATCAAAGACCTGGATTGCTTGTGGTGTTAAGGTGCAGGACTGGGATGAGACTGCGCTCAACAATTGATCTGATGTCCAAAATCCAGATATCAAAACGTTGTCCTTTTTTTTTTGTCCTTTCTCCAAAGGACCCAATTCCCAGAGAGAACACATGCAGTCTCAGACATGTGAAAGGAAAACAGCCACCCCTGTGACCTGCAGGGACCGTCAGTGTGGGCCTCTAAATCCTCAAGGGAGATGCCATGGCTGAGCATGGGATGATTCATTACACTCGGAAAACATTGTGTGTGTGTGCGTGTATGTCCAGCTATGTTTTGCTTCCCTTACTTGGCTTGTGTAGACCACGGCATCAGAGACTGTTTGAACCATGTCATTTATTTATTTCACATGTCTTCTAATTTCCAAGAAGTCCAGTGAAATATTTGAAATACGGTGTGCGAGTGTGTTTAGGTGTCTGTGGTGGGCCGCTGGTGTGTGTTTACAGCACGTAGAAATGTTTTTCAGAGACAGGGGACCCAGATGAGCTCAGAGCTGGTTTTGATCTCGTTTAAATGTCGTCTCTTTACGAGGGCTGTGCCCCTTCTGTTTGTTCTCGTTATGGCCTCCACTCTGCAAAGAAATTGTGTAAGTATCTCACTATGACACAGAGAGGCGAACAGGTTACCTCAGAAACAGTTTTATATGACTAAGATAATACAGAGGTTGCTTTGTAGTCTGAATCATAAACATTTACACACAGATAATCTCATATGCAAAATATTTTACATCCTGTCCAACCACAAAAAATTACAAATTACAGTAATTAAGAATCTTGGCCTTGATAAATCAACAGCATATCAGCTACCCAATCATTTCCCACAAGCACACCTATTACAAGTTATATTTTGCGGTGTCCTCCAAGCTCCTAATAAAGCCACCAACAATTAAAAAAAGCAACTGGGACACTTTTGCCTCCGAAGCAATCCCCCAGCTACACTTTGGTTCAAATGATCTATTTTATCAATGACACCTCCCAATACAAAACAATAAACATTAAAACTGCTAACGAGGAACAAGGGGTGTACAGTAAACGAAATAGCGGGGGGATAGAAACAAAACAAAAGTTAGTCTTGAAAGCAAACAAACTTAGCGGCACAAACTGAAAGAATGTACATTGACCAGTCAGTCAAAAGATAGGGATTCTACTGACTGTTATGATTTATTATACATGCGGTGAGTCTCGGAGCTTATAAAAATGAAAACAGACTGCTGCAGTGTGAGTTGGGTTGAAAAGAGCAGACACTGACAAACTAACATTTTGTCTGAGAAATGTCAGCCAACAGATCTGTCACAGCATGCAGAGGTCTCACTATCTCACCCTGAAAATCAGTGATAATCTCTGGAGAACATATTTATCGTTTAGTTTAGGTACAAAAAAGCTTTTTTCACAGACATTTTCTCAGCTTAAAATGCTGAGTTTCATAAATCTGCTTTCTTTTTTTTAATAATGATTAAAAAAAAATGCGAATAGAATTAAAACCTTAATGCCTTGATGCCTTTGCGATTGCTTCTGTAGTGCATAATCACAAACATGTGACCGCTTCAACAGTGGCCTCTACATATGGCAGCACTTAATTGGTTTAAAAGATAAATAAAAGATCAAATAGGATGAGATTGCTGCACGCTGATTTCACTTGATGAAATAAAATCCAAATATGAAACATTCAGCTTTCTAAACAGAGCTGTGTTGGCTTTCAGAGAGGATTCCAGCAAAACATGTTGGGAAAAGGACTCCCATAAAAAGGTTTGACCATTTCGGACCTTCTCTGGCATTGCAAATATTTCATTTTGTTATAATGAGTTAATTTAGTTATTTACAGATGTCAATTAACTTTTTCAATCAAACAGCATTTGTTTTCATTCAGAGATGGTGAATTATTATCTTTATAGGGCGGAAAAATAACATTATTCAGTACCATGAAGCTGGTTATCTCAGTGTCTGCAGAGTTAATGTTGCATCAAAAGAGCTAAACGAAAAAGTGGATAATTCACTGCAGGGTAAACTTTGCCATCTAAAATATTTTTTTTCTTCTGCCACTAATCGTTCTTTGAGAAGACGGGGTCAAATCCTAGTCCATATCATGTAGCAGCTGGACACTGCGTGTTTGTGTTCCACCTAAAAAGGCATAGAAGCAACACAATATCCCCATTGGTTGCCAGTAAACGATCTCAGAGACAGGTATGGGTATAGGACTGAGTATATTTTGGCACTATGAGTGCCGCCATATGTCTGTATGACTGTCTAAGGTATCTGGTATTTGAACTCTTCCTTTGATGCCCATCATCAGAGACCAACAGCTGATGTATAATAACACTACAGGGGAGACAGATCATCATTCAGCTGGCACATGTACCAGTTGTCTGCGTGTTAAAGGACGGAAATGTGCAAGGTCTATATATAATCATATCTATCGTCATGTTTGTTGAAGTGATGTTGTGGCAGTTGCGGTAACCATCCTTTGAATAATCCTGTCACATCAACTTGTACCTTGAACTCATTATATCACAAGACAACGAGATACATATTTTGGAAATGGTTATGTATTGTGTTTGCTTATGACCGGAGCACATGACTTTACAAAAAAAGCATCATGGAGCAGGAGACCCGCTTGAGACATGCGTGAGAAATTCCCAACCTCTCACAGGGTTCAGTGGGGTTTGGCTCTCTGCCTAGAAACATCGAGCTCTGGATGATGTTCGGGCCTTTTGATCGCTAATATGTAAAAGGAGAGTTTCTATAAACAGCAATAAAACAAAATCATGATGCTTTTAACATTCAACATTACGTCATAACTATAATGAAATATGGATGTCAGTGGTTCTCAACCTTTTCAGCTTTTGACTCTCTACAACACAAATCGAATTATGAGCCCTTCTTAAAGGTTATATATTTTTACAAGCAGCAAAGAGTGCTTTTTTGTCCCCTTTCAGATTGTTATTTTGAATTATTTTAGAGTTTAATAGACTTCTAGAAGTAAAACAATCAAGTAAAAAAAAAATATATAAGCAAATTATAAGAAGACTATGTAGAAGACATGAGCATTTTCATCTTTACCGTCTTGTTAATCGTACATTTCGCGGCCCCTTGGAGGATGTTCCGAACCCCCAGTTCCTCCTCATTTGGTCTAAACATTATAGATGTGTGAGGTCAGATCATCTTTTCTCATTGGATATAAACTTTATGTAAACATTTTTTGTTTCGTGTGGAATAATTGAGAACATATTTAATTGTAAACATATGTTTTATTTTACTTCTCGTACTTCTACTCGTGTACTTTGATGGGGACATTCAGGATTTTTTTTATGTTTCGTAAAAGAGTCGTTTGAGGGGTTCAATCTTTTTGTCCAGTGATGTGAATTCCTTGATGCTCAATATCTTACACAGTGTTTGTTAACATTTTCCTGCAACTCTGTGTTTTAAGGAAACACCACTAGATGTCACAGTTGCTTGGTTTTCAGGAATATCCAGCAGTTTGGTAACAAATCGTTACAGACCCTCCGCTCTGCTGAGAAAAATACTGATCAGGAAAGAAGGTTGTTTCCATAGACGTTTTGCACTTTTTGTTAACAAACTTGCAAACACCAAATATTTCTAATATTGCACTTTCCTCATGCATCTTCATTTGACTGATTTGCAGCAGATGCATTTAATTAGATTGTGGCCATTTGTAGAAATGCACGAATGGCCACACATGCAGTAGAAATGCTTTTAATCTAATTCAACATGAGGTTTCTGATCAGATAGCAAATAGATAAACTTAATGAATTAAATTAAACTTAATATGTTTTTAGAAAATCCAAAACCTTAACGTTAAACATTTAACAGGATTTTTTTTAATAGTAGCTAATAGATAATACAAAATAAAATAAAATATCATACTAACAGGCCCTCATTTAAATGGGTGTGCTAAAGTCCTCCATTAATGTTGGAGAGAAATACACCTTTAACATTTCACTTTACTTCTGCAGTCAGAACAAAAGGAGGGTATCAGCCTCCACATGATATTCTCCTTCACCCCCCCCTCTTCCTCCCCCTTCCTATCTCGCTTCTTCAATTTCTCCTCTTTCTAAATTTCTCCATCTCTCCATCTTTCCAATTCAAGTCAGACAGATGCCTCTCCGGAACTTCAGAGCTGTGGAGTGGAAGTGATGAAAGCCACAAGCCGGGTCCCACTGAAAGACCCCGGCTCCTCGTCTGCCAGCACAAACTCCCTCATTTAGAAGCACATCCTGGAACTGGGGCTGCTTTTTAATTAAAGCCTTGGTGGATTGGGCGAGACTCAGTCGAGGTTGCGAGGGAAACTTTTAAAGTTGCACTTGACAGGTATATTTAAGTTCACCAAGTTTGACCAGATGGAGCATGTATATTGTATACGGTAAGTCTTTGAATATGGTGGTGGTGGGGTGGAAAGACGTATATCAAACAAGCAAAAAGAAAAAAAAGGAAGAGTGGAAGGGTGGGTGTTAGCCGGGGGTGGGCATATAAGGGGGCCCAGAGCAACTTGCATGGAGCAAGCAGAGTGCCTTCTGGGTGACTGTTAGATGTTTTGGCAAGGATCGTCTCAGAATTTAATTCACCAGCATGCCGTCTTTATCTGGCGTCAGATAAAATAAGACATTTAAAGACTTAATTGTTAATATTCATCAATATGTCTAATTATGCAGCGTAAAACATGAAAAATACATCATGTATTTCTCCGCAGATGAATGGATGTGTCCCTCAGAGAAGACACTTCTAACGTGTCTTTTTATGATTCATTGATCCGTCTCCACTAATCAGCAGCATCACAACATCGGACAAACAAATAAGTCAAGTGATGAAAAAGAACCCAGCATGCAGTATTGAACTGCGCCGCTCCCCTTTGCGCAAATCATCTTTGAGAGGCACAAACATTCAGTGGCCCCTGCTATTTGTGAATGTTCTCCATCCAAAATGAAAAAGTTTTCAAAGCGCCACAGACTCTCAGCACAAACCATTCGTATCAAGGAAAATATTGCACAGGAATGCGGAGGAAGGGAGTAAAAGTATGGCTTTTCCATAAAATACAGAGTTTGAAATTGTTTTGCTGTGCAAGGTATTCGACAAAAACTGCTATTAGATACATGACTACAAACAACCCACTGTGCATTTTGTCCATTTTTCTCCGAGAGACTGAACAGCTTGCTCCCTCTAGTGAATAATTTCGGAAATGAAAAAAAACTGGACACTTAGTTGTAAAATGAGTATTGTTTGTACATCAGACAGTCTCTTGCATCTACTGGTGAATTTATTCTACATGCTGTGTATATATAAATTATAACTTATAACTTTCAAAAAATCTTAATTCCTCTGAGGCCAGTTGGTCAGCTTGTCTATTTCCCAGCACTTGCACTTTGATTTCATCATCACTCTGCACTTTAGTCATCGGGAAATCTCAAACTGTTGAAGAAGTAATTTTTTCCGGCCGATGTATCGAAATAATCTCATCAATTGTGTGTCCTAATTAATACATGGTCAACACTGTATATATGTCCTAGACCTGCTCTTAAAATATGTTTTAATTTTTATTATTTAAAATTTTTAATTTTATTAAATTTTATTTTATTCTGTGTATGTAATTTATTGACCCTAGGGTCACATTGTGGTTTTTTATGTTTTTAAATTTCTGCTGTTAAGCACTTTGTGATGTCATGTCTGTGAAAAGCGCTCTATAAATACATTTCATTCATTCATTCATGATAATATTGAGCATTATGTCCAAACTGGGGAATAATTAATGCTATCCTACCTGTTACAATTGTATATAAAAACAGAAAGGAATTAAATGACCTCTTTGTTACTATCAAACACATACGTACACCCACTGTAGGGCACATCTTCCCCATAGCTGGTACTTCAGTGTGCAGTTAAGATTTAAAGCACTGGGCTGTTCTCTTTTGCTTCTGTGAATTAATAATCAAAGAAAAATAGGAAAAAGGAGTGAGGCCTTCAAAAATCAATGGACCCATCAACAAGGCTGGGTGTTGTGTGTGTGCCTACCCTCACCTGGGTGACTGAATGTGTGCATGTACTTAAGTGTGTGTGTGTTCACATGCATCTCGATACACGTCCGTGGCGGCAAAGCTGTTGCACAAAACCAAAGCAATCATTCCAGCAGTTGTACATCTAAATCAGTGGCAAACGGAGAGCAGAGCTAACTTGTGTGGAGACAGAGCACTCTTTTGAGTTTGCTCTTTTCTAAACACCAGTTGTCTCCTCCAATCAGTGTGGTCACGTCTGCATTATTGATACAGCAGGGGCCTGAGGGGCCCAGGCTCAGATGGTGCACAGGCTCACAATGTTCTCCTGTGTGTCTAGAGAGAGTCTGGTTCTTGGGAGAGCTCAGAGGTAAGCTAGGACAAAACTAAAATTAGGCCCAAAGCTGAAAACCTGAGTCAACTTATTCTGGTTTAACGGAAAATAAATGGTAGCAAGGGCCCGCTTGGGAGAGTTGATTGCAGCAGCAACACACGGGGGAGTGAGGAAGGCAAATGGAGAGCATGCTGTATGGAGGACAAGACACACTGACAGAGGCAATGTGGGATGGAGGGGAAACCCATTTTCATTGTAAATTCATTGCTCCACTATTTTCTGTCCAGTCCATTTTTCAACAGTCAATACTATTTAAAAAAAACATTGTACACCAGTCATTCCCGAAGAATGGGATATTTCAGTGAGGTCGCCAAATAGGTTTGCAGAATTTCTTTCGTCGTCTTTTATAACATTTAAATCTGCAGTGCACCTTTGAGCCATGAGGGAATGTGGCTCAAAGGTGCACTGCATGTTCTTATTGTTCTGATAGTTGTAGCTCATTTATAACATTGAATCTAATATGAAGCGCTAGCCTACATTCTGTTTGTTTTACTGAAGAGAGGGAAAAGAAGAGCCGAAATGTATTTATTTATTCTCAATTTAGAAAGTATTTGATATGTGTTTTCAAGAGCATACGCATAAAACAAAGATTTGTCAACGACAAATGGCATGGTTTACCAATTCAAGATAATACATGGAGATGTGGAACAGCAGTAAGAATGGTCAGGAGCGTTCACTCTGGCATTCATTTGCTCTTCTCACGATTTACAGAAAAGGCCGATTGTGAATTGGGTTACAATGGTTTGTCTTTTTTTTTTTAAGTGGGTCTGGGAACACACATCGATCTCATCATGTAGTTTGGCTTGTTTTGATACAAAACATATGTTCCTAATTTGAAGCAAATCAGTCATGAATTGGGCAGCTGATCAACTGCAAACTAATCTGCAACTATTATGATTGTCGATTAACAGTTGAAATCATGTTTAAAGCCAGAAATGACAAACTTTTTCTCATTCCAGCTTCTGAAATTTGAGAATTTGTTGCTTTTCTCTGTCCTATGTGATAGAAATAGGTTTACCTTTGTGTTTAGGGACTGTTATTTTCAGTACTTCCTGACATTTTATTGACCAAATAATGAATGGATTAATCGACAAATCAGCCGATTAATTGTTAATGAAAAGCACTACTTGTAGCCCTGATATATACAGTAGTGGTCACATTATAGTCAATATATTGATCCACTGACTGATCATGTTGAGGTGTCATATTCTCAAAATACAAAGACAGAAATAATGTTTGACAATCTTGAGCTTTACATGAATAAACCCTTTCATCTTCTAACAGAAGTTATTTTTTAAATTTTTGCTATTTGTTTGAATTCCTTGCTTCCAAACAGATAACTTAACAAGACTTCAGTTCTTTTCAAGGCCTTCCAGGCTTCCAGGGCTTCACTTTAATTGAAGCTCAGTTCTGTGAAACACACTATTAATTAGATGTAAGTGATTGGTTAAATGCTCGGGGAGCACAGCGTTTTGTTCTGCTGTAGAGCAGTGTACGCGTCGTGCTTACTGTGATAGGGGTTAATGTGATCGACTGTAATTGGCTCAAGAAAGTGTCTGGGTCAGAGTTAATTTGGCATCTGCTTTTTCATTCAGCCTAAAATAAATTGCCTGGAATTAAATAAAGTGTCACATTTCATCAGACATCAGGCCTGAGCGGAAACAAATAAAGCGAGGGGACATTAAATAAATATGGATTCAATTGCAGAAAAAGCAACCTGTGGTGCCCAATTAATAACATTTTGATATGATAATTATTGATTCAACAACAACAACAACAACACATTAAAGACGATAAGGCAAAGCTGAAATTAGCTAATTTAACAGAGATATTACTTTCTATTTCATCAAATAAAACAAAATTTTTGTGGAAGTAAAGTTCTGGTTTTCATATTTTAAGTTACGGGGCAATGTTTATTCACATCTGTCATAAAGGAATTGGGAATGTGGTTTACCTTGATGTGTTTTGATTTATTCTGCAGGCCCTGAGGTTATACCTGTGAATTAGAGAGCATCAATAAGGAAAGACCATCTCCCCTATCCCAAAAGTGATAATTACCAACATCACTATTGATCCGACTATTGATGCACCGCTAATTGTTTCTTGCAGTTATTTATTTCATTCCATCTCTGGCCATGTGAAAGTGTTGACCTTGTGCAGAGGGGCTGCCCAATGGAAGGAAAAACACACATTAAGATTCCACTTAAATCCTTAAAAGAGCAAGGACTTCTCCCCTTTTCCATCCGGAGAGAGAGAGCTTGGTTATGATCTGTTTATGAGGTTGAAAAGCACAAGCAGAATGGCAATTTAGGTTGAGGCAACTTCGGATGATACTTTACTTTCTTCTTCACTGCAGCCTTGAAGAGCGATTTTCTTATAATAATCTCCACGGATATTACCGAAGGTTCAAAATGGCGCCATATTGATCAGTTATAACACTGCATTATCTAAGATATAGAATAATCATGGAGATTATCCATCATTGAAGGGTGTATTGGATTTAGCACATCAAAAATGTATTCATACCTCTTAAATGAGTTTCTTTAGCAGCAGTCCTAACAGAACCTCAAGGTTTGATCCCATGAGAACGTGACTATATGTGGCGTAATTAGTGAGATGAGATTTAGAATTCAAGATTTAGTGAAATAAAGTTAGTCTTATATGTTTGTGGTGAAAATCCGTAACATAAGTTTAAAGCCTAAACTGATTTTTGTGAAAACAATTATTATACAATAATATAATAGTCAATTCTTACCCAAATTGTGCCTATAATGAACATTTCATTTGTTATTCAGAATAACAATGTTTTTCATGCTTGCAGGGATGATGTGCAGATCTCACAGACACTATATCAAATTGAAGAATCTTAAATGAACAGCTTTTGTATGTTTGTCAGTTAGCAGAAGTCTTTAGGAGGACTTACAGAACACCAGCATAGAATTCCTCAAAATGTACCATTAACACTCTGCTGCATATGAATCTTATTTCAAATGCAGTGGAGGTCGCAACCACTTATTGACTTTATGGACATACAAATCATAGCATAGATTTAATTATCATTTCATCACATAGTATATAAACAGGGTAGACTACTGGCAGAAATCAGGAGCAGTTGAGTAATTGGGGGCAGGTGTGGATAAGCAAAGATTTCTCGAAACATCTGATGGAGTTTCCTTTATGTGAGGACATGAGGAGGTGGTGGTGGCTGCAGGAGTGTAAGGGCAATCATAACTGACTTCAATGTTGAAGTTTTAGCGTCATCTCAGAGCGCTCTGTTGTTGCGGGGTTTTTTTTGTCAGGGTATCACTTACAATGAAACATAACATTGAAATCAACTCAAATGTTTCCTCATCAGGTGGCCACAACCTTTAAATCACAGGGAGACATTTGTTTTTCATGGAAGCTAAATGTGTGATAGCCGCTTGCACGTCAGACCGCACAGGTGCTTCGGGACACGCATCACGGCCAAACGCAGTGCATGTGCACGTGAACGTGCGTGTGCCTCTGTGTGTGTGTGTGTGGTTGTCCGTTGAGACAGCTGGCCTTTGCCAGGACATCTGGTACCTGTCACAACACTTTGTGCATGTGTGAGCACTTCATTGGTGTGCCCTGCCCAGTTCTGCCCACCCATCAGGTACCTGTTTAGACCTTTAGTCGGAGCTGTAACTGAACATCAGAAAGGGCCATGTAGGTGGCTAATGCAAGGAGTGTTTCAGGCTTGTGTCCCAGCGTGGTGGTAGGAAATCCTTGAAGAGGGGTACAGTCTCTCCGCTCATCACACATGGAGGGTTTTTGGATGTCATCCAAGAGAGAGGCGATGATGCAAGTAGAAACGACATTGCTGGCCTGAGGATGAGTCTGCGTGACTGGTGACCTCAGTACCATTCCCACACATAAACCACACATAACCCACTCTCTGGATCTCTTCTAATAGACTACTGTTTTGATGCAACAGTAGGTGATGCTTTTACTGGAATATGTGCACATATTTACAATGGATGTCAGGGGTTGACGGTTTGAAGATAATTACAGTGTATTTATTTTCTCCTTCTCTTTCCTCTGTCTCTCCCTCCAACTCCCGCCCCTCCAGATTGTGAAGCCAAGCCTCTAGCAGTGTAGTGCTGAAGGTGTGTTTGTGCTGTTATGCCCTCTGGCTTGGCTGCCAGCTTACTCCCACTGATCTGAGCCAGAAGGCAGACTGCCGAGGAATACCGATCACCTTGCCCAGACCGAATCCTTTGAGCTCTCTCTGGCATCTTTCCCCCTTCTGCCAGTTTCCTCCTCTGCTCCTCTCTTCCCCCTTCTGAAGTTGACAACAAAGACATCCTCAGGGTCCTCCTTGATGTGAGACCCACTCTTGATCTTTTTTCCCTATGTTTTTGTACCTTATAGTTGCACTACTTTCATATTCCGCGAGCACAATATTTACACACTAGAAGACAAAGAAACAGGGGTCTTTTCATGTAGGAACCCCTGCCAACATGTTAATCACCTGAGGACCTGCAGTGGTCATGTTGGCCCGGCAGAGGCAGGACATTAGTGAGACACCTCTGCACCTCATTGCCACCTATTTCACCAAAGCCTGAAGACATTTAGCAGGTTATGCCATCTATCTATCTATCTATCTATCTATCTATCTATCTATCTATCTATCTATCTATCTATCTATCTATCTATCTATCTATCTATCTATCTATCTATCTATCTATCTATCTATCTATCTATCTATCTGTCTGTCTGTCTGTCTGTCTGTCTGTCTGTCTGTCTGTCTGTCTGTCTGTCTGTCTATCTATCTATCTATCTATCTATCTATCTATCTATCTATCTATCTATATATCTGTCTATATATCTATCTGTCTGTCTGTCTGTCCATCTATCTATTTTCTATGGACTTTATAGGTCTGTCGGTACAAGAATCGGTGCACTGTCATTGGAGCCAATGATATCCACTAAAAACGTACTCCCCTGGATATGTCCTCCTGCCTCCCTCTCCTTACCCCCCCCCCCCCCCTACTTCCATGAAGAGAAATCTCTGAAGAGCTAATTAGTGGTGGAATGGAGTCCAGGAACAGCGAACGGAGCTGAAGAAGGGAGATTGGCGCCGGCGCTGGCTTTATCGGTCAGGGCCTGACAGAGGGGTGACAGAGAGGGGAGGCAAACCACCGACACTCAACTGACAGAGACAATAAAGCGAGCCTCTGAGCCAGAGAGAAAGAGAGTGACAGACAGGCAGGCGAGGGGAGAAAACTGGCTTCTATCGGCTGTCCTGTGGCCTAGCAAAATGCACAGCCCCAGTCACTGAGGCAAGTTTTGTGTTTGTTGACTGTCCCATTCGATATGTGTTACAATAGATAGTGCAGCAAACAAACAGTTCATACTCTTGATTTAGTTCACCTGTTTCACATTCAAGCAACATGGACTGTTCACATGCTGCAGTGTCTGTGCTAAACAAACACCATTACTAGAATTGTATGAAACAAAAGTAGAAGCATCGCATTTTGTAGAAGTGCATGCCATAATTTGTGGAGGCTCTATATAGCCTAGTTCATAAAATATTGGCAAAAGTATGAGAGCAAATTGGACTTGTTGGTGGTGGGTATGGAGAGTCTGCTAAATGTATAGTAAAATATTGTAAGCCACTTTTGAATCCATTTTATTGGCACAATTAATATAGTAGTTGTAATTAATTTAGTTGAACTCAAACTAGATTGGGCAACTATGCACTTTTTAATGCTTGATTGTATTAATTGATTTAGCCACACTCGGAAAGGTCAGTCGGAAAGCAGTCATAATACACGAAGAAGAAGAAGAAGAAGAAGAAGAAGAAGAAGAAGAAGAAGAAGAAGAAGAAGAAGAAGAAGAAGAAGAAGAAGAAGAAGAAGAGAAACAAATGTAAAAAACAAAACAATAAACCATGACTGGATATGGATATGGATACTTTCCTACCAACTTTAAAGACACCTTGAATATCTCAACCATTATTTTAGTTTGTAAGCAAAAAGTCAAATATTTGGGTCCATCCTTAAGTGGAGCGTTTCACAGCAAAGAGTCGGATCGTTCTCACAATACTCACAAGCTCCCAGCCAGGTTCTGGTCTGGTATGCAAAGCATATCTTGTTTATTTACCTTAACTACATGTTATCCCTGTTAACTGTCATTAAATACAGAAAGGGTAACAAGAGGCAGTGGGCAAAAATCTGAGGAACGCACACAAGGTTTTCCCTGATGGAAGGCATCGAGAATGGTTTAAGTGTGAGAAAGTATCTTAAATATAGAACAAAACATTCCAACGATCTTTGCTTCACTATACCTTTTCCAACATGGCATTACACTTTCATGATGATAATTTATTTATTTTGTCAAGTAAATCCTATCAGAATGCCTGGGAGCTAGCCAGATAGCAAACAGGGATAATTAGCATCACTGGGAGAGGTTGCGTCTCCTTGTACTCTGGCCTCCACTTGCTTTTATCTGCAGAACAGGTGAAGTTGTGGATGAGCTAAATATTGATGGAGCTGTCCATACTCAGTGAAACTCAAACACTGCTGACCAGCTTTGTTAAGGGCCGTGTTGCCATGCTGGACTCTCTTCTCACATACACTAAGGATGAAAAACTGATGAAAAAATATAATTTTTACAGATTTGTTTTCTCCCTTGCCAATAAATGCTTTACCTGTAATTACGTTGTCCCCCCTCAAATGTATTTCCACCAAATGTTTCATATGTTTGTTTATCTTGGGTTGCTTTCAGACATGTAGTTGGTTCCCTTGGTTCAGATGAAAGAAGGAAAAGTTCACACCGACTTCACACCGACTTGGACCAAGACTTGGAAACTGAATTGCAATACAAACTCTTCAATGAATTATATTGGAGAGTTTGGACTTGGACCTATACATCTTCAGTTTTGTAAGGGCCCACAGAGGAAAATCTAAGTGAAGTTCACTCTGTTGACTGACAGGAAGTCGTGCTCTACATCACAACACCTTGGTTTTGGATATTAGTGGAGGCTGCAACTCCTCTTTGCAGAAATAATGATGGACAGCGAGAAAGAGAAGACAGAACGGATGTGTGTGTGTGTGTGTGTGTGCCATCATGTGGTATGATTTATGGCTGTCAGACCTTGCTACATAAGTTATGTAAAGGTGTTTATTTCATAGATCGAGAACATTGCTGCTATATCAACAAAAAGCCAGTATATACTCCGTTGACAATCCATTTCTCTGTTCCTCTGTAGGCGTTTGCACGTGAGCTAATTAGCTCTCAAGCACTGACTCATTTTAAATCAAGAATATTATGCTGTGTCTGCTGAGGCTTCCACCAGGGATTGTTGCAGACATCCCTTGTGTGTTCCAACTCACCACCTCTGGAATGTCCCCTCAGTGATTTCCCAAAAGATTGGCATGCTAATTAAATTGTGTTTTTACACGACATACTGATGATAAAAATATGACTCTGGTTGTAGAATTATCTGTCCAAATAATCCAACCCCAAGACACTTGTTACTGTACTGTATATATACACTTGGAAGTTGTCAAAGTACACAGTTTCCAGGGTATGTTAGTAGTTCAGTGGACTCATAATAAGCGAAGGAAGACAAGAGACAATCGTTATTACGAACCAAGCCAGGCTGAAAAGCATGGTTTTGTTGATCTCTTCTGGTTGACAGTGTCACATCTGTTACACCAACCAAGGATGTTTCTGTGTCGTCAAGACTACAATTTACTAACAAGATGTATCTAAACTGTTATCCCGAACAGTCAATCAGTCAATCAACAGATGATTGAATGGAGAGGGAGTTTGGGTGTCCGTGACTTTGGCCAAGATGCAGTACAGTCTTGGGCGTGACTGAAATGCTTCTTTACATTGCAGCTAAGACATGCAGAGGCCTGATGTGCCTTATGAACAGTTCCCATTATGATACATGTCCTCTCTCATTGTGCTGCAGTATTCTCATGGATGCGAATGATAATGCCTTTTAGACCCTCAAGGCATAACTAAGGCAGTACTATTGATTAGAGATTGTCTCCTGAGTAGTAAAGGTCAATTTGAATTGCTGAAGTCTATTTACCTCTTTTTGGATTCTTACTGCTTGTAACTAAAAAGAAAAACAACAACAAAAGGACAGCAGAGTATGTAAAAGGAAAACTGGGGAACTGTTTCATCCCCCATACAATGATTGATGGTTGTCCAAATTAGAAGTGAACTGGCAAATGTAATTCAGTCCTTCATTCTGGCGACTGGGGAATGGTATTGTCCTGTTTTTGTACTTTAGTTTAGCCCAAGACATCCTGTGTATACCTTGGGGTGTGCTGAATAATGAATGGTGCCCTAATGACAACTGCAGTCTCAGATATAACAATGACCTTAAACTATGAATCTATTTACATTTGACCCTAGCAGGCTGATCTAAAGCCAGCGTTTGAGAACTCAAACTGGTGACACACATTGGTTGCATTAGACTTTCTTGTTGTCCGTCATTTTGCCAGACAGAGTCGTACGAATTCCATCATAATCTCTTGTAACCCATCGTTTTAATGTGAATAAATAATAATGTATATTTTTAAATGAAATAAGACATATAAGTCTGTGATTCTAATCAAGTACACTTTTTGAAGAATTAGATCTCCTCACTGTCCGCTGCTATCAGTTCTGTGTGCACACTGAAAGAAAATCTGGTTGTTCCGTGGCTGTATCCAAATGTTGTATTTCTACATTTGAAGTTTTTATTGCGGGTTTCAAATTAAGTTTTGAATGTCTTTTAATACAGGTGTGAGCCTCCGGCAAATGGGGGAACAATCTGTTTTGACTGCGGTGAAAATGTCGTTGTTCAAAGGCTAAATAGACAAATATGGATTGAAGCAGAACAAAACTTTTTTTTTTCATTACATTTTGACTTTTGGACTGAAGTCTGAGACAATTACAGAGAGACGACAATGGCGGTTACGCTCGCTGTATGTGTGTGTGTGTGTGTTTTGTATAAAGTGATATAGAGAGCCAGCTTATAGATTGTGCATTCATAAGGGCATGGAGGGAAAAGATGAACATAGACACAGACAGAGCAGTTATGTTTCAAGTCAACACACGTGAAGCAAATGAATGATTTTTTTTTTCATTGCAGTGACAGCAGAACCAACTAAAACACAATTCCTTTGTGACTTTTTTTGAAACTTTGTCTTGGACAGAAGACTTATTACCATTTTTGTTTGTTTCTGAAGGCTGAACCGGAACCAACGCTCTGTTGCCCCACTGGAGACTGGAATCACTAGACTCTCTGAATGTGGAATATCCCAATCCTGCAAGCACTTGCTTCTGTTGATTCTGTTACTTACGGATTTAGTCAGTTGAATGATAAGAGTAGCAGAAGAATGGATTGTGGTTACTTAGCCCAATAATCATGCTTCAACACTGAAGTTGGTGGAGACCAAAGCGGAGGTAATATTGCTCTGTGAAAGATGTTTTACTTTTACATCAGCCATATCAACTTTTGAATGTGTTCATTTGTCAGGGCTTTGAGGCACTTTAAGGCACGGTCACACATGCTTGAATGCAGACGAGACACCATCGCCTTCCGTGGCAACATTTGCCTGAAATTTCATACAAGGTAAACCCCACGTGAATGCAAAGATGCAAATTAGTTTTGCCAGGAAGTGAAGTATCCGTAGACGATAGCAAAACAAGTCAGTATTCTTAGTGATAGTTTATCCCATGTTGGCAAATGTAATGTATGGTGTAGTTTGGTTATATTTATATTACAGCTCTGCTTTCAATGAAAGGTTAGGAGGAAGCTACAGGCAGATGTCTGTTGCTTTTGCTTGGATTTTGAAAAGTTCTACGACATAAAAGTAACATAAGGTGTGTTGAAAGAAATATGAACGCTTACAGATGAGGAGGTACTCCAAGTTGGAGCGCTTTTATTCATCCTTGGATCAGTGATTATTCTCAAGATTATACAGTCGATACTTCAAAAAATACATCAAATTCATTAAATGCTGAATAGATACAGATTGGGAAAAGCATATAGAGGACTGTCAAGGTTTTTAAAGGTTTACTTAGCAAAAGTAATGGATACGAGATGTCAGTTATACAGTTTATAAGCCCTCTGTGTCCCCAGAGGGCTGCCTTAGCCTCTGGCCATTCTCCCCTTACCTTAGGCATCATCTGAAAAAAAACCCCTGATGCTTCCAGTCATTCTGCATCCCTGCATCTGTCTGAAAATAATTGGTCAGGAACCTTTTCTCAAAAAGGGGCCATGAAAGAGTAATAGCTTGCAGCAAAAACACACATGTCTGACAGATCACATTTGAAACTGAAAATGTATAGACCTACACTCTGCGAACTACAAACCTCATAGTTTAAACAAAGTTTCCTTTACTTTATCAACACTGCTGAGGAGAAGAATGTAGGGCCACTGTAGTTGAACAAGCTTTGTAGTGGACGTTATAGGCGAGCCGATGGGTCTACAATGTAAAGTTTACTACAGTTGTTTAGTGTTTTATTCGTAAATCTATGATAAAAAAACTCAACACTAATAAGTCATGCAGACTTATCGTTCCAGTGAACAACAACAATAGTATTGGATATTCAGTCACATCATTA
Organism: Melanostigma gelatinosum; assembly: GCF_949748355.1. Lineage (NCBI taxonomy): Eukaryota > Metazoa > Chordata > Actinopteri > Perciformes > Zoarcidae > Melanostigma > Melanostigma gelatinosum. The sequence continues at coordinate 19,862,847 of NC_136644.1, read as the reverse complement.
TATGCATAAGGGCATATGCATAAAGGAAGACTGTTTTCTTCCACATTTCAAATGAAAATATATGTTTATAAAATATATATTTATTGACTTGCAAGCCATGTTAGAGGAAACATGAAATGCAGTGAACGGATTGGGCCTGAATTTGCGCCGTGTAGCCAACCTCTAATAACGTGGCACATCTACATTTGCCATTCTTTTTGGCCGTGTCTAATCCGACAGAAGAAAGGCTCCTGTGCTCAAGTACTGGAGGGAAAACAAGACCATTGGGCTTTGCTCTACCTGTAAGCTCACAGATGAGACAGAAACAGAGTAAAATTAAGGGGGAAAAATCATTGTTCTCTGAATGAGATGTCTTGGGTTTAATCAGAGAGTGAATCAAAGCCCATCTCTTAGACTATTGAAGTATTCACTTTTAAAATTCCAACCTGATTGTACTTTTATGGAAATTTCTTGCCATCAGTGGCTGCATTCTCTCCTGTCTCCAGGTCCTCTTGTATCCCTGTAGATATCTGACTCTACCCTTCATTAGAATTCTCTTGGTAAGAAAGCAGGAGAAATGAGCAGAAGATGTAAATTCAGTGGAAAAGAAAAGGTTTAGATCTTTTCCTTTTTTGTCTGGGGAATAGACAAAAAAGAAAAAGAATCATAGATATACCACATCATTGAGTCAAACCTGACAAAAGGGCAGAAGATTTTGTTACAATGCATCACAATCACCATCATCATCGAGATAGAAATTGTACTTTGTGTCTGGTATATATTATATAGTATTTTTTATTACTTGATGCTTCTGTAAAATAGAGGAATATGTGTATACCGGTAGTAATGATAACAGGACAATTAGAAAACGAGTGGCTACAAATATATTCATAACATAGTAACAATGTAGGAATGGCTCCTTAATTTGTTATCGAACAATCTTTAAGTTATGTTAAAAAAGTGTATATCAGCAAAATGTAAAACTGTTGATTTGCTCAGACATTTTCACTTGTTCAGAAATCATTTCTTACACCTCTAATTTAAAACCAAAGGGCCATGGCATTGTGTCTTCACCTCCAGGTGAGCCTAATGCCTGATTCATACTCCTGCGGCTGTGCGTCTATGCGTTCTGTGCGAGTTGATGCTGCCACTTCTCACGTGCACCAGGCACTCATAGAATATACTGCGGCGGATTGCACATAGCATGTCATTTATTTTCGACGAGGACCTGCAGTTTTCTAAATCGTTGTCAGGTAGTCTTGATTCATTTGACAGCCGTGATTCAGTAGTGTGATATAAGTTTGGCCCAACACAACCCCATGGCTGGGAAGACAATATGGGAGCATTGACTGATGAGGAGGATTTAGAATTAATAAGGATAAAGAGAGACAACCAAATGAGCAGGTGTTTTGTGTGGCTTCTAAATACAACCTAGATGATTTCACAGTTCTCTGTGGAAACTCTGCGCAAGCTTTTCCGCAGAAGTATGAATATGACCTAAGTCCATCCGCTGCATGATTTAGAAAAATGCTAAAAAGTGGGCAAGGGGTTGAGACATGAAACCACATCCACTTCCATATGATGAAAGCCTTGATGCAGCCTCGACACCATGTGACAGCTACAGTAGCTTAGAAAACAGTTAAATGGGGGCACTGGATTTTATGAATTTACTGTTTGTTATACAACAAAGAAAAAAAAGACAAGAACAGCCAGCAGGCCCTCTGCCTCACCCCCTGCCTCTGGGAGACTATTACAAACCAGTGTAGCATTAAACGTATAGCAAGCTAATGTTAGCTAGCTAACCAGCCTGCCGCTAAATGAGTAAAATGTAACAATGCATGGGTCACTCACTCTTGTCACAGCGTAGGAAAGCGCATATCCATTGCCAGATAATTCTGATCATTAAAAGTGATTCAACAGATTTTATGCTGATAGCCTATTTTCCAGTACACAGAAGGGAGAAAAGCTAGCAATGCTACACAGTGGTAATGGCTAGAGGTGATGGGGAGATGTGAGGAGGGGGGTCTGATTAGAGGGCATTGACATTCTTTTTTTAATATGACTTTCATGATGTTGATTATTCCCAGTCGATCGAGTCTATCTCAGAATTGTCCCTGCCAAATTATTATTACGATTTAAAGCAGTAGATCATGTGTTGAGCCCTATTCAACCCATGCAATGCAGATTTTTTTATAAATTTGGTAAGAAATGTCAATATTAATGTTGCATTGATTAGTTCATCACAGTACAGTCGTATAATTTCGTGTACAGTTTAAAAAGCATGTTTAAATGACTAATGCTTTTAATTTCTACACAAAAAAGTGTCAACGACTAAATACATGTCATTTCTCAATATCTATGCCTCATCATACATCTTTCAATTTAGTTCGTTCAATTACTAATCTAAATTTGTGAAAATGTAAGCCAGATGCAAGAGAAACAATGAATTGGGAGCAGACACATTATCAATATGCGACTTTATTATAATTATACAATTTTTAATTCCCGAATTGAATCACTGGAAACTACAGTTATTTAATTCCGTTACTCTACAACAGTTGTTCCTTTTCAGTATTGTACAAAATGCGTAGAAGGAATGTGCTGAAATATCAGTCAATAATTTGCTTCGACACTCAAAATTGTGCCACCGATTTGTTGTGGAAGAAGCTAGTTATTTCTGATATTTTCAGATGGGAAGCAGAGAGACACTTTCTTAATCTATTCTTTGGATATACGATGCCAATGTTGCACCAGAGTTGTGGCCACACAGGAGCATCCTCGAATCTGAAGGGAGACACAGTCACATCTCTGCTCTGGTGATGAGATTGTCAAAAATGAACAAACCTTTCAAGTGAAAAGTTCTTTGAATGGCTTCCTGCCATGATGGACACGGAAGAAATGTACGCTGTAGTATTTCCTTACCGACCAGGGAAATGGCATCAAGGCCAGGCCGAGTCACATGGCAGCCAACCAGCACTTCTTCTCATTATTAAGAAGCCATGTACCGGCTCCCAGATGCTAATCAGTCTCCCAGAGACCTCAGCGCTGTGTGGTTAGTACAGATTTACAGCTCTTCTCAGCCCTCCACTTTTATTAAAGATGATCTTTCACACAGAAGAAAAAGGATTTTCTCCAGACAAATGTTAAAATGCAATGCAAAGTTTCAGGCATGAAAGGCGAAAACTGTAGGATTATTCCACAGCTATTCCAGGGAGGATGAAAAAGGAGGAAAGAATGTGGAACAAAAACATCAAAGGGCCATAGAAGAAAGAGCAAAAAGGGGAGAAAAGCTGTGAAATATTTAGTACGAGGTCCCAACAGGTGGTCAAGAGTGCAATGCAAAGCTATGGTTTCATTACCATGAATAATGGATCATGCTTGTACTTTGTACTGGTGTAAAATTTGTCATTGTTTTCTCCTAATTGAAAAAAAAACCGGATTCATAAACCACAACCAAAAAAGAAACGCAGCACACAATTAGATTGTTCCGAGATGTCGTTCAATGACAATTGGGCTGTAAGAATTAAAGGCAGAAACTTTGTCCTTGTTATAAAATCAGTGTAAAAAAAACTCCGTGGAGCTTGTTGAGAAAGTAAGACACAAACAAGTGTCTTTAAACGTTGCATGCTGTCAATTTATGCCAACACATGTGTCTTTGTTTTGCGTGCAGTTTTCATGCTTTCTGAAAATATGGTGCTAAATGTCCGTGAAACTGATTTGAGTCTAAACGTTGTTGTTCATTACAAACCAATACAAATAGAAATGATACCGGTATGTTATCCAGCCAATGCATGTACAAATAATTGGAGGCCAAATCGGGACCCGAACGGTGAACATAAATATAAAGTCATGCCCCATCATGCATTCGAACAACGCGTCTGACAAAATGCGACTTCATTTTTATAAACACAGAGTAGAACATTTGTTTATTTTATCAAGCCCTGAGCTGCATTGGGGAGGATTATTTTGACTTCCTGTATCAATAAGACACCATTCCCACTCTGAGAGTACACACCGTCTGCAGTATTCAAATGTTTATTTTATTTTATTTATGCTTACACATTCTGTAAATGAAAACCAGTCATGCTTCAGAGACAAATGCTGCATGGTAGTAAACGGCACACATTTGATTTCTAAACCATCAGTGTGAATATGTACCGGAGTCTGAACACTATTTGAAAGTAGTGTCTGTCTGATTTTGGGAATTGAATTGATACATAATACACTGATTAATATTTGGGACTGGGATTTCCTGCTGCAGAGGGACTAGGGACTATATTCCCTACATATATTCGACACAAAACTATATTCATTCATGAATGCATTCGTTATACCTGTTAGAATACATATTTAATCAGTGTTTACATTATCATGTAAAATCTAACTCATATGCAATAATGGCATTTTAAAACATTTACTGTATTAAGAGTTTTATGGTGAACTGAGCAGAAGTGACGGGTTTGATTCTGACCGACAGTGCTAATAGTTCCTTGTTATCCGAGACGGTAGACCACAGAATTGACCTTTTCTAGACTTTAGCTGGATATTGACAAACACGGGTCTCCAGTTGGGATACTTTGCATGACTGAGAAAATGCACGGACCTGAAAACAACTTGAGAAATAATATTAATTTAAAATCTTGATTATTTTCAAGGGGCTGAAGCTTAAGTGTCTCCTTCTTTCTTATTCTTCCTCGTTCAACACCCACTACTATTATACATCTTAATATAGAACTCGAGTTCCATAACATCACTTCCTTCCTGGTCTCTTATCTACAGGACGTCTTGTTCGGGGTTTAGTCCGCCAGACAGACAGTACAGTATTTCATACCTTAAAGACAAGGCTCTCTTTTAACATTTAATCTGCATGAAACTAACAGTAAATTATCGACGACAAGTAACAGCAGCTCATCAGTGATCTTTTAAGACAAGCCTTTTAAGTTGTGTCGGTCTTTTACAAGGACAGATCTCCACAGATGAACCCTGTATCTCTAAGATTATTAATACAACCCTTAGGGAGAACAAACTGCAAGTCGAGCAACTACTTTATTAATCTCTCCTTAAATTAAGGAGCAGTGGTGGGCATCCTTTCCCTGTGGTTTTCCTCCTGCAGGTTTTACACACAGCCTGCTTAGGTTCCTAAACCCAAATGTCCCGTGGCAATTATTAGACACACTAACGACAATGCAATTAAGACCCTCGCCTGGCTAAAAACAACTGAGTGTGCAAAAAAGTAAACTGTGCAGGAGTATTTTTATTTGCCTTTATTCGGGTCCGTAGTCTGCCTTACAGGTAAGTTTGAATTTCATTTAGCTGTGCTCCGCCTTAACAAACGAGATGAAGAAAAGGGGTTAATTAACATATATTTACAAATTATACTATTCAAACTAATTTAGCTTCTGCAAAATGAATTACTGATACAAAGGAAAATGGAATGGAAATTTCTGAGCATTAAAATGGATGAGTGTTGTTTTAGGAGTCTTTAGCATCACTGATCTTTTATTAAAGTTATTCAGTAGCCTTTTGCCGGATTTGAATGCACAGTGCTTACAGAAGATCACACGACAGAGCGTTTCAAAATTATGTATGAATTCATCCTCGGAATGCAGCGCAGCATTCATGGAAAAAAAACATGCCACTGGGAAAGTGTGGAAGAGGTCACTTTCTATTTCTTAATGTCCTCAGTTTGAACATGTGCAAGTATGACATAATAAATTATCTTCATGATTATAACTGATTTATTTCCCTACCAGATTAACATTAGAGTTAACCATCTGTCACGGAAGAGTCTGTGATTAATATATAAATTATTATGTTTTAATAATGTTGTTTTTACAGTGTTTTTAAATAATTCCCCAAATTAAATTTAGCCTTTCTGCTCAAAATAAAGAAGCTGTAAATAATCTTATTTTTTAAACAGTATTTTGTTGTTAAATCAGATATATATTACTGTAGTTACAGTACATTAATACAAACCTAAGCACAACTGTGAAAGGAAGCTTATTTTGCTTCATTTTACAGCTTAGTGTTATTTTATTTACACACTAATGTAAATCACCAAAAACAAATGAATGACAATGACAAACCCATCAAGCAACCCATCATGCTTAAACATATATAATAGAATGAATTTACAGGCCTTTTGGGGGGTTTTTCATCAAATATATTTTCTGTCAAATGCAATACTGATCGTCATTGTTCCGCAGTTCTAATAGCAACTGAAATTAGAAGATATTTAAAAAGCGTAATGATGTGCGTCATCAAATACAGATAATATTCCTGATCATATATTTTGACATTCATTTTGCGACTCTTCATTTTCTCTTGTAGCGCACACATTCAAAATGCACATGATGTCCACGGAGCACGATTGAGATGCAGTTGTATCCACACGTGCCACATGATTTTCAACATCATACAAAATCTTTCATTTTCACAGTGAGGAGCCACAGAGCAGCACAATTATGAAGCCGTCACAGCAGACAGCAGCCTTATTCATGTCCTCCGTATTTCTCCCACATTCCACTCTTTTTTCTCTCTTTTCATTTCAACAGTGAATATACATATCATGATTTGATAATGTGACCACGAAAAAAGATTTTCCTTCCCAACCATAAAGCAAACCATTTGTTCGCAAGCTCCATTTTTTTTGTTTCTTTGACTCTGTCATACACAATTCATTATTTATCCCAATCTTCTGTATCACAAATGGTCTCAGGATTAGGACAAATCAGTGCTCTCCAAACTATCAAGAGGGAAATGGTTTCCTGAACAATATGTGTCAACGGAGAAATTGGCAAAGGAGTGACAGTGGCCCTGGAGAGGGGCCAAACAATTCCTGTATGTCGCAGGAGGAAATCACGCTGTTCCACTTGAGACAAACACAATTTCATATTAATGAATAATTGAGAAAGTTTAGAACTGGGTTGTGATGAGCGTTACGTGTATCTGTGTCACAGTAATACTTGGATTGTTTCCAGCTGCACAGCCGTATAGAGCCGGGTTTCTTTAGTCGGATTAAGTAGATTGATCGTATATGGTCACGACAAGATTGTGTTTTGGGAAATCTTACATCCAGAATATACATTTTTAATTCAATTCAGGAACTTTGCATGAACCTTAAGCTTAAGGATATATCTAAATTAATAGAAACAAATATATATCAAAAGAATTTAGTTCCCACTGTTTCTCAAATGAACTGCCTGCAACCTGTATTCTCCTCCATGTATTTGCAGCTCATCAGCATGAACTCGCTGTGCCTGTGCTTGTTAACCTGTGCCTCGGTAACAAGGCCGGGGCTCGTTTTTTACATGAGGGGAGGAGGAGAAAAGAGGGGGTGGTCGACTCAGAGCACAGTGCCTTGACTGGAGACGAGGACGCTCCATACTGCACTCCCCATCCATGCTAATGACCCGAGCTCGGCACATAATTAAAGCCCTGGTACCGCTCTCCTGTGAAACGCAAGGGGAGACTCTTGTACGTCTCCCAACGTAGCTAGAGGAGGTTTGGAAAACTTCTGAACATCTATGGTCCATTATGTATAATTTCAAAACACATCCCAAGTATGAGGAAAAGAAACTTTTCATTTTTAATGACAAAATCATGAATTATTCTGTTTATTGTACACACTCCCTCTTTCAAAGGTATAGCTGGTCCATGAAAGGTAAAAACTGATTCAAGCGGGAAGTCTTTTTGCCGTTAAGTAGGACTTACTGCAGCAAACGACACCTGTTGAGCGCTGTGGAAATGAGCAGAAGCTAAATGAGTGCAACATTAAAGGGATATCCTTTAGTATGAACATTTTCTTCTGCTCTTCTTTTGTTTTACTTGTAGCTTCTCCACCATATTACTTTCATAACTCCATTAAGATCAGGAAAAAAGTAAGACAACAAAAACAAAACACAATGACACACCCACCTCCTGCACACAGGAATGATTCAAACACTACACACTAATTAACGAACAAAGGTGTTTGGGATATTTCATAAAAGTATCCTTAAAAATAGAAAGGTGTATCTGGGATGAATAAAATAATGATATGATCCCCAAGTTTCCACTTAAAAAGCTACAATAAACCCATGTGTTCTTGGACATTTTGAATAGCCGATCTGCAGAGGCTTCTCTTCATGGAGTTGAGTTATTTTGTTGTGATATTCTGTTGTCTGAAGTCGGAGAATTTCAGCCATATTTCTAGTTTTAATTACAATGTTACCAGTTGTTGCATATCCTGGGACTGAGCTGTGTGCTTGTGGCTTGTGAGACGCTCGCGTTTATAAACCAATAATGATTATCTTTTATACATGATTCATTAGTATGTCCTAAGGAAGCAGTGCTTTTTTAATTCCTAACAGGCTGACTTGACTGCTCAGTATGTGACTGCACTGTGTATTAAAAGTCGGAACAACTCTAGCCCCCTTTTTTAATCTGTTTTTAAGGAAAGGAGAGAGTATGCCCTGCACTTTAATTGTTATCCATTATGTATGACAAATCTTGTTTGTTATTCAACGTTAATGAACCACACATATTAAAAGCAATGAACTCCTGATTGCATGGGACATTTTTTAACTTGTGTGCATCTGCAACACACAGTGTAGTTTTCACATTTAACCAATAGGTGTCCCTGCAAACCATATAAACACTGCACTGTGCAGGTCCTGCCTGCAGCGTGGTGCTGTTGGAACTGCAAACATGGCAATCATCGCTTTCACTAATCCAGAACCAGAGGCCACAGTGGCAAAAAATACTGGTCATTAGAAAGTAATTTCACTTTCCATATACATTCCTTAACGTTCTGTTGTATTTGTTAAACCTATTAGGACTATTCAAAGACCTTTAATATGATTTCTGTATGTGTTTCTTTTCCATTGAATTATCAAATATACACAAAGATGATGAATCCTCTGGATAAATTGATAGCATATCTTCATGATAGAAATATTAACTAGAAATACGTATTGTATATATTTCAGCAAAAACATGAAACGAAAGGCGATAGTGATATCCAGTGTTGCTCTACTTACAATTACAGCAAACAACTTTACAGACAGACATTGACCAAGTCCACCCCCTCGTAAAACTCGACTCATCTGAGTGTAAATGTTCGACTATATTATGAGCATACAAAGTGATGTTCCTATACATTGACGATAAAACAACTCCTGATAGTGTCATGCGATGACAGCACAGATTAGATTACAAACCGAAGCGTGTTACAAATCTCATCTGTCAGTTATAATACCCGATTTGCCCGTCAGTTAACAGTCCCCAGAGCTAACGCCTCCATCAGGCTCTCCTCATTACAATTTACTGTTCCCAGTAACTGGAATGAGCTGCAGAGCAATACTGAAGTGGACATTTTTATGTCAACAGCCCCATGCTTTTACTGATGTTCTCGCTGATAATTGCTTCTTGCCTCCAAAGCCAGCAATAACCCGGCAATAACCGAAACCTGATGTTCCTCTATGTGCTGTCTCCTTTGTTCTTTGATAGCTTGTAACTGTCTTGAGTCTGTTTTTGTCTCTGCACTGGTACATTTGGGCTGTAATTGTATTCATGATGTCTTATTGTTTGATATACTGACTGTGGAGTGGCTCTGCCTTGTTGTGAGTGTTAGGTGGCTTCTAGTTGCAGTTCTATCTTTTGCTCCTCTTGTCACCGATTGCTACATATTAAGTGTATTATATCATGTATTCATTTTGAGGATTTAGCTGTGTATACTTTGTGTAGATATATATATATATATATATATATAAATAGCCAGTATAATTGCATTGCACCTATTCAATTCCCGAGTCTTCTTTGACACTTATCCACGCTGTTTGTTACACTATTTGTATATTGACCATCCTACTCAATCAAATAACTGGTATAAAGTAAAAATTAAAAATTAAATAAAAAAGATGATTGAGAATTACCCCGTGTAAATTTGAATCCCCAAATGTATTGATTCTAAGTAGTTAAGTATGGTTTTAATTCGATTTTTACAAATACATTTTTTTTTTAAACAAATAATAGATAAAACGTCTGAAGAAGTAGTTCTCTCTTAAGTTAAGATCAAGCTTTTGCAACACTATTTGTTCACCTGTTCAAACATACTGCCTTATGAGCAGCCCTGGTGTACTCAAACATGCAAATGACGTCTTCATATTCCCACGGGCAACCAATGCACATGGCACATAAATAAACATACACAAATTAGATAACACGGTAGCCACAACCAGGCCTTTGTAGGTCTTTGATTGCAAACCACTATACTACAGAGGATTGTAATAGGTTGTCTTTTTTGCCTGTTGTTGATATACCATCTGGCCCATGTAACAACTACATCCCTTTAGGCCTGCAAATAATGACTTTCCATATCCTTGCATCTAACCTGTGCATGGCTCATTGTGCTTTAGGGGAATATGTGACACTTCACAACCCTCCCCTTCGCTTTCCTCGTCTTTACCACACCTCTACAGTTGATGTTTTTGACTAAGGAGACGGGCAGGCCTTCGCTCACAGGATGAAAGGAAGGGGTAGCGCCCCTCAATCACGCTGCCCTCCAGGAGGCAAGAGGAACGAGGGATGAGAGGGATGGGGGGGCCTAGCAGGGTGCAAAGATGTAAGACACATTTAGATACAGCTTTGGCTGGCGTAGAAACTGTTGACTTTTTCCCCCCTCTACCTCTTCTCTATCCTCTTTTGTTGCCTTTGGGAACAAAAGGCATGCAAATATTGACGCAGGACCATTGAAACCACTGGTGAAAGCATATTTAAAATGTCAGGGCACTGCCTGGAAAAGTGAAACAGCTGGAAAGTGCATCTCCCACGTGGTGCTGTGACCACAGGTTGAGCATTCTGTCCACCTGCCAAACTGTGCAATTGTTGTGTTTTGTTGCTTCCTGGAGAAGAAAACCCGACTAACTGACACTTATATCTGTTATCAGTGGTGGTAAAAGCCGAGTTTGTCGGTTGATGAATCCAATATAACCTCTTTGCATGATTTTAGTACGTTACTACAGTTCACATTTTCAGGAATTTACTGAAACAACATCTGTGTAGTCATGCTGGGGATAGAGGAGTAACGTGGCGAGCCGTATACTCCGAATCGTTACTCTGATGCAGGCACGAGTCACCCCTGGGGAGGCTGCAGGGCCTGGGTCAGCCATATGGTGGCAGAAGCCCCCGGAGGAGCCAGCCCGATAAGCTGGATCAGCTTCAGCACTTCCTGACCGAGGCTCGGGCCGCACCACCGAGCAGGTAAATGAGGGGGGTGGTGGCAGCTAGCCTTTAGCAGCAGGAACCACAGCAGCACCACTAGCAGCCTGAGGGCAGAGAAAAGGGAAATGGTTGCATCCATTGCATCTGCAATGCTAAGGGTTATTAGAGTCAGGGCTGCTGAAACTTACAGGAAATCTGCTGAGCCTCTCTGATACTATACTTTAAGTGATAACTTGTTGAAAGCTGTGGCTGTTTTTATATCAGAATAAATGCAGTGTTTGACTTATTATCAAATACAGTATTGTACAGTATTTAACAGAAAGTTGTGGAGAATCACCTTTTCTTTAATTTTTGAATTATAAAAATCCTTTATGATGTAGGGATACAATATAAGTACCATTGAACATTTTGCACTCAAAAATCTACATATAATAAATAAAGCATTCATTGTTGAGTGTCAAAATAATTTATAGTAAGTACATGTGTTTTGTATGATTTAAAAAGAAACAATTTCTGTAGATAGATGATAACTAGTATTGTTGGTGAAGAAAGCCAGTACAATATTGAAAGCTGAACATCTCTGACCACTGTTTCATGTCTCCAGTGGAACATAACTGTTCGCTCTCAGGACCAGTACATGGAGAGAAACAGATGTGTCTGCTGGCAGGTGCACGAGTCTCCGCTGTCAGAGTGGACCGTACCATTCTCTGGACTGAACCAGAAGGTTTGAATGAAAAGTGGTGGAAATAGTGTAACACGTCCTCGGAGACGCCAACAAAAATGAGTTTGTGGTCGTGACTGACACAAACCTGAAAACATGACTAGATCCAGAGCTTCTTATTTGAGCTCAATCAAACATGAAACATTGAGAAAGAGTTCACACCGTTTCCCAGACCTAATATTAATCTTAATATGTATTCAGTGTGTTCCAGTATTTACTAGACAAGTCCATACATTTTTTTTTAATTTTTATAGTTTCCAAATTAACTAAATGTGAATTGATTTGTGCATTTTGCATTGTGGCATTCCTATGGCTCAACATATTATGCTGAGTAGCTATATTTCTCTCCAAATGTGCTTTCCCTTCAACATTCCATGAAGGCTGCAAGGCCTTCCTCCTTTCGCTGCTCACTTGCACTTGTGTGATTGTGTGAATTTGAACCCGCAGTGTCAGCTAACAAACACCACAGAACATGTGTAAGGCATCTTCACCACTCATGTTTTAGACTCCACTAACAGGAACAGCCAGAGTTAAAGACAAACAATGACGCTTCTCAGTTCCCATTCAGTCGAAACAGGAACTTAACGTTGAATTTTTTTTTTTCGTGCTGCACGCAGAATCATATCGATTTCTGTTGGCAACTTATGTGAATTATTGCAGTTCTCGTTTGCGGCTGTTCAGAACTCGCGACTGCTCATCGCTTGTTGAGCCGCTGCGGACGACGTCCTCGATTTAGCTAGCTCGCATGAGTCTTCAGTGGCCGCTACTCGGCCATGATGAAATAGCCAAGAACAACACTCAGAAGCATTTGTTTTGATCTGACGTCCCCGCCGCTGTCGTTCCTTTTGAGAGGACGGTCTCAAACCTCTCGCGGCACAAGCGGCCTTAGAGCCATCGCTATATATGCTTGCTAAAAGAGCCACATGGACCATGTGTATTCCACTTGTCTCCCATTTACGTATCTGACTTTCACATCCCACATTGTATTGTTTTAATATGGGATAATTTATAAAGCCCAACATCACAAATTTATCTCAGAGAGCTTTATAATCTGCACAACATACAAATCCAGCATAAATTCATATTGAATTATCATGATCGTGCATTGATTATTGCATTCGTCCAATAAAAATCTCTGAAAGCTCAGAAGTTGAGCATTTGGTCAACTAGATTATGAAAGGCAAACAGGCTTATTCCTAAATCTCTTGTCTCATGAAGTAAAGTATGTATGCATTGCAATATAGAGGGATTTCTAACTTTGCTCATCATTAAGCAAATAAAGCAAATCATAGAAATATCGCCTGGGGCAGGGGAATTGATATTCTGCGTGTCTTCAGCTACCCCAATATTTATGAGAATTAGAGGTAATTACACCAGAATTCTGCAAACCTGAAATGTCACACGTTTAAGATACCTATAGACACAGGTAGCCAGTCAACTACAGCAATGCTTGATCTCTATTTTCATTCACTAATTACAATGTCAGAATGATATTACCAGCCTGACGCGATAAAAACTCTTTCTCCTCCCATTGAACAGTATAGATGGTTTAGCTGTTATTTACTGTCTAAGTCTCAAAAGAGACAACTCGGTCCTCTGAGAGATGCATTGTCGAAAGTTTTCACTCAGTGCCAAGTTTCTCATGCCATTTTCATTTTGTTTGGTATTTTTTGAGCCGTCTGAGGGAGTTGGTGTGCACGTTAAGAGATGATGACATGTTATTGTCTGAGTGCCTTTTGGTCTTCATCTCTAATAGAGAATGGCTTGCCTTTAGTATTTATAATGCATGCTCTCTTTGAGGTTGTTACAGGTGCCACTGAGAGACTCCTTATCGGTCTCGCCGTGTTGATATTCAAACCAACATAATTGCTTTGCCTTCCTTACAATATATTCTGAGGAGTATATGTAAGACATTAGCTAATTATGGATTCTCTCAGCAGTGTGGCCTTATCCTGCCTCACCTGGTTTCTTATTAATTAGCTATGTTTATGCTAGCCATTATAACCTTGACAGCTCATTACCTTCATCACAGGAAAGGGTTCTTTCATGACAAATTGCGAGGCTGGATGTGTGACATCTCTCTGACTTGCCTGTGGTGTCCCGTGCTGGGGACAAAAGCCCAGATGACTCGAACTGAGCTGTGTCTTGAAGATATGAGATATTCAAATGAGATGCTAACAGAGAGGGACTTTCTGATGCCGGATGTCTAATGTTAATGTTCTCATTTGAATATAAAATAATCTTTGCTGTTTTTTTTGTGGATCAAAAAAATAAGAAGAAGAGATGTGAATGTGAGGCATGACTGACAAGACAATGGGAAAGTTTTACGGTGTCGCCGCCTTTGTTAATCTGGTATTCGGCTCGCACTCAAACAGAAGGGATTGTGGGTTAAATGCAGTGCCCTAAATGGAAATGGAAAATATTTATATCTTGTCTGTGTTAGTACACTTATAATGTTAACTTGTGATGCTTTTGACCTTATTCTCTGTCTGAACTGGGGCGTTTCTGCATTGCGTCATTTTGTAATCGTACCTCCCTTTTAGAACGATTACTCCCCTTAGCGTCGCCGGCTTTATCAGCTTTTAGTGTTTTCAAGCTTTTAAAAAAGCTGTTATGAAGTTCTAATTCTCAGGCGAGAAACCAGAAACCATTGGATTCCCAATATGTGATCAGTTTATTCAAATATTGCCCATTTGGAAATTTAAGCCAGCGTTTTTGGAACTGTGAGGAGGTGCATACAAAAAGCTGACTGTCTGGTCTCACAAAAAGCACATGTCGACAGTGGTTTTGTCAATACTCTCTGTATGTCTGAGACACAGGTCTGCATTGCATGTTTAACTATAGGGTATTATTGGGAACCACCAATTAATACCAACAGTACAATAATACAATAGTATTGTTATAACCTTTTTAAAAAATCTCAAAATACAGTATCGGTGGGCTATGATTTATTCACACCCTGTAGCTAACAATTAATTTAGCTGCTTATTAATTTGTGCTTGCTGCCCATCACTGATCACATTGAACACACACATTGATCAGACATTTATTGTCATGTGGATAGCATTGTGCACAACTTTCTCTTTGGTAGCCAGTTCTGTTCCTGCTGCCTCAGTGCGCACTCTGTTTTAACAACGTTACTTAAAATATTGAAATTTTCCCCCATGTCCTGAGAAAGCAATTACAGCTTACTCAGACAAATAGGGCTATTCAGGAGAGGTTCATGATTTCCCTGAACCCAACAGAATGTCCTTCAGTGAGACGGAGAGAATAATTCATGCTCAGGGGCTCCAGATATGCCAACAGGTCTTATCTACTACTCCTTATTCACCATCATTGCTCAATATACTGTATTGTCGAAGGCAAATTGAGGATGTATAATTCAATAAGCAATGCACTAAAGAATTTATATATTCAAGTTAATTATGCCACCGTGGAAAGGAACCGTTGTACATCGGATTACCAAAATGATTTTTGCTTCTGACCTTGGTCTCTGCGCATCAGCTTCATTATGAGGTTTAAGTTATAGCTTAACATTTTAAAACAATTGGCATGGAGTGGCCCTTTTATTTATGATTCAAGGATTGATGTCCTTTGTTTAAATAAAATATGGCTGAAAGGTGTGAGAGTGAATGAATCAGTTCAAGCGAGTGATTAGATGGGGGATTTATTTATTCATGTTTATGTTGGGTTTCGCTACTTTTAATACAGCTGCTCCGCAGAGGAAAAAGCTGCAGAGGAGATGGAAAGGAGCTGGCTGGTGTAAAGTGTTGATAGAAGAACTAATGATATCTGAAGGATTTAATGAGCGGTTCTGCTTCTCTCAACCTTCACTATTCCAATATGCAAACCACCCTGCAGGTCCTGTACCTGCTCTGAGCTGAACAACTTGTTCAGCGGAAAATGAGCGGCCTCATTGTATGTCCGCCCAACTTTGACAGCTGGGAGATGCCTGAGGCTCGTCCTGAAGCTACTACCTCGGTTTATATGAGAGCAGAGCTGCTGCTAAAAAAAAAAGACTTGGATTTTTTGCAATCGTCCATTAATTCTAATGCAATATCAGTGGCACTGTTTGTCCTGATACTTCATGCCTTTGTAGCCCTGATTGACAGTATGAATATTAAAATGGATAGGACACTACAGAAAAACACATTAGTGATTCCTTACTGGCCAATTGCAGCTAATAATGATGAGTTAAAGCCAGCGAACTGGTTCTTGTGAGGGTGAAGTGTCAGCCTCACATCACACCAACTTCTGTAAATTCAAATTGCATTCGTTTTTTACAATGTAGGCGATGTTCTTTGTGTCGGCTCGCCTCAGATTCGATTTCCCAATTATTATTCCTTTTCACTGTGTTACGACTGGCATGCTCACCCCTGACACAGTAAAAATAATTAGCTGCTCCGAATAATACAGTAGTGTGTCTAGAGCAGAGTGAGGTCGCAGGTTTTTTTAGTTTTTTTTAGAGATCATGACCCTCTAAATTACCTGAAGAATACCTGGAGCAATCTATGGACCGAATTAACATCCCACAGAGATCAAATCAACAGATCATTTTAGAATATACGGGAAGTCAAAAAGAGCATTTGTCAAGGACTTATCCGTCCCTTTCTCTCCCTTCCATCTTGTTGCTTTGTCTGGGATCTATTGCATGTAAGCAGAGCTGAAGAATGGCGGGGGAAGGACCCATTTATTCCATCAAGTAATCAATGTGCAGTTTTAATTCATTTGAATGCTCTCAATCATGTCCCTAATGTTGATGGCTCACGGTGAGCATCAGTTATGCAGGAGTGTTATATAGCTCTGGTTTGGACCCATTTCATCAAATATTCATGGGGTAAAAAAAGTGCATCAAAATAGAAGTGAACAGAATTACACTTAAGTTTCTCACGTGTTGGGAGCTCTCGACTTGCATTGTTCTGAAAACTGAGAGTCCTTTGGTCCAGGTTTCTTTGTTTTTTTTTTGGTTGTAGAGGGTGTTGGAAGAATCAGATATGTCATGAAACTTTTTATTTTTATTTCTCTTTTTGCTCATTTACTTAGATGAACTCATCAAACCCTTGCTTTCATCCCATAAAAGGCTCTTGTCTGAATGGACATATAGTACAAAAAAAAAAGTGATGCAAAAAGGTGAAATCGGGGTACATCTCTCCAGCTCTATTGAGCCTGCCTTTTTCTCCTCACTCTTCATCAGCCTTGTCTGCCTCGCCTCTGTCTGCCAGTGTGTTTGGCTTTTAGATGTGATGTGAGCGTAGTATTCTCTCAGACCCAGGCAGTTACTTTGTGAACAACTGCAGCCTGCACATTGATGCTATTTCACTGCTGCGTCCCCCAAGTTATATTAAATTTGCATCTGGCCCTCTTAAAGTCTTTTTCATGAGATGTATGTTTTAAAGAGTGTGACAATTCTTAAAGATGCCCTTGGCTTTCATCAGTCGTTTTTTAAGAAAGCTTTCAATAAAGAGGGAGGCGAGAGCTCAATGTGGCGGTGGCCCCTTTTGCTTGCATAAACTGCATATAAAATCTTAAACCCAGATCTCAAAGGCTGATCCGTTCTGACTTAAAACCGTCTCAACAAAGCCGAGGCTTCAATATTAATGAATTTAACTTAACATCGTTTTAACAATGATTCAATGTTTGCTCTTTTCAGTTTAAAGCACTTTTCTTGTTTTGAAGCCATAACTATGGATTCCTTTTCACTCATAGATCCCGCTGCTCGGTTCCAACTGCAATTAGAAGTTTAAAAGCTGTGACTTCTCCTGTGAAGAATCCTCTTAAAGCCTCGCAAGAAATCAGCAATGCCTTTTATTTCATATTGGAGCCGATCTACAAATAAACCCCAAGCAACCGGGTCTATTTTGAACAATCTCTAGGTTCCAGCTGTTGCGTTGACCTGTATCCCTCGTAGGGTGCCAGGCTTAAAGCATAGGCACAATTACTTCTTATTAGAGCTATGGCTCCTGATACACCTCTGCTAGGAGGGCGAGCCATCAATTTTAGACGTGCTAAACCTCTTCTAGCAGGAGACACGGGAGCTCAGCAAATGTGAGTTTATGTCTACGGCTGATATGTGCGGCAGTGGTCGTGTCCTGCTGAGCTCCCACACAGATCACAGATCACAGATCCACAGTGCTCACTCCTGAGACTCTGGCCTTCTGCAACATTTACCCTCGACATGGGCTCTACGAGCTGTCATTTATACACTGAAGCACATACGCGCATGCAAGCACACGCACCCAGAGGACAGGAATTACAGTATGTCTTAATTATGTACATATTAGCCTCCAACAAATCAGGTCCTTTGACAGTCTTACATTAAGAAATTATTAAGTGTTTACTCAGTGGCGTGAATTAATCATGTCTTGGTTTGCATTTTCGCAGTGGTGTTTTTTTTATGATTGTGATTGATTATGGGTCTACCTTTTCTGATTAAGAATGCATCTTTTTAAAATCTGAGAAAACTGATTCAAGGTTTAACTCTGAAACTCTGAGCCCATGTGTGTTTATTTCAGATGGGGGAAGGATGAGAATGTGGCCTTGACTTCCCTTAAACTTACTGTCATCCCCATGGAAGACTGGTATGTTACTCTCTATGCAACACAGAGATACACTCGTCCCCATCGTTGGTGTCAGGACCCTCAAAGGGGCCACACAGAACATCTGAAGGGCACCCGATGATTAACAGGATCAGCAGAAGAAAAACACACCATATTTCTGTTATCGTGATATTTTCATGGTTCTCTTGAAACTTACAGCTCATTAGCACATTCAACTTTTGACAAAAGGTTGCTTCATACGTACTGTATATGCTTTTTACGTTGCAAAAACTTCACACCATATAATTGTGAACATATGACATTGAATACATTCATTGTAAAGACACCACTACTTTAATTTCACAGTCAGGGGTTGCATTATGCAGCATTTTAAGGTTTAATACTAGTGCTGCATTCATATTATTATTATTTATCTGTCATCAGCTTTGTTGGATACAGGTGCTGTTTCTTCACACAGCACAAAGGAATATTGATCTCCTTTCATTTCATCATAGTCTGTCTGAATTTTCTGCATAAGCTTGACCTGTACTTGACTTGTCACATTGATCCACACTGACCAGAGGAGAGAGAGGCCGAGACCATCAGTGCAAAAGAGGGTCCCATGTTGACTTTGCCAAAAGCTAATTATTCCTAAATTCTCATACAGACTGATTAGCAGAATAAAAAACTGTCACAGATCGATTTGAGCTGCTATCCTCCTTCCAGATCAAACCACGATAGGTTTTTCTTTCATGACCTGCATCTCCAATAGATGGTAGAGGTGGGACTTGTGGAGAGATAACAGAGAAAAACAGAACACGGAGAGATTTTATGAAACACAGAAATCATGTATACCAAGTGTTTGACCAGTATGACAAAAACGTACGTATTTCTATTAATATCTATTAAGTTTTTATTCAATGTCTTGCAAACGTAAGCTTACGTTTTAAATATTCATGTACAATGTTTCAGGACAATGCACAAACCTATTTATAGTGAACTTTTGCAATGCAGCTGGTAAGATACTAAATGAATTGCTGATAGAGCTTTTGCATTCATGTGTATTTGATGTAGGAGTCCTGATAAAAGTGATGGCATGGTGGTATATAAGGTACATAACGGAGCGTTGCAATGCTCAGCCAAATGTTAAAGTGTCACAATCACGTTTTTGAATCACACAATTTGTTTTATAATGTTGACTAAAGGTTGTTTAAGGTGATCACATGAACCCCTCCTTGGTTGACACACTACCCACATATTAAAACAGTAAAAACATTGTTTCATCCTCAACATCACATGAGTTATCTTTATCCATTAGCACTAGCTCATTTTCAGATCTGGAACCTATACCAGTATACGGTGGCTGATTTAAAGTTCAGGGATCTGATCGCCTCGGGCAAGTTATTCTAAGAGCCCCCTGATGTCAGTGGGACTGTCTGGCAGAATAAAAGGCAAGGCAATAAACTGGGGGAAAAAGTAGCACACACGCATTGAAATCGGGACCTCCCCGAGGCGATGGCCCAACTGGCCCGTGGTTAAATCCTCCACTGAAAGTGTAATAATCACACCAGAGCCCCACAGAGGGAAGAGAAAGAGAAGGAGTGGGGGAAGACACAGAGGTACCAAAACAAAAGCCACCGTCCTCTCTGTCCTGTTCTCTTTGTGCCTTCCATCTAAAGGGAAAAAAAGACAGAAAAATCTTGGCACTCAGAAAGGGAATTATAGCGGCTGTGATGACGACTGATGGGAAAGTGGAACAAGATCTGAAACAGATCACAAGGGTTTATTGTAGCGGTGGCAGTCATTCTTAGGGGTTTGCAGATATAAGCATTAGACTTGTACTCTAATCCTGTCCATGGGCTATCGTTGGCTCACCCGGGCTGCAGATAAATGGTTAATAATACTTTGAGTACCCTAAGAAAGGGGCTTTGCAGTTGTAAGATTAGTTAACACACATTTGTGCACGGGCAAAAGGTATTAGTGATGGTTGTGTTATCTGTGATTTTGTAGGCTTTGTCCTATCTTTGGCTGTGGTTCATTTATTTTTCTGCCTCTCAAAAAAAGAAACAAAAAAAAAATGAAACATTTGTTTAGATAGTAATATAAAGCCATCCCCATCATACTCATCTTGAATGCCTCTCAATTATTTCCCCTTTAAGACTGCCCAGCAGGACCTCCCACTATAAATCACAGTTAGTACCGCTGACATGTTAGAGGAAATGATATAGCTGCCAGTACTCTAATTGCCTCAGCCGGCATGCCTCGTCTTTGTGCTCCTGTTAAGACACTTGCCCAAGTTGAGGACTTCTCTGTGTGTATTTCAGATCTGCGGCCGTCTTAAGAATTGTGCAAACGAGGGGCATGGGGAACAAAACACAGTGTCATGTATTGTTTGAAAACATCAATTAAGAGATTGTTTTCCATCCAGAAACACAGCTTGAGTGTTGCGTCTTTTGTTCTTGCTGGTAAATTGTGGGAGGTTGAATGGGCATGCTAATTATGACACGAAAGGTCAATCTAATTAGCGCTCCCTTTGAACTTGCCATTGAAATGTTCCTGATATCTCCACGCAGACTTGACAGGGTTCAAATTAATCAAGAGTTGTCCTACATACAGCAGAAAGATCAACTTTTTGAAGAAGGCTTTTATTTGCAGAGGGTTTGGTAACAAGACACGCAAATGGGGCCTCTATATCAAGAGGAACGAGAACACTTTGTGCACCATTAAACCTGCACAATGCCGTCATCGTCTTTGTTTAGATATGTTAAATAAAGCATATCATTATGCTCTACTGGCTGCTAAGTGGTGTTTAAAGGTCCATAAATTCAATTAGACAGCGTTTAATGCTGCCCCTAGACCATGTTAGTGCAGTGACGCACGTGATCCAGCGGAGGGTCGCGTCAGCCATTTTTAAGAATTATTACTTAGAATTTACATTTATATTGTCATTTTAATAGTGCGACCCTCTTCAACCGATAGGGGCCTCAGATGCTTCGAGGGCCCGAGCTCATTCCCCCTCCCTCAGGACTGCATCCCATTTGTCATTATACATAGCGAGGAAGAAAAGAAATCTCTCCTCACAGTCTCAGTCCGTCATTAGAGCGGTCCCGTTAGCTTGGTGCTGATGCACAGTTTAGCAGCCACCGCGGAAAATGCTAAAGAGGTCCTGACAAGTCCTGGGGGTCGGCTAAGTGTGGGCCATGAGTTTCTGTGTGTGTGCGAGTGCGCACTAGCATTAGTGTTTGAAGAGGGGGGGGGCTAGAAAGGGGTCCCAGTGGTTGTTTGCCTGTTTTCCATCAAGAGCCCTCATCTCCTTTATCCCCTTTGTGGCAGAGGCCCTCCTCGGGCAGTTCCCTCTGAGGGGGATCTAAAAAGAGC
This sequence comes from Melanostigma gelatinosum, assembly GCF_949748355.1. Lineage (NCBI taxonomy): Eukaryota > Metazoa > Chordata > Actinopteri > Perciformes > Zoarcidae > Melanostigma > Melanostigma gelatinosum. The sequence goes on along the minus strand of NC_136644.1, from coordinate 19,841,031 downwards.
AGCTGCTGGGGAATGAGTGCCATTTCCTCCTGCTGTCACCAGCACACTGGCAACCCTTAGTCCTCCTGTCCCCCTCCACCCACAAACCCCCTATTAATATGCATATGAACTTGTTTCTCTTAGTTCTGAACTCCAGTGACAAAGTGGGAAAGCATATGCCTGAAATATTCATGATCGCACGCAGTAATTAAGCGGTGGAGAAGGGAACTCTACCCGGGAGAGTCACTACCCCTCTGCTGGAGTTTAAAATTGCCTCTTTTTTTCTTCTTTTCTCCAGCACTAAAAAGCATGTTGTCATCTGCTTTCTCGGTAATTCTTCGAAGCAATTTTCCTCGTCGTGCGTGCTGTTGTACAACACGGAGCCAAATGAGGCTTAGAAGGGCAGTTTTTGTTTAGCGAGTTAACTCCAGCTAAGTGCCAGAGAGAACGCACCGTTCTCCACCCACGGCCATCATTGGGTCTTTCATGCAAACACTGAAGCTTGTGAGATGACGTATTATGCTGAAGTTTGGATTTTAATATTCATACTTTTTTAGTCTTTCATTATAGTTCACACGAATAAAAATTGTGATTTTTTTTTACCAGCAATTTCCAATATTTTGCACTATTATTCAGTCGGGATATCTTATTACATCAATACAATTTGTATCGAATTGCACACAACAATCCTTTAATTATTTTGTTCTGTTTTACGAAGATCGCTTGGAGGTTATTTCAGCATTCAAGCGCTCAATCTTCAGATGCAACTTTTAAAAAATACACTGATACACACAAGATATCACATTTTGAAATTGTTGGGTTTTCTTTCACAGACACAACACAATATTGCAAAATAGTGCAATTATTTATTCATTTATTTATTCAATTATTTGACTGGGACAGTACACAACTTTGTTAGCTATAAGAAAATGTACAGTTGTAGTCAGGAAACAGGGAATAACATCTCTGTTAAGAAAAACAAAATACCAGGTATAAGCCTAGAAGCATACATCCGAAAATACATTTTTGCGTTGCATTATTGTCATGTTTTTGCAAAATGCCCAATTCTATATGGTAAATGCTTTATGTTTTTAAGCCAAGAGACTTTGAAATCAGAGATTAAAGCATGCTGCAGACCATTCACAGATTTAGCTAGAGGAATCAGAGGACTCAGAGGTGGACGCCTCTTTACAGCCACCAGAGAGATGGAGAGAGAGAGAGAGAGAGGGGAGAGAGAGAGAAAGAGAGAGAGAGGCTGGTTAGTTATAGAGGGTGAGAGGAAGGAAGAGAGAGAGAGAGGGCTGTGAGATGCTTTCCGAGGTTTGACAGCCAGGTAGATTGTATCTGACATAAAGCCCAGAGATGAAAGAAGAGCGGACAGCTGGCCCACTGCACTCAGCACACTCCATGCAACTGCACTCACCTCGGCATGCCACGTGCCCCCCCCCCCCCCTTCTATTCGCTCTCTCTCTCTCCTTCTGTTTACGCTCTCCTGACGGCTCCTCGGGGGGGTGGTCCACCACCACCTTCCACCAGGGGATCGTCTCTGCTCTCTGGGCCCCGTCTGGCCCCTGCTGGCCCATCTGAGGAGCAGCGGTCCAGAGTTCAGCCTCCCCTCTCGCGCCTCCCGCCTCCTGCGTCGTCTCGACGCCTCTCCTCTCTGCTCCGCTCCATGCCTGTCATCTCACAGCCCACTCAGTGCCACACTGGCTTGTTTTGTCAATAACCATTTATTTGTTGCTGGAATGGCAGCAGCCATTACATCTGACCTCCCTGTTTCATCAATTATGGATAGATTATTGGATGTGAACATCTGCAAGAGCTTGCTGCTGGACTCACCTCCTGGCAGGGATTAGATAAAGTATTAAACTGTTGTTTATTGTCAGGCCAAAACTCTACTGGGAGGCCAGAGAATTTCAACAACCCCACAGCAAAAAATAACTCCCATCAACAAGGCACCTTAAATAGTTTAGCAATGCTGCCGAGAACCCCTCATGGTAAGATATGGGCCATTTATTATTTACACTTATTACTGGTTGTTATAACACTCATGGTAAAAGCTCCTGGCAGATGGGGCTTAGTCATTGTTTGTCACCTTTGTCAATGTGTAAACCAGAGGCCAAACACCCACCAGAGCACAGATGCTTGCCTCTAAAGCAACGTTCTGTCTTTCTGTTCTGCATAGAGAAATGGCTGCTGCTACACCACTAATGATTGAGTGAACAAGCTCATGGACAGACCATATAAACACTCACACACACACACACACACACACACACACACACACACACACACACACACACACACATGTACACACACAGTCTCAGGGGTCAGGGAGATATTTAAAAACACTTTTAGGTTATTTATTTTTAAAACATGCCAAATAAAATGTTTAACACATGAATTATAGATTTAAAATGGATATCTTCTGGCTGAATATGTAACACTGGCATCGCATTTAAGTAATAGATGGAAATTGGGGAAATAGGCAGCAGTGGTGCTAAATTAGGATTTGTGTAATGCATGACCTGTGGCTCAAGTCCTTCCACAAAATGTTCCAATTCCGACAGAGATGAATTTCAGTTACAGCATGTCAATCCTGATGTGATATTACACTTTTACACTTACACTGTTGTGTCTGACATCAGGATCATGAGTTTGTTTTCAGATTGTTTATCGTTGAATTGTAGTCTTTCAGATAGTTATTTACTTCAAACATTGAATGAGTAGTTAAAATGGAACTAAGTAATCAAAAGCAAAGATTTGTGGGAGCAGGCAGTTTATTAAAAAGAAAAGAATGATCACACAGCTGAAGTACTCTTTGTTTCCTTTTACAATATGACTGTCAGGGTGTTTGCACCTATTGTCCAGTAGGATAAGTTCATCAGTCAATAATGAGAGCTGAGAGACATGGTTGATATCAATACAATGATATTAACGATAATTGTTTTCCCCAATATCAATCTTAAATAAATCATGGTACGGCACGATGCCGCAGAAAGTTGATTCGACGATATTGAATTGTTGTCTGGAACTTGATATCATATTAATGACAAGCAATTTGAATATTTTTCATACATTTTGCACACCCTACAAAGTAGTTGCACTTTTTTTTGTTTGTTACTTGTGCTTTCTGTCTTTCCCCAAATTGACCTTGCTTTCAAAATTTGACACCTTATAAATAAAGCATAGCAACACAGCCATGCTGAATCTTCCCTTTCAAATTCATTCTTCGACGTGTTTATTTGTACGGGTGACCTGAAGTTGGACCAACCGTTTGTTTTTTTTCTCGGCTGCTTAGTATCTTCCCCATACTGCAGCGGGGAGGAGGTTGCTGCGCTGCCTTTTTAGTTCCCAGTCAAAGCCTCTCACAGTTCACCTTTAAGGCATCTGCTCAGCTGTCAACACCAGTTGTCAAACCGACACTTAGCATTCACATTGTTTCCGTGAAAATGAAGATATATATTTCCACAGTGTATCCCAAAAAAAAAAGAAAACCGAACGTACTGTAGCCCCAGCATTTTGGTTAATGTCTTTAGGTGGTTTAGGCAGTGACGTAACCTCTTTCAAACAGGAAGTGTCTTTTTTTTCAAGGCTTTGAACAAAGAGCGTGAAAACCTCCTGTGTGCTAGAGAGTAGCGGGGCACTGTGCATCAAAATATCAGTGCAGGTTGAAAGGCACAAAATAAGGTCAGTGTCACCGCACTGCATTATTAATACTCCACTGTTTATCTCATTGCCCATTGAATCTGTGTGCAAGAAAATGCTGCCTCCTATGAAATATTGATGCAATTTCCTAGCTTTACATGTCGAAAAAGCAATCGAAAAGCTAGGTGTTACACACTGGCAGCAGGTTGCTGAATGGCATGTCGCCTGCTAACATAAATTGTCAAACACAGCAAAAAACACTGGTGAAACCAGCGTGTTGTCATGTTTACTGCCGGACATGTTGTTGTTTGAACACAGGTCGCTCTTTGAATTACAAAAATATATCTTTGGATATAAATTTAATTTAAGGATAGAAATAGGTTTTTCTGCCATAAGATTACCGTTATAATTGCAGTGATGATATACTCATAGTATCGCTGCCCATGTTGTTTCACTTAAAAAAGGATTCTGGAATTCTGGAAATATTTATCTTATCATGAACATGTTTATGAACACTTTAATTTATGAATGAAAATATCAATTAAATATCAGCTGAAATAACATTAAATTGCAGCTGAGCCAAGTCGTATCGTATCCGCGTTGAGTCACAGTGTCTCGTATCGTATCGTTACAAATGTACCGGTAACTGTATCGGCTAAATTGAAGGCCTATTAGTAGGCGTGGCTTGTGAAGAGATTGAAATCAAAACCTGACCTTTGGCATTTGTCAGTCACTGCCAATATGTGCAGTTTGTTCATTTCTAAAGGCTTTCATTTGTGTTAAAGGTTTAATTATTCAGAATTGATAGGTGTTGGTTTATCGAACTTCACGTTAGATACGACATTTAAGAAAAAGTATTATTTGGAGAAAGAGAGATAGAAGGTCTGTGCACTGAAATCAAAAGAATTGTCTGTTGACCTATAAGTCAAATAAAAACAATTGTTTGTCAAATAATATTAATATTTTTTTTTGTTGCACCTCATACAATTCTTTATTGGTGCATCACCATCAGCATCCAAACAGGTAGCAAACAACGCTGCAGCACTATGAAGCACAGCACGCTTTCTCCCTCTTGTCTTTTGTCTCCTTCATGTTAAAATCGCTTACTAATTCAGCCAAATGCCACTGCATCCAGAGTGCATGCTTCCACACTCACACACAAAGGGGGAGCGAGAGAGAGAGAGCTCTCTAATGATCACCGCGCGCCAGCGTCTTTATTATCCCAGCCAGCCAGCCAGCCTGTGTCTCTGCAGCCGGCTCATGTGCTGTTTAAGTGATTGTAAATCATCCCACAGTAATGGCTGACATTAGCATACTATCAAAAAGCTTTCTTCATGCATGATGTGGTAGCATCTCAGGGCCCTAAGTGTTTTATGGTGAGTGAGACCGTATCACCCACTGTCATTAACAATCTAGTGGTGGCCACGCAGGCAGCTGTACGCGGGCTACTGCTGCTGCTGTTAGTGTTACCAGATGCGTGAGGAAGATGCAGGCTTGGACCGCAGCCCATTATGGACGCCGCCTGTCAGGACCCATTAGGCACATGCCTTTTGATTCATGCTCTAAGTGATGGTGTGAGTACTACTCAGAGACCAGCGCGGGGAAAGATGGGAAAGAAAAGGTTATCGCCTCACTCAGGAATGCCTGAACACGCCATAGTGTCAGGGATGATGATCATGATTATTGTCTGCCTTTTGCCAAAGCAGTGGGTGGGTGTGAGGGAAACAGTGTGATGATTTCTTTTTCTGCACAGAGTGGTTTTCGGCTCTGATTTCCTCTTCCTGTTTTTGAGGGGATCCTGCTTAGGGAGAGGATCTCAGGGTGTCCCCAGCCCCCCCCCCCCCTCTCCCCGACTGCTATTGTGACCCATGAATTATTGATTAACCTTGGTAATAGAAAATATATAACTGTGGTATGCTTTGACCTGCCTCTTCTGTGGTGCATTAGTGTTAATACCAAATAGATGTGCATATACATACAGATGATTACGTAAGATTCATTTAAAATAGGATGGAAAATGTACACTTCTCTGAATGATTGCTGTTTGAATCGATTTCATTTGTTGAATAACTTTTGTAATTGTTAAAAAGACACATTTGAGTCAGCTGTTAACTTTTAATATAAGTGAATAAGTCACATGTGACGAAATACTGAATGACAGATAGTGTACTTCTTAGACAAATGTGAAGCCAAAGTATGTATCTGATCACTGCCTTTAGAAATTGCCATCACTGCCATCGCCGTGTAACAAGTTATTCTCCGGAGCAACAAGACCCATGTGTTCTCATGACATGTTCAAATGAATCCATCTGTTCAGGTCGTGTTCCTGTGATGATCTCACCTTCCACAGCGGATCAATAAACGAAACGCTATGTTTAAACTGAATCAAATTTTCCAGTTGTGGGGTTGGGCTTTCATCCGCAACAAGCCCCTACAGTCCTCACTCTTAGCTTTACCGTATATACAATTAAACGCCCCAGTAACCTGCGCGTTTTCATTAGATTGGACCTGTAGGGATGTAGCCGCACGTTTACCCCCCCCCCCCCAACAACCTAAAATAGATGACCAGCCGCAGTAATTGCATGGCGGTGTGTTTACATTTATTCATGAAACTGAGGACCGCCTTTTCATCCCCATTTCCACCTGTCACCCATTCCATTTGCCGCGTCAGGAGAGAAACCCCTCCTCACCCCTCCACCACACCCCATCAAACTTGAAGCCACAATCACTAATCAGTCCCTCCCCTCGCGAAGAACCACCGCCTACTTCTTCCCCACCGATATTTGATTCCCCGCCAGCCTGAGCGAATGATTACGTTTTCATGCATTTGGTTCCACCAAAATGTATGAGCACTCAGCCACATCCTTTATTGATTACTTCTAGTGCAAACAGTAGGCAGAGTGTGATATACATAATTGGACAGTTGTCAGGGGAGGACTAGCAGTGATAACCAGCGTCTTATTCCCCCTCCCTGATGGATATATGACACACCTTGACAGTGATCACTTGCTCCCCGTGTAGGTAAAAGATAAATATGTCAGCTGAATGGCTTTACCAATGTAAAGCAACACAAGCACTGAGCTGACAATGGGCTGATGAAAACACAACAAAGTGTTTGCTGCGATGATGAAATACAGCAGTTTCTAACTGTTGTGAGAGCGATGCTAGTTCACCACCATACAGTGGAGAGTACATCCCTGTTTCTTTGAACTACCGTACATTCAGAGAAAATAAGACTCCAGAGAGCAGACGGCGGAGCCTTGCCTACACAACATGTGTTTGGCTAATTATTGTTCCTGAATGCTTATAACCACAATAAACTGCACATTGTTGGAACGAAAGCAGGCTCGCCAAGACAAAATACTCTCTCTCTCTCTCTCTCTCTCTCTCTCTCTCTCTCTCTCTCTCTCTCTCTCTCTCTCTCTCTCTCTTCAGGAGGTCTAATCATCGCCAGAGTGAACATTGTTCTGTTAAAGAAAAACAAAAAGACGTCCTTAAAGTTTGTATTTTAGTAATGAAAAGCAAACAGTGGCTGCTGCAATTGCCTGACCCGTGACACAGAGGTGATGAAATGTCTCCACAGAATCTCAGGTTAGCCCCGTCTCTCTCTTGATAATAGATTCAGCTGCACAAATGGTAGAACCACAGATGTGTAATAACTCCATCAAACTCACGTCTCTGTGTTTTCCTAAGGTTAGACACACACAGAGACACCCTCTGGAATTTCACATTTTACTCCTCCTCACCCTTCGTCCATTCCAAAGAATAATTCTGTGTGGTCAAGGTTACAACCACTGTTTGTGTTTGTTGGGTAATCATACAGCATTTCCAAGGTAAACCTCCCTCTCACTCTGGAGCCTTCACATTACAAAAACATCCACTTACACGGATTCATACATGGAGACATTGACACTGGTTGGGAATTTGGTGGGGGCGAGAAGGCAACTGAAGTGGTACCCAAACAGAATTCATATTTAATACTGTGTTCCCACTTGGACATGTATTCTTTCAAGTCAGCATAAAAGAAAGCTACAGAGACTTTGCTCTCTTTGACCAAAGCATTGTGGCATCAAAGATGAGCTGGTATAAGTACATGTAAATCCACACAGAAAAAAACAAAACAATGGGCTACTGATAGCTTGGCACACAGTGGTCACACAGACACCGGCAGCCGTGATCCTGCACGCATTCTGCATACTTTTTTTCTAAATATGGTTGCTGAATTAATGTTGCCGTAGTATATTGTGAAAGGAGGGAGGGGCCCCAAAAATGTCAGTAGCCCCAGGGCCTTAAGTAATATTAAGCAGCTTCTGGCTGTATTGTAGCCTTTTATGGAGCTGGCTGTTGTTGTTTTCCAGTCCTGTTGGCTGGTTTTGAAATGTGTGCGGTAGGCTTATCAGAGTTTTATGGGGGTGTCTCGCTCCCTTCGTAGACTGTGTATGTGCGCGCCTGCAAACCCAGGCGTAATGTACTGTAGCCTATAAACGGGAAGGCGGTTCTTGTGAGAGCTATAGAATCCTGCCAGCGCCACTGCACAGTCACATCCAAACATTTCACTGCATCTGCAGCCGGCCGGCATGAAAACGAAGTGGAAATGACATGTTCAGTGATCCAAACTCATCCATGAAGTCAGCTGTCACAGAACACGTGAGTGCTGCTCTTTACTGCCCATCTATTGCTGCCATTGTATTTATTAAAGGATCATTCTGGTTTATCACAACTAGTTGTAATTGTTGTGGTTGTTTTTGTGTCCTATACTAAGCATAACATTGCTGTTATCAAGTTAATTGCTGAGATCTGAAAGGAACGTTACAAGAGTGCTAAAAGGAAGTCCACATCCGGCCAAGAGACATGAGCTGTCAGACGTTTGCGGAATTGTTTACTTCCTGTTTACTTCCACCATGGCAATTTTTGTCTGGACCCGCCCCATCTGTCCAGACTTTTTCCTCCTCCTCCTCCTCTTTATTTGGTGCCAGTAGACTGTTCATGTTATCACTGCTGCAGCTAGCAGGACTTTGTTTGAAGGAGGTGACGACCCACAGTACCACTCCACCTGCCGTATAGGTAGCCTATTTACAATTGTGAGACTGTGTAATCTAACCACATGGGCTGTTCAGACATCGGGTGATGGCCTTCTGGCATTAGCCAGAATTGCCAGATAGCCAATCTGAGGCTGCTTGTTGGATATCTGAAACCTCTTCTCCTCACACCTTTCCTACATCAACATTGCAAGGCCTGCGTCAGACAAATTTAGTAATCTTCTGAAACTGACGACCCGAAAAGTACACCCACTTCACACTGTGATTGGCCAGGTGAGAAAGGCGGTGAGGAAGGACGCGTGGTTTGAGCCTCTTCCTCAAGCTCTCTTTTTTTTTTCATCCTTCACACAATTTTTTTGTCACTTTTCATGTGGACAAACAAGTGCAGCACTGTGTGACGTTAACAATTGGCGCATCTCTCCCCTTTGAATGGCGGTCATGCAAACTAGTTTGTTTTGAGCACCTAGTTTGTTGCCTCATCTGACTTCGTGATAGTAATGTTACCGTGTTCCCAGGTATATTACAAACAATGGCCAAAGCTATGAAAACATGACCCAACCTGCAATTATTGTGTAAAACACCACCAGCCAACCATCTACCTACCTAATAACCTACCTAACTACTTATACTTATCTGTTGGAGTCATGTCCATCTCACTGTGTGCAGTCATGTGAAACAGATCCACTATCCGCTATTCGCTATCTGTTCAGAGATGCATCTGCAGTCTATATATGCATGCAGCAATTCTTTCTTCTTTCCTTTCCATTGTTTCTTTTTACATGCACGGCTCAGCTTTTATGAACTGTCCTGTGTCATCTAGGGCTGCATGCAATTATCCAGCCATCAAAGCCAAGCTGCCGTGCCTACCAAGGGTTAAAGGGACACACTTGTCTTCAGCGGTACCCCGTGCACATCTCTGGCCCCGCCGCATCTCAGCAGTCTCTGCTAATGACTTGTAGCCAACAAATTCCTAAGACTCTCAGGTGGCTTCCTCCAACCAGGCTCTGTGCGATGATGAAAAGCCTGAGATAAAATAAACTGACAGTTGCAACTCATTGCGAGGAGCAGGCAGCACCCTAGCAGCAGCTGAGACCCCAGGAGCCCAGCACTCCCTCTGTTTTTTTTCATCCTTTCCTCCATCACCCCCTCCATTCTCCTCTGCCCTCCTCCTGTGTGTCTCAGTGTGTGTGTGTGTGTGTGCACGCACGGGTGATAGACTGCAAGTGTGTATTTTTGTTGTTGTATGTGTGAATGCATTGGTCGTGGAATTGTATGTGTGTTTGTGAGCAACTGCATGTGAAAATGCACGGGTGGATGAGTGTGTTGTGCAGCGCGGGTGCGGGGTAAGTAGTGGGAGGGGAGACTAGATGCCCCTGCCACTGTTCCCTAATTAAAGACCCTTCCCGCCTCTTTTATTTCAGTCCATTAAGCAAAAAACTGTGGCCACCCCTCTCTCGCTTCCACACATGACACACTCCAATCAATACACTCCCACTGGCTGTGTCACGGGAGTTCACGGGTAGGACCCAAATGCAGACCACAGGAGACAAAGTCCAATGAAACAGGTTTATTTGGTAGACAGGTGGGTGGCTGGTGTGAGTCCCGTGGCTCGACACCGGGGGCTGGTAGCTCGACGGTGTGATGTCCCGTGGCTCGACACTGAAGAGTTGACAGATCGACGGTGTGATGTCCCGTGGCTCGACACCGGAGAGTTCGTAGATCGCCCAGTACTTTCCACCCGTAGCAGAGAGGAGAGAGATTAGCACAGGAAGATACCGTGGAGTTTACTCACGACACAGCGACGCTACCGAGGCAGAAGACAATACAGACTGACGCCCCAAGCCTGCAGGACCAGGGCTTATATGCTGCCGGGTAACGAGCCAGATTGTCCGCAGCTGGCATCCATCAGCGCGGTAGCAGTGGGAGGAGTCTGGAGGCAGGTCCGAGAAAACACCAAGCACATGGCATAACAAAACACACACAGGGGAATGACAGACACATGAGGAGAGGAGATTGGAGGGGAAACAGAGGTAACCACACAGTGGGTCAGACAGGGATCCTGACAGTACCCCCCCCTCAACGGGAGCCTCCAGGCGGTCTGCCAGTCTTGTCCGGGTGCCGTCGATGAAAATCCCGCACTAGAGTGGGGTCGAGGATCCTAGACCGGGGCACCCATGAGCGTTCCTCAGGACCGTAACCCTCCCAGTCCACGAGGTATTGGAAACCCCGACCCCGAGGGCGAACATCCAACAGTCTGTTGACCGTATGCGCTGGACCGCCGTCGATGAGTCGGGCGGGTGGTGGGGGTCTGGCCGGAGGGCACAGGGCACAGGTGGACACCGGTTTGATCAGCGACACGTGGAACGTCGGGTGGATCCTCATGGATGAGGGAAGCTTCAGACGAACTGCGGACGGGTTGATAATTGCCTGGACCTCAAACGGACCGATGAACCGGGGAGACAACTTCCGGGATTCGGTCCGTAATGGGATGTCCCTGGCGGAGAGCCACACCATTTGACCGACTTGGTAATGTGGAGCAGGGATGCGGCGGCGATCCGCAAAACGCTTATTCTGTTCCGCCGTGCGGAGAAGGGCGGCCCGGGTCTCCCTCCACACCTTCCTACAGCGACGAAGGTGGCGCTGCACCGAGGGAACAGCTATCTCCACCTCCTGGGCGGGGAACAGAGGTGGCTGGTAACCCAGGGAGGCCTCGAATGGAGTGTGGCCCGTAGCCGATGATGTATGGGAGTTGTGGGCATATTCCACCCAAGGCAGGTGAGTACTCCAGCTGGAGGGATTCGATGCTGCCACGCAGCGGAGGGAGGCCTCGAGCTCCTGATTAAGCCTCTCCGTCTGCCCGTTGGACTGGGGGTGGAACCCCGAGGACAGACTGATGGTTGCGCCGAGGGCCCGGCCGAAGGCTCTCCAGACCTGGGATATGAACTGCGGGCCTCGGTCCGACACAATGTCCACCGGGATCCCATGCAGACGGAACACCTGGCTGACCATGATATCCGCCGCCTCCTGAGCTGAGGGAAGCTTGGGCAGAGCGAGGAAGTGAGCCGCCTTGGAGAAGCGGTCAACCACCGTAACGATGACCGTGTTTCCATGAGAGGGTGGCAGGCCTGTGATGAAGTCCAGGGCAATATGGGACCAGGGACGATGAGGCGCTGGGAGGGGTTGCAGCAAGCCGGCGGGAGGTCGGTGTGACGCCTTATTGCGGGCACAGGTTGAGCAGGCGAGGACAAAGGCTCTAGTATCGGCCTCCAGCGATGTCCACCAAAAGGTTCTCCGAAGCAGATCAATGGTGCGTCTGACGCCAGGGTGACAGGAGAACCGAGAGGTGTGCGCCCACTGGAGCACTTGGGAGCGTGCGGACAGGGGAACAAAGAGGCGGCCGGGAGGCCCGCCTCCGGGATCTGGCTGGGTTCGGAGAGCGTCCTGCACCACTGATTCGATCTCCCAGGTGAGAGCGGCTGCCACACAGGTTGTAGGGAGGATGGGCCCAGGACTGGAGGAGCGACCCTCGGGAGAGAACTGGCGAGAGAGAGCATCAGGCTTGGTATTCTTGTGGCCTGGGCGGTAGGAGATGGTGAAGTCAAACCGTCCGAAGAATAATGACCACCGAGCCTGGCGAGAGTTTAACCGCTTGGCCGTCCGAATGTACTCGAGGTTCCTATGGTCTGTCCAGACCACGAACGGATGAACAGCCCCCTCTAGCCAGTGTCTCCACTCCTCGAGAGCCAGCTTAATTGCCAGCAGTTCCCGGTTTCCCACATCGTAGTTCCTCTCTGCTGGGTTCAACCGGCGGGAATAGTAGGCGCAAGGGCGCAACTTCGAGTCCGAGTCCGACTGTTGAGACAGGATGGCCCCCACACCTGTGTCAGAGGCGTCCACCTCAACAACGAACTGACGGGTGTCGTCGGGCTGAATCAGGATGGGGGCGGAGGAGAACCGTTCCTTGAGGAGCTTGAATGCCCGACCGGCCTCCGGTGTCCATACAAATATGGTCTTGGAAGAGGTGAGCCCAGTGAGCGGGGCTGCGAGGTTACTGTAGTTCCTGATGAATCGACGGTAGAAGTTGGCAAACCCCAGAAACTGTTGGAGCTGTTTCCGGGAGGAGGGAGTCGGCCACTCAGTTACCGCCTTGACCTTTTCTGGATCCGTTCTTACTTGACCCCTCTCAATGATGAATCCCAGGAACTGAACTGAGGTCACATGGAACTCACATTTCTCCGCCTTCACAAACAGTTTGTTCTCCAGTAGGCGCTGGAGGACCAACCGAACGTGGCGCTGATGCTCCAGAAGGTCCGCAGAGTAGATGAGGATATCATCAATGTACACGAACACAAAACGGTTCAGGAAGTCCCGGAGTACGTCGTTTACCAACGCCTGGAAAACTGCTGGGGCATTGGATAGTCCAAACGGCATGACCAAGTACTCGAAGTGACCGAGGGGGGTGTTGAACCCCGTCTTCCACTCATCTCCTGCTCGGATCCGCACCAGGTGGTATGCATTGCGAAGGTCGAGCTTGGTGAAGATTGTGGCTCCAGACAAGGGTTCAAACGCAGAATTAATCAGTGGCAGAGGGTACTTGTTCCGGGTAGTGATGCTGTTCAGACCCCGATAGTCGATGCAGGGCCGGAGGCTCTTATCCTTCTTAGAGACAAAGAAGAATCCAGCTCCGAGTGGTGATGAGGACGGGCGGATGATTCCAGCCCTCAAAGACTGTGAGATGTATTCCTCCATGGATGCCTTCTCCGGCCTAGACAGGTTATATAACCGACTGGAAGGGAGCGGAGCGCCCGGGTGGAGGTCAATAGCGCAGTCGTAGGGACGGTGAGGTGGTAAGGAGAGGGCCCGGCTCTTGCTAAACACCTCCCCGATGTCATGGTAGGCGGTGGGCACGGAGGCGAGATCTGGCAAAGCCTCGTGATAATCCTGGGGAGGTCCTCCAGGGGGTTGCGCCGATCTTAGGCAGTTAGCATGACAGTCGGGGCTCCATGCGGCAATCCTCCCTGCCGCCCAGTCAATCCGAGGGTTATGGGTGGTGAGCCAAGGGTGGCCCAGAACTAGGGGGTTCTGCGGAGAAGGAAAAACGTAAAACTGAAGTCTCTCTCTGTGATTACCGGACAGGATGAGCTGCAGCGGCTGGGTCCGGTGAGTGACTTGAGCTAGGAAGCTGCCGTCTAGGGCATTGACCACTAGCGGACGCTCTAGTCTCTCCAAGGGAATCTGGACTCTGGCGATAAACTCCGTGTCCATGAAATTCTGTTCTGCTCCAGAGTCCACCAGAGCCGAGAGAGAGAGAGAGCGAGAGTGCAGCGAGAGAGATGCCGGCAACAACAGTCTTGGTAGGGAGTCTCGAGAAGGCTCGGGTCCGCTCACCAGTATCCCAACCCTTACTGGCGAGCGCCCCCGTTTGACCGAACCGGACAGGAGGAAAGGGAATGTCCCAGGCGGCCACAGTACAGGCACTCGCCCGCTCTGATCCGCCTATCTCTCTCCCGTGGCGAAAGGTGGGCACGCCCGAGCTGCATAGGCTCCCCCTCCGGCGTGGAAAAGGGGACCGAATCCCAAGCCTGAGGCCCTCTCCGCTCCTCCGGATAGGCTGACGCCGGAGCACGCAGGCGGAAGCTGGAAGAGGGCGATGTCACGGGTGATGCCCCTAGGGACCTGTAGTTCCTCTCACGTCGCCTCTGCCGCATCCGATTATCCAGCCCGATCGAGAGCTTAATCAGCTCCTCCAACGAACCGGCCTTATTACAGGTTGCCAGTTCATCCTTCATGGCTTCGGATAGTCCGTGAAGGAAAACTCCCCTGAGCGCCGTCTCTCCCCACCCGGACTCGGCGGCGAGAATGCGGAAGTCCACTGCGTGTTCTGCTACACTCGCCTGACCCTGTCGCAAGCGGAGGAGGCGTTGAGCTGCATCCTCGGAGTCCACTGGGTGGTCGAAAACCCTCCTCAGATCCTCCACAAAGTCGACATAATCCACAAGATTAGGCTGGTCGATGCTCAGTGTGTTCGTGGCCCAGTCCAAAGCCCTTCCCCGCAGTAAGCCGACCACGTAAGAAACCCTGGACCTGTCTGAGGCGAAAATCTGGGGCTGTCGGTCAAACACCTGCCCGCATTGAAACAGGAAGCCCCGGCATCTCCCCAGCGTTCCGTCATAGGGCTCCGGAGGTGGCACGGGGGACTCCCGAACCGGCGGGGCGAGGACTGGAGAGGGGAGTGCAGGTGATGGGTCCGGGGCTGGAGCCGGCTGAAGCTGGCCTGTCCGAACCAGTCCCTGCAAGATGCGGCCAACCTCAGAGACCTCACCTGCCATGGATTGCAGGGCTTGACGCATCTCCATGAGCATCTGCTGGTGTGCCTCCAGCTGCGTGCTATGTCCGGCCAGCGTAGCTGCTCCTGTGGTCGCTGCGTCCATTTTATGGTCAGTCTGTTCTGTCACGGGAGTTCACGGGTAGGACCCAAATGCAGACCACAGGAGACAAAGTCCAATGAAACAGGTTTATTTGGTAGACAGGTGGGTGGCTGGTGTGAGTCCCGTGGCTCGACACCGGGGGCTGGTAGCTCGACGGTGTGATGTCCCGTGGCTCGACACTGAAGAGTTGACAGATCGACGGTGTGATGTCCCGTGGCTCGACACCGGAGAGTTCGTAGATCGCCCAGTACTTTCCACCCGTAGCAGAGAGGAGAGAGATTAGCACAGGAAGATACCGTGGAGTTTACTCACGACACAGCGACGCTACCGAGGCAGAAGACAATACAGACTGACGCCCCAAGCCTGCAGGACCAGGGCTTATATGCTGCCGGGTAACGAGCCAGATTGTCCGCAGCTGGCATCCATCAGCGCGGTAGCAGTGGGAGGAGTCTGGAGGCAGGTCCGAGAAAACACCAAGCACATGGCATAACAAAACACACACAGGGGAATGACAGACACATGAGGAGAGGAGATTGGAGGGGAAACAGAGGTAACCACACAGTGGGTCAGACAGGGATCCTGACAGGCTGCCTCACTGGGTGCCTCAAATGAATAGATTGCAGTGCAACATTATGTCTAATTGAATTGTGCAGAGGATGCCATGCAGTGCACTGTTGCAGGGTTTCAGATCTGTTCTTAAGGTTAAAAGAGGAGTTTTTTTTCTCAAAAAATTTAATTAATAGATTTTTAAAAATAGCTTCAGTGAATCCTTTTGTCAAATCAAATAAAAAAGAGCAAATGACCATATTGATATGTACTTATATACTATATAATATATATAATTCATGCCAGATTTATTTCAACAGTTTTACTCTGTGACATGGAAGCAGTACGCCACAGATAAGCTACAGAGACAGTTCAACCAGCTAGCTATCCACTGCGCTCAGCACTACAAAGGTTCACAATAGCACATCAGGCCCCGAGAGAGAGCCTCCTCCTGGCTGGTGGCTATGGGGGTTCAGCCAGTGATGGGGGAGGCTGGCAGATGGTTCAGTGGTATGTCTGATGGACTGATGGATGTGTAGATGGATGGATGCATAGCTCTGACCCTTTCATTATGCTGTTGTGTGTATATGGTCACCATCTCTGCACAAGTCCCTTTGTATGACATTTACATGAACTGCCATCTCTCTTTTGGTATGTTCTCATTCATAGCTCCTTGACGCAACAATAAACAGGAAGGTTACATTTTGTAGGGTGTCATCCAGGCGTGTTGCTTTTTATTAAAGCTTCCACTTACAATTCAAAAAATGCAACACAATCTGACTTTTCAAGAATGAACCATGCTCAAATTTCTTAGTGTATAAGCGCCGTGCCCTGTAGTTAACGTCTTGTAAATTAGGCTGTTGTTGTTGTTGTTGCTAAAGCAAAATGTAATAAACTAGTCAACCATCCAGAACAGATAATTACATCATCATACTGTCTGAGAAGTAATGCGCAGAAGGATTTGAGATTTGACATAAAACGTGAATAAATCTTTGATGATTGTGACGTTTTTTGCTAACTTTTTAAAATACAACTTCCTCACAGTAATGGTATTACAACAACAAATGGAGTTC
Source organism: Melanostigma gelatinosum (assembly GCF_949748355.1). NCBI lineage: Eukaryota > Metazoa > Chordata > Actinopteri > Perciformes > Zoarcidae > Melanostigma > Melanostigma gelatinosum. The sequence goes on along the minus strand of NC_136644.1, from coordinate 19,824,318 downwards.
GAAATTGATTTTTTTTTATGAATGACAACCCTTATCAAGACATGATAAAAGCTGGTTATCATTTGAAATGTTTTATACCAGTGCCAATATTATCCCTCAATTTCAGAACTGATGTAAAAACTTACTTAAAAAAATATAAACATGTTTTTCTACAAAACCCCTTTTTCATTCAACAAAAGAAACAAATCAAAAGTGAATTGTTGTCTAAACTCAAGCAGCTGTAAGAAAACTTTTGCTCAGAAATACAATATGAAATTGAAAATTGTCACTCAACATTTGCTTATTGGTCGTTACCCAAAAGGCGTTGACGATTGATACCCAGCCCTCCACATGACTCATTTCAAGTTAAAGGAGAGTGCAAATTCTTTGGTATTGTTTGATCACTTTCAAAATGGGAGAATAATTAGATGTTAGCAGCCACTGCTCTAATCCTGCGGATGTCACAGTCTCATCTTCCTTTTCAAATTGATTTGTTCGCATCTGTCAGTGAGTTTCTGCGCGAACATCTCATTGTGTGTCTTCAATGACCACTCCAGCTGTTCCCGTGCCAATTAGCACCTTGGCTCAAAGCAGGTGCCAAGGCAAATATTTAGTTAATTATCAATATTTAATCGTATTTCTGCACTGGCTTCTTTCCTAAGGTCCAGCATATGCTATTAAATTTCACCCCATAGATACGCAGTTATGACAAGTAATAACTACTTGAATATGAAAGAGATTAATAATTTAAAGTGAGCCAACAAATTAGGACCATTATTTTAAAAAAAGAGAGAGAGCTTGAAACCATTTTGCATTAAACCAGCCTGGTTCAAGGTAATGCCAAGGCTCTCCTGATGAAAAATTACAGCATTAATTCAGCAAAGTGAACTTATTGCTCCTACTCTTTCTCAGAGATCCCTGGAGCATTCGGAGTAGAGGAATGAAATGACAGCATTCTGGCACGGAGGCGCTTACGTAGTCTGAGTTTCTCTGTGTGTGTGTTGCTGTGAAGGGGGAAGGATTGTTCCTTTTCTACTTGTGGTACAATTGCAGAGGTCCCTGTGAATAGCGTTTTTTTATACTGAAGGTTCCCTCCCAAGGGGGACTGAGGCCTCCACCAGAGGTCCATTGTGTACACACAAACAGAAAAAACACACACACACACACACACACACAAACACACACACACACACACACACACTGTGACCTCTCTGGGTCATTGCTGGAATTACATAGACATGGCTCACCTTTGAACATAGAAATGTCCCACTTTTCATGTAGAGATCTTGACTGGCATCTTAATTGACTCTCCAAGCTATGTTAAATGAATATGATCAACAGGAGTTATATATAGGCTTAACATAGAAGATCTACCTCAGGTTACAACATGAGGTTGGCTGTCATTGTTGTATATATATCTATATATGTGTATATATATACACACACACACACACACAGACACACACACACACAAATGATTCTCTTAACACCATGACTGACACATGACAGGGTTACTTTTACATGTGTGTTGTCTTGGAAACCTGTGTGTTAAGAGGGTGTTTTCAACCCTTTTCAACATTAAAGTGCTGTTTTAGAATTCCTGCTCAATTCCCACAGAGCAAACACTTCACTTGTGCAGAGAGAGCTGCAGCGCCTGGCGCGGAAAGTTCTTTTAATGTAGCATGTTGCTGGAGGCATCGTTGCTTGCGTGTGTGATATTACCATTTACCTGCAGTTTTGAATTTTATTTGAATTGGGATGAAAAGACCAGGAAAAGGTGTTTGCTGGCAGACATGTCTTAACCCCCGTTCCTTTACATTCTAATTTCAGACATGCCAAATGACTTGACATAATGTTTTATTCCCAATATTCCCATGTGACTTTTGGGATTTAACCTGCTTTGGCAAAGCAAAGGAATTTGGCAAAGGAATCAGACATTCCCCCACGGATATGCATGCAGCGGGCAGAAAACATCAATCGGCCACCTTACACGTCAGATCTTTGTTGATGTAGCGAATATAAATGTATGACGCATTCTCTGGAACAGAATAGCTCTTTTTGGATCAAATATTTTGATGTTGTGAGTGTTCGAAGATGCATTTATGAAGAAAAGCTGTGTGTGTATGTGTGTGTGTGTGTGGTAAATTATATGAACTTGAATTCTGATTTAAATTGACTTAAACATCTGTATTTAATGTGCAGTCTATCTCTAGACTTGCAGCAGATCCAAACTGGCCCACTACACCTTTATCTGTAGCAGTGCTGGCTGATGTCAAAGGCAACTTAAGATTTATCGAAACAACTATTTGATGGATTGCCATGACATTTTGTACGGATATTCATGGTCCCTGGAAGATGAATCGGACGTTTACAAAATACGCATGAATCAGCAAAACATGACTGTAAGGATGATCTGGTGATGTATGTACAGACAGTTGTGAGGATGAGGAGCGTGACGCTGTTTGAATTCGGTTATATTCGACTTGTGTTTTAGTTTCTTCCACCCCTTCGCCCGATAGGCCACTTGGCCAGCAGGAGGGCTGCTCCAACCCTGCAGTTAACTCAAATTCAGCCAGCAGTGCCATCCCCAGACTTCCAGCCGGATCAGCAAACTTTATGTTGCTGCTGTTACACAGGTTACACCCAGCGCTCCACAGTCCAGCTGTGACTCCCGGCACTGGGTTTGTGCTGGCTAAATACAAGTTGCTGCGGCCGCTAACTGAAGGTACACTCTACTGCGTTGTGGTCTCCTTGAGGGAGGACGAGACAGAGGTAGAGCGCTTTCTCGTTTGCCACTTTGGATTTAGTGGCATAAACAAACCACCAAAACACGAACCATACAGCCCTGGTTAGTGGCACCAAAACACAGATGGCTAATGTAAACTATAGGCCGGTGCCACACCTGAAGATAACAAGACAGCATGTTATTTTGACCGAGTTTCAGCAGTTTGGGTTTAATTTAGCATATTCTTGCGTGTTTTTGTTTAATTTAATGACTGTAAATTTAGATTGTTTTCGACCCCCCTAATGGTTTGGTGCATGTGGTCAGATATTTACATTGCCCATTTTTTAATTCTCTCCAGATATTTGTACAGATTAGATGAAGGTTCCATTTACAATTTGTCAATCTACAGCGCAGTGTTTGCAGCAAGCAGGTTGTGCACAAGCCCTGATACACAGATCACATATTGTGGACATGACTTATGTGAACATTATTCTTCCAAATTGGATATATGTGTTAGTTTAGTCCAAACTAAAAACAATTTAGGAAACTGATATTTGGTGATTCATGTAAATCTTGGTTGATTGTGTATGGTTATTCTTTTAAATCTTGCAAAATTGTAATTTTTTGAAAGTCCATAAAGGGCGTAAAGACATCACACAAATCTTCCAAGATAAATGATTCGTTGGTTCCAATACTTACCTTATAACTGACGGGCTACAATCTAGAAAATAAAATGAATCAATCACAGATGTGAAACATTTTCAAAGACAAGACATTGCAAGGATTGCAGAGTAAGCTTATTTAGTGGGAGATTAGTGGGAGATTGAGTGGCCTCTCAAGCTTTCATTCTCCGCTGTGGTAGTTGTTTGATCTTCGGCAGCTCCAAACAGGTTTTCTTTTGTTTTGCTCCAAAAAACTGGCAGATAGTAAAACCCAATTCTAGCTTCAATAAATCTGAATATTTCAGAGGTGCTACATCTATGTTTGTCTACGTTCTATGTCTAAATGTGGGCTCCGGACCTGTACATTTTTTAATTCAAGCACCACAGTGACTTGTTGATGATCATTAAAGCATCATTAAGTGTTTACTTATTCAACTCAATCACTAACAACTTGAAAACCCTTCATGAAATGCCAAATTATAAACTGTTATTAATTTAACTTTGAGTCATTTGCTTGTTTATTTCATAGACTGTGTTATTTTTCTGATTAGAAATAATGGCCATCTTTATTTATACTTCATAGTGAATATTAAATGCAAGTTATTGCAAGGTTTCTGGAAGGAGTCTGTGTAGGTGGAGTCATCTGCATAGAAAGTAACACTACTGAAAAACAAAAGGTCCCAGTATACTCTATTGATACCTAGGACAACCTGTGCTGGGGAAAGTATATGTTATACTGCTTAATAGTATTAAAGTATTAAATAAAGATGAGTTGGGATTTGGTTGCTGATTGATAGAGTGACCATAAAAAAAACATTCTATGGTAAATCTGGAAATATCAGTTCCACATACTAGCATTTAAAAACTAAACTATCTTTAAACAAATGTATCTGTTAGACAGGGCAAGGACGTAAACCTGTGTTACAACCAAAACTAAGTAAAAGTTTAAAACTTACCTCTTAAACTTTGCGTCTGGTTGGTTGAAAAATATTTTCAACTCTTCCGAAGTCAGTGTAAACACATGTGCAACTCCTGGCCAGTGAACGAGATGGGAGGCAATACTGCTTGGGAAAATGTAGCTTGTGTGGACGCTACCTCACTACTTGATCAACCAACACTGTGTATCACAAATACGTTTCAAATGAGTCAAAATAGACAGGGCTTTAAATAGACAGGGCTTTCACCCAGGAGGCAACTGTGTCCAGTGTGAACCAAGCAGTTTTATCACCTGAACATATCCAACTACTTTTGTTGTGTTTTTATTTCGTTTGGTTTAGATTTTGTAGTCATTTTAAGTTAACCCATAATGTTTTTTAATCAACCCAACAAAGTCTTTTTTTTTCCTAAGCCTTAGGAAGTGCTTTTGTATTTTTTTTGTTTTTGTTTCAATTTACAATTTAAATCAAGTTTCTATCTGTTTAATATTGTGACCGTAATCCGGGAGAAAATAGGTTTCCCTCAAAACTGTTTCGTTGTATGGGAACGTAATTTTGTAGGAGACAAGGTTGCACCCACAGGAAGAAATGGAAATAATCCCTGAAAACCACCATTGCCTCACAAATTGTAATGATAATATCCATGTTTTCTCTTTTGCATTTATTTATTGAGAAAGTGGTTTATTTTAACCTTCAACAGTTTGTGTTGACAACAATTTAACGGGAGTAAATGTTCAAATTTGAGATGCATCGGAAATGTTTGGAGTATTTTTTAAACACATAGAAGTAAATTGAGCATATTGATAACAATATTCTCCTTTCAGGCCAAAATACCTAGTATCATACCTCAGGTGAAGCTGTGGTCCTTGAACAGTAAATATACTTTAACATAAGGACATCAAAAAGACCTTCCCAAGGACACACATCTACAGGTAAAAAGGGAGAAAAAAGCTGTTTTGAATTTAAGTATTGAAATGAAATGTGTGTGAGACCTTAATGAGACAGGAAAAAAATCACACAAGGTCGTCTTTGGTAAGAACAGAAATTCATCCCTGTGGGGCAGATAAGACAGAACTTTTTTGTTTTAGCAAACTGCCCATCAAATAAGCATAATTACCATCAGAATTCATATGGTGTTCTGAGACTCCTGAAGGCAAGCGGCCCCATTCAAATTAGCAGCTCTGATAAATCACCATTAATTAGCTAATAAAAGCCAGCAGGTGGTTCGGAGCCCAAAGACATTCCCCGGTAGTCTGAATTATGTATATTACAGCGGTGCACTGATAAAGTAAATGAGAAGGGGGAACAACAGATAGGAGTTCTGGAGGGCCCTCGTGTAGGGATAATGCTCCAATCAAATATCCTGCAATTCCACAATCCCACCCACAGGAATACAAGTGGCTCTGACCCCCACTCCAATCACATAACACAGCTCTGGTGTGAGGCATATTTATACATGGATTGCATACAGATTACAAAGTTTGCCTTAGCCCACCCCTGAAAGAAGAGCTTGTAAAGATGTTATATTTTCATTACAGAAACATAAGGCAATTATTTTGAGAACAGAGGAAGGCCGGTTGACCGAGGCACAATGACCTCTCTGCATCGAGCTTCCAAGGGCAGCATGTGTTCTTGATCATCTTCGTCACCATGCATCATTAATCACTCAAAACGCACGTGTGTGGCAGCGTTACCTGATGTTTAGCTAAGAATGGGACTTCAATACTGCGACTTGGGCCGAAACGTCATTAGTCCAGAGAGCTCCGTGAGACACGAGTCTGACCGTATGGAACATATACGCAAACACGTTTACACACAATCTTCACTGAGTTAAATGTGCAATTGGCCAGAACCCATTATCAGTTTTCTTAATGTTTTGACCGGTTATTGATTGAGGTTTTATCCAACTAATTGATGAATCATCTGATTGGAACAGCTTCAAATTATTACATGACTTATCATATTGGTTTTGATTTTTTTGGTTACTACCACTTCAGGTGGTGATGGCGATATTGATGATAATATTACTGCTCGATACTATTATCATTCGTTATTATTATGTCTGCCAGGAGGATCATGTGATCAGTTGCGTACATGAGTGAGTCCATGAGTGAGTGTGCACCTCTGTGTCTGTCCACCGCTAATCTCCCACTCTGCTGCAGCAAACTGTATTATATCTTGGCTGCCCAATTTTACATCGTGGCCAAACGGTGAAATTACGACTTCTGGGTCCGTCACATGATGCGATTGGGACCAAAAATACTTTTTCCCGTAGACTTACATTGGGATAGAGACGTCTGTCAACACTTGAACGGTCCTTATTTAAATCACTAGGTCCTAAAAGTTGTAAAATGCACTAATAGCTGAATACAGAGTTATTTTACTTCCTCCATTTATTTGAATGAGCCCGAGAACGAGGCTGGACCGAGAGTTGGGAGGGTAGTGAGCTTGCTCTATGGGCCAGATTGTCGGAAGATCTGGGTAGTTTTATCTGAATTTTATACTCGGAAGTCAAACTATTTCTGCTTCAGACTACGGATGAAAAATAGCCTTTTGGCTCACTCTGGCACATTTGCAGAAATGTTTTTATTAATGTGCACTGTCCCGTTCAAATAAATAAAATAAAATTCATGCGCCACTGAGCAACTTCCATAGGAATGAACAGGGCACCGCCTCCAACGCTGTATCCACTTCTCTTTATACATCCACGGTTTAGAAGGTGGGTTAACCAATTGTGGGTTGTATTATTTCAATCACACGATATAGCAGTGGTCGTTGCAGACACACCTGGTAAATATCTGCTCTCTACTTAGTGCACCTTTCTAGTTATCAGGTCTTCCCTCCACGTCATGCCTCAGCCCACTTCTCCTTCCTCTTGCTCTCCTACTTTTCCTTCAGTCTTTGCACTTGCTGCTATGGATATGTCTGGTCACCTTAGCAGCAAGGTGGGAAGTTAAACCACTGGAGGTCAGTGTAAACAAGATTGTTTAAGGGATGTTAGGTTACTCTCTAAAGAAGCCTAACAAATGTGATGAATGCATTTTCTTCCTCACAAAGCATTTGTAAATTCTGTTCATTTTTTTCTCGTTATCCATGTTTGCCTGTAAGCAGTCTTCTTCTTCTCTGCCTATGCTTGCTCATTCTTTGATTCTTTGTTTGAAACCATTGGCAGGAATGTGTATTGCCTTGCCCACATACCTGCATGCACATATTTAGGCATGACACAAACAAATCCCACTCATATAAACATCGTCCCTTAGCACTAGTGGTCAAAAACTTTACAGTTTAACGGGAACTACACCCATTTTCAAAATCCATTCATGTTATTTCTATGGTCTAAGACGGCCCAAAAATAGAAGTGAACAACTCTCTCCCAAATCCGAAAATTAGAGTGGTAAAACTCAAATTTGTATAAAGTGTGGAACTGCTCCATAGACAATGAATTGCGGGAGATGTTATAGATGACATTGACCCCGTATACAAGCACACTCATATTCCACTATTATTCAGAATATGACAATATTCTGAATCTGATATGGTTCATGTAAACATCATATTCTGTTTGCATACTCTGAATTCGGCATATTATTTGGGTTTTAGGAGCATCGGGATTTTTACTGCACTCAATCTGGGTTTTTACTGCACTTTGCGACACAAAGCCCTTTTTCCTGGTGCGTTTTACATCAACCAACTAGTCAAAAGCTGAAGTAGAGATGAATGCCCAAAAGAAAAGCCCTCATTTCTGGTCGGAAAGAGAAACACGCCTACTTTTAAGCACTGTAGAAGGACTTGGATGTCAACAGGATTTTGGATATGCACAAATGTCGCAACGCCAACCTTTTGAAGAATGTGGTTGAAGAAATGAAAGAGGTTTTAGGGCATCGACCCATGTCAAACGTCCCCTCGTTCACTGGCCCCTCGGTAATTGGAATGTGCACGGCTGCATGTACATGGGAATGTTAATGGTATATTCATTTTAATTTGCCATGTAAACAGCTTATTAGGAATATTGTCTTTTTTGGAATAAGGGCAAAAAACAGGAATGTTTGGTGCACGTAAACATAGTCACTGAGAGAAGTCCATTTGGGTATAAAAAAAAAAGAAAAACATTCTGTGCGTCCATAAAACCAGTCTCACATTTATTGTCTATGGAGCAGCTCCAGACTTTATACTTGATGACAACACAAGTTTGAGATTTAATTCTCTGGTTTCTGGCTTTGAGAGATAGTAGCTCCTGGTCACAATATTGATTGAACTTTCCTCGGCTGATAATAAAACATATTGGAATTCTTCATTCTTAATTAAAATGAGCTACTCTGAGTACAAAAATACACAAGATATAAAGAGTCTTACAATCAGCATTTTCCAAAAAAATGATCAGTATCATGGTAAATGTGTAGACTGACTGAGTGGGATGTTATTACAAAAAAACAAGACAGGAGTCACACCACTTACCTTTGGAGTGGGTGTAGCTCGAGCACCCACTTCATAAAATCCCTGTGAAGCATCATTATCCTCAACCAGGGTTAATTGAGGTTAAATCAACATGTACAAGCTGCTTTGGTATAGCTGGTTAGCTGCTCGGCCTTAGATGATGACTGGATATTTCATGTTTCTTTATCACAGACGTGATATTTCAGTGCAGTTTGACAAACCGTTGTTTTTGTGAAATGGTACATTTTGCACATTATAATCTGTCTAACTCGGTTAAATTCTGACACAACCAAGTTTCCCAGTCAGCAAATGCACTCAGAAATCTAGTTTGCTTCTTTCCTCCTTGGGTAAATGAGCTCTTTTCTCTGGGTTAGATGTCCTGAGGCAGCCACTTGGCAGAGGGTGAAAGAAATGGCAAAAAGGCATCCACACAAGTGGGACATGGGAGCAGATGGGACACTGATTGCAGTGTTGTTTACAGCTGTTGAGGTCCTTCCACACTGCTGTATAGAGGTCAGAAACTATGTCTGTCTGCCACATTTCACAGCACAGCCACTGAGACACACAGGCATGTTCCCCGCAAAGCTCACCGTCGACATTAGCAATTTTAAAGAAACATGACGATGGAGTATATTTTGGGTGATTTTCAGCAACATAGTTTGTTGGGTGGATGATTTTTATTCTTTTAGTCAATAGCAGAGTTGTTCTTTTCTCCATAACTAAAAAAAATGCATTCTGCACATGCTCACGGAAAGTGAGATTAAAATCAAAAGGACAGCAGAGAGTGAGAAAGAGGGACTAACTGGAAGGAAAGCCATCCAACACAAAGGTCTTTGAAGATCGTTAACATTTCTTTATGTTCGCATTGAATCACTTTATATGGTTTTACTGGGGACGTTGACCATTTAGGATTGCTCCATCAGGGTACTGACTATACTCTGTATCTCAAGCTATAATAGCCCAGAGCGTCAGGTGAAATATATGCAAAGTAATCAACCTTTTGCAAAGGCACCTCAGAAGCACACATTTCAACAGCACAGTGTAATCTAATATAGTGGGTGGAATCAACTAGCTTTGCTGAGACATTACTTCCAACAAAGAATATGGATCGCAAGATGATATGACTTTTATCAGAGGCAATAAAAATGCAATATACCTCTCATTTCCTTTACAATCGTTGACATACCGCCTGTAATGTGGACTTGACGGTCAAGCAGAAACATTGTCATTTTTGCCATATTATGTGTAATCGTGTTAGTAAGAAATCTGTGATTCTGTGCAGGAAACTCTCTCTGTCAAAACTTGCTCCATCTTTGTATGAAGTCTGTGGTCCTGAGATGGAATGTCTGGCTGAAATGTATCTGGTGGCTCATTTTTCCAGCATGATTGGCAGCTAACAATCTGTACCGGACAATGGCATTAAACGTGGGACTGGAGATTTTTTTGTCAGACCTGAGTGGGTGAAATACTGTGTGATTTTAAGGTAGACAGGGCTGTGAGCTTCATATACTGTATGTCTGCGTCCCATGTTTTTGTTACTATTTACGTATTGTTTCGGTCTTTTTTTTCTTAAAAAAAAAATCATTACTCAGGTGTATAACATGGATTTTCTCCTGTATTCTTCTGCCTAGAGGAGAAGCTTAGACACATACTTTTGTACATTTTTCTATCGCTGTACATTTGTAGCATCAAATTGAGAAAACAGTTTGTTTCATAGTTGGTCAACCCTCAGAGATCTTTCTGTACCATTTACACTGAGGCATCTAACAATCTCACATCTCGAAGCGTTGCATTTCAGTGAGCAGGACTGTTGGATTTACATAGTTTCTCATCAATTTGATAAAGCACCTTGATTCGTATTTAATTTACAACAAATAGACTTTCTGATTATTTCATTTCTAAAAGGTTTCTCCGTTGAATTTCCAGAAAACGTATGATTGCACCACAGAGATTTGATCCCTATCACTCACCCCTTAGCATTTCAAAGGACAAGATGTATTTACAACTGTAACTTCTGGAAGTATGAACTCATGAAACAGTCGACAAGACCAGAACAGTTTACAAGGAGAGAAAAAAAAACTGTCTAGGCAGCAGATTTAATAGCAATTACAAAGCGTCTGTTTTGAACAAAGTGTCTCATAAATCTGTAGCATTGATATCCTGCGCTACACCACGTCCATGTACAGTATGCGTTTCGGCATAATGTGCAGAGCGTAGTGTAGTGATTTGTGGCTCACACAAACTGAGGAACATAAAAAAGAGCGATGAAGAGACATAAAGCAACGTGTGTGGGAAGCTTGGGAAACGTATAGAGCGTCTCATTAACAAGGCGAGATCCACGGTATGTGATTTTTGTCCTCTATAGCCTCATTTTCCTCCCGTAAAACTCTGTGGAGCTCACACCACGCACAGAGACCCGACTTGGTTTAGGTTTAATGATAAATAATGCTTTATTTGGATGTTCGATATTCTTGCCGACCTGATCTTTGTGGCCGGACTTACAGGAATTCCCCTTGAAGCCCATTAGAAAGACATATTTATTCCATCATCAAAAGTTAGCTAATTTATTAATGTCTAATGTTGTTAAATATGATAGCATTCTAGTAGTTAATGTATTTTTAATAATGCAAATATTTTAATTAGCCCAACCCCCTCTCAATGCATGTAATCTCAAGTGTACAGTGTTTAGTGTTGATGTTTCCTTGTGTCTGCCTCAACACACTCTCACACACCTCCTTCTCCCGTTCATCCAAAACGATTGTAGTCCAAACATTTTGTATTTCTCTGTATCAATTGACAAATAAACTGATAAATACATAAATCACAAATTAAAGGCTCGAACTCAGGGATTGATTTTACAAAAAGTATCTTGCTGGACAGAAGATTCAAAAATGGTTATACTGTAACGTCAAAGGATTTTCAATTGGGGCCATCAACAAAGCAGTCGGTGAACACTGTTTCTGTGGTGTTACCACTGAATCACACAGCTGAGAGCATATTGTTATGATATGATCTACCGAATAATGTGAATATCTTACGTAATGCTTCAGATATATTTAATCTGATCATACGGTAGATCTGTGTTTGTGTTTGGGCTTTGAGATCGTGTGTGTTTACGTGTGTGTGTGTGAGAGTGTGTGTCCTTATTGGTGCTTTGAGATGCATAGCCATTGAGGGCATAATTTAGTCCATTATGTCCTCTGGTTTGCAGTCGTAGCCCCAGGCCTCTGGCACTGAACGTTGTGTCATTTGCTACCAACTGGGTTTTTGATGAGAGTGTGTGACCTAGACGCCTCATCCCTCACCACTGTCTCATTCCCTTTATTTACATCTGTCTTTAGCATTCTAATTACTCTCTTTATTGCTTTAGCCTGGAGGAATCTGTTATACTGGAGGGGGGGGGGGGGGAGACTAAGGACACTGGAGTTTTAACCAATAATAAAGCAGCATAACTCCCATTACCCATAGGCAAAGATTGGGTCTGAGAGGGTCTTCTGTTATGGGCTGTGGGCAAGACAACTATAAGCCTTCCCGGGGTTTACATGCAGGGGTCCATTTGCCTCTATTGGATGTTTGCATTTCAAAACAATTAGTTTGCCCTTCAAAGTCTTCCACGGTCAAAACAGAATTGGTTTTCCCTGATAATAAACCTTAGATGTTTCTGCTGGTGGGATCATATCGTAAGTGACGTTTAATTAGACTGTAGCCAATTGATAGTTTTGCCTAAATTCATTTTGTGTTCATGATCTGAAACACATTTCCTCACCCTAAAACTGAACATTTTGTCTTTTAGTTTCTAATCATATGTGAAGAAAGCTGGAATGATCATGCAGTACATCGTCTAATCCTATTTCCTTTTTTTTTGGACAATGTCAACGCAAAAAAAAGGACTTTAAAATGTTCTGTTCCTTCCCACCCAATTTGATGAAATAGCATCTAGAGCAGCCACAGCAGTCTTTAATGAGCTCTCAACTTTAAAGACTTGAAGGATATTAACAAGCTGCTTGACAAATGGTGCTTAGAAGCACATTAAAGACGCAGCTAATGGTGCGCATAATGATGGCTAATTTTCGATCAGATATAAATTAGAGCCCCCAACAGTTATTTGCCTTAAGGACTTTATGTAAATGATTCTGTTCTGTATAAACTGAAAACTGAGAGAGTGAGTGAGCGAGAGAGAGAGGGGGGGGGGAGAGAGAGAGAGACTAGCACTCCTTGTGGGTATGATTAATAGATCTGCAACAGAGCACGGCTGTCAAAACCCAATGAACACACATCCACTAGACAGCTCTACCACCTTCTTATTCAGGTCCAATCTCGATACGAGATCTACAGCTTACTCATTCGGAACACCAAAACAGCCTTTTGAGAACGAGCGAGGTCTGAACACTCGACGGTTGCAAAAGGAAGATCTGGTGGAAAGGGAAGGCGAGGAGGAGACCTAGCTGTTCATAAACGTGTATACCCATCCGATGTTGTTAAATATTTGATGGTTGAAGGCACTTTGATGCCATCAATTTACACATTAGGTCATAATACATACCCGTGTAACCATGGTGTGACTGAATTAAATGTCGAACACATTTAGTTAATAGCTTATATATTCACACACATTATGAAGAATCCACAGATTGAGATCTGTGTATCGGGTGTCAAAGGTCCTGTTGTATGCCCACGTAGTCTTTCTTCATGAAACAGCACTGATTAGGCATCCAGATTGAATATCCCGTCTGAGTGACTGATCTATTATAGAGCTGTCAAAGGGACACTTTCATTGGGATCTTTTTTGTTTTTCTTTTTAACATGAAATGTGTTTAAAGTAAATATTTTGACACAGCTTTAGGTATGTAGACACAAATAATAATAAACAGAGCCAAATAGAGGGTTTGAATTGTGTACCAAGCAATTCACACGGGAGTTTGATAGTATCATTTGTAAAACACAATTTACAATGAGCATATGACTGCAAGATTTAAGTTGTATAAGCTTATCCTGCTTTATCTTGTTTTTGCTGATCAGTAACTGCACGTGTTTCTGTGACACTGCAAGTTTCTGGCTTTAAAGCACGGTGTGATGTTGTGATATAAAGTCGTGGGACATTATGTACGCTGTTTCTTGGAATTTGGAGAAGGTGAAAATAACTGAAACCTGTTTAAAACTTTATCATTTATTATTCAGATGTTGCTTCAATACTTTAGTATTTTCATTTCAGTGAATGTTGTTTATTAATCAATACAGGATTATTTTTTAAAGCTATCAAGGAATCTTTTATGGTAGTTGGAAATGGGAATCACATGATTAAATAATCTAAATTATTTTTATTTTGATGAGCATTTGGCCTTTACTTTGTAAATTCTAAAGAGTTTGTCTTACCCTGCCTGAATATTTAACTCTAGGTTCTGATTTTAAATGGTCTTGTCCATTAAGCTACAGTAAGCGGGGAAAGAGCAAAAAGTTTAACTTTTAATTATGCAGAGATGATTTAGACTTTTCTGGACTGAACCGACCTTCTTATTCCTTCATCTGAGAAGATGTCCTCTGACTTAATATATTATTTTCACTGGCAGCCATTTTATGTTTGGAAGTCTAAACAACACGAGAGCACATGCACCAAATGAGAAAATCATGAAATACTAATATGATTATGTCCACAAACTACTTCTCCTCAAAGGGCATTTCTTCCTCTTGCCTACATGGAAGCTATAGTGTAACAGTGTAGGGACGTTTGTTGTTGTTGTTGTTGTTGTTTTCAACTGGTGTTTCTCACACTCCCCTAGCTGTAAGAAAATGTATTGCATAAGGTTAATAAAATTGACGGCGAGGCGAGTGGCCAGTTTTATTTTTCACAATAATAATAAACATAGAAATATGACTTAATTCACAGCGCAATGGGTCCCAGTCCCATTCTGTGGACTGGGCTCAATGTTGAATTATTCACTATTATCTATGTTGATGAACCCCACTGGCCTCCAAATTACTGGCTGCTAAATTTACTGAATACACATAATCTGTCCTTGATAAAAGTCTAAAACACGCTGGCCATGTTGGAGATATAGCTGTGTTACAACAGCCGGGGTGGAGACAGTATTCCCCCTCAAGCAAAAGCATTTGAATATTCATTTGGATTCACGTTGAAAATTTAAACCTACAAATTCACAAAATGGCATCAATTGTGTGGACTGTAAAGAACAATCTACAAAACTAAGAATTAGAATGCTGGGTCTTATAGAAATGAAACAAAACGTTATGATTCTATTAATAACAAATGTGTAAAATAAATGAAAAAGATCAAGGGAAAAGGTAGAAACATGGTTCTGCATCCAAATCATTATTTTGGTGGCAGCCACACGTCAGCGGTGAGCATGGCCTCTCAGCACCCACCTTCTAATCATGCCCCTGAGCTATTTTACTTATGAAGGCTGCAGGGGACGTTTCCAATGGCATTCAATTAAGAAGGACTTTTTCTTCTTTTTTTCGGAATGGGAATTTCAAAATTTCGCTCAATGACAATCTATTCGTATCTTAAAAGTTTTGATTTGATGCAGGCTATGCATCTGAAAAAAAAGATTTTTTTTTTTTTAGTTAGGCCACGTTAAATTGCAGAAGCCAAATTGAAAGCACTTTGAATACATTGACGTCATACATTTTTAATAAGGAAGGCAGTCTGCGTGTCTGGACAGTATCCAATGTTGGATGCACATATATCTTTTGTTACATTTCCAATACAAAGGTTGAACAGCGCAGGCCTTTTCCCGAACATATTTCTCACTTAAACGTATAAATAAGTATTTTTGGCCAATATGTGTTTATCTTTTTCTAGACATGTTGCAAAAAAAAACAAACTATTTATCTTGGCTATCCCCAGCATAATTTAAATGTCCGAAGTTTCTATAAAGTATTTTGTGTCGAGTCTTAAATGAGTAGTGAATCGCCAAACATGTATCCGGTTTGAACCCATGTGAGGAACAACACAGTAACTGTCCACGTGGTTTAATTAACGGTTCACTCTCCAATCAGCATAAAAAGCGAGGGGTTTTAAACGTTTCTCTTTGCTAAAATAGAACATGTTTTTGAACTAAAAGTATGCTCACTCCTGGCATCAACTCGTCTGTTTATGAGGGTACGCGTGGCTGTTACGTTTGTGCGCGTGCGGTTATATTAGAGAGAGCGAGAGGAGAGAGAGAGAGAGAGAGAGAGAGAGAGAGAGAGAGAGAGAGAGAGAGAGAGAGAGAGAGAGAGAGAGAGAGCGAGAGAGAGAGAGAGATGGAGCTGTTTCATTGGCAGATACCGCGTGGCTTTGCCTCCTCTTGCATGCCATCCTAGATCAAAAAGTATCCCACTAAAATCCTCCTAGCCGTCCAATGCTGCTCCATCGATTAGTTTCTGGAAAACACTTAACAAACTAACGACGATTGATGGCTGATTAATATTGCATCAACAACAACTGATTGGCGACAATATCAAATGGCGATCGCCGCTTAACGCTCAGGCGGCCATCTGACGGGTGTTGCACAATATTCTGGCGGTGCGAAAAAAAGAGCCAACAGATGATAAATAAAGGGCTATATACGGCTCAATTCATGGCGTGTACACTTCGTCTAATCCGAGAGCAGTCGCGTCTTTGAAGGCAGACACTTGGCGTAAATGTACAGTTAAAATATTCTACTCTCGGGTCCCCAGGCGGAGCTCCGACAGTCCCTGGCCTCATTAAATTTTCATCAGCTATCCCTGTGAAAGGGGGGAAATGTTCAGGGGAAAGAGAAAAATAAAACAGAGGGCGTAATTATAACAAAAGGAAACAGCGCTGCCCTTTTCGTTTTGTAGAAAGCTCCCATGGTGTCGTGTATTATACTTTTCAATGTATGGAGCACATGCAGCACGATGGTAGTAGATGTGTCTGTGGCTTTAAGGTAAACTGTTTGCTTCACATATGTATATATATATAAATATATATATATATATACAAATAAATACCTTCGATTTTCTTCATTGTGCTGAGGCCTCTCTGCTCTATGTGTGAGTGTGTCTGTGTGCTTTCAGTACTGAGGCCACATTGATTCGCTATCAAAGAATCCAGATCGATTTTCTCCCAATATGTGAAAGTGAAAGCGGACAGCAGACTGGTTGAGAAGCTGCCTGTCTGTCTGACTGTCTGTGTCTGTGTGTGAGTGTGTGTGTGTGTGTGTGTGTGTGCGCGCGCGCGTGTGCACAGAGCCCCGGCTTGTCGAGCAGCAGCAATGCTCACTGCATAAAGTTAATTTCAATTCCCGATGAGACACTCACGCGGCAGCCCTCCCTGACCAGCGGTAATTAACAGGGATAGCTAATGACTACTTAACTCGCTCTTCATAATTATCAGTTTTTTATAATTTGATGTGTAATTTAATAATTCGCTCTTATTAACGTATTAAGTGAAAGGCTCATTTAGGGGAAATTAGAAGCACTCACCAGGAGCATCTTTTAATTGATGAACCATCATCGCTGTCTCATTAATAAGGCTCGTTTTGATACTCTTAATTTGTCACGAGGAGGGCGCTTCAACATGTTTGGTTTATGGATCAGTGTTATGAAGGCGTTGTCTTTCCACTTTATAGCCTTTTTTATTAAAAATGTGTCACGTGTAATTCATTTATGTATGAGATTATTTTTAATACATTTGGATACTTAATTGATTGTCTCGTCATGTGATACTTTTTTTAAGCCTGTAGGTGCATACTAATATTTTTATGATTTTATAAAAACACTTGACAGAGGTCGAAAACTTCTATTTGACTATTTATTAAATACCTGCTTATAATAATCCATATTTTTGGTAAAAAAAACACCTTTCTTCCTCCTGCTAAAATAAACAACTATGATCACATTGAAACGATCCCAGAAATAATCCCATGCAAATGTATTCCAGGTGCTGTAAATAATCAGTGTAAACGTGGAGGACAGCTTTCAGAAATGCTAATGTGTGGCTCGTGCAGCCTCTCAGGTACCTGTCCATGGTGCTGAAACGCTTGCTCAGCGCTCAACAAGCCAGTCAGCCAGCCAGTCAGCCCTGATGCCCCCCAAAACAGCAACTCTGCTACGGACATGACATTCAAAATGATCCCCTCTTCGTTCTTTTTCTTACCCTCCTCATTTCTAACGATAACTTCAAACCTCAGGGTTTGCTTCAAAGCCTGCGAGCCCGCACAAACGAAACATGTTTGAGTGTGTATTTAAATAGAGACGGGCACGTTGGCAGGCGAGCTGTTTTTCTGGCGGGCTGACATCTGGCAAGTCTGCGCTCCAGGGACTCATCCAGCTCTCCACAGACCCCCTGATTAGACTCTAATAGAATATTAGCATTTGCTCTCAGGTAAGGCAACAGTGAGCTGCATAAGCTGGCAGCAAGTCAGTGGAGAAGCAATGTGCGTCTTTAACATTGATGGAATAGAGAAAAAGGGGGCTCCTCTAAGGCCTATAGCTTTATGATGAGGCCTGGAGGACGGTGTTCAAGGCAAAATAGCTTTTTTCTAATTACATTTTACATTTTCATTTCAGTCATTCGCCTCTAATAGTATACCCAGACAGTGATAACAGATTGGGTTTAGGGTGGGGGTGGGTTGGTGGTTGTGTCTTGCTCATGGGCACTGTCACAGGGCTCATGGCAGTTTTCAAGATCACACCTGACACCTTTTGGATGACGGCAAAGTCACCTTTAAAAACAAAATGGCAATATTTGTAGTCAAATAAACCTAAATAATACGCAAAATGTATTTTAAAAGCTGTGCAGCCCACAGCTAAACCGTTCCCAGCCTCCTCATCAATAAATAAATAGATGCATAAATAAAATAATAATAATATGTCTGGGAGAGCCACATTACACAGTGTAGTCATGGAAAACGTCCAATTAAATGTTAAAGTTTGTTCTTTAATGAAACACATATTGCAGTTCAATAATTAAATAAATTAAAATTACATGGATGTAATAAATTAATATAATTATTTAACCAGGAACCAAAAGCAAAATACATTACAGAAATAAGTTACCTCAGCTAAAACAGCAATACAGCAAAAACCTGTACGGATATATTTATGTGCATCGACTGGTTCCAATGAAATATTTACATTGTACACGTATACTTCCATGAAGCTGTTTCTTTTGTCTTCAAGAAAAAAACATTACTTAAACAAGGTGATTTTAACAAGCAACGACTTCATAATGATGCGCGTATATTTATACAAATAAATAGCAGAAAACATACATAAAATAATTTAAAAAGAGAACACTATCTCATATATATCTCGATTGTACCATCTCAAATGTTAGAAATCGTAAACTAAAATTTGTGACTGCATGTTTTACAGTCGTTTCCCTTTGAACCAGAACAACACGCTTACCTTGCTGTCAGAATTTGATTTTCTCAAGCAAAACGAAGAGGGGGGAGGGGGGGGAGGGGGAATCCCAATAAATATATAATGAAGTAAACATGACCTCACTCAATAAATAGTTCATAAAATACCGGCCCACGCTGGATTGTAAACTTATTGCAGCCGGCAAGGAATCATGTTTTTTTTTTTGAATTGCGAGATTCTGTGAAATCCTTACACCACTATTTCGATATGTCCACATACTGAGGCCTAATAATAAACAAACCTACCTCAATCCAAAACCCGGGTATCTTAAAAATAGATCCCTGACTTTGATCACACATGGTAACAAAATAAGTGGAATTAATTACACATTTAGACACAAAATTAAGTGTGTGACAAGTAAATTATTAATTTACAGAGGGTTATTTGGCAGTAATCGAATATTAGCTTTCAACACCAAGCAGTGTCTTATCCTCTTAATTCCCTCCATGGACCCTGAATAAATGTCAGACTGCATCGTCATGAACTCGGGAGGAAAATGTAGCTTATCCTACAAGCCAAAGATATAAACAACAACAGTCACCAACCAAGTGCTTCGAGTTAAACTAGCCCCGCTGTGTGTACATAACAATGCTGTTTTCATCGGGGTCTCGCAAATTATACTCCTTATTTAAAAATGAATCCTAAATCAAAATGAAAGCATAGAGTCCTGTAAGTCATACTGCGTTGACATTAAAAAGGTGAAGCATAGTAAGTGTGGAAACAGTGGTCTTACTTGCTCTGTCAAACGATGCTTTACTTGACTCCACGTCGCCCTCTCAGCGAGTATAGAAGACGTGACTGTTGCGGGTTTTTTTCGAGTTTTTTTCAGTCATTGTTCAGTTTTGAGGAATTTTTCGAAGTTCAAAGCACAAAGTCATCGATGATTGGAGGAAAACAAAGGTGTGAGATAGGAAATATGATACACATCGTCTCTAAACAGTTCCAAGTCTTTTGCTGGGTGGTGGTTTAAAGCGATTTTTCTTTTAGATGCATGCTGAGTATTTCATTCGTTTCTGTTTCTGTCGCTGGTTGCAAAACCAGACCCGCACCACGTTCTTTTTCAGGTCCAGCTTTTCTGCGATTGCTGCGATTTTCTCCGAGGAGGGACGCGGCTGAATGGCGAAATAGGCCTCCAGCGACCTCTTCTCTGGCGCCGCTATCGACGTGCGCTTCCTCTTTTTCTCCGCGCCGTTGAACAACTCGGGCTTATTAAGTTTATCCCTGTGCGATTTCTCGGCTTCTTCGAGCCACGCTTGCAGGATGGGCTTCAAAGCGATCATGTTGTTGTGAGAGAGCGTGAGGGACTCGAATCGGCAGATGGTGCTTTGGCTGAGGGAGCCCACCCCAGGAATCTTCAGGCTGGCTAAAGCTGACCCTACATCCGCCTGGGTAACCCCAAGTTTGATCCGTCTCTGCTTAAACCTCTCTGCGAAGGCTTCCAAGTCCCGCGGATCGGCGTCCACGTCGCTCATGCCCATGTGCTGTTGTAGCCCGTGGGCATGAGCCATGTTGATGGCTGCCTGGTGCATGTGGTTCATGCCCGCCATGTGGGCAGGGTGCGTAGCCGTGGAAACCACCGAGCCATCCGGCCCTGCCATGGCTCCTAGTGCCAGTCCCGGGGTGATGTGGTCCAGCAGGTCCCCCTCCAGTGCCTGGTGAGGCTGGTGGTGGTGGTGATGGTGGTGGTGGTGGTGTTGGCCGGACGGATGAGAAATAGGCACCGCGGAGGAGGAGGAAGACGAGGTGCAGGGGAGACTGTTCATGGTGTGGTAGGTTGCGTCCGGCTTGAAGGGACTGTGATGTGGAGGGTGGTGGTGGCTCTTGTTCTGCGAGGCTATATCCACCGCCGCTAGAGCTTCAGCCCGGGCCAACAAACTCTCATCCAACCCTCCGAATATATTGCTCTGCAATTGCAAATAGAAAGCACACATAACTGTCAGCAGGGAATTCTCCCTCCACTCCTCGGTTTAAAACACTTCCAGAATGTGGAAAAAAAAGGAATCCAAAAAAAAGGAGCACACAAAACAAGACACATGCAACATCCCAGGTCATAAAAATTAATACGCAAGGCAAAGCCGACTGAATACATAAATTGAGCAGAGGAGGGGGAAAAATATGGAGGTGTTGGGTGATTTGCTCTGCAGACATGAAAAAAACATCAAGCAAAAAAAAAAAAAGTGGGCTGTCAAAATGTGCCTTTAAGCAGTGATTATGCAGAATACGTACCGGTTGGGTTGGGAGACAGGCTCTGCGCATCGCCTCCGAGCTGTTGCCGCTGCTGTTGATGATGCTGTTGCTGTGTCGGGAGGACGAGCAGGACGAGGGTACATTGGAATTGGAGGACGAGGAATGCAACGAGTACTTGTGTTCGGGCAAGCTGGCGTGAGCCATAGCGAAAGGCTGCTTGCTGTTCAGAGACATCATCATCATGTTTGCCGGCGTCCGAGCCTCGGCAAGTTCCTTTTAATAAGTTAAGACTCCGCCTCCTCGGTCGGGAGTTGAAGCCCAATTGCTTCGCAGGAATCTCAAGTCACTGTCGAATAAAGTGCAGGCTGAAGACGGACGTCCAACACTGAAGTTTTCACATCTATTTATTAACACTATAGCGGAGGTGTCTCGTCTTTTTGGCAAATGAGCAGCAACAAGCCATGCAACTGAGCGCAGCCGAGACCTTTTCCGTTGTGGACTTGTGGCGCGATTGTTCAAAAATAAAAAAGAACCTGCCTTTTTTCTCCTGCAGCCGTCTCCACCTTTGTATTATATGCTCTTTTTTTTTTTTTCTTGGATTTTTTTTTGGGTGGCAGATCTCCTCTTAGACGACGACCGGAAAAAAAAAATAAAAAGTTTCTTTCCGTCTCTCAGGATTTCCAAAAACCTTCAAGTTTAAAACACTCGCCGCTTTCGTTGACCTGTTTGGTTTTTGTGTGAAAAGTTTCCGTCTTGAAATGACCGTAAGTGAGAAGTAATGGCGGTGACGCTCTCTGTGCTGTACCTCTTCGACTACGTTGAATGCTGCGGGGACCCGAACTGCCTCAGCTCCGAGGCGAAGGGCAGACTGAGTCTCTCTCCGCCTCTATCTCTCCCTCTCTCTCTCCCTCCCTCTTACTCGCTCACACGCACACACATCCTCTCTCTCTCTCTGTCTCTCTCTCAACAGCTCTGTCTCTCTCTCTCTCTCTCGAACACACTCTCACACACACACACACACACACACACACAATCTTTTTCAGCTGTACCTGAAAAACCCTTTCATGATTTATTATTCTTCATTAGCCACACCACCGCTGCCGCTGGGGACTCTGCGCATGGGCAGTCTGCGACAAGGCATTTGTTTCAAATTCTTACCAACAACACCTTGTTACCAGCACGTCTTATGTGAAGTTCATGGACTTTTTTTTAAATTCCGATTTATTGCACCTGAAACTATTTTTATTGTTGAATGTTGAAAATAGATTTCAACTGGTGCCAGATAGACAATTGCGCCTCTGATGAATACCATGGACAGCTCCACACCTCCTGCTCAGAGCACAATGCCAGTTATAATCGTTAACTCAAATTGCTCTGATTATAACACCTACGGCAAAAATACAAGCTGTAAAAAAAAGAGGACTGACCACTGCTGACGTTATTATATTCATATCTAAATCTAAGGTTGGCCGATAACAAAGGTTTCATCTTATCGCCTGTATTCTCCTTTGTTGCTGTGACCATTCAATTAATCTTGGAACTTGTGGAAAATACCAGAAATAAATGACTAAACTTTGTGAGAAAATTGCAACCTGTTTTGTATTGTTTTCTGCATGGTGTTTAGCATGCCAATAATAACACTATTAGCGACTGACGATAAAAGTGTGTATGTTTAAAATAATTAGCACTATTTAATTGCAAATATACATGCTTTTCATAGCAGGCTATTATCTTATCTCTCCTCTAATTAAGGCACATCAACGGTAACGTAATTAAAACATTTAATCACGTTGTAATTAACAAGGGGTGTCTGATGTGTTTATATGGTCTGTAGGGTGAGATAATTGCAACGATGTAAGTCTCTCGGAGGTTAGAAAGTATATAGAAAACAATGCCTCTTGGAGTTTTTTCTTTCCTCTCTTTTTTTCTGTATATGGCTCTAATTTTTCAAGACCTCTCACTCTCGACACGCAGCATACATAGCGGACGTGCGCGCGCAGACACACACACGCACACACACACACACACACACAAGAAGGTGTGACATCTTGTAGCAGTGATCTATGTCTTACTAAGACAGACAGTTGACCCCTTTATCCCCGTCAACGTGTTAATAATATAAATCGCTAATGTTAAGGACTCCACATCAAATCCCCCCCCCCCTTGTTTCATAGAGATGATTAAGTATATGGTGTTATCCAAATTATAGGATACACATCGCCGCCCTGGTATGTGGCCGCAGCCTGCGCACCGCTTCCATAACCGTGTGAAAGCGTTTAGATCGAGCTGGTTTACCGACGTTACAGCGTTAACGTATAGCGTTTGACGCGCTCTCTTGAATACGTCGGGATGTCAGTTTTTGTCGTTTTGATGCACGCAGATCTTTGATATGTCCCCACGGCTGCGAAGGAAACCCCGTCTGGTGTTGCTGCATGGCAGTTTAGCATTGCAAGAGAGCCATCCAGCTGCAGAAATATGTTGCCTCCCTAGCGGGACAACAGGCGCTGCAGGAGCCACCAGGTGACAGAGATCAGGCTCAGGAGACATCAAGGAGCAATCAGTGTCTGCTCACATATACCGACAGACTGATTTATGATGAAACTTCAAAGAAATCATTTATATTTCACCACCTCTAAATTGGTGTATGAAATTTTCATCCACAATGAAACAGACACACACACACACACACACACACACACACACACACAAAGTACATCTTAAGTCAAATAAATCAGCAGGAGCTGCTCCCAAGTAATTGACTTTGAAGTACATTTTCAACACTTTCCTGAGTGTGTTCACAAAGCTTTTACTTTCTGTGCCAACAGCTATCTCATGTTTGAGGGAGGACAGTTTGTCAGACTGGTTAACAGAATCACCTTTGAAGGGTCTGCCATGGCAAACAGAAACACAATTAAGGGGCAATCCTGGATATTTCCAGAAGAATCGCATTGGTTTGGCAAGTGGTTTTATTTGTATAATGTTTCATTAATGTATTATTTTATTTTACAATATTAAAATGCTTTTATTTATATGGGCTATGATAGCAGAGCATATGCATTTTTTTTATCCTAAATAATTTATTAGCAAAAAAACAACATATATACAGCATATATATAACGCATGACAAGGTTCTATTCAGGAAAATGGCATGTCCGAATCATTTTACTCTGTAACAAATCCTTTGATATGTATAAAAAAGGCCTCCAAATGAGAAACATCCCAAACTCTTGAGATTGGGATGCATGGTTTTGATGTCACTTCTTAAAATGTTACTGTGTCTTCAGCTAAAACGGCCTTAATAAAAAATATTTTTGGCCTCAATTTGCGTCATCACACTGATCCAGTAATTGGAGGGATTGTTGCTATCATACAAAGACTTGTCTCGACGCTGGAAGGTGCAGTCACACCTTGCCTTTTCTCTTCACTTCAAGGAGCTTTACATCTGAATAAATCGGCACTGTCTAAAAATAAAAGTAAAGCCCAAGTAAAATAGAGCGAGCACATGCGAGGCTTGATATAACTCAGGTGACTTGTTTGCTTCTTTTTTTTTTCCTCCTCACTCTCACATCCGAATCAAGGCGTGCTGCAGAGGTGTCTGTGTGTTTTACACAAAGACATACACTTCCCAGCCTCCCTCAGGAGCTCTCCACGTTAACAATCCCAATTACACCGAGACCACCAGAGACAGCTGTTTTTATTACAGAGCCGCTCCTTTGTGCCGCCAACAAGGTATCTCCGCTCCTCGACTGAACACAGAGATAGAGCTGCACACACAGGCAGAGGAGAGGGAGAGAAGTGTGGAGTGAAGTGGATGAAGTCTCTTGGCTGCTGGCGGTGGTGATGCCTTCATTCACAGCTCCCCCCTCCCTTTTCCGATCTCGTGGAGCTCTTTACATGTCGGAGCAGAAGGTCAATGCTTGTTGGGAGAGGGTCTACAAAGAGATCAGGATCTAACTCAAGGCAACAGCAAATGACACAAAGAAGGGGGTTGTGTTTCAGCCACTAACAACAAAGCTTTATTTATTCATCTGCTTTACCTGGGAAATGTGACAGGTTCCGCAAGGAGCATTGTGGCTTTAATGTGTTGTTTAAATGCATACTACAAAAGGTAGGCGCCTTCAGGAGTTACTAAATGTCACACACTGTAATGCAGCTCTCAGAGGGAAACAAGTGGCTCACCACTTGAGATAATGAAAGAGGTTTCAAAAGCTGCACTTGAGTTGCAGCTGAACTGGTATGCAAACTGTGAGACTTTTTTTTCTATTTGATCTATATGTGGGGCTGAATAAAAGCATGAACAGTTCTCAGGATATTCTAATTACTTTTAATTGGTTGACACAGAACTGCTTGTTTGCCTGTGACGTTTAATTAGAGCCACTTTCTCTAAAATAGTTATTGTGACCTGAAATGTTGAGCATTTAAGGCAGATTATGATGACATATTATCAATTAGGCCTCTTTTGTGATAAAATAACAATTTATTTGATGATACCAAAAGGCCATTGGACCAACAAAACGTGCAATAATGCATTTAATCTATTGTGAATATAAAAAATATTGATTTGTTTTAGTTTATTTACCATAACCATGATCTTCACCTTACTGTAACCGTACCAAACAAAACATATTTCTTAAATTTTGGCATTTGAGGTTAATTAAAGGTGCAATATGTAAGATATGAGCAAAATCATATTTAAAAACATAAAAAAAATTAACATAACGGGAAGAGCTTACATTGTTGATGTTTTGTGAAAGACGTCAACTGTATGTATTGTATTGCAGAGATATCTACTGAAATCATCATGCTAACCAGCTAGCCCGGGCCTGTCCTGTCTTGCAATACCACTTGTACCTGGAGAGGCGATAGTGAGTCACATAGCATCAGTCTGCCCTCAGTCCAGAGAATGAAGAAGCTGCAGCAAAGGCATGTCAATAATACATCCATGGTCTGTGTGCGTTTTGATAGATTGTTAAATCTGAAGTGGCAGAAATAAAGAAAGCAACTTGCACCCTCGCCTTGTCCTCCCCGCTGCTGGAAAGCAGCTTTGCCTGGACTAGAGTGTGTGGCAGCTCCGGCAAACGAACCCCCAGTCAGCTGTTCACTTGAATTCAGCCAGTGCAAACCCCAGCACTGCAGGTCTGATCCAAGGGGATTGCCCGTTCTCCCCGCCAGAACAGCAAACTTATCTGTTGCTGCAGTTACCGGTTAAACCCAGCGCTCCACCAGCCCGCTGAGACTCCTGTAGCCAGGGTTTGCAATGGCTGAATTTAAGTTGACACCGCTCTCTCCTGGGGAGGACAAGATGAAGGTGCCTGTCCGTTTCACGTTTCTGCCATTTTGTATTTAGTCCAATATACCATACAGCCCCTGGTTAGTGGCACAAACGTAAACGCCACACGTAAAGATTATAAGGTAGCAGTGTTATTTTGCCAAAAAAATGGCATTATAAATATGGGTTTTATACAATCAGCCAATATTAGCGTTGAGTCTGAGGATAGCTCTGATCATATCAGTTTGGTTGTTGCTGACTCGACACACACAATGTGTCCATATTTTTCCACACTGTGTGGCCAATATAATCGCTAAAGTGGACTACGGTACGATAACCAACAGCAAAGCCAGCTAACCTGGTCTGGTAGTGAAGCCAACCCCAGGCCATGGCTGATTAGAGGCCTTGAGAGTGAGGTGTGCCATGAGGTCAGGAAAACAAATAACACCACCACCAATTTCCCTATTACGCACCAGGTACCAACCTTTGGGGTGTGGGGGGTGCATTAGATTCTGGCCCAGTGCTGCCTATTGGCTGCAGGGCAGCAGATGATAAGGTCAAGCCTCATAATGATGTCACATACCTTAAGGTACTTCAGATCAATATCGAGAGAGTTATACCTGACAGCCAGTCAAATAAAGCCTGCCTGGCAAAGGGGGGGGGGGGGGGGGGGGGGATGACTCGCTTTGAGATTGTCTCTTTTGATAAAATGAGATCCTCTCTCTCATGCTGCTTTTGGCACAGATCATATTGGTCGAGGCCTCCGTGAGCTTTAAAACAATATGGTCACACATCTGATAAAATATCCTCCAGATCTGACTGATCAACCTTGAATGACACAAAAACAATGTTCACTACGCATTAAAGCATGAATTAGTGTAAACTGCATACAGCTGATGGAGCCATGATACCCATGGTTCTGTAGGATAACGTTTGACAGGACGGGACATTCCTTTGAGTAAACCCGACCTCATAATGACAACAAACGATGACGATGAAGGCGGCGCGTACGTGGAGTTACACCTCGGAGTAACCATAAAGAATGTGTATGTCAAGTGCTATACGAGTGATTAATGTAGCAGGATGATTGCAGAATTCTGTCCAACCTGCATGAACATTTCTTCTGCGTGTCTCATTAGTTTGACTGTCCCACGCGGTAATACATTGCTTGTCACTGGGTTGTCTAATGGTTGATGCTAATTGACCTCCTTTCCCCCTTTCTTCTGCACAAATGAAAAGATTTCCTCCATCCTGTGATGGAGCATGTCACAATCTGATCCGACAAATTAAAAAGCTCTCTGCTGTCACACTGTCATCATTTGAAGCCCTTGCCTCATCAGCTATAATGATCATTTTTTTCTCCACTAAAAACCACTGCAGTGCACTGCCAAACACAATACTTAGGAGGGCACGCTGCTACGGGTGTCATATCTGAATGTTTGTCATCTGTGAAATCTTCAACACTGTTAATCTTGAACCGTCCTTCAAGGTTTCTAGATCCAGAAGAAAGTTTTAGTTCAGGCTTAGTTCCACCTATAGAAAATATGCAGCATTTATTATTCATTACAACTCCAAAATGCTTAAAAACATCACCAGTGTAGCCTCAGATTACTTGTCACATGTACCTGCCTCACACTGTCAAACTGTAAAAGATGCTTTTAGTGAACCACAAACAAGTCTGCAATTCTGTTTATTACAAATATACAGATCATATAAATAACACATTTGCCACATTTCTCAATCACATGAATCTGAAGTCACATTTAGACAGGATCTGAACAGCTTCACATTGAATTATCTTCTTTTTGCTGTACTTGAAACACGCAAAGTCGTTGGCCTGAACATGATTGCAACACGAGAGCTCGGCCACCGCACATTATTGGCTGCGGGGCAGCGGTGACGCTCATTACCTGCAATCAGCTGCCACATCTGTGGCCGAAACAGAAATTGAGTGTGGCATTTTACCGGCTGACTTTGTGTGTATAACTTTATAATTTATGCGGTGTACCCATACTATTGACAAAAACGCAGCGCTGTGATCAAAGCAAGCCATTCAGGGGGTTGGACAGGGCCACGAAGACAGGGCCTGTAACACTAATGATCTTCAAACGCTCGTCTATTTCACTGGGAGCTATGCACAACTCCCTAGCAAGTCCCGCGTCCTCCCCCTGGAGGTAATTGTGACTGGCTGGTTAGGTGACAGGTGTCAAGTGGCCCCTCCTCAACCGATTCATCATGCTAAGCAGGGAAAAGCCGATCTCAGTCTCTCTCTCTCTCTCTCTCTCTCTCTCTCTCTCTCTCTCTCTCTCTCTCTCTCTCTTTGTACTTTTCTACTTGTCTGTCTTTTTCTTGTAACCTCAAATAACTACTTTGTCATCACCTCAGCGTGCCCTGATCACATGTTGGCTTTGTTTTACGACAATGCTTGGAATACAGTCGGTCCACAACTCGGTTCACGCTGTCGAATGACAAACTGTTCATGTAGTAATATTGTGCTCGTTGAGCACAAATGAATATATGTTGTGCACGTTTACACAACAGAGCGAGCAGGGCTGCAACTCATGATTATTTTCAACATTATTGAAACTGCCACTTATATTTTTGAGTGAAAAAATGCCAATGCCAAGGTGAAAATATTTTGAATATTTAACGTCACATGTTTGTAATTTTTACTTAATAAACTTACTTCACTGGTTAATGAATTATTAATATCAACTATCAATAATTATTGAATATTTGGCGATAATTTCCTGTCGCTCAGCTAATCGATTAATCGACAAAGTTGCTGTCGAGACACATTCGATGTCAGAACTTTGCGTAGTGGAATTGTAGAAATCAATACCAGGGCTTCCGCTAATGCTTATTTTTTATTATCAGTTAACCTCTCAACTATTTTTGGCAGAAAATAGTTTTTTAAAATGTCTAAAATGATTATAAGTTATTAAGCATTTCTGTTAATGTACTGATAAACCAACTCATTATTTCAGCACCAATTATTTCGAAGTTAAAGCTTTGAAGCAGGAGTCCACTTTCTGTGCAGAATAACAGGTGAGAGTGAAAACAATGCTGAACGGCGGGCGACCACAGAGCCACTGACAGGGAGGTGAGCACACTGGTCAAAAATCATGCAGCCCAGTGGAGATGTGGAGAAGAAAATGTAGTCGACATTGTGTGCGTGTGTGTGTGTGTGTGTGAGAGAGAGAGCGACACAGAGAGCGACACAGAGAGGGAGAGAGAGACCACACCCTCACCATGCCCGCCTGTCTAAGCAGAATCCCACAGGGACCTGCCATACACACGCTCTCTCTCTCACACACACACACACACCCCAGTCATTAATTCCTGCTTTGCATCTCCACACCATGTAATATTTATGGGTCACCGCAGCTTTGTATTCGCAAATGGAAACGCCAAGAGGAAAAAAGGAGAAGACACGATACCTCAATCAATCCGGTGAATAAGGTTCAGATTGTCACATCATGGCTTTTTATTCCCCTCCACAAAGCCGTTGCTTAGGCAGCATTCTTTTCTTTGACCTCTAAACAAGTGTTTTGCATGACGGATTGTCACACGCAACCTTTGAGATGGAGTCATGTTTAACTCCCTCAGAGTTCAAAAAAAAAGAAGAAGAAAAAAGCTCACGGCAAAGGTATTATGAACGTGACTGAAAATTTCATAGCTGCAGAATTTGAAGAACAACAAAAGTGCATTAGTCAGTAAAAACAAATGCCGACTTACTACATTTTTTGCCAGATATGACACTGGAGCATAAACGACATACCGCACTCTCGTACAAACATTTGCTGCTACTCAGAAACTCCGCACTAATCAAGGGAAGCCGTTGGTGCATTTCCGCCTATCTACATCTGACAGATCATAATTGGTGGGCTTTCTTTTTTTCTTCGTACTCTCGCTGCCGTTCAAATCAACAGTGTTGTCAAAACAGAGCCCTGAGGAACCCCCAGTAGAGCATGGCTCACCAGACCCCTGTAGAGATTTGAGGACCACTTTGGAACTCTAATCCACTCAAAATGTGCTGATAATTTTCCTTGCCAGGACACTCTCTGCCTGGTGTCACAAGAGTGGCCTCCCGGGAGCAGATCAGCCAATGATAACAAAGTAGCCAGATGTCTGGCGCTGGCAGAATCCCAGAAGCCAGACAGCGGCACGTAGCAGCATCCGCTGTGGGCCACAGATCAAAGATACCTGAGAATTACTTATGGGCACAAAATATGTGTTGCTTACTCTACAGTTCCCATTAATAACAATCTGGGAGAATTTGTATTTCTAATTAACTCTTTTCTTTCGGCATACAAAGCGCTGTAGGTTCTCTAAGGCTGCAGCAGCAATTTTTCTGTGGCAACTGCGAGTCGACAACAGGAAGTCGGATGCAGCTCTGTCTGAAGGAGCCAGATCAGCTTTAAATGCAGTTCTGAGGCCCCCTGACTTGCCTCAATAAACAAACAAACCGTGTAAGAGTCAGCGTATTTAGATTTAATCATGCTGCATGGGGCCTCCTTAGACTGGCCCTTGATGCATACCTCGAAAGCTTTAGGTGTTGACACTGTACTGATTCAACATTAGCGATCTATTTTTGGGCTCTTTTATTTTTCTTTAATTCTGTCCTAAAACTGAGCCGATACTTCATCTTTAAAGACCAGGCCGGTTACGCCAGCATTTCCAGCACAGTTACATGTCGTGGCCACTAAGCATCTGACTCACACTGGTTTATACTTTCTGCAAGATTTGAAGCCGTAGCTTATTGTTCACTATGGTTGATGGTGTTATTCCGACTGACATCAAGAAACATCGCAGTTCCATGTTGTTTTCTCCTGCAGGCCCTGCACTTCTTTAAGAGTCCTCCATTTATTCCATCTTCTGTGTCGTGTTTAATACACAAATATTTAGAGTCGACCCCTGACTTTCAAATGAGACGAATGGTTAAGCTCTCTCTGCCTTGGGAAGACTCTTTTTTTCATCTTTATGGGGGGAAAAGGCATTTTTTTTTAATCTTGCGCACATTCGTGCATATTTTGTCAGGCTCACTATGTTCTAGTGCACTGAAAAGTCATTGTTCAACGAATGGGTGATAAGCATCCCATGCAATGTGTGTGTGCACTGTATTGCATTAATTATTAAGTATAGAAAGTGTTGCTTTATGTCCGTATTTGATGGAGACCCCCCCCCTTCTTACACCCCGCCACCCCTTCCCCCAATTATGTATATTACCTTTGCTGGTGCATGGCTCATGCAAATTCTCATTTGCATCGCTCTCTTGAATGTGCTATCTGCTGGCTGGAATCCCTTAAAGCCGATCGTGAACACTGCCCTTCATCAGATCTGGGTTGTGACCTCTTCTCTTTGTATCGGTTGTTCTACTATGGCTTACACAAGGCTAGCTCCAATGTTTCATTGAAGCAAAGCCTTTTGGTGTGGGTTAAAACATGCATATAAACAAATGAACGGTAAATATTCTCTCTTTTGTTAATAAATGATCAATTTCTGTTCGCTTCAAGCTTCTCACTGAGAAGTTGTTCCACAGAAAGACGTCTTTTATGAGTGTATTTAAGGCCACGCGCCAACATCCAGTCCCCGTACCTTTCAGGGTTACTCCGGGTCATTTTTTAATGTCGTTTACTTGAAAATGTAACTTTAAAACGAGGCTTAAAGCTGCCTTAGTGAGATCCTGTCTCCCAGCTCCGGCAGCTCATCACTCCTAAAACAGCCGCTCTCATCCACCCCGGCCCCGACCGTTATTAATGTGCGCTGAATAATTTAACAGGGTAAAATTACCATGCTCTTTTGAAAAGATTTTTGCCTACACAATTAAAGAGCATTATAGTGATTTTTAGTTGAACAAGAATTATGACTGTTTTCCCCCCTCTCTGCTACACTCGCCGGCTTCCTTGTTATGAGCTGTGGGTGAGCGGAGTTGTGAGGGCCTGCTATTCTCTGCTTCTCTCTGACTGCTGGGAGAGGTTGTGCTCCAGCGCTGACCTATACCATGATGAGCGGCTAATGGATAATGGATGAGGTAGTATATGTTCAACTTCCGCAGATAGGACCCCCATAATGTTCTGCTGGCCCCACTAAACATGGGCTATCTTTGGTCTGTTGACAAGCAGAGTCTCAGTCAGGTGGTGTTAAAGGCGCCTGGCTTGAAAACAGCTACTCAGTCTCCACATGGCTGCAGGTGTTGTCAGGATTGTGTTTTTGTGTTTAATAAATTTCGAGTTTTTCACAGAAGCCGCATGCTAAGTCAAACAGAATGCATTCAAAATGATAGTAATAGCTTGTTTTATGAAAGTTTGCAGGCTAACAATACAATATTGTACTGCTGTTGTGTGATATCAGCGTCAGCAGGAGCGTTTGCCAGGCCTTCACTCTTATTCCATGCGGACAACTGTCCACATCTCAACCACAGGCCAACAATTGGCAGTAATTGGCACGTTGCCTCGGCTGTCCTGGGAGAGATCTGAGAGTGCACACGGCCACGGACAGGCTGCCCTTTCCACCAATTAGAGAGTTGTCTCCTCGTGGGGCGGGGGCTGGGGGAGGTCTACCTCGCTGCTACCTTGTCTCTTGATCAAAATGATTTGTGGAGATCCTCTTTCCCTCTTCACTCCTCGCCTGCCTCTCTCTTGCCACTGAGGTATTACTGTGTGCGAACTGCTAGTGAGAGTCTTCAGTCAAGGACCCCAACCAGCGACTGACAGCCTTACAGTAGTAGTCAGTGGGACATTCACATTAGAGGTGCTCTGACAAGTCAGGCTGTGCCAGAGAGGCTTCCCAATGAAAATCCTCCACACAGCTCTTCACTGCTGGTTCCCTAATACATTACTTGCTGGCTCTCTTCTCCATATGAACTTCTTTTTTTTTCTACCAGTGGATGTGACGCTGAATTGGGTTTGACAGAAGCTGAAGTTTCTCTGAATAGCTGAACTTGAGTCTCTTTTTTTTTCACACTTTTCAGTTATTGCTGGTGTATTGGCTTTTTGTTGTTGTGTCTCCAGGCATGTGCGGCGTGTTATAGCCGCATGGCTTTATTATGATGGCTTTGACGTAATGATGGCAACTGTCTCGTGTGGTTAGAAATGTGCAGGCCACACAAGGTACCATGGGACCCCAGTGCAAAGGATCACAGGCCTCAGTGCATGCTGCTAACGCTCCTCAGTTATGCCACAGGGAAGGGCTGCGGAACCAACACCCAACCCCCTTATTCTCTCCCCTCTCGGTCTCTCTTGTCCTCAAAGCCTATGTCTCTTCGTATCTCTCTTCAGTAAATATGAGGAGGCGAGAAGATGCTTCCTATACTCAGAAATATGTGTCAGGCTACTGGGTTATGTTGTGTTGCAATGTGATGTAGAAGGCAACAAAGCAAGTGCGCTCAGAGAGGGAGAGAAAGAAACAGCCTTACTTATTCTCTTTAATCCATTGTGAGATATTCAGAGAAGTAGGTTAAGTTATACCTCACGTTACCCAACACTTAGCCCTTTTGAGCACGTAACAAGATCACTGTTTACACATGAGGGGCTTTTGTAACACCGTGTGTTGTTTTTTTTCCCGTCAGCAATTAGCACAGGTGAAGCCTCGCCTTCACCACAGGTTGACAGGCTCACCATGTAGCAGCTTTATTTCCTGCAAGGACCTTCATGAGGGGGGCCTACCTAATATGCTGTCTGGCCCCGGGGCCTGTGGGAGTGTGGTTGGATTATTATGTTAATGTGTGTGCCTCCTGCCCTCTCCTCAGTCCCAGCTGGCCTCCCTGTCGTTAGGAAGTGCTTTGCTCTGACAGAGGAGTAATATGCTCCGTGATTGAGGGGCCAAAAGATCGAGCACTATGAGAGAGGGGCCACCACTGATAAGCATATGATAAAAGTGCCATTGTACGCGAATGCCTCAGAGACATGGAGGATGACTTAGCAATTCCTATGGATTTCAGTGGGAGAGTGAATATGTATAAGGGCTGTGGGGTCTTTTTCTATGCAGCTGAATTTAATTGCCCATAGCATTATATCTCATGCCATGTTTTTTTTATTGTAAATTTATTGCATGGACTCTTTCATTATGAGCCAGTGACACATTCCACCTGTAAATATAATGGCTCCCACCGAACAAGCCACGTCGTGATGCTTTTAATCATCCTGTAGGAATCAATATGAGACAAAAGAAAAGATTCAATTTAATGTAGTTCGTGATGTAAATAAAGCAATTAGACGAGCTCTAATTCTGAGTGCTGTCAGTGAAAAAGTGCAATCAAACCCATATTTTGAGATGCTACTAGGAGCCTCAGTTGGTGTCTGTGTGTCATTTAGGTGCCGTAATGTGTAACCGCCTGAATATTACTTGACGGAGAGTTGGTTAAGTCAGTGTTACTCCATCAGGAAAAATGATGACACTGTTCTGCCAGATGTCATTACCCTGCACACGCTCTCATTTAATCAACTTGACACAAAAGTAAAAAAGAAGGTGTGAGAAAGGAGAGAAAAAACCCCACCAAACTTCTTAAGAAGGAGAATCACCGGGTGCACTGCTTTGGCTCCTGCACATAATTGTGTGAAAATGTCAGGCAAACAAAGGAAGATCTCTCTTTTTAAACACTTTTCATCTCGCCTCCTCGGGAGTGCTCGGCTAGCTACGTATTAGCTTTTGTGTGGGTCCATTCACAAAGTGTGAGAAGTGTTTGTGTTTTGTAGGGATTTTGTTTTGTTTGCTTTTTAATCAAGTTCAATTTCGTCTCCATCAATACAAGCTCTTGCCACACCCCTCTTTCTCATGTCTGCCTGGATTATAAGGCGTCTCTCTTTGCTGAGGAGCCTTCACTGTCGTTATTGTTTGTTCCCTGTTACCGTACGGGGCCCCGGCTGTAACGAGACGAAGGGTATATCTGTGGGTAATTGGTGGGTAAATACTTTGCTGTGACTAAACGTCAGAGCAAGAGAGTTTGTAACACAAGCAGGTTGTTGTGCTGCTTTTAAGGAGAAGGCAAAGAAAGACAAAGAGTAAATGGAGAAGCCCTTTATTAAGCTGTGTTTTTCGTTAAGCAACAAGCTCAGCGAGCTGTGGCCGTTCGATTCTGCCACTAAAAGATGGGCATAGTTTGAATACATCCAGAGAATACATGGAACTCCTTTAATAAAGGAATTGGTTTGGGGTTGTGGACTGTTGGTCGGACAAAACAAATTTAAACGGCATTTCACAATTTTTTCTAACCATAGACATTTACAGATTATTTTTTATATTTCGGTTGTAATTGTTTTCTTATATGTACAGAGAATGAAATAGTTCAATTCCCTGACATCCTCAAAAGTGCACTGCATTAATTCAACGTAAAATCAAAGATGTCCAATGTGATGTGATTTTACTCAACAGATAGCGACAGAATGCAGAAGTACGTGTCGTTTGCGTGAAGTTGGACTGCAGTTTGTTTTGGAAGCACATTTCGCGTTTCTCAAGTATTAATGGGATTTGTCATTTTTATATGTCACTGTCATGTTTCCGACCATTATTATTTCCCCCATGGTCTGATTGGGATACAATTTCTTGACCAGTATAAATGCAACAAATAAAAATAATCGGAATGAATGAAGAATGACTATCCAGTTACATTTTGAAGATGCATTCGATGGGTGGCGTCCCTTTACTTTAGATAGTCATCAAGCCCTCTGAGGCACAATTAGGTTGACCTCACTTTTCACTTATATCCATTTAAATCTCTCCAGTTTTTTTTCCTTTTTTTACAATGAGATGACTTTTCTCTCAAGTTTCCAAAATGGGACGAGGGCACTTTGATTGTTACCCTCTCCTTTGTTGTTTGTTAAAGGCCTTGAGGTTTGGCAGCCATTGTCTTTACAAACTCAAAGCTGTGTTAAATGCAGCCCCAGCCCAGCTAATGAGGGGGAGCCTTCAAAACCTCCATGAGATGATGCTGTCAAATGGGTGACATAAAACGTTGCATGTAATCCCCCTGTGCAGACCCTGGGTGTAAATATGCCAGCTCCACCATTTTCACAGCGTTTACTCCCAGTTCAAACAATCTCTCTCCCTGCTACCCCCCCCCCCCCCCCCCCCCCCCCCCCGAAAACACAGTGACAGCTCTGCGTTACTCTCTTCTAGAATCCTTGGCTGCCTACGACCAATGAAACAACCAGGAACAGCTCTGATAATCTCCTTCATCCACATTGTGGGTAAGACACCTCTCTCTTCTTCTTTGTTTCTGTGGACTGAAACTTGTGCCACTCATACATTTTGAACTGAGCGTGCTCAGACGCTAGGAAATATATTCGGTGATTTTTGAGCTATGGATTGGTGCGGTTTGTATGCATGCCATGGTTGTATGTTTGTACACACTCAGTATTGCAGTTGACTTGAAATCAAAAGAAGCTTAATATGAACATATAGTAGGCCTGTATAGCGCTCATAGTCACTGGGAACCATATAAATGGAGTCTCTACTGTCTTCAACTAAATTTTACTGTCAAAATAATGTAAACTCCTTGATATGGAATATTTTCTAAATGCCCAGAGAGCTGATAGCTAATGTAATTATTCTGCCGTCACTGAGGTCACTTTTTAGATTCTTAGACAGACAAATATATGGTGATAAATAGAGAACCATTCATCACCTTCATCCTACAGAGAAAAGCGTATTGTATCTCTTGATGGGACTGGCCGATTCCAGGATGTGCCAATCTCTAATCACACGGGAAAGTGGTGATTGAGTAAGTTTAATAAGCATAAAGACATTGTAAATCTCTTCCTGGACACTTAGGCAAAAATAATAGAAGATACCCTCAAATGACACTCATTTGCAGCAGAGCGCCCAGAACTCAATCTTCTCAAAATCTTCTCATATGTAAATGACATGACCGTTTTCTGATCAGGCCGGCTTTGGCTCAGGAGGTAAAGCAGGTTGTCCAGCAATCGGAAAATTGGCAGTTCGATCTTCCGAAACGGACTTGTTCCTTCAGTTCGCATGTTGAAGTGTCCTTGGGCAAGATACTGAACCCAAAATTGCTCTCTGCCATCAGTGTGTGACTGTGTGTGAATGAGAATTAGATTAGATCCGGATGAGCAGTTTGCCACCTTGTATGGATGGCCTCTGCCAACAGTGCATCAGTGTGTGTATGAATGGGTGAATGTTGACATGTAGTGTAAACCACTTTGAGTGGTCGGACAACTAGAAAGGCATTGTATAAATACAAGTCCATTTACCATTTGTCACATTTGTGGTTCATGCAACGTGAATTTCTTTGGAAAGAAATTTAGCTTCTAATCAGTGTTTCTCAACAGATCCCATAGTGTGTATCCGAATAAAAAGGACTAATAAAGTACTAATAAATGTGTGAATTCATTTTCATTTTTCCGAGTAAACATTTATAGAGCTGACTGTTGGTAGAGTTTGAAACCTGCATTGTTTGCTTCCGAGGGGTCTTCTTCCTCCTAGCCTTGGATGGCACGTTCAGCATTTCTTGGCACATTACCGCCACCAACATTCATGCACGGGATAATACCAAATTTGGGAACGACAAAACATTCCTTCATAGTGTTACTAGCTGTCAAAAACTCTATTTGTCTAGGTTAGAGTCAACTGGCTCTCCTGGAGTGTCAGAGAATGTAGTTTCTTTAGTTATTGCCTTAAAAGAATAAGAAAATAGTATAATACAATTATAAAAGTAAGTAAAAAATGTGAGGGTTTGCTAAAACACAAAATGAAGAAATAATATACTATCCGTGTAAACATGTTATCAATTGACAGAATATTTTACTAATATGGATATCACAGGGCTAGACACCAACAACAAAAGTGATGAGTATGGATGGCTGTGAAGAGGAAAGGGGGTTCAGTGGGGAGTGATGTTATTATTTCTACAGTTTACAAATGCTGATTTTGCCTTTGCAGTGTTGACAACTGTGTGTTGTTGCATATTTGAATAGCTTGCAAAATGAAATTGATAACTCTGTTTCAAATAGTTTTTAAAGTGAATTAGGCACAACAAATGGATTACAAATACTAAGTACTAACAATATTAAACAATCGAATTCAGTTGCCAAAATCATAGACTCAGTAAGCTTAATTACAATTCAATTGAAATTAGCGTAGTTTATGTCTCTCTCTGTTATGCTTCTGCACCGCACAAGGCACATTATCGCCCAAACACTATTTAATTGTCCTTGTAGACGTGACCCACAAATGTTCCTCATCCATCCCTTGTCTCTGTCTAGTTTGGCTGCTCGTCACGCAGCAATCCATACTGTGGCATCTCATTTGCAGGCTCCGTGTTTTGTGTGGTCCCTCTTTTGCTTTCCATGGATCTCTCT
The DNA here is from genome assembly GCF_949748355.1 of Melanostigma gelatinosum. Lineage (NCBI taxonomy): Eukaryota > Metazoa > Chordata > Actinopteri > Perciformes > Zoarcidae > Melanostigma > Melanostigma gelatinosum. The sequence continues at coordinate 19,785,418 of NC_136644.1, read as the reverse complement.
GCAGGGAGCTGAGCTGACAGACTTGTCTGATTGATGTATTGGGGGGCGTCTTGTCAGCTATTGTTTTCCTCGCCGGCGTTCGGTGGCTTCACTCACCAGCCTTACCCATCCCACCGACAGTATGCAGATACGGATGTGTCAGGTTCACTGTGCTGCAGGAGAAATGGGTCTTGTGGCAACCTGAGAATGCCTCTGACATATGAGCTGTAACTAAAGCGCAGCGGTTTTGTCAGACATGAAGATTTAAGAGTTAAATTTCATCATGGTGTTGTGTGAATGTTGTTGGGTGTTTGTGTTTTAGCCGGATGACTTTCTCAACTTCCATTTCAAAAGAGTCACGACTCCATGCAAGTAGAGTACTCACCTGAAGACCATGAGTTTTCTACTAGTTTGAGTGTGAACCTGAAAACTTTCCCAGACCTTTCCTGGATGTCAGTGTTCGCTCCCCCATCTACCCTTGCACCCTTTGATAATCCTGCCCAAAACTCCTTAAATTCACAAGAGAATTCTTAAGAATTCTTGAAAAACTCCTCTCTGGCAGTAGATGTGTTACTGCCAACCCGTTCACCCGCTTGATGAAGTGGGCAACGCTGGAAGGTTGGAGAGGCTGGATGTCCGATCACGGCACAGGCCATTAAAGATGAAGGACTGGTGTGTGGTCAGAGGTAGAGGGGAAAACCACCCTCCCTCATAGCATCACAAACCAGGCCGACACTTCCCCCAGTAATGAGCCGGGGCCCAGACTATGGGGTCAATTATTCATACCGAGTCAGCTGGGAGAGATGGAGTGAGAGAGGAGGGGTGTTGAAGCCTCATCGAATCCTACAATTCTACCAATGATTTCTTTTTGTTTTTTTGTTGCAGCGCTGCCTCCATCCACACAACTAAATCCCAGCCCAAATCTTGTCTGGGTGGATGGAGTGTAACTTTAAAAGGCATACATGAGTGGCCACTCGCTCCAGCGGCCATGCTGCAGCGCTAGCCTTCTCTGGGCTCACAATTACTGTGTTGAAAGGACAGACATTGATCGTCAACACACTACAGCTGTTTCCAAGTACCATCATTATGCATACAGTGGACCACGTTGTGTCAGTTATCAAAAGGAATTACTCAATGTGGAGACCCTCGGTGTCAAGTATTGGTCCTGCCTGTTTGTGGTATGCATGGATTATGTTAAGGAATTAGCATTGTAGATGCTTCTGTAGGGGTTGCCTCTGCTGAAAATAATAAGGGGAGGTCAAACACGAAAGGAAACGCATCGGAATACTCCTCAAGCATCACAGGGGTTCGAGATGGCAGTTGTCTTGTTTTTGTCAGAAACAAATGAGCACTTGATCATTGGCATGGCAGCAGAGAAGGATCAAGCCAATTGAGATGCTCCCCTTCGCAACCATTTAAGACGAGATTGAAGACATTGATGGAGCAACCCATGGGAACGAGAACGTCTCCCCCTTTCAAGGCCATTTTGCCACAGCAGAAATTTCCATGTCTTCACGTTTAATGGCAATATCTCTGACGTCAGTGTAATCCATTTAGGTGACAGATTGCTGAGCTTTTCACTCACAAGTTGCATATCGGTCTGCATTTTAATAGTTCTAAAGTGCAAGGGGAGGAACAAATCTAGTTCTTTACTGTATCTACACAAATGAACGGAGTATGTGCAGCTATGATCCATGTCAATTCTGAGAATCAGACAGTCAGACCCTGTAGGGCAGAAATCTGTCCACAAAAAGTCTGTAGTCTTCCATTTGGAGTTGCTTTTATTTTAATTGGATTCCAACGTGACCAAAAAAGCATCAAAACATCTGTCGAAACTTCTCACTCCTGCAACACCATCTCCTTTTTTGTTGTCCATCAATACTCTTGGTTTTTTCCAGTCTTTCGTTTTCCAAAATCGGATGAGTGTTTATACTGCAGTCTCAAGGAAGCTGACATAGAAGGTATTTGTATTTTTGTATTGTTTATTTTCTAATTTGCAGTAACACAGTGCATTTGCTTTTGAGAAATTGGCTATTTTCATTTTCTACCACTTACAACTTATATTCTATTACATTTCAGTGTAAATATTGGATATCTGTAGTTACTAGTTATATTGCAGATTCAAATACAGATTCAAATACAATCAGCTTTTATATTATTGGACAATGCTGCAGGTAGCATCATGAGTAATACCAATACAGTACTCTTCACTATTTGAATTATATGTGACATACATTATATCTGACCATGACCACAGACCACACCTTTTAATGCTGCAGTCTCTCTAAAATAGTTTTTGTTGGAGTATAACTTTAAATTAACCCACAATGGCACTTTTTATATACCATCTGTTTAAAATTATTATTATAGACAAATTGTCCATGAATATTTTATGAATAAAGGTTGACTAGATAAGATCCTTTGTGCTTCCATTTAGGAATGTATAATAATGGACCAAATCAAATCATGTAATAAAAATAAACATTACAGTACCTCTCTATTAAAACGGGGTTCCCTGAAAACTTAATGGTATTGTATATCTCCGCATTCACACTGGAGGGCATGCTGTGTACATTCTGCATGCGAGAGGCTGTGGCTATGGAGAGACATCTATCAAAATCACATAATGGCCACCGTCAAGATGCACCATGAAGTAAAAAAAACCCGTGGAAAGAAGATTCCCCTCTTTATTAGCTGTCATCATTTCCATGAATATATGTGCAAATAAATGGCTAGTAGCACACAGGGAGCAAATGTGTCCCCAATGAGGCTGTGGAAATGGGAGGGTGTGGGAGGCGAGGCAGTGTGTATATGTGTGCGTTTGACGGGGAGAAATAAGGAGAGAAAGAAACAGAATGGTGGGGGGTTCAGGGATGAAAAATCATCACCAGTCCAAATGCAGATATTGTGGTGGCCTCACACTCTTGCCAGTGTCACCCTCCATTCGTCACTGTCCGCAAGCCTGCCTCTCATTAAGTGGCCCCGCTCCGGCGACAACTTAATTTCCTTAAGAGGACCAGACACCTGATTCAATTGTGCGCCTATTACAGATTTGTTTTCCCCATCTAGGCCTTGCTGGGACCACATGGCTGTGAACAGAAATACACTCCCACTATATTAAATGTTGGGGACATAATTCCCAGACATATGATTCATGTCTGCCTCCCGGTGTCCATCCCTCACAATGGCCTTAGCTCAAATGGTGTTGTAGCTCCAGTCAGCTGGGCTGGTTCAGCTGCTGTAGATATTATATCATCAGTGTTTTATGTGTTCGGATAGTTTTCTACATTTTTTTTATCATCTTCTCACATCCATCCATGTTGATTTTTGATTTTTAAACGAGATAATCTTTCCTCACGTGATTATTAAGCTTGTTTGTTATCAAGTCATCAAAAGACCCGGAGTTCCTGAATAATTCAGAAACACTTTTGACCCATTTTGACATGACTGCTCCTCAGTCCTCTGTCTTTGAAGATCAGACAGCGTAAGATGTTTTTATCTGTACATCAGTGCGGGTGAGACTCCTATTGTCCATTTGACTGCTGGTCTCCATAGCTTACCTCTCACCTACAGCTGCCAGTCAAACGGTAGCCATTGGAGACCGGTGAGGAACAGCTTTTCCTCTTGTACAGGCTTTAACTGATTGTTGCTGTAATTTGTCTGTCATGGCTTTTATCCGCAAGGTGTGAGTATGTTTGATACCCGATGCTCACCCAAAACCGCACAAAAAGCCTCGCGTATTCATTTATTTATGGTTCTCTCTGGCTTTTCTATTTTTACAAGCATCCTGTCAATTACCCAAAAAGTTATCCTTTGAGGAGACATATTCTGATCTCCCAGTGGTCCAAATAGGATAATGCGTGTGTCTGTGTGCATTGTTTGGTATTTGATGTTCCGAATTCTGAATAAAGCGAGAAATTAAGACACACCACCCTCACTTCCACACAAGCGCGCGCACACACACACACACAGACACACACAGTCAGAGTGCCTTCAACCTATCCAGAAGACACCTCCAAGATATACAACTGCTGAGTATGGGTCTGTTCGCTGCAGCCAATAAAACACAGAGAAAAACTGAAAGTTATAGAAGCTATTCACTCCCCCTTACTGCTCCCTTCCTGTGATACTTTCCCTCAGATCCTGTTGTGTGTGTGTGTGTGTGTGTGTGCGCGCGCGCTTGCTTGCGTGTCCTTTGCTCGTATTGTCAGCTAAACCGAAGCAAAATGACCCTGTTGTAAATAGCACATGTTGCACGATTTATTTAGCGCTTTAGTTTATTTGACATCAGGAGAAGGAGAACATTAAATCAGGCACAACTACAAAGTTGTCAAGTATAACATTCAGTCCAAGGCTATTATGCTGCACATGAATGGAACCAACTTCCTGATGATCTCAACTGCACTCCAACTTTAGCCACCTTCAAATCTAAATGAAAAACTGTGCTGTTCTCCCATGAATGCAGTTGATTGGTTTCTCTACTGCACTTCTATATGTTGAATATGAGGCAACATGCAACTTTTTACTGCACTGTCGCTGTATTTCTGCTCCATTCTTCTTTGTCTATTTGTGTTTTATTTCATTGTATCTACTTTTAGAATACATTTTTACTTCGGCGTAGTTGATCTTATATCGGTTTTGACTGCATATTGTTTGTGAATGTTGCTGTCAGGCTTTTCTTTGCTGTGTTATCATTTTCATGTAAGGTAACATGAGATGTTTTGGCGCAGAAACTGTGTTGTAAACACTGAATGTTATCTAAACAATAGAAGAAGAAACTGCAGTTGAAATAATAGTTTGACATTTTGGGAAATAAGCTCTCTTGCTGAGAGTTAGATGAGTAGCTCAATACCACTTTCACGTTTGTACTGTAAATACCTCCAGCAGCCGCTTATTCGCACATTCTAAGTGTGCCAGAATGTGTATCAGGACAAAAGGTTGGCCTGAAAACCTGTGTGTGGACAGATACAGGCCCTTGAATTAATATCATATAGATACTGAATGAATACTGGACCAATATGCAGTCCATCACAGGGTCAATTACAGGGTAACACACACACACACACACAAAATAATGCTCAGATTTAAGAGCGATAAGAAATTTCCGCTGTTTTTATTTCCAGTTTTTCTCTCCCTCTTTATTTCCTACACCCCCCCCCCATCTGGTCCAGTAGAGCTCAGCAGCGTGTGTGGAGGAGTGTCTCCTGTTCCCCCTGTCCTCTCCCTCTCCAGGAGCATCAAAAGGAGGAGGACCCACGCAGGGTGTTTGAAGAGCCCACCGGCACTCCCTATGGGTGGTGAACTGGCAGATGCTCAAACCACACAACTCTATCTAGACGGGAGGAGCATCCTTCTCATCTGCTTTTGTACCCCTGCCATTGGTTTCCCTTTGCAGCCATGAACCAGACATCACAGTTTCAACTGTATTGTCGTTTGTATATTTGTATTCTCGCGCATAAATCGATAACATTCATTCTTGCGCTAACAGTGCATCCTTCAGTCGCGATGTTTTGACCATTTGTCCTTGCTTTTGTTTATTATAGATTGATTTGTACTCCTCTCCAGGCTTGTAGTTTGAATACTTCACCTTTAAAAGGTCGATTCACACAATTTATAAAAAAACAAAAACATACTGTATTATCTCTCTTATCTCTAGTGGTGGTGATTTTGGGGTAAAATGTATTGACGTCACTCGGATGGACTGCCAAGACATTTTTATGTTCTCCCATGGATGAATTATATTCTGCTGGTGAATCTTTGACTTTTCAAGATTTTAGTGATATCATCATGAGGTTTCGTCTCTCAATAGCAGGTCATACTGGGTGTTTCCCCATCAAAAACATGAACTGCAATACTGTTTGCTGCCAACACAGAGAGGCAAACTGTATTGTCAGGATCTCTTTTCAGGTGCTTCAGGTGCCATCACACAGCTGTGGTCCCTGCCATGCTGATTGTCTGGCCTTTAGCTTCCTGGGTGGCAACACTGAAGCTCTGACTTGCTGTCTCGCTGCACTCCACCTGCTCGTTCAGTCTGCCCCTATCTGCTCGACAGCACTCACCTCCTCCGACAGGCCTCCCAGAAAATCGGCTGCTGAAAGACGAGCCTTTCTCATTCTCTCTCTTTAATTCTTTATCTCTTTCCTTCTCACAATTCTTTTCCATTGGCGGTCTGTATCTCTTTCGCTCTGCCTGTCCATCTATCAAAGCCAACCCCTCTCCCAACTCCATGCGCTCTCATGTCAGCGAGAGGTGAAAGAGGTGTCTTACAGTAAAGAAGACCTGCAGCTTTGTTTTATATTACACCTCACAGAGTGCTGTAGCTGTCTGTGGTTATCAGCCTCTAGTGCTGCCTTCCACAAAACCCTTTCTGCACCTCACACGAATACCTTTCTATTACTTGTTGGTATAATCCTAATCCATCGATCCAGCTGAAAATATAGCATGTATCTAATGTAACAACACAACATTAGGACATTACCATACTTCTATTGTAATTAAATAGTAGGCGTAGGGAATGATCCAAATTCATTTGAGGTAAAATTAAATCAAAACAGTGATACAATGGCATATTATTTGACGTGAGAACTTAATCTTCAACGTTTTTAGAATTATTGTTTTTATAATCTTAAACGTTACGAAGCCAGTACCAAGTTGCAGTTCCTCCAATGGCCACTAGATGCTGGCTCCACGAACTAAAAAATATCGTAAAGTTGATGGGGAAACCTCTTTTCTCTTAAATTTGACATCTTCTGTTTCTGTGGTAGCTTTCAACTTTATTATTTATTTAAGGTATTGAAGGTTCCGTATACGACATTCAGAACATTAACGTAGGAGGAAACAGCTGTTTGCTGTGTAATCTCGTCCTGAGCAGAGAATGAACGCCGCTAGCACCATTGAGAGCCATGTGAAGACAATCCCTTAAATATGCTCTGAATTTCATATTTAGCCCCTCTAAGGGTTATGTGGTGTATATTTGGGGCACTTTTGCATAATGAGCCTGTTTCTCTGCCCTCATGCTCCTTCTACCTTCAGTTAAGTCATGAGCAAGAAGATTCATTCTTTACCTTCGGCACACATATCTTTGATAAAATATTCTAAACTTCTTCGAATGTTAGTCAGTAGAAGGGCCCTCGTATTGACAGAGAAATGCAAGGTGCACCGAAGGCGCTAAATTAAGATGAGGAGAGAGAGAAAAGATTAGTCACAACCTTATGTAGGAACGCACATTTTCGCATGGCTTAACACTCGCTGGTTGCCCATTGTTGTTTGTTTCTCTACAAAAGAAGAGCTAAATTCAACTTTTTTGCTACTTCAGCCAAAAGAAATGCATCCACCTGTTCACTGCCCCTTGCTAAACACTATCAGCAGCATTCTTTCATTGAAATGCATGAAGTTCAGTGCGTTTCTCCGAAGCAATGTGACTGTGTGTGTGAACGGGCCCTTAATCAGCCGAGGGATGCATTACAAATACAGACACTTTGCATCGTGTTTGGTTTGTAATTCAGCAGGGAAACAGAAAGCGCAGCTCTGTTTTTACCCTCTTCATTTACAGTGATCCTACTTCCCCCGAGCAAGCTATTACAACTCCGTGGTCATATTTCATTTAAGAACTGTTTAAAATGCAACATTCTTAATAGGCTCATCCTAACTTTGTGTATGTGTGTGAAGCAGCGCACGGCCATTATACTCATGTGTCTGATTCCTGCGTTTGTTCGATCCCTTTATCGAGTGATCAAAAAGGGATTGTGTGCCCATGCTGAAGGGGGTTGGCCCAATGAAGGAAGGGAGAGGGTCTCTACACATGTAATCCTTGTCAATGAATTTAGGCAATTTTTTTTTTTATAATGAATATTTCAGTAGTTATTGCAGCGAGCTACTCGTGTGAGTCTCTCTTTTCACTGCTCCCTTTGCTCATAAGTGAATCACTCGTCTAATGATTTAATTAATAGCATTGTATCCACAGATGAAAAGCTTATATTTAATCAGCAAAATGGAGTGAACTGAGATCAGGGGCCTTGACTGTCATCAAAATGTGCTTGGGGTCCCACTTGCTCACTAAGCCACTTTAAGCCCTGGGACACCCATACTTAATTGAGAGTTAATAAATAAATGTGGTTAGAGTAATCCCTGGATCCAGCCCCTCAGAGCTCCCAATCTAGCTCAGTGTGTGTGTGTGTGTGTGTGTGTGTGTGTGTGTGTGTGTGTGTGTGTGTGTGTGTGTGTGTGTGTGTGTGTGTGTGTGTGTGTGTGTTTCGAATGTGTCTGTGTGTGCATACATGCATAGCCTGCCCAAGCTCCCCATGTCACTACAACTGTGCCAAGGCAGGCTCTGCTGTAGTGTGTGCCAGATACTGGTTTATTTACCTGAGATGCCCCCTGTGTCACTGCAAGTGCCATATGTTAGATCCCATGACAATTGGTCCCAGAATGCACCCGCTCCCCTTTTTCCCCAATTTTTGTCTCATAGAATGCTGTATGTTTATTCAATTCATCATTAATTCAAGACCCTTGATCATAAATTCGAATGTCCCTTGGTTTAAAAATAAGTTTTAATGGGGAGAAAAAAGGGCACATATAGATGCAAATTACAACAAAGACTATAGAGAAAAGCAGACAGAACAACTTTATCCTGGCTTGTTTGGAACTCAGGATTTTAATTTCTCTTTTAAGCAAAACATTGGATCAGATGGGGCCTACAGCTAGAGGAGACGCCACCTGATATATCAGACCCCGATCAGTTCCACCCTTAACTGTATGACTGTAGTTCATACATGTTGAAATAGTTTCTGGATGCATCTGTTCACCAGATTACTGGTACATGCAGGCACTTTTGACCGTGTTATATTTAAGTGTCCCAGTAAGTCATCACAGTGTGACAGTGAGCCAGCATGTAACATACCATGAACCTGAAACAGCAGCTATTTTTAACAATCATTAATTTTGATTATTTACAGAGTTGTAACCTTTTGACGAAAGGCAGTTCTGTACTCTGGACGCCTAAAGTGAATTTTGGCCAAGGTCCCCCAATTTTTCAGTTTTTTTTAATTCAAATTTGCTGGTATAGAAAGAGAAGGAAAAAGGCAAAAAGAAATGGAGAGAGAGAAGTGTGTGTTTAGCTAAGCAGGGGCAGCCCCTGGTCCATTGCCCATCATTTATTGATAAAGGCCCTGGAAAATGCGCGGGAAAAAAAACCCTAATGAAATTATCAACGTTGTTGAATTAATGATGAATGGGAATAAGAAAAGGCTGGGCTCTCTGTGGAGCCAGAGAGGAGCGCTGCTTCATTAGCCATGCAGTCTCATCACATCCTCTTTTGGAGCTGCAGACACTGGGGCTCTCCACTCTCTCCTCTCCTCACCATCAGGACCTGCCATTGGATTCCATTCAAAAAACTCCCTCAATCCCTCCGCCCCTACCTCCCTGCTTTTTCTTTTTTGCCTATTTTTTTTTTTTTTTAGTCTTCCTTATTACTTCACCTGCCATCCGCCACCCCTGCCCTCATCGCTTCTTAGAAGACGGGAACTCTTTGGTGGCTAATTTCATTTATCATTTCTATCATTTTTTTCCTGAAGATGAAGAGAGAAAAATCTGACTCGAATCTGGAGGTACTGGCGGTCAGAGAGCACACCTCTTTTCCCTGCCTACTCTTTCTTTTCTTTTTTTCTTCTCCCTCCTCCTGACTGCCTCTCTATCATTCCTGATTCTGCACATGCAAATGATATGTGAGGGTGTGAGGGGGGGGGGGGGGGGGCTCCGTTTGGATTCACCACCCCCTCCTCCTTCCTCTCGTCCACCTCCTCCTCGTCTTCTTCTTCTTTTCCCTGGGTGGAGCAGGAGTGGTCTGGCGAGCCGAAGCATGCTGAGAAATCACGGGCATGGGGTCTCATTAGGTAAGCAGAGGCCAGGGCAGCAGGGCTTCACCCAGACACTGATTATTCAGAGAGCGATATCTGGAGGATCATCTCCGCTATACACCTGATTAGACACACTGATTATTCAGAGAGCGATATCTGGAGGATCGTCTCCGCTACACACCTGATTAGAGCTACTGTCTCTTATAGTTCAGAGCCCTCTTTGACTTTGGAAAATGAATTAATCTTGTCTGTTGTGTGGGATTGTGTTTGAATTTATTGCATTTAAAGGAACTGCTTTTCCTTGTTGAAACATTGTCTGAATATATATATATTTCTAAAGCATGAAAGAGCTTTAAACTGTCTTCTTTCTCTTCTTAGCCACTCCTCTTCGTATTGAATCCCAGCTGCTCTCTGCTGGTGAGGCCTTCCTGTTTAATTTATCTGTAGACAAATGCACTAAATGCTGCCAATTTGATAGATATTGTAATTATCTGCATGCTCTTTATTTACTTGTATTCGCCTTACAACCAAATGTAATTACTTCACCGTGGTTTTGGAGCTTCATAATACCTTGAATAGATCAGCCATAAATGCATGTGGCCCTCTCATAAAAATTGATGACACAATGCACCGTGCATGACAGACAGCAGTGACACGCATACTATAATGTGCCGTCCTTTACATGGTAATCTGATCTGAGAGGGATTCAATTATTTAATAACAACACGACAGACTATCATTAAAACAAATTGTGTGTCAACGTGAGCACACAGTCGGAGCTGCGAGGTCACAGGTGTAATGTTGTGTTTGAAATCTTGATCCCTCCCACACACACACACACACACACACGCACATGCACACACACAACACACACCCTCTCTCCGTCCGTTGGTTCTTTTCTTATGAATTGGCTGAATTGATCCTCATACAAATTAGGTCTGTCCTCAAAGGGCTCCATCAATACATTGACTCCTTTTATGAGGGTCATCAAACAGCCATTACTGGGCATCAGGGGGTCCCGTTTGGGGAGAGACTGCCCAGGGTGACTGATGAGCCGGATGGGGATGGTAGCTCGTCTGGGGGCCTAGGAGCTGTGGGCCTGTAGCAAAGCAGAGAGGGGAGGGGGTGCTTATTGAGCGTTAGATTCATTAGTTAAGCAAAGCCAAATGAATTTGCAGTGCAACAGAGCTGCTACTATACGAAATAAACATTAGGTTGTTCTCTGCTTGGCAAAACCCCAAAACATTTTACTCTGCACACATGATCCTCTTTTCCTAAAATTCCTCCTTCAGTGTAATTCGGGTGATTTAAGATTTCTGGTAGAAGGGAAGGTACACATGTGCTGACTTTATTGTTGTCGATTAACATGCAAGTAATTTGCCAGCACAAATGACCAGAAAAGTAGAAATAAAACAGATTTGATCGTGCATTAAATCCTAAATTGCATCATTTCAAAGACCCATTTATTCACCTGGCCTGATCTTGCTGTTTGAATGGCTTTCTCAGAGCTTTGTCTCGTATGTCTTTCGTACAGCAAAGTGTTTGGGGCAGTATAAATGTTCCTTGCAAGCCTGACAAAAGGTTTCCGCATACTTGATTGTTGCATTAACAAAAGGCCAAACTATCCTTTTCATGATCTCAAAAACAAGAGACAAACAAACAAAACGCTTAAAAATGTGTGATTTTTACTCATGACAAGAAAAAACAATGTTCAAGCACCAACAATAGACAAGCAGAGGAAAAAGAGCCCTGGAGTATTCCCTATGGCTGCTCCCAGGTATTACGAAAGTATCTTTGAAACTGAAGACAGATGCAGTAGGATGTAAACAAACTGTCAGTGCTGTCAAACACTTGCTTCAAGAAGTGTCAAAAGTTCAGGCTTTTCAATTACAGCTGTTTTAATATGCATGCAAGCCTCCCCTGACTGATTAAAATGCACCATTTCAAGTCTAATTGTTCAAGAAAACTGTGTTTTATGTTGCTGCAATGGTAATAACTAATGATAGATGCATAAAATTAGCATACATTTCCCAGACCAAGAGAATATCTGATCATTGTGCCATAGAGAATTGCTCTAAGTTAGGAAGTTAATTTCATTATCTCCTCCTCCTCATTTAAAGCCCGCCACTTTACAATAATTGGAAAACAGAATAAAAGATTAGCTTTTGACTGGATGACGGGCATTAATAAAGTGTGATGGAATGTGAGTGTTACAGAGCGGGTACCAATTACAGCAGCCAATCTCAGACAGGCAGCCATTGATGGCGGTGGTTCAATCTCTTCATCTGCCGTACAGTGCCATCAGGGACCCACTGCAGAGACCTCTGCTCCAGCTAGCAGGCTAATTGTCAATTCTGCTTAAGTCATAAGGAGAGGTATTTTACCAGGGCTTTGGAGAGGAAGCAAACTGTAAAATTAGAGGAAAAAAAGTCAAAGTACGGCATAAATGTAGAAATATAGTTGAAGGAGAAGCACAGGGAGATTTTGTGGAGCAATTTGGGATGATGTGAAAAAAAAAAATCTTTTGGAAATAATATTGCTGAACAGAATGATACTATCAATCAACTTTATGAAATGTGGCCCAACCTGGTGTGTTAAAATTGCCAGTTTCAATAAATTTGACCAGCATAATGGTTTGAAATGTGATCATCTTAAAATACATTTTACAATACCAACCACATTGTTGTCACATTTCAGTAGGTTTACGTTGCAGTGAAGCAGAAAATATATGGCACGAGTTTCTCCCTAATTCTCACGGGTCACCCTCATCCCTCATCATGTCATTGCTTTATTCACATTGACCACATCAGTCACAGTGACCCAACACGTCATCACTCATTGGCTGTTTCAACTGTTCCAAACAAAGAGACGGCACTAATGCAATTTGTTTGAAACTTGAATGGCACGTCATATGTAAAATTCGAAAAATCGAATCAAAGGCTTAAGTGTACAGTTGAAGAACTGAAAACGTAATCGTCAAAGTCACTGTTAATGGGAGAAATAATCTTTCATTCATGGTTCATTACATTGTTTTTAGGGCACAGTCATGAAGTCTGATTCTTCTGGAGGTTTATCCTGTATTTCACTTACAGGACAGAGATGAAGCCGGGGAAAAAAAGTCTGTATATAGGTTACTGTTTTTTAGATGATCTACTTTTCTCAAAAATGCTCTTACAAACTTACTGACTCTAGTAATCCAACTATTGCATCATGTAAAAAAACAAATCAGCTGTTCTGGACAGCATTACTTCTTCCCTCTATTTCTCTAATTGAACATAATCAGAGATGTAAGTAGGACAGAACGGTAGAAACCTGCCGATCTGTACACACACACACACGCACACACACACACACACACAAACTGTTAGATAGGAAGGTAAGTGCCACACACACACACACACACACACACACACCTAGACACGCACAGACAATCTAGCCTCATCAAAAATGATATGGCGGGCCCTTTGTTGTCAAACTCTTCATACAGAAATCGCATATTCATGGGGGTGTATTTAAGCCATTTCTGCTGGCATCAGCATGCAGCACAGCAGCTGCGTTCTGAAATGACTGTCGTTTTCTTTGCCACTTAACCTACCTGTCTGCTTGAGAACGTGGCACCTTGTGTTTTTGATGCCTCGCGCTGCATCGCGGCCCCATCACAGTAAAGTCTTCAGGTTTAATAATGGCTCGGAGGCCTGTGGTAACACAAGACGCCTCCTGATTATACACCAAACAGCAAGATTTGCAGTTTTTCAATTGGCATGATTTTGTTGTGGAGTGGCAGTGGACAAACACAACTGCTTTGAGTTAGTGCGCCGCTGCTGCAGCGGTGCACTGGCGTTCATTGCCTTATCTTACAGATGTTGAATGCAGCTGACTTCTCGTTCTAACAATAAAGAGCAGGCTTCACACACAAACCAGCTCACCCTGAACTATTTCATCACATCCACAGACTCCCCTGCACCTTTATTTTAGCCAACGACATGTTAAATAGAATGTTTACACCATGGAATTCTTCAAATTCTCATTTTGTACTAAAAGACGGAGAGAAGGCCCTTATTCTTGATTACTAGTTTGGTGTTGAGTATTTGTGATACATCTCTCCATGTACTATCCTTTGAAAGACACAAACAAATCAGTTTCCCTCTCTTGACCAATGGAGTCATGATGTCTTGTTTCTCTGCTGAAAAATGATCCACCTGCTGTCAAGCCTCTTTGATCCTCCGTTGGGTCAACATCCGCCGTTTCCATTAAATCTTGTTTTTGGCAGAGCTGCCAATATAAAGAAGGGCTTTTCCAGAGTGATGCTCAAGGCCTGCATGACTGGGCCGTTAACACCCCGACACACAAACGCACACACCTTCTCTCACTCACACAATGAGATTGACACAAGGTTTCTGTACAGTATGTTACAGTTTAACAGATAGGTTCACATTTGTCTTAAATCAACACTCATATTGCAATATGTACATTGTAATTGGTCTCTTTAATCATTCCTCCTGTCCATACTGGCTGTGAAAAGATCCCTTCCTTGTTCATAGGGTCGTCTGTCGTTTTTTCACTCGTCCTGTTTTTTAGGTTTTAACCTATTGATCGGAATTGATCTTAGTGGTGTTACTGATCTTTTATTGATTTATCACAGCCCAGTTAATTTCCACGAGACATCCCTGCTTGCTTTCCTATTAGATTACACTTTGCTTCTGTTCTGTTCTGTTCTGCTAGTTACTTGGCGAGGCTCGTTTCTAGTTTGGTGGCGAAACTGAATTGACCTCGCATGGCAGCTGGATTCTTGCCATGTCACAAGATTACTTCAGAATCGCAGGATCACATATCACACAAAGCCGTGTCAGGCTTCAAGTAATGTGTTTGTGTCCGGCAAGCCAACGCACTGACCAATCAGTGTCCTGTGAGAAGCTACTCTTAGCTACGGGCGTGGCTTACATTTGCGCGAGATTACAGAGAAAGGCAAAGGTTTGTTGAAAACGACAATGGCGTTTTATTGACAGATGGTTCATCCAATCGCCTTTTCAAACAGTTTCCAATGAGGGTCAGGTTAAAATTAACCAAAAGAACTCTCCCTCTCTCCCTTTCTGATCTGAGCTTTTATCCATTGTCATCCAAACATACGACAGGCTTATTCTTGGTGATTTTAATATTCATCTATATGTTCATTCTAAAGGTCACACCTTAGACCTGTTACTCTCTTCTGGTCTCTCTCTTGAGTGATTGTCAACGCTGGCTCTGCAGTTTAATTCCGTGATTCGTATAATTCATCATTCTTTAAATCCACTATATCTCCTCTAAACCCAGATGCACTGTTAAATGCATTTAACCATCAGTGCCTATCCATCCTCGACCAAATTGCTCCGTTTAAAACTAGAAAACAAAAATCAAATAACCTCCTCTGGCTGAGCAATCACACTCAAGCCCCTTCAAATAAAATTTGAATTTGAAATGTTACATAACACCCTTAAAAACCAAATGGTAATTTATTAGAAAACAGTTAAGGATGCAAAATTGGCTTATTTTTCTAAATTGATATCCAGAAACGTATTAGTGGTCCCTCTAGTTGTGTTCCTGAACCTGATGTTGAGCTCTTTTACCCAGTTTTACCGATTAGAATTTCAGTGGAAGAGAGTAAGGTCCCCCAGATGAATTATTTCTCCTGTATATTGGATGTTATCCCCACTTAGATGTTCAAGGATGTATTTTCACAAAGTTAGCCCTGTTATTTAGTGAATTTCTTTACATTTATTGCTGAAGAAACCCTGTTGTTAAGTAACTACAGACCAATCTCCAAATTGTTAGGGTTAGGGTCCTTCTGGAGAAGATCATGTCATCTCAACTGATTATTGCTATGCACTTTACTATGTTATGCACTTTACTCGGGTATCAGCCAGGGCGCCCTCCGTCTCCAGTTGGTACAAAACGCTGCTTCTCGACAAATAAGATGATTACGATTTTTTAATAGATTTCGCAATCTTTTTTCTTGGCCTTAAACGCCCTTGCTCCCAAATACATCTTTGGTGTGTGCCCTCTCGACCATCAAGATCCGCAGATGGAGCCCTGCTGGTTACTCCCAAGTCATGGTTTGTGACAATAGGTGCAAAAAAGCCAAAACTAATATGTGGCTTTAGCAGAAGTAGTTGGTCCAATCAAGAGGACACTATATTCTCTGCTTTTTTCTTCCATCCATCTCAGCAAGGATACCCAGTCCAAAGAAAGTGAAAAAGGAAAGTTCTTCCTGAAATGGCTGTAACTTTGAAAGAAAACAGTCAGTTTCATGAACTGCGCCTGCTGAAACCATTGCATTTTTCACAAAACAAGGACTGTGGATTTTCACTTATATTGGAAACACATTAGGACGGCATCTCTTCAGCAATCAACAACACTTTCAATGTACATACAGTATAGGGCAAGTGTAATGTGCTTCAACTTTCTATTTTTCTTGTTTAATGAGAGCAAGTGTGAAGTCAGTCAAGTCACAGTCACTCACTGGTTTATAAATAACAGTCTAGACATACTGACCAAATGGACTGACTAAATGATATTTGGATTACTGTCCTGCACTCTCACCTGAAGTTCCCGATACAGGAAACTTAACACTGGCAAACTCAACTTAATTGTTAAGAGTTGTACATGATGTGTATCTATACGTGCAAAGGAATTTGTAATTTACTCATATCAGCCAAGCCAACCTTAATTAGAAATGCCGCCCGGAGCTCTTTCTATTGATCGCCCAGCACGCTAAATCAAAAGTAATGTTGGACAGTTACCCGAGAACGCCATCGATGATTAATCAGGCACTGCTCAATCATTACTCTTTTTAAAAGAATTCCCTCTTCTTTTAACTTGTTCCTTTTCGCCCCAGCGTTTTTGTATTTTAAATTTTCTTTTCGCAGCGCCTTATTTGATGTTTTGTAACTTTTCATGTGTTGCCAGTGGATTGCAGCCTTTAGAAAGGAGATGCTCCCCTTCTCGGGTGGCAAGGGTCTATATGCATATGAATATTTTCTATTGATGAATATGATACTCTACTGCGGTGCTTTTGATAGTCTCCTGCTCGGGTCCTGAGTGATGTCATAATGGTGGGAAGCCGACCCTGGGCAAAACATCCCAATCCACAGCAGAGAGCAGCAAACATTAGAGCCCTTTGACGTCCTCTGTGTTGAATATTACAGGACTGTTTACCAGGGAGGGAGTTGGTTCTCGTGTCCACCAGGGAGTCCAAGTATGTTTAAGGTCAAGCCATCTCCGTTCCTCTTCAGTCAGCTTCTCGATCTTTAATCACTTGTTGTTTTTGACTGTGCTGTTTTCAATCATGGACAGATCTTTATAATGCATGAGGACATTACATAGTTATGAACAGCTTGGCAGGCAAGTCGAGGAAGTGGCGGAACTTGTTAGACACTTTCAGAAAGAACTTTATGCTCACCAACGTACCTTCAGGTTAAAGAAATAGTTTGACATGAGATACCACATGACTCTGGGAAGTCACTTCAGTCAGCCAATCAATCCTGCATGGAAACCCTGTAAAACCACAACTTTTTGCTTTTACTCTTCCGTTTTTGTGAAGATTAAAGGAACAACATGGTCGTGAATGTTGAGCTTTAAAGGTTCTGGTAGGAGTTTCTTCTTAACTTTTGAGAGTGCTAAGCTAACTGTTTCCCTCTGTAGGTACCTACACTTATTTGCCACCCGAGATGTCAAACGATATCTTTAGCATCTCATAATGTATCATTCGAATATGCCTTCATCCTTTTGTGACTTGAAGTTCAAAAGGTCTCTTTTTGAGTTATTGGGTTCGAGATTATGATTTTTAAGCTGTGCTCTTTAAATGTTTATTTTGCTAGATACATTTAATATCTTCATTCTTCAATATCTCAGATAAAACATTAAGATTAGTAAGTTGCCAAAATATATATTGTAGCACCAAGGAAGCAGTGGCATATACCTTCTAGAGATTGAGAAAACTTTTTTAAACTCATTGCATAGAGACACAGGAGGAAATACAAAATGAAAAGTCGAAAGAAAAACTTGCTTTCAAAGAGTTCAAAAAGGTCGACTGTGAAATGCAGACGATTTGGTTGTTCAGGAGACAAGAAAAGAGGATCGACCACTTCCTCAAAAAACCAAATTACCCCTTGTTGGTTTGGCGCAGTGAAGATTTAGAATTTTTATTTGCTTAATGTATAATGCATATGGAGTGAAGATTTTACTCATTACTTACTCAGGGATATCCTCTTTTTGGCAAGGGTAAAAAATATCGAGGGGAAGCATGATAGTCAAAAGTATTAGCTTGTGTTGTCAGGCTTTTTTTATAAACTCTCTTCCCTTGCTTCTGAACAAAGGCAGTAAACATGTCAGTGTGCTCAGATGTTAAACAGGATGCTCATTTGCTGTAGCTCTTTGTAGCTGAACCAGATGTTTATTCAGGATATGTTTATACATTGTATTATTTCCTTACTTCTAATCACCAAATATTACTTGTGTGGTATGATTTAACCTCTAGAGACCAAAGTCAAGCTCCAGTCTTTTTTTTTCCAAATCTTAGTGTGTCATTATGTAAAGTGGAAAAAAAAGCAGGCAAAGTAAAATGTACTTCTGACAATAAGAGCAGAACATACAGCACTGTATGTATCTCAATATAAAGTATGTCTAATAAGAGTAAGCCTACAGAATAAGCTTATTATGACTTCAAATTTGACCCAAAATTCAGTTCAGCCACACTTGTGCAGCTTTCGTCAAGACTTTGTTTGTCAACTCCCAGTATTAACCGGCTATATAATGCTGCCTAATACTGTACTAAAGCTCTTTCAAAAGTGCACATGCAATAACATTTTTGGCAATGTTGCCTTTTTGGTGTGCGTTTATTTCCCGTTGGGGGTTATTTCTACTATAGTAACAGTACATTTAACATTCCTGGATTTTATGTTCCAGTTAAGGTGCGAAACCTTTGCAAGTGAAAAGCCTCTATTCTGTTTTGAACAACGTTGCAGGTGTTGAAATGATCTAACAAAGGTTACTGCTGGCGGAGGCGGGAGGAAAAGGGAAGCTATCGAACTTATGTCCTGGTTTCCCTGCTAGATAATGATCTCTTGAAAGTGTGTGTTTTTTCCTCCTCTTCCAGTAACTGTGTGTGCGAGATGAAAGATAGTTCCGGGGCTAGTGCACCATAGCGCACATCTGACTGAGGCAGGTGTTAGAAATCTAGATGGCTGGCGGAGACTAAAGACAATACAAATTTGAAGTGAAAACGCTACTGGCACGCCTCCTCTGTTCTTAACACGTGAAGCCCCAGGCCGATCAATTATTCATCCTATTGTGCGTGCGCGTGGCATAGTGTTAGTTCTGTAGTCGGAGAGGAGGTGTCTGTTGCACTTAAAGAGTGAGCGCCATGTCGCTTGCCAGGCCCAGGTCTGTCAGCCTGTCTCGGTATGTCTCCCTCTGCCTCTTTCTTGCACACACACACACACACACACACACACACGTAAAAAGCCCTTGTTCTGCCTGAGCCATTTTAATGATGGGATCAGGGGCGAGAATTGGTGGCTAAAGTGCAGCTCCAGTTATTTGAAAAGAGGAGAAAAGAAAGAGAAACACAGAGCAAGAAGAGGGTGAAAGAGAGAAAGATAGGGTGGGCGAAAAAAAGGGGGGAGGAGGTGGTGGTTGGGAGGGGCGGGCGGGGGGGGGGGTGCTTTGTACACTGGGGGTGTTTTTCAAAGCAGTGCAGACTTGAAGCCATTGGGAGACTCCTTTGACTTTAATCTTGGCTGCTTCTTTGAAAATTATGACCGAGGACCACGGTTGCTTCATTAAAAGACATGTTCTGTTTCTTGTGTAGTTTCAGCCAGATTTTCTTTTTGTGCATGTGGTGCTGATTTCAGCTTTCCACCCTCAGTGCATCCAGCAGCCTCCTGAGCACCTTGCCGTGTTAAGGGCCACTCACGTTGGATGTGTGTGTGTGTGTGTGTAAATAGACCAGTGAATTATAATCGAGCAGACACACTTGATTTCCTCTTGCCTCTTACCTCCTGAAGTACCCACTTCACTTCACTGTGCTCAACATCGTCTGTGTCCACAAGCTATTGTAATTTGTTACAGGGTGGTCACACATTGTGCCAACTACTCTACATAAGTAATGTGACAAATGAGACGGAAATCGTGTGCTGCAGTTGGTCGAACGGGGCAGGATAAGTGCAGTGTGTAAAGTCCTGTGTGAATTTGGTAACGGCCCTCTCTATTAAAACTGAGCCACAAGTCAGCTGGAGGAAGTTGGGGTAGACGGATGAGTTTGTAGCAAAGTACTTGACTTGACACC
Organism: Melanostigma gelatinosum; assembly: GCF_949748355.1. Lineage (NCBI taxonomy): Eukaryota > Metazoa > Chordata > Actinopteri > Perciformes > Zoarcidae > Melanostigma > Melanostigma gelatinosum. The sequence goes on along the minus strand of NC_136644.1, from coordinate 19,765,264 downwards.
AGAGATTGGGGTTCGTGCCCTTAAGGGTCGGGTTTCGCTCGAACAGAACTAGTTTGTACGATGTGTTACAATATTGACTCAACATTGTTTAAATATGGGGATAAGGGCACACATTTTAAGACTGTCGCTCCGAGAAGACATTCATCCTGTTGCGCATGGTTGTTCACGGGATAAGTGATAGATAGTTGTGTGAAAAATGAAAATAAGAGAGCTTCAAAGAGAAGTTCAAACCCTGGCTCTTCCCTCACCTTCCACAACTGGCCAAGGTTTAAATGACCGATTGTCGGTTTTGGAAAGTTACATAAATTGTTGGACACAGCCCCCACAACTCTGATGTTAGAAAGACGTGGGGGGAGTGGAGAGGGTTGTGAACCATCTGATGGCGTATACTGGCCACTTGACTGGTCAGCATTGGGTTAATGGACTGTTTTGGTTGCTTAAACTTAAACATTTCTTAACCAGAAGAGATTTGGCAGATCAGAAATCATATTTTCTTGTCGTCTTGGGAAGCCCTGACAAAGATCTAGTTATTAAGGCTTGTTGGCGTTGTGGTTTTTGATTTACTTGATAATTAGCAATTAACCCCTTAGAGACCCTCACTTTTTTGTCCAGTGGCCTCATTAATATCTGAATCTGAAGTTTTGCAAAACAAGAAATAACATAAATATAAATTTACAAGAACAATAATTGCTGAACACCAACATGGTGAAGCAACAAGTACAACACATATTCCTGCTGACATTGACAGTCTGTCAAAGAGGATTTGATGAATAGTACAGAGGTTCTCTGGTTAAATGTGTTTTGGTTGCTGTCAGAAAAATACTACAGTTTTAATGCTGTGTGAAGATGATCGTCTTACTTGGGCAAAATAACTGTAATATTATTTATATTTGCCACTCACACCTCACACCAGCTGGTTGCATCTCAACTGGTTTGCAGCGCTACTCAAATACAAAAAGGTCACTGCTTCACTATCTCTCTCTTTCAACCACACACACACACACACACACACACACACCATACATTGTAGATTCGATCCAGTGGCAGTAGGAAATGAAGGCAGAGAGATGAGAACTGTGTGAAATGCCACACAAGGTACTAATCGATCCCTTGCTGTGTTCACATACTGTGAGTGCACAAATCAGGGCACAGCAAGCTGCCTCTAATGACCTGGACCAGGACACACACACACACACACACACACACACACACACACACACACACACACACACACACGGCTGCAACCGCAACCCACAAGATATATGTATGAATAAATGCAAATGCATAACCTACCTGTACTCAGACACAGTTGTGCCAGCCGTCAGCGGCCGAGCCGAGATTTCTCTGCCCTCTGCTCCTTCATCACCCTCGAACCCTTCTCCCTGTCGATCAAGTCTTTTCTCCCCGTGAATATATACAGTTCACACAAATGTTGACTGGTAAATGCTTTATGAAGTGCCAGTTGTACAAATCATGCCGCTGCAGTTCCCCAAAGCCCTGCCAGCAGGAATCATCTGTAGGTTGTGATCCTCTGTAAACCGTATGTGTTTTAAACATACTTCACATGCAGTATTCATCCTGTGCCGTACTGTGAATGTACAGCGTGTGTGTGTGTGTGTGTGTATGTGTACGTCTCAGACAGAGACTGACAGTTTGTCTGCTTCTTTGTTCAAGCATGCTTGTTTGTTTGTGTGTGTATGTGTGATAATAGGCAAATTATTTATACAAAAATAATTTGTCTGTGTAGCCAAAGCCTCATATATCGTATTCCTCTGTGACATATACCTCCATTGTTGTCCAAAAACCATTATAAACACATCAATGATGCACATTGTTACATTTTGAGTTGATGCCACTGTAAATACTAATCCACACCTGAAAATAACCCCCAAAAAATACACTTTTTACTCCTGTTTTGAGGAATGAATGAGCTAGAGTGAAACCCACAGCGACCAGCGGTTGTAGGAAATCATTCAGACTTCTGTAAAAATGAGAGTATGTATTTGTGACCTGTTTTCAGTTAGAACAAATGGGTTTTGAGTTGAGAGCCACATACTGGGCGTAGGGAAAGCAAAAAGGTTTCTTTGAAGGATAATTAGACTCATACCACTTGGATTGTATTTTTGTAGTTTTGGTCGCCATTCCTATTGGCTATGACAACATTGTACCCATCTAGTATATTGTTGACATGGGGACTGTTGCTTTGCAAGAAATGTGAGCAGTCAGGCAGGTTTAAACAGGAGAGAAAATGAAGGTGAAATCGTCACCTGAACTGTTGGCTTGTTTACAACCTGCCTGATCATCGATGTCTGATTTACTACCAATAAACTATGGCCATATCTATAGACATAAGAGCCGAGTTGTAATAAATTGAATCTTTTTGTATGTTTGTGTGTGTGTGTGTGTGTGTTTCTTCATTGGCAGTCTATGGTTCAGGCCATTATCATTACATCAGCTCTTGCAGTAGTGGATTTCTTCTTTTAACCCAGACTCAGCCATTCCAAACTGGAATTTCTTTTTTTTTAAATGATCAGGAATTCCCAAGAACACAGGTGTAGAGCCGCTATGATTCCTCAGCTCAATGTGAAAACTTGCTTTTCTCATTTGAAGTCGAGGTCAGGTTCAAACAAGCCTCTCACAAAACTAGGTATTTTATAAATCTATTCAGTGTTTGTCAAATGGACTCAAAAATTACAATTTTCGCACTACGGAAATAAAAGCCAAACTGTCCGCGTACATGAAACAAACAAAGAGACATGCGGGGGCCCTTTGATCAGTCAACCCGTAAACAAACCCTGATGCAGAAGCCCTGCAATTGGGTATGTGCAGATCAAACTGTGTCAAATCATCAACGGGAGAATAATAAGCTCTTGTTCTCTGAAGGGCAGCAGTCACAGCAGCACCATCAATTAGACTCCAGAGTTTGTCTTTTTCCTTTCTACTGATCGTGAGCTGAGCGATTCAGATTGTGCTTTGTCTCCTATACACCTTCACACTTGGCTCTTTACATAATTGTGAAGATGATGGAGAAATGAATGCGTATTGTTTTTGAAAAGGGTTGAATTCTGAAGGGGTTAAAACAGAAATACTGCCATGTTGATGGGTGGAAATTGTGCCAGATGTTTTTTTGTTGTTACCTGAAGTTTGTACCCATATCGTTGGCAACATGGACGTCTGTGTGTGGCGTGTTTCTAAAGATATGGCTGTCCTGTCGTTAAATTGTTTATAATATGTCCCTGATTGTGCAGCCACATAGTGGAAGCTTTGCAACTGTGGATGAAGTTTGCAACATCTGTTTTTTTTCCTCCAGTCTGCTCCTTCTTGTTAGTGCATGCCTCACGCTGTGCACAAGAGCATTACCCTCAAACACGCCTGTCCTCTTTGTTTTGAGCTCTATGGGGACCCCCCTTGCAAAAAAAAAGAATGTTTTGGAAGGCAAGCCGAACCAACGTGCGGGAGAAAGCATGGAATCAATAGTGTCTTCTTTTCTTACTTGATTTAAATGAGGGCTACCAGCTCTGAAGTTCCTTCTTGCCATGTTCATCTTGAAAGAATGTGCGCTGGTTGCACCGACTCCAAAGCCCAGCACAGTTACCATTGGCATATTAATAATTTAATGCAAATAATCATTGAGTATGCACTTTGTGTGTGAATTTGAGCTGAAAGACAAAAGTAGAAAGTGGGGCCTCACATTGCGTCGAGGAAAATAAAGTGAGATGTTACACAGGCCGCTTTCTAGCGTCTCCGCGGGTGAATGCTGGAATGAATCCCCCCAAGAGCTGTACCATCTCATCTGGCTTTCTCTGATTTAGATCCTATCAAGCCTTCTCATTTCACGCTGCCGTAATACGAGATGTCAACCTGTAATTTGACAAGGTTTCTCAGAGTAAACAGGCACTGAGTTTCACTCAGCTTTTTAATTGTGTCCTCAAAGTCCCCTGGCCAGCTGTTAACTCAACCTGGGGTGATTTAAACGTGCGGTGCTCCCTGGATTAGATGGTGCTGCCGGTGTGTGCGTGTTTAGGGTTGTATATAAGGAGATGTTGTGTTGTGTGGGTTGGTGGAGGTGGTGGGGGGCTTGATGGAGGTTGGTTAGGGGGGGGGGGGTTGCTACACGTCACAGAAACTCAGAAATAGATATTATATTAAAGCTTCTCCTCACCATGGTTGCTCTCAGGCTTCAACTCCAGCACCATTCCCGTAGTCCCATTAGACTGTCAATAATTCATGTCGAGGATTTCATGGGATTCAGCAGATACTTTCGCCCGTATTGATGGCGAATTCCTTTTATTAGCACGCGGCCTATAATGAAATAAGAAGCCACACATAACTCTGTACTTAGTCTGAAGGCTAATTTCTGAGGGAGAAAACAAGGGATTGGTGGTGTTGTGGAGGGGAAGAAAGCCGATGGGGCTTTGGTTGTACTGAGGGTCCCAGAGCTGCTTTCCTCAGCCTCCCTGCTTATCACTCTCATAACAGGTTGCTGTTTTCTTCCTCATCCTTGTACTTGTCTCTGTGTTTATGTGGTGGTTCACGCGGTTAGTTGGTAATTTTACAGTATGGTTGTCAGCAAAACTTTTCTACTTTGGCTTTTTCTACATTCAGATTTATTTTAGTAACCCTGTCTCCTCACAAATATGCACATATACTAACAATTCGCTTTACCAAATATGTTCGGGGTCGGGGTGGATGATTGGGTGTGCATTCGTCTTGTGTCCAATGTGTTTTGACGGTCGACAACTAAAACATTTATTTCAAGAAAATATGTTGTGGGGCTGTGGGATACAGAGAAAATCAAATATCACGATATCTTTGACCAAGTACCTCAATGTCAATATTGTGACTATATTGTAGGGTAGATCATTGGTGCTTTCACAACATATTTAAACAGTGAGATTTTTGATATAATTATCAGTAATGTGAATAAAAGTGGGTAAAAGTAATAGAACAGCTAGAAGAGGTAAATTCAGAACATTACATCTTTTTACTGTAATTAAGCCTTTTAAAAACAGGAAAAAACAACACTTAAGCTATATTACGATATTACAATATCAAATCTAAGACTATACTTCGGTCATATCACAACATCAATATAATATTGATAATTGCAGGGGTAATGTCTTCAGGAGCTGGTACACATGCACTGATGTTAGACATTCCCACCATTAGTGCTTTCACACTGATCTACGGATCTACAGCTGATGGTAGTAACGCCATCGAAACATAAATTTGCAAGCAAAAGCATGCAATCGACAAGATTACGCTTCAAGGATTTACACAGATTTACACAATGTAAACATATATCTTTGTTTGTTTACAAGAAAACTGCACAGAGCACCTTTAAGTTGAAGGAGTGATTGTGGTTTAAAAATAGAAAAACTCACGCATCCTGTCGCATACTTAGTCTCCATTGACTTTCTCATTAAAGACATTTAATCAAAACCGCAATATTTTCCCAAGCATGTATTTGAAATGAAAATTAAATATGAAAATATCATGCTTTTACTTGCCAGGAGTGGATATTGTTGGATAACAAATGAAATACAGTATAGTATTACAACAAATGAAACTGAATCCGGGTTTGGGCTGCTTCTATTTTAACTATAATAATTGTAGTACAAAAAATGACAGAAATAAGTGATAAAATAACAGTCGCAATATCCCAAAGGCCAAAGCAATGTCTTCAAATAGAATGTGTTGTCCAAGGCAAAGATAAAAACCCAAATATGTTCAATTAACAACTGTAAAAGATAGAAAATAAGCATATCCTCACATTTAAAACGATGGAACCAGTGAATGGTATTTGGATGGTGGTATTGGTGGTATTTTTGCTTGATAACTTACTGCAATTGATCAAATGTTACCAAAGTTGTCTATTAATACAAATTGTGTCAGCTGCATCATGTTGCAGATAAAACATGCTCTAATCTGATGCAAATTAGTTAATTTTAGAAGATGGAGGCCGGAGTTAGTAAGGAAATTCAAGATGCATCTGATCAATCAGCAACCCATGATAATTCAAATAACTGATAGGCTGCCCAGCTTATAAATGTATCATTTAAAAAAAATTTTTTTTTCAGTTTTATTGTTGATGATGATTTCCTCAACCGATTGAGAACAATGTAATCCTCAAGTTGAGTACAACCTGAAGAATCACCATATTACGGTACGTTTTCATGGTGCAACAGCAGCTTTTGGGCTCATGGGCTCAGTTCTGAATGAGATGTTATACAAGAGCAGTATGTGTGAGAATGACCCTTTTTTATTGAGTCTTCCTGTAGGTATAAAGCGCTCTGTTTTGCAGCTTTCCACAACACTAAGCAAAAAACAATTAAAATGCAAATATATACGCCCTCATAAGTCCGAATGTTTAAAAGATCTAACAAAGCACGAAAACACTCATAAAGTGGTTTCATCACCTGCTATAACAATCAATTAAAATACAATATGCAAAGAATGTGTGTGTGTGTGTGCTTACCACGATGGTGTGGAATGAATCAGCGAGTGCCCGTGGACATTGTCATATGGACATATTAGCAGCAGCACTGGATTCCTTAGTGTTTTATGTGTATAATTTTCCCCTGATAGTGATGGTGGTTATGGTGTTTTGTGTGAGCGTGTGTATGTGTATGTGTGTGTGTGTGTGTGTGTGTGTGTGAGAGAGAAATAGAAGGAGAATGAGAGAGCTGGAGAGGTGATGTGGAAGGATGAGGGAGGCTGAGACAGGAGAGCTGCCCCCAGTAATGAGGCCCTTTTATGGGCTTTAATTTGTCCCGCTCCCCCGGGAGACTGATGGATGGCTCTCTTTATGCTCACTCTCTTTCTTTCCCCCATCTGTGATACAGAGGATTTATTTATACCCTGATATTACCTCTCTAACAAGTGCTGCCTTGCCATTACGGCTGCCTGACTCTTCCTGCACCGACATACAGACAGATAGGTAGATAGGTAGAGCATTATGTGAGTCAATTTTTTTGTGTAAAAGAACTGTAGCATGCACTGTATAGGTGTGTGTGTGTGTGTGTGTGTGTGTGTGTGTGTGTGTGTGTGTGTGTGTGTGTGTGTGTGTGTGTGTGTGTGTGTGTGTGTGTGTGTGTGTGTTTGGATGCTCGCCTTGCTGTCTGTGTGTGATTCTTACCTTCTTCTTTCTTTCTGTTTTCTGTTTGTTTCTTTTCTCTGCGAGTGGGTGCGGGGGGGAAAAACAAAACATTTTTGCCCCTGGGCAATTCATTGCAAATTCTGGCTGACTCTTGTTCAGTGTGACTCTAGGGAAATGAAATTTAAAAACGAGCTTAAAAGTTTACCACCAGTTGGCAGTTTTGGCAAGTGATAAAAATGACCAGTTGGAGAGGCAGATTTAGGTTGACAGCCGCGGTGGGATGAAAATAGCACGCTGCATACGTTTACCTTGGCTGTTTCAAAGGCATGGGCACCACGCTGGCAGGGCTGCCGATGCCCATGTTCATCCATTCATCCGCAGCTCAGGGGCTTGTCAAGGGAGCGCTTCAAGTCACAACAGTCATTCTGCATCAACAAACAATGTACTGACATGCATACATGCACAGTATGGTTTGTTATGGACAATGTAAGGTAGTGATCATTCAGATGCTCACCAATATTCAAGTGGAAAACATATTGAATCTATATAACGTTACACAGTTACGTCCATCAACCGATGACACATAAAGGCCTAAAGGCCTTAAAGGTGAAATCTGTGATCGAACATTAGTTTTCGTGCCAAAATGATTTGATTACCGTAATGTATCTGATAACAGGATTAACACCAGATAAATATGTTGCTCATGATTTCTGATACAAGGCTTGTTGACATTAGCTGTGCTTGTGAATACAAGTGTATGTTTTCTAGGAATGAATGATTATTTCATTATTGATAAATCCGTCAATTTATTTCTTTATTAATTCATTAATCATTTGGTCTGTAGAACATAAGAGAGAAAAATGTTGCCACATTTTCCCAGAGCCCCAGGTGAAGTCCTTAACATGCTTTTTTTGCCAACCAACTGATTGGATTTTTTTTTCTTTTAAATCACTTTACCGATTCATCAGTGATCCAAATTGTTGCAGATTCTTTTTTGATTTGCCAAATAATCATATTAGCTCTCAATTATCAGTTGAAAATCCATCAACACCTGTCTGAGGCTCGCTTTGTTGATGTTTTGCTTATGAAGCTAACGTTTTAATCAAATATATAGTGTAATATAATTCTACAAGTAGTACTGTATGTGAATATACCTTTTAAGTAGTTCCGACAGTTACATAATCAGATGTTCGTATACTAGCCAATCACATATCTCCACTTCCCAGTGTCCTACTTGTAGTTATCATTGAGGACACAGGGGTCATGTACCCACTTATATCACTGGGATGTAGGTTGGTGACATGACATCAAAAGGAGTTAACGTTTTCACCAAATAAACATTTGCAAACACAAATGCTAAAATCTGCATCCCCACTACACTGCTACGCACTTTCAGTAATGTAACTGCCTCCACCTCCTCAGACGCCTTCTGAATCAGCATTTCGGTGTTGGTGAATTTATGTTCGACAACATTTGTGTTCATGTTTATCAAATGTTGTGTATCTCAGGCTCTGCCGTGTGGGTTTGCAAGCTCAGAAGCAGTGGATGTCAATGGTGTGTACAGCATCACGTGAGCAGAGGCACACTGAGCCAAACTAAACTCTGTATTATTGTTGCAATAAATAAAGACCTGCACATGAGGCTCCTTGATTAAATCATGGTTCCTTTCATAGAGATTATCCAAACTAAGTAAGACTACAACAGGCCACAATATCATGGTTTAAATGATCATGAATGCAAAGTACACTTTATTACACTTTAATTTCCATAGTTTCAAAACATAATTTGATTAACCTGTTTGATCCTCACTAAATAGAGAATAAAGAACAGCCACTGGGCCTACACTGTTTTATCATTGCCACACTACCATAAAAAAACACTCTTTACAGACTCAGCTCAGTTTCCTTGAAGATGAATCACCGCTTTTTACCTGTATCTCTCCATCTTCCATTCATCCCGCCTCCCTTCCACTCACATAAGTGAAACGGCAACACAGGAGAAGAAAAAGAAGAAGAGCGCTGAGAGTAAACACAACAAAAATATTGGTTTGGTTTTCTTTCTGCTCGCTCTGCCCCTCTGGATATGTGATCACTAACATCTATTGCATGTATTGAGGGCTGGGCGATGGTTTGGCACGTACATTGTCAAATCACACCTCTGAGTAACTCTCAGCACACTTAGCTCAAGGCCCCTCCAGCTTACATAATCCTCTGATCTGTCTGCTGCTGGAGCAGGGCCAGCCGAGGATTGACAAACACACCGAGTTAGAAACGAGACACGCCCTGCTGTCTTACAGGGCTGAGAGAGAGAGAGAGAGAGAGAGAGAGAGAGAGGGGCCGGGATGGCAGCCATTGTGAGTGGCAACCCTGTACATGGATACCTATTCGAAACAAACATCATGAGGTCAGAGATTCAGACAAAAAAAGCATTGAACTTGTCCTTCCCCGCGTCCTTTTTTTTACAACCTCTTTAATAACTATCATCAATCCTTTACACACCTCCCCTTAAGGATACGTTTTTCTTTCATGAAATAGAGCAGGGTGGTCTCCTTTCCACACTTCACCCTTCTCATCTGCAAATCTTCTATTTCCATCCTTCCCACCTACCCTCCACCCGTTTGGCTGGCGAGGAGGGAAGCCCACTTGCAGTGCCCCCTTTGGCAGTTCTTTTCAACTCCACAGTGTCCCGTGGTTGAGCTTGGATCCACTACAGAAAGCCATCTGCCCACTGTGATCGCTCGCTTAAGTGTCTTAATTAAGCCTCGTTGCCTTTGTGTTATATGCCCCTTTTCAAATGGACCTCGGAAAAAAAATGCCCAGTGAACATTGCCACGTGAAAGAAGTGCTGTGTGAAAGGAGGGGTAGAGAGAGAGCTGGACTTGTAATATTTACACACTGAACCATGTGATGTATCTCAGTGAGTCCTGTCACATGATCTGACAGGTATTGTCATTCTATGAAATGGCTGTGCTGTAGGGATTTTGTTTTTTGTTCAGCGGCTCACAGGAGAGTGCAGGCAGAGATGGGCCTCACTGATCTGCTATCATTTGCATGTTGAACACACCCATAGCTCCTTGATGTTGACGTGGAACACTGGCTCTCCGATGTGCCACATGCTGCAAGGTCCAGAATGGCCAAGTTACCGCACACGCAAACACACACACAGATGTGTACACGGTCACACACTAACACGCACACACACACACACCGAGGGAGCCTCTGTCATCCAGTGTCCTGTTCCATGTCTTCATTTTGGGGCTGCTGATGAGACGTGTTGTGTCAGGGATACTCTCAGGACCCTCAGATCTGTCAGTGGTTGTTCAGCCTTCATCACCTTTTGATCCACAGGAAAAGGACTGAACTGCTGTTGTCGTACTACAACACTCACTCTGAGCTGGTACAGTCCACTTTTATTAGCTGATTTCCTACGAGTTTTTGTTTACATCTGTATAAAAAAATCTCATGTCTCAAGCACCTGAACGCACAAAGAAAGATTATTCAAAAGAGTTCTTTGTCTCAGCTGCATTGCTGTTCTTTGAAAAATAAAGTAAATATGATGTTTGAAGTTAGATTGGCTCAAGCAGGTTGCTTGTTTTTAAATGGTGATTTTGTACTGACTAAATAAATGGAAACCAACAGCTGGAGTAAAACTTGCACTGTGTGTGCTATTGAAAATGGTTAACAATAGCGTAAAGTATGCAGGATTTCTCAAAGATTATTTTATTGTGGATTCAGAAAAGCTTAATTTTAAAAAGTCCTCTAACGAGTAAATACAAATCCAGCAAGATACCACTTCTGGCTCACGCCTTCCTCGTTTCTATACTCGCACGTCCTGATTGATCCCTCATTTGTCACAGTCACAGACAAAAAAATCCAAAAGTACCTCAACTGTTCTTTTTTTTCACTTCCTCCCCCTTTTCTTTTCTTCACAGTCTTTTTTTCACCATCCATTACAAGTGTGTGACAGGTTCCAGACGGCGTGAGAGGGGAGAACAATGTGTTGTGACCCTCAGTGCTGCCCTCCAGCTCAGCGCCTGGTTCCAACTCCTTCTCCCAGCAGGCCGTGGGGGGCCTGGCCGCCGCCCTTCTACCCGCCTCCACCACCACCACCACCAGAATCAATCGCTCTGCGACACCATACAAACGATCCACTGAAGTCCATGCATCACAGTGCAAAGCACCACCAACAATGGCCAGCCATGTGGTTCAGGACTTTGAGAGAGAAAAGGATGGAGAGTTATTACGGGTAAATATGAACTATGAAATGAAAGTGAAAAGAGAGCAATGTGAGGGCAGATAGAGTAGCACAAAAACAGAAATAGTAACATAATGCACATGTAAGGGCTGAACAATTGGAGTATAATATTTAATTGTGATTATTCTAACCAATATTGGTGTTAGGAATCAAAATGCAAATCATTCTTATGGTCTTATGATCTACATTTTTTATGTATATGTGTACCAAACATATCATCAGCAACTTATGTCATTTTTACATGCATAGAATCAGATGGAATGATGCAGCTGCTTGTTTTTAAGGTCAACACAGGATCCAAACCAGTCAGATAGGGAAAAGTGACCTTGCCATTTCTGTTTTTTATTTCTTACACTGTTTCTTTAATTGTTTTTAAATTTCTCTTTTCTTTTGCCTTATGTTTTGATGCTTTTACTGGTTTTATTTGAAGCACTTTGAATTACCTTGTTGTTGAAATGTGCTATACAAATAAAATTGCCTTGCCTTGCCTTGCCAAGTTTTCTATAAAAATGTACAATGTACAGTAGCTCACAATAATTAAGATATTGCAGTCTATACTTCACATCACGATAACATCCTTTCATTCAAAAATGATATAGCTTACAGTATTATATTTATCGTTAACAGTTATATAGTTGGCAAATTGCTGATTTTGGACAAGTGTGTTGTATATATATTGTTGCTCTATGAATTAATAAGCTAAACTCTGTAATTATGGACAATATTTGATACTGTACCAGTACACAAGTCCACTTACTCATGTAGGCCGAAAGTACTTAAATACAATTTTGAGGTACTTTCATTTGATACTACTTTAAACTTCTACTTCACTGCATCTCAGCGGAAGATATTGTACTTTTTACTCTCCTATATGTGTCTGATTAGTACATTTTCAAGTCGAGATTTCACACAGACAACATATGATGAGTTTATGAAATCATACATAGTTATGGAATAAACTAGAGTAAATGAAGAAGTTTAAATTAGCGCCGCCTTCACCAGATATTGTTATTTCACAGCTAAGGGGCGTTGTTCGGAAAAGGTTACAAATAACAAAGTTAACCAAGGTAGCTTGCTAAGATCCGGCTACATAATGGAAACTTTTAAGGTTATCTTCTATGGAGGAGTGGATTGAGCCGTTCCCATTTCCAGAGAAGAAGTCCACTGAAACGACATGCAGAGCTACGTAAAAAGGGAGGTTTCCTGGCTGTAGGGAGAGCCTTTTAGGTTTTTACCTGAAGGCCACAGTTCTCAGACACGCTACGACACTGAGAAGAGAGCGCAAAACCGTGGTAGCCTACAGACGGTCGCCAGGTAGATAATGATAGATAATAATAATAGTTTCCTGCTATATTAATGTTCAGAATGTGAAATACAGCTCCTTTAAAAAAAATATTTTAAATGAAATGGTGTTACCAGGGTTTTGCACTCGGCAGCTCACTTTACTGCAGCATTGGAAAGGCAGGAGTGAGCGGAGGGGTATTCAGTTAGTTGCAATCTGCAATCTGTCCCTTTAATGAACTACATTTTGTCCCTGCATTGTAAAATATAAAAAACAAAATTTTTGTTTTTTTTCAGGCATTTGTGTGCTGGACTACTTCTTGGCTGGGAGCAGTGATTTCCTGGAGTCTCTGCTTTGTTGCCTTGCAGCTGTTCAGAGCCAAGATTTTTTTTTGGCTCATAAACCCATAAAATGGATGATTGTCGTTTTTATGCAGATGAAGCAAACAAAATATAACTTGTTAATTAGTGAGCTTCATAGGTGCTTGCGGGCGGACTTTGTATCCGCTGAACAGAGCCAAGCTAGCTATTTCTCCCACATGTTTCCATTATTTATGCTAAGCTAAGCTTACTGCCACCTGGCTGTAGCTTTTATTTAAGGAGTATATGAAAGCAGCAATCTTCTCATCTCTAACTCTACATTCAGCTGCAACCTTTCACCTCATCTACAACTTGTTCAAACAGCGTTAATTGTGTAAGTTACCATTAAAATTGTGTCTCATGCCATTTTAAAACGATAAATCATTCAGCTGAAGCGCACATGTAGAACAACTGAAAATCTGTCCGCGCTTTAATTACATCCTGGTGAATTCAGTGAGCATCTGAGGTCCTCTGTGGTCAAACACTGCTATTGTTTACTTCAAGTGCTGTATTACTCTGACTCCCAGGGGTCCCCTGGGAGCCCAGTGCCCTCCCTCAAACCTCCCCCTACACCCTCACACACACACACCCTCACACACGCACACACAGCCTACTATGGCAAAATTGTGTTAATTTACCCAGCCAGTCGTATTAACCATATTATATCAAATAACTGCCACAGACAATTGGGCAGCCAGCTCTGTGACTTCATTTTAATTGATTTTCTTACATGCTCTCAGCCGCGGATGATTTGGTTTCCCTCTGACACTATGTTTATTAAAGGCATATTGCATAAAAGAATAAATAGATATTGTTGGTTGGATTTATATGAGCTTCGAGGGAATGCAGAGGTTCGCCCCTTGTTTTAATATAAGCCAGACTTTAAGTGTTTAGTTTGATTAAAGTCAATATGTTTGTTTAACCTTCGGGCCAAAGGGACACCTCAGTGTGTGTGTGTGTGTGTGTGTGTGTGTGTGTGTGTGTGTGTGTGTGTGTGTGTGTGTGTGTGTGTGTGTGTGTGTGTGTGTGTGTGTGTGTGTGCGTGTTTGTGATGGAGGAAGTGAGGGAAATCGAGATATGTTTACATTTATCCCGTCTGTCACGGCGATAGCGGTCAGCTACCTGGGTGAGCTGAGTCCATTGGAATATGGAACGCGGCGGATGACTAGAGCCAGTTAGTTGGCCAGAAACAGTTTTTATTTTCTGTCCTTTCTTCAAGTGAAATGGCTGCGAGGAGACCCCAGGACCATTTCATCTTGAACATCCTTTACCAGCTGTCTAAGTCTTAAAGGCATGCTGTTCAGCCCAGAGAAAATCCCACTAATCATCTTTTTGTGTTTGAGGGCGCAATATGCTGAAACAGGCAGGGTGCACACGCACACACACACATACACACACATACATGCACACACACGCAAGCATTGCCAGCCTGCTGCTCTCTTGTCCCCATGCCCTGAGGGGGAAAGAAAGAGGGCGAGTGGGGGGGGGGGGGGGGGGGGTTCAGTATAATCACTTGTTAGAGGTCTGGCTCCGTCCCCCCACTCAACCTCCTCACTCCTCCAACAGTTCTGTCCATCCACCGATCTGTGCAGTATCTCTTTTTCTGTTTACCACATGACTTCTTCCTGTTTCTCTGCTCCTCCTGTTCTCTCTCCCTCGCTGCCTTTCTGTCTCAGCGACTGAAGCTCTCCTCCATTCAATTCAGTTCAATTCAATTTGATTCACTTTATTTTATTTAGACCAAAATCACAAAAGTGTCCATGTTGTATACAAAAAACTATAATGGTAAGCTTTAAAATATGTGTCAATCATAAATACATAGAGCACAGAGTTCTGAAGAGGTGAAATGTATGTTGTATCGGCCTCAAAAGCTGCTTATTTATGGGTGCATGTTATACAGGTAACATCTCAGAAATGAATGATGTACCATTTAAAAATACTGTTGTTCAAAAGCAAAATGTTCACCTCAAATCTTACCACATGTGCTCTTTAAAAGTATCTGAAATTCATATATGATTTGGTATTTTTTTTTATTCTTTGTCCAATAAGATACTTAAACAGATATGTCGCCTGTGAAGTTAAATAATTGCGTATTAAATTGTATTATACTGTAAATTTTCCATTTGATTTCATTTTTCCATTATTAATGATTTGAACCTTCCATTACATGTTGGATTTGTAAGTGATCTAAAGCATGGGTTTGTAATGTGAAATGTGCTTGTGCTATTTTTATCTTGTCCTGAAGGTATTAATGTCTTTATACTCAGTTACATGACTCAAGTGAGGGATCCCTCTACCAACGATTCTGACATCAGGAGAAGGCCATATAAAGTTCAACCCACCTGGTGATGAAACTGGTAAGAATATGTTGTTTTTAGTACCTGATCTTACAATCTAACAACAGTTTGATGAAATGTCATTACACAGGTGAATTCAAGGTGAAAAATTCTCCTCATAAATAAATAAGAAATCTCCAAATGGAGGCAACACTGTAGACAGCCATGAAATTTAAGTTTATATTTGATTTGGAACCTACTTTTTATCTTGGTTTCTAAGATTGGGTAGTGTGATTTTAAGTGGATGGAAAGGAAAATAAAGAATAGTCAAACAAATATCAGAACACAAAGTCCGAGAAGGAGATTTTGTGTAATGTCATGCAAAGTGTACCACAAGCAAACAACGCCATTTGTGTCAGACCATCTAAATCCTGTGTCTTTGCACCTCTTTCTGTACTGTAGTTTAAGACTTACACATGGAGTCAAAGTCGTGTGAACAATAAGTCGTTTGTCTAATTTCCCCACTCAATGACTTTATGAGTGAACAGCTAATGCATCATTCTTCTCATTGACTAATGTCCTGGTTCATTTAGTCCTTTCCGCTTTGCCGTCGCCCGCCGTGCAACACTGATTAATGCCATCACAGCAAATTAGATAGCCAAGGAGCAACATGTTTATCATTTTCAAGCATTGAGAAAAGCACTTTCTTGCTTCATATCCTTCAGTGCATTCAAAGCAGTGTTCGCATCAAGGTGATGTATGTATGTTCAGCATAGAGGGGGAAATATTAATTGGAATGAAGCCAGAGATGTGGCCTTTCTTCTAAAGGTTGTGAGACAGAGGACAAGAGCTAAGTGTAAGGTACCTCCGCGTAATGATGTCATCCTTTACCGTGCACACACTGAAACTGAATTGAAACGCTTAAGGTCGGTTTGAACACAAGACTTTCCACTCCTTTTAAAGTCCTTTAGAGCTGATAATTGTTTTTTAACATTGCTGCCCTCTACAGCAGCAAGAGGTGATTTAAATGGCGTTGAAACAAAGATGGCTGAATATCCATAGTCGCGAAGCAAACTTATTGTGCCCCCACATGGCAAGCACAACTGATTTTGTGCAACAATGATACAATTAGGAAAAATGGATTCAATAGTTAGCGCTAGAGTGCAACTTCTGTTCAGTACAAAGCTTTTTTTCTACTACTATTAGCAGTATGCCATCTCTTTATGAATTAATAACACAGTCAGCTCGTACTCACTTTGGAATATTCATTAAATGAATTCAACTTATAAATAACCTTTTCCCAACTTGGCAATTTGGACTCCCCAATGGGTTGTACGATACATTTGAGGAGTCACTAGATGATGAACATGATTGACATATGAAGGCAAAACGGTTTGGAAACACTGACATAGAGTCTCGGTACTTCAGGCTCATCTGGCTTGGTTTTCTCAGATTCAGATTTTCATTGACTTGAGACTGATTGCGTTGCATGGATCAAAACAACACATGCTGTACAATAAGGAAACAACACTTGCAGTATAAAGAGCCACTTTATTGTTTCGTCTGTGGCCAGCGAAGTTACAGGTCATTTAACTCAAATTATGAGCTGAAAGACACTTAAATGCTTTGTAGAGCTGGGGGAACTGCTAATTCCCTGCAGGTTAATGAGCAGCCCCTTTCACCTTACATTTGATACATTGTTGATAAAAAACATATTGATTCGTACAGCTTTGAAGTTTAAGTATTTAGAGTTATTTGTTTTGGTAGTTACGATGGAAATCATCCTATATCCATGAATAGACTTCTACCTGTCCTTTTGTGATATTTTCATACAGAGAGTATTACATCATACAACTATTTGTGACCCTCAACATGTCTAACATTTCTGTTTTTGTTTCCAAGATAAGCTAATTGTGCAAGATCACCTTGAAAACCTTGATAGCCCAATGAGTAACAAAAGCAGCCTCGGGTATTGACAGAAAGAGCGCAAGTGCTCACATATTCTCATATCATTTTCATCTTCATATCATGCTGAGAACGTAGCCTGGCATTGGTATGTTCTCATCCAATGTTCCCTCTCCCGGGCTGTATATCACATCATAAAGAATACATAAACCCCTTCTCCCAAAAAAAAAAACACTACCCAGTCTCCAAGGCATCAGTGCCGAGTCCTGTTCTCCAACTCTGAAACAGCAAAAGCGCTGAAACAAAGAACTTTCCTTGGAAAGAAGATGACGAAAAATACAATCGCTCAGACAAAACAAAAATCGAGAGACAATACTAATAACTGTAAAATATGAATGGTCACTTGACATATTTACAAATGCACTGAGAGGCGCCCTACTAAATGCGATGAAGTGGGAAACCAATGGCGTGGAAGAAAGCGGTTGTGGGCCCCCATCTCTTGCCATTAGATGTTCAGTGGAAGCTGTCAACAGAAGGCGCATTTGCCTGCCAAGCTCCTTCTCTGACTGAGCTCTCTGCCTGCAGCACGCCCCGAGCTCCTCTTTGACTCAAAGGGTTCATTTCACTTCTTTTAGCCTCATTCGCATGTGGCGCTACACAAAAAACCTGGCTTGCTCGCTGCCTCTTGTGTGTGTGTGTGTGTGTGTGTGTGTGTGTGACTGTGTCCGTGTAAACTGGGTGTGTGTTCCAAATACTTCTTGTGTGTGTATGTATGCATGTTTTTGTGTTTGTGTGTTTTCTTTGCACAATTGCACATGTACATGCATGTGTGTAAATCACAAGGAGCGGTCCATCACCACCCATTTTCTGGTGCTATTAGGAGAAGGCTGAGGAAACACAGTCAGCTGGTGTTCACTGTGACATAGTCATAAAATTACTCTAAAAACTGTTAACGTGTCCACGAGCAATGGTTCCCAACTCGGGGATCCGGATTCCCAAATGAATAAGACATAAGATAAATGTGACGAATCACTAGACGATTAACATAAGGTAACCTGTGACAAGTCACAACTAGACATTGCTTCACTTTGTAGGCTAAATGGTTTGGACACACTGGTACAGAAATGAAGGCGTAACTGTTTTGGTTCTCTCTGATTCTGGTTGTTGTTGACTCGAGACTGATTACATGGTGGGTTAAAACAACATATGCTGTACATTAAGGAAATAATGCTGTCCTTAAAGTGTCAAAATGATAACAACACTTGCGATAAGAAAAAACATTTAAATAAAAGACGAACACGTTTCAGCTCGTGGCCTGCATTAGTGACAGACAACATCTGCAATTACAATTACAAAGAACATGTAAACTAAATGAGTGTGAGAAAAGAAAAGTGCAAAACAAATTATTTGAATAGAGGCGGCACATCATGTTCAAAGAAGCACCTACTAACTTTTGGTTTGTCTGACTATAACAACTTACTTATGGTGCGAATAGTAATTTTGAAAGTACTTTCCCTTATAATTCATCGTGCTTGCATTCTTATTTTCAAACTGTGATACTTGCCTCCCAGACGGTTTTCATCAAAAAATACCCAGAAGACGCAGAGTAGTTTAAAGAGATTTTCATCCCGTATATGTCCACACGCATTCAAAGTTGTTTTTTTTGCCTCAAGAATATACTAACCACCACATTTACAGTAGACCAGAGTTAGTACATAAGCTCAACTCCAGTTGTTGTGCTGCAAATTATGTTTTTTTACAATCCCATTTTTAGATATTTGAATCGTCGAATATTGTACCAATTTTCAGACACGTCTCCTTTTTTTATTTTTTTTTAAAGGAACATTTTTTTCACAAGTGTCTGACTTCATAACACTGTGGCTGTCCTCTGGCCACTCTCTCCGGCTAGCAGCCCAAGGGTCAGACCAGTGGAGTGGAAGTTGAAGAGGGCTGTTTGAACTAAATAGGTTTTGACTGGCATGTGTTACGCGCTTCACTGCACCATTGATTGAGCGCTTGTTTGCTAAATCACTGCAGGTTTCCCCCGTCTGGTAAACCTGTGACACGTGGGGCGTGTGGTCACTTCAGCTCGGAGAGAGGGAGAAAGAGAGAGAGGGGGGGGGGAGGGAGAGAGAAGAGCAGGTGCAACCCTGGTGACCAGAGGAGGACATAAGTTAATAATGACAAGAAGAAAGACAATAAAAGAAAACAGACAATTTAACAGTTTCACTCCCCTTATGGTGAAACTCACAATAGCAGGACTCAATCTCTTAATTCATTCACATATCTAAACACTTTGGTCTTTCCTCCATGGACACTCAGCACAACACCCCTCCTCCACCTCCACTTCTCTCCAGTTTCTCTCCCTCTCTGCCACCACCTCCCCCCTTGTTTCAGACATGCTTTTTACAGCTTGGAGGATGTGGCGATGGAGGGAGGTTGGTGTCATGGGTCAATGTCACTCAGCCAACAGTCTACTCAACGGATGTGGATGGCTAAGATGAGACCTCCCAGTGACTGACTGTTGCTTCCTCACACTCTCTCGTCTGGTCTCGCCTCTCGCCATTTTCAAACATAAACAATAGACCCAAACTACCAAGCTCAATGCTAATGAGGAAAAACTGACAAAAAGTTGAGTACTGGTCAGTTTAGGCCCAGCTCAGATGATGCTCACTGGTTTGAGAGATGTATGTTAATTCCATTTAATCAGGCATTAATAAATGATTAAGTTTACAATCCACTAAAAAGTCTGTGACCCAGGGAACATGTGATTTCACAAAGCACAGTCCCATTCCTCATAAAACCCTTGGAACCCCTCTGCACTCAAGCGTTTTTAACGAAACACACAGCTCATTTCTGTAAAGGATCATTCAGTGCTTAAGGCAAAGGGGTGGACATTGGGACTGGGCCAAATCCTCTGAAGGACACAACTCTGTGAGTTGCACCTTTTAAGAGCCTTAAATCAACCATAAACCTACTGCTCCTTTAGACCTCCTCTAGCCTCACAGAGACCAGAAATAATGACGCTAACTAAGCCTCACACATCACTTAGATGCAATTGACAGTTTTCATTTGGTCACTCAGTCCACCACTTTGGTCCAAGGCAAAATCTCTCAACAACTATACGATGGATTGACACAAAGTTGGTACACATGTTCATGTTTCCCAGAGGATGAATCACACTCACTTTGTTGATCCCCTGACTTTACCTCGAGCACTTCCAATGAGGTTTACATTCGTTGTTTTCATTAAAGTGGATGTATTGCCATGAAATTTGGTGCACACATAAATGTCCCCTCCTGTGACTTTTAAGGTAGTGCAACCATGAGCTAAAAAAAAAAACACAGCAAACGTTAGCATGCCAACACACCAAACTAAGATGGTAAACATGACATCAGCATGTTACAATTGTTGTTGTGAGCATGTTATCATGTTAGCATTTAGCTCAACGCACTGCAGATCCTAAGTACCGCCTTAAAGAGCTGCTAGCACGACTGCAGCTGCAGCTTTTTAAGATGGATAAAGTATAGCATTTTGAACTAAGAACGACATGTTAAAATCTACATTGTAGTCAAGTGAAAATAATAAATAAATAAAATAAATCTTTGATATATGTGGAACATTTTGTACTGTTCTGTGAAAGGCCATGGCATGAACCAGCTCGTTGTTTTACATCATTATCTTCTATTTCCTCTCTCATTCCAGATTGTTGAAAGTACCACAACGAGCCGAGCGAGCGCTTTGAGTCCTCCCCTCCGCCTTGGTGAGTAAACAGTGTCTTTGCTGATTACAACGCCTCTCTCTCTCTCTGCAGCCCAAGGTAAACTAAAACACTTTGATCTGCTATTGATTGTCTCGCTCCTCCTCCTCCTCCTCCTCATCCCTCCGCCTTCTTTGCTCGCTACTGTTAAAACATAGGTGAGTCAGCCAGCGGCCTGGGGCACTGAAGCAGAAACCAGCGGCATGCTGCTGTGTTTCTATCGCTGACCACCAAGGTTAATTGATGTCCTCTCTGAGGTGTAAAAATTATAATGATGTTTAAGGAAAGCTGGGGAGCTGTTTACAGAGGAGAAGACAGATAAGGCTTCAGATACAGTCGTCCCTCATAATGATACCACCACTAGCTCAATCATTGGATTGTGTTTGTTAAATGTCAGATCCTTAGAGTCTTATGTGTGACAGGGAAAGGACTAAACAATTAAAACATTACATGAAAGACAACTTTTCTCAATAAAAAATAATTGATCATCTATGCTGGTGAATCATGTTGCTGAAGGGCCGTTTCGCAGATTGCGTGAGCTTTTCGCTTTTAATGTGGCAAACGCCGCTGTAGTTTTTAAAACACCACGGAGCAATTCACAGTAAAGTTGGTTCGTTGGTGCCGTTTTAAAAGCACAGGTACATAACACAAACTGTTGAGTTATTCAACAGGCCAAGTCAAAATAGTAATAATTGTTTAATAATTGCTTTAATAATGTTTTAATTATTAAAAATGTTGTTGGAGAGTTGAAAAAGTTTTCCGATTCATCCAAATGGCTTCTTCAAGTTGGATATCAGCAGGGAATCGTTGGCTTTAATCCCCTGTGGAGGTGCCATGCTGCCTCCAGATTGATGTTAAAGGCTAAGGCTCAGAAAGGGCCCTTTAATGTTATCTTATAGTTTATAGTTGTACATTAAACATAGTGTAGATACATTTGTACTTGAAAGGAGGGGAGACTGTCCTTATTATAAAAGTTTACAGCATTGGTAATTTGTTGTAACGCCTAATACAACACATTTTGTTAACAAGCTAAATCACTCACAGTACAGAAGTGAAACAGGTTCCACCTTCCGTTTCACTGAGACTGTAAAGTTGCAAAATGCAAAATGGAGAGCATATTATCTATTGTCTCTCAACAGCCCTCAACATGGCACAGCTGAGCCACAGCTAACAGTTCTAACAATGCAAACTGTGATGAAAGTGCTGATAGAGCTAACAGTTTAAAGAAAAACTAAAAAAAAAAAATTTTGCCACCCAAAATTCTCAAAATAGTTTGACCCATTTTTGAAACCTTTGCTTTTTTTCAAAGTATCATTTTACAACTTCAAGCCCCAAAAATGTCCACAGTCTGTCAAGGAGGACTCCCCCTTTGGTTTGGTACCTGTAGACGAGGGAACAAACCTTCATTTTGAGTCACAGGTCAAAATGTTTTGGAGCTGTTGCTTCACAACGAAGCTAAATATACTTCTGTGTAGCTCTATCACCTCCTCATAGCCTCAGAGTAAGAAATATAGGTTACAGGTAAATCTTGTGGCAGATCAGAAAACATTCGGAGTCATTTTTGCGTAAGTCATGTGAGGTTTTTTTCAAAGACTCTGACAAACAACCTATTTTGTGGTTTAGGTGTTGTGAAAACTCACCAGCCCATGTAGCCATGCAATGAAAACACAGAACAGGAGCCCAAAGGACCGAGGCCAGACGAAGGAATTAAAGAATCAATCAAAGCACCGGTAGCAATGAACTGAAGCTGAGACCTATCCAATATTTTGGTTCTGCTTGACGTCGGGGAGTGATTTAGTGGCTTCAGAGTGCTAAGTGTCATGTTCCCACACTCTCCTACCCTTAATGAGAAAGTGTGGAAAAGAAATCGCTATCTGGTTAGTCTGTTTTCTTTTTTTTTGTGGAGCATGTCTGTTTCATTTCTCTCTCACACTTCGCCGTGAGAGCGGGGGTGCAGCTGTGAGATGATGAAGTTTCAGGGAAAGGTGGATGTGCCATCCATTACAGGAGGTGGAAAGGTGCAGATAAATCACCTTATCAGCTCTGCCTTCTCCCCACTGAGCTGAGGGAGCCGAGCAAGGGGGAAATCCATCACCCTCCACAAATGGGACATGACTCAGAGATCACTCTGCCTCTATACTGTGCTCTGTACATACCTTACACTGGCTTTATCATTGTATAATAACTCTGACCAACTTCCACCTAGGCTCAGGTGGACATCATCGTGTAAGATGCAAAACATCCAGAAAAAACATTCCGCATCCTTAACAAAGTGCGCTTATGTCTGTTGGATCTATTTGGGTTATTGTTGATTTTTCTTTCCAAATGTGCAAATGTTGAATGAATTACCTAAAAAAGTATGTCTTGAATAAACGGGGGAGACAGAGATTTATAGTCACCAGCACCTCACCCCCAAACAAACCGAGAGGGTCGAGTTTTGTTTTTTGCATCACGTCCCAACCCGCAGACAAGAATGTCAATATGAGTAGGCTCGTGCATTACTGTCATGAGTTTACTTTCACAATATGTTTCCTCTGTCCACACATTTCATGCATTTTTTTATCTTTCTTTGTGGGGCTTTTTGGTGTGAAAGCATAAAACAGTGGTCTGCAACAACACACTGATGCTACATCTACTCACTGGTGCCTAAAAACAACCCTCAGTGAAGCAGAAGTCTTCTGCAACATCATCATTTATTTGAAAGAGAACTTTTTCCTCTTAATGCTTTTTCACAGCTTATTTTTCTTTTATTTGGCTTTTCCACTTCAGCCAAGTGGGAAAAAAAACCTTTAAGTGTGGTTTTTTTTCGTTTTTTTTTGGTCTTTTCTCATGAAATGTTCGTTTTAGCACATAAAAAAAGACGGAAACTTACTTAGACACAAAATACTCTCAGCAGCGTGTGTTTAACATAATAGATCAACATCATCCACGGCGTTCCTCATACACTCGTCTTATTTTCCCATGATCTTCTGCGTCTCAGCATACACACCCACAATGCAACTGTACGGCGAACACCTATGGCTCTCCATACAAGGTTGCTAAGCAACAATAATGACAGTGACCTTTTTAGAAATCAGTGGGATGTGTCCCACCAGTCGAAAGGACTACAGCACACAGTATTGCACACTTGTGGGGCCTCGGTGTTTATACCTCAGCTCCCAGACTAACAGGCTGACAGAATAAGCCACGCATGCAAATGACACGCCTTCACACAACATCACGCGAAGGCATTAAGCACATTTTTGCCCTTGAGGAAACCAGAGGAGTTAGCATTTCCCCGCTAGCTCTGAATGTCGTACCTTGTCACCACACCCCCTTAATGTAAGAGCAGTCTATTGGTATTCAGCTTCACAGGTATCTAAGAAAGCAAAGCCTTTTAAACATCTTAACCGCTGTTTGTTCTGTCTCTAGAGGGCACGAGCAGTACACTGGGGCTTTGGGAATAGACAAGCAGAATTGCAAATTTGTTTTGCCAGCTACATGTGCTCTGTAATTTCATGCCTGCTGCATTGTAGCAGAGTGTTGTCAGATTTATACATAAACACGCACAAAGGTGGGATGTTTTGTTTAATTCTTAGATGATTTGGGATGTTTAGTTGTGATTAATGACTTCTCCACGGGAGCAACATTATGCAGACAGTAGATGTGATGTGCCATTGTGTTGTTTTGTTGTTGTTTTCCCTCTGAACAGAATACAGAGCAAACAGGAACATACATAACAGGTTTTTTTTTGGTGTTTCATGTTCATGACATTAGATGCTGTACAAAGAGGATGGTCATGATTTCTTTTCTGCCACTGTGACAGAAAACAATGTAACCAGGCAGGATTGAGGCCTATAAGCCATGCAGGGCTGTATCATGACATCATTATGTATGTCTGGCTTCACTCTCAACACTGTAGCTGTTAGTATTTTACACTACAAGTTCCTGATGCCTCACTTAAGTTCAGCACAACAGGGAACGGCCTAAATGAAAGCAGAATAAAGCTCCCCCGGCGGGAAGTGTAAGAGAAAGGGAACCCTTCTCTGTATCTGTCTCTTAAGTCCTGGGCATGCATCTGAATGACAAACCTGTGTGTCTGTCCCCCTTTTAAGAAATCCTTTACAAGTGGTGAGACACCAGGGCCTGGGCTGTGGAGGCTGTATATTTATATTCATAATTGATGACCTGGACCCAGACAGACAGCACACTACACATGTAATATGGATTCACTCTTGGTTTCAGAAGCATGCCCTCGTCTGGACTTGACTCTGAGCCATCATTGTGTGTGGAGGGGGAACGAAGAGGGAACGGTGTATGTGAGAGTGTGTCTGTATGTGCAAATGTGTGCATGTGATCGTGTGTGTGTGTGTGATACGGTTGTTGCGGCCAAAACATGTACCGACCTTGTGTTCTCAAGCCCCAGATTGGCTCCTGTTTTTGACTGCTAATTCCTGGTTTGGTTTTCCAATTTTCAGTTTTTTTTTAATTGAAATTTTGTTGTTTCTTTGTTCTACACTTTTTTTGGTTCCTGTGAACCTTCGCAATAAATACAAGCACAGTGGGTTAGCTGCTACCTTTGCGGATTCCTGGGGACTAATTGATCAGGTATCCAAGTCCTGCGGTGTTCGTTTGGTCTCACCTTACCGCTTTCCCAGATTTCAGTGAAGGTTCATTTGAGAACATCTTGTTTCATCAAATCCCTGGTGATTTGTTTGGCCTTGCGTGTGAATGTGATCCACTAATCTGTGAGTCTTACCATATGTACTATTTCCACAGCGCTAAATTCACAAGGGAGACGAGGATAAATGTCTGGCTTGCAGGTTTTCAGCATAGTAGGCCAGGCTAAGCTGTAACTGTCGATAACAGACAATGGTCCTTTGCCATCAAAAATAACTTTAACAGTGTAGACAACGGTGTATAACATGCAGATAAAGATACTGCTCATGTCAATTTGGGTTTGCTAAACAGGTAGATGAACCACCAAAGAAGGGAATCCCTTCACAATTATTACACATGTCGTGAAACAATCGTGGCAGAAACAAACCATCTAAAAAGGTTTGCCCTATAGCAACGAACTTTGTTTAACAGTCAGTTTAAGTCTTAATTTCTGCATTTTAGTGAATGTAAGTATGGGTTTATACTGCTCACTAATTGACAAGTGAGAGCAAATAGAGGTTATGGTGTTACAACACCCCTAACCTTCACAGTATGAGTACCAAATAAGCCCACTGTGGCCAAGCTAACTACCAGAAAGACCTAAATAGTAACGACCAAGGCTTGTACTAACTTTAGTGTTTAACATAGAAACCTTTTCCTTAACCACACAATTATTATAAAATGACTATGGTCATTGAAAATGTAGCCATGTAGCCCCATTCCCCCCAGTCAAACGTATGCGCTCCATTAAAGGAATAGTGAGCTGCAGGGCTTCTCACTTGTTTGTGTCCATTTTGAGTGACAACAAAGACATTTCTGTGTGTTTATGTTGTTAGCGCTCAGTGATTTGCACCTGAATTTAACACGGCATAAATCCTGGCCCTGGACTCTGCTGTCTGACTCTCAGATGAGCAACTGTTGTAGACATCAAACACACCTGTTTTAGTCATACAAATGAGCGTATGAGCACAGAAACACATCTCTAGCAGGTTGCGCTTTTACAGTTAAATATGTAGTGTTCAGGTATGAATGAACACTGGGTGAAACATTCCACAACAAATCACAGAACGAAAGGATGGCAACAAACTTCTTCAATCTAAAAAACAACGCATTGTAACATGCAGCAACCTCTTTAGTTTGGTTCCTGTCTTTTTTTGTCAAGAAAGTTGTGTTCAACTTTATTTCTTCGTGTTTAATGTTGAAATAAATCAGCAGCAATGTGGAAAGTAGTGTCGCTAACTTATATACGACATTACAGACGCACTGATACTCAACTGTAAACTTGGCTGACGTTCAAAACTGAGCTGTAAGGAGATTTGGGGATGTGTTATTAGACACCATAGCAGTATTTTTATGTATTTGTAATTCATTTAAACACTTAATTTCTGTCCAGTAGATGAGTAATGAACCACTTGAGCCTCCATTTGAATGAGTGTCACTCCTCCTCGCATCCCAATTGATTCAGTGGTTTAATGGACTTGTGAGTCTCTCTCTCTCTCTCTCCTCTGGTCTCAGCTGAAGTTCATGGAGGGCAGAGTTCGTACCCCCCGTTCCCATAGCAACATATGACATGTCACCCTCAAACAGGAACTCCCTCTCAATCCTCCGTAATGGATTTGACCTATGAACTCTGCCTCTCAAACTGACACATGGGCAAGCGCGAAGCCCTACTGGCTGTAGCCTGCAGCCGTGTCCTCCATGTTACCCTCCACATCCCTGCCACAGACGGGTTAATGATCCAGCAGTGGCATATGTCATCTAAGCAAACTGGACTGCACGTAAGGTTAATACCATCTCGACGATGACACAAAGTAAACGGGAACTTATTTCACTGCCGGCATGGTTCTGGTTGAATCATAAGCTTAACCAGCAGAGTCTGACTCTCTGCGACCTCACACAGGTTCCCTGTCATCGTTATGCAGCTTCACCCCGCTGTAGCCAATCCCGTACTCCATCCAGCCTCGCCTGCTGCATGATTTATGAGCACTAATCAGCATCCCAGCTCTGGTGTGCTAGCCACCCTACCGGTAACATCACTTCCCTGACCCGACCCTGCCTGTTTCCCCACAGCATTACCGCGTGTTTACGCTAACGCCTGCTCATTAGGACTAACTATGCTAGGCCAGAGCCTGCTGCCTGCGCCGGAGCTGGGGGCCTTTTTAACATGCTCTAACCAGCCCAAGCATCCCCCTAGTGGGGTGCAGAGAACAGCTACGTGCTAATCTCAAACAACAGGAAAAAGCAACATCGGTAGCTAGTATACATAGAGGTAGTTTACTGGGAGACATGGCCTGCGAGGACCTGCGATCAGGCTCCATTATTGTTGTAATTAGCGTGCCTCGATGGAGCCCGGGCTCCCAGGCAGCGTGCCTCGACCTCCCTGCTTCTCAGTCTGTTTACAGCCAGCCAAGGCAACAGAGAAAGGGCAGGGGGCTGGCCACACGGCTCGATGCCTCTATTCAGCTCCAGCAGCAACACAGCTGTTTGTTCATTTGAAGTGTGGACACAGGAGGGTTTTCATTTCTCTGCTGTCCTACGCTATTCAAATGTTTATCCTACCTGCTGCACGGGCAAAGGCAAACTAAATAACAGAGGAAGTGCAGGGGGTCAGATGTAGTGTTTATGTTTTTGATCGGTTGTTCTGAAAGACTGCAGCAATTATCCAGCGTATACGTCAATCAACGTCAGGATCGAACCTGTAAAAGCATTTATATGTGAATCGCCCGGTGTCTGTAGCCATCGAAAGGTGTGCGCACCCGTGTGTGATGCGCTGCGAGCGTTGGGTCTAAACCTCCTCCCTTCGACTTATCATTCACATTTAGCTTCAACCTTTCAGCAACTGCCTGCTCCCCTCACATTTACCCCAACCCTTTGGCCCCCCCATCATCAAGAGGCCACCCCCTGGTGCGACACCCATCCCCTGATCACCAATTAGCAAGGCCGGTCCTTTTCCCTGCGCAAATGCAGAGGTGGGAGCACGGAGAGGCAGAAAGGTAGAGAGGCGCCATCAGGGCAGTGTGAGGTGGAGGTCCCATGAAGGACACGGCTCCCTGGGTGGCTGAGCGATGAGCAAAGGAGCGTGAAGGACTGAGGCAGGTCTTACCCACAGACCATCAGTCCTTCAGTCAGTGTTGCAATGCTGAAGCACAAACTATAATCAGACAGCTACTTATATAAGAATTCCCCTTTTATCCTTTCTTTGAGAAGCCTTGCCTTTCAGTGGCCTTCCCCAGACGTTTCTCCTTATTGTCTCACTTCATTCCCTCCCTTATTGTATCTGATAAGAGGCCGTGTGTTGCAGTGTGGTAATGAAGCCTGTGTTAGAAGAGCAACACCGCCGGGCATTCAGGCCCCGCACACCTTGGAGAAGCAGAGCGGCGCGTGCATATCGATCTGATATTGTTTCCTTGAACCCGGCTGCTTTGGCGTACCGTGTGCACTCGCTGCACTGCATCTCAGTTTTGCTGTAGTAATGTGCTGTCATGAAAAGCTGCAAGTGAAGTGTTGCTGTGTGTGTTTACGTGTGTGTTTACATGCGACTGTGTGTGTGTGTGTGTGTGTGTGTGTGTGTGTGTGCTGTCTTATACTAAGCTTCTTTTGAATTTATCTGCACACTCCAACACAAGAAGAAATACTATGGAATCAAATGTCATAACCATTTTTAGACCATTTGTTTTTTTTACATCTGCACCAAATAATCTCAGAAATAAGGTGATTTTATAATGTCTATGAACATTGAACATGTTTCAATTTATATTTTGACTAAGAATAGAATTTGTTAATCTTGCTGCACGGACAGACAATAAAGTATTCATCATTTTACGCCAAGCATAGAAATGCATTGAAGTCGACACCAAACCCAATGAATAAACAAAATGCTAAATATTTGACAGAATGCTAATAATTGTAATATGCATTCATTAGTAACTACAGGCATCCTTATAAATAAATGAATGGGAGGTCCAGTAACATCATACCAGAGTATCTCATATAAATCTAATGTTATTCCAGATGCAGCCTGTTTACATGGGGCCTAGTCTATTCATTCATGTGTGTGTGTGTGTGTGTGTGTGTGTGTGTGTGTGTGTGTGTGTGTGTGTGTGTGTGTGTGTGTGTGTGTGTGTGTGTGTGTGTGTGTGTGTGTGTGTGTGTGTATGTGTGTGTGTGTGTGTGTGTGTGTGTGTGTGTGAGCATTAGAAATGAAGAGAGATCTACAGGGCTAAAGCGCCATCTGGTGGTGATGCAACATTGTACTTGCTGAAATCATCCATTTGTAAACTGATAATACTTCATCACCATGTTAAGATGTAACTGCAGAGAGCTGGTATGAAACTTTACTCTGAAAACGTTTGGGTTTTACAGTGACACTGTCTTTTATCCAAACACTTGTTCAGGTGCTTCATGAGTGAAAGTGTTGCACATTTGTCCTTGAGAAATCTTTTTTTAAGGTCATTTTCGGTCAAGCAAGAGTATATTGTTTTATTTTTTGGCATATTGCAGTAAAATACATTTTAAAAAATCTAACTACAAATTCTAGTGCAGTGGCTCTTCAACAGTATTTTACATCAAGTTGAAACAAAATTTGAAATGCTGAGAAACAGAGCTAAACTTTGCCTGCATGATACCAAGAAAATATCACTATACTATTTTGTATGTTTATGTTTTATTATCTGTGTATATCGTACACTCGATGTTCTTCTGTTTCAATTTAAATTATCTTCAGGATAAATTCCTCATGCGACGTGCAAAAAGCAAAGCTGTCATGTTTTGGCATCACAACAAGCGCTGAAGCTCATTTGTTTGCAAAATAGCCAGTGAAGCCTGTCCACGCTTCTTCTTTTTACCGCAGTTCTTTGTACACAAAAGTCTTATTTTGGGTAATGCATGTAGAAAGGGCTCGCTGTTCTGTCCTCTCTAATTGCCACTGTCAGGCGTCCCTTTGCTGGCTTGTTTCACAGTCTGATCGGATAACCCAGTCCACGTGAAGAGAGGAGTGAAAGACAGCCTGAGCAAAGTAAAAGAAGAAGAAGAAGAGGAAGACAGGTGGTTAGGAGGTGATGAGCTGCTTAAGAATGATCAACTGCCAGGTAGACGACAGGCTGCGCTCTCTTTCAAACACAAATAGTTGTCTTTCACTCGGTATCTCTGCAAACAATCGCTGATCAGAGGTGTGCAAGCAGGTAGAGGGGGATGGACTCGAATGCGACATGACAAAAGTGCTACTTTGATATTGCTGATATCATTACCCTCGTTAGGAGGTAAATGCCACTGATAAGATAGAATAGAGAAATATACATGGAAGGCCTTTTAAGTGCAGGGAGGAGCATGATGTTTCAGTGAAGAGAGGAATGCAAAAAATAAAAAGCAAGATGATCTCATTCTCTTTTACTGTGTCTCTCTCACTAACTCGTCAGTCTCTCTCAGTCAAATTGACTCCTTTATAGCCCGTTCTCAACCATTTTCCATCTATCTTTCGCTTAATTAAGTGTAATTGTGCACATGTGTTCTTCTCTTTACCAGCCATGCTCCTATATGTTTGTGTGTGCGTGCAAGAAAAAGTGTGCATGTACAAATTGTGTGCCTGCCTCTGTGCATGTGTGTGTGCCTGTCTGTGTGTGTGTGTGTGTGTGTGTGTGTGTGTGTGTGGGTGTGTGTGTGTGACACATTAATACCTGTGTTACAGTCAAAAGTAAGTAACTTCAGAAGTCAAGTGTATCATGTTGCTCGGATCTTCTTTGTGGTGACAACAGTGATTAATAATGGAAAGCAGATGTTGGCATCTTGAGCTGAAATTTTCATGAAACTTCGCCAACGTGATTAAAGTGTATGTCTTCCTCAAGTCACTGCGAGTCTTTTAACTCCGCTCTCTGGGGAGTGGCAACAAATCCTGGTTGAGACAACATGTCAAATCATAGAGAATCGTATGCATGTCAGGAACAAACTCTTTTTTTTTCCTTTCTAAAATTTGAATTCCTTCTCTATTCATTGAAGCCGACAAACGTGAACAAAGTAAAAAAAAATCCAGCATTTTACACTTCTTATCATATTAATTTCTGGTTGACTTTAGCGATTTGCAGCATTTCACAGAGGATGTGGCTATTAGAGGAGGCCTTGTAAATATAATACATTTTTGCTACTTAAAAAAGCAACAAGACAATAATATAGACATACATAACATATAAATAATGTTAATTAATAGTGTTTATTAATGTTTTATTGGCATTTTTTGTATTTGAAATGTGTCTAAAAAGCAAGCTTTTATATTTATATTAAAGTCTTAATTTAATGATATAGTCTTACATTTACTTAAATCTCAGTAGTACTAGATTCAGCATCTAAATCTAAAAGAGAACTTTATCAAATTATTTCAGTAGCAAGTTGAGATGAATGAGCTTGACTTCCAGCGTACCAAGTGTCTCTTCCTGTGAAAAGCGATCTATATTTCAGAGGAATTTCTATTTTCTCCTCTCAGAAAGACTTCAGGATTCATCTTTACATTCTTTTTTGTCGGGGTGTATAAATGCATTTGCAGCTTCCGCTCAGCAAAGTTTATTTATATCTTAGGATGCATTTAAAAGCCTGGGCTGCTGTCACAAGGAGATGGCTTTGCTCACTTTGGATTGCAAGGTGCAAATGTATGAAAAAAGGCCTGAGTTGGAGATTCAGCGCAAAGTAGCCGGGAGTGTTGCGGCAGCAGAAATATCAGCTCACTTAAATGCTTTCTCAAACATTTCTTGAAGGATCATCTTTCATAGTTATTTTTCTCTCCATCTTTTCCTCCTTTAATCCTTGTGTCTCAATGCTCTCTCTCTCTCTCTCCCTCTCTCTCTCTCTCTCTCTCTCTCTCTCTCCTCCTTCCCCAAAATCACAACGCACCTGCAGTGCATCTGCTAAGATTTCCCTCTGCACTCGCCTGAGAGACCAATAGATAAATAAAACCAGCGTGATTAGATTGATAATTTCATTGTATTCTATTTTCTTATGCTCAGTCAAGGGTGATCAGGAATTTATCAGTAGTGTAATTTCACATCTTTATTTTTGATTTATTTAGATTTGAAATGGTATGAAAATCCTCATATTAAAAGATCATTCTGCTGATATTCTGAATTTGTCTTACCCTCAACAAACAAACAATGAATTGACAAGTATTGTCTGAGTATTAAACCTCTGACATATCTTATTCATCTGTGCCATGGGCCTCCGTTGTTGAGTACCGTATCTTATTTTGACTCAATCCCACACAAACCATCCTGCTGCATGTAAACCCTCACTCAAACAACACATGTGTGTTAATCCACAACAAGAAATAGTGTCCAGCAAATAAACCATTTACTCTTTTTTGAGGAATGTTTGCTGAAAACTGTGCCCAGTTGTTTTAAGGAAATTACTGAGCCTTTTTTTCTTTTTAATTACCCACTTTAAAAGATTTCCATCTTCAGTAAAACGAATTGGCGTCGGGTTGAGTGGAGGCCAGAAAGTTCTGAGAAACAAACTACTTTGTTCGATGAGCCTGATGTAAGTGAGATAAAAGGGGTTTGAAATTGAAACTTCAACCTTAGTTTGTCCCTCTTTGCAACACAAATATATTGCTTATATGTTAATCAATCAAAAATTCAACACAATGGGCTATTTTAGAATATATTCTATTGTTAATACGTATTTACTTGAATGGAAGAATTTGAATTGACTTTGTTGCATTGTGCATGTAAGGGATTTCAATTCTTGTTTCTTAATTGCGAAGAGTGAAACAAATTACTTGTTTGCTTTTTTATTGGCTTTTTCAACTATAAGAAAAATGTAAATTAGCACTGGTCAGCATTATCGTTCAAGGCATACAGCTAAGCCTGACATAAGTGAGAGAGTGATTTCAGATTGGAACGGACATTTGATGGTCAGGTCCTCACCGTGGTTCATATTGATTCAATCGAAACCTCTTTTCCTTCTCTTTGACAGTTTGGCAACTTCTAAACAGGTAAAGACACCTGGGCTGCCGACGAATGATACATTGCAACTCCTGAATTACAATGTAACACAATTTGGTGCTTTAACAGTCATTTGAATAGAGCAGAGGGGCTTGTGCTGACTCAAATTTCCCTTCTCGTTTGACTCTCCCTAACTCCAATCCGCTATATTTGGGATCCAAAGAGCAAGCACCATAAATATCACAAAAGGATGTGTGTAAATGAATATGAAAAGCAATGTTCTTTCCAGCGAGGCAATGATAGCTGTTTTCACATTCCATCTCATTTTTGTGTTTTCTCTCCCACCTTTCACGCTCTTCCCTACGGCCATGAAACAGTACTTTTACATATATTACCTTTTGATTAATGGAGCTGTATTCATTATTCTGCCCTATTGCTAATTAGAAAACGCACCCTGCTAATGATATACAGTTGGAATAATACTTGCCCACAAGGCACGCTATCACATCAGGTTTCATACCCGCGCAATCCCGGTACGAGCCTTTACCCACAGATCCAGATCTGCCTCCTTCCTCCACGCTCGACTCGTCCATTAGCAAAAGAGTCACGGCTATACCACTGAGTGTCATTGTTGTTTTTTTTCTGGCATAATGAGGCCTGTTTTCTCTGGGGAGTTGTCGCTGAGGGTTGAGGAGGTTTGCAAGCACTGAGTCAGTCTTAATCAGGAGATCTGTGCGAGCACGTGTATGTGCGTGTATAATATATATGGGTGTGTGTGGTCCTGTTTGGTTTCATATTGTGCATGTGGACATCTCCATTTTGTCTCAGCTTTACTGCTGTTAAAGATTGTATTTGGCGACTACAGCGATCAGATGCAAAGGGCTAGTACAGTAGTATCCTCTGATAACGTTCCTGTGTGACCGTCCTGTCACAAACAACCGATGGCAGTGGCAACCGTCAATATCACACCAGCAGACTTGTCCGTACTAATGCAGGCGTATTCCCCTGGCCGAGCCCTGACTGCGTTAATGGCTGGAGGAGTGTGATGGAGGTGTGGAGGGGAGGGAGTGGGTCACGACATATTGGTGACAAGGTAACACCAACTTTAGAGATGACATCTGTCGTTTGTCCTCTTCAGCCAAACAGCCCACTGATACATTGTGTCTTTCCTGATAAAAAAGGCCTTTATATACATTATATGTATTCATTGATTTAGACTAATACAACGATAAAGTAACAAGAAGAGAAGGCTTATATAATAATAATCCTCTTTTTATTTCTAATTGTATTAGTTAATGTCATTGTAGTGTGGTATAACTTTTACACCAATTCTATGCTTTATATTCATCCACATCACTTCTACACTTATTTTGCAATGTCGAAGCCAGATGTTGACATTAAGAAGGTATATTCAGTGAAATACTGTGAGTGTGAATTTTCAGCTTGTGGCACTTTCACTCAAGTTTTTTTCTGTTTTGTGGCATTGTGTACCTCACTACATTACGTCACTACACTACAGAGTTTTTTTTTTTTACTACTTAACAGCTGTAGCTTAATATTAGGCTTTTGCAGGCAAAGCATATGAGAAAATCATGAAATCTGATACATTTCTAATAATTCAATTACACCGACAGTATGCACTTGCACCACAAGTATATGTCAATCAACAATTCAATGCTCAGAATTCGACTATTCTTTAGAATAGTAACATTCCATACTTGAATACAGTTCAATCAGGAGAGACAAGTCAGATGAAGCAAAGATAATTGTTGATGAACAGATGATATGTGATGATAAGGTCTTGACAGAGTCTTTGGCCCTTGGACTCTTGTAATGGAGGGCCGTCTGCCCTGAGCAGCAGCAAGATAAATCCCCCCTGTTGAGTCCAGCTGATGAGGCTGATAGAATGATGACTGGGCGGAGATGGGGAGGTGGAGGGATGCGTAACAGCAGCATGAACGTACTGAAGGTAGAGAGACAATCGTATCTAAAAAGAGACAGCAGCAGGGCGACAGACTAACGAGGTAATTGTGTCGTTGTGCTATTGGATGGAAGAGACCAGCTGATCGCGACAGCTGATATCGTGAATGACAGCCATGACGTTATGAGTGAACATGCGTGAGAGGAGTCAGGTTGCAGATGTATGAGAAATAAACAACAGGCCTAGCCAATGCAAGAGTACAGTCTCCCTGACTGAACTTACGCTAGAGCTTCATTTCACTGCTAATACTTATTCACCTGATTACAAGACGTTTAGTTCAGTTTACTTGCTCATGTTGCATTGCTGCTTTTGTTCATGAAAAATATTTAAACTCTTGTTTCTTCAGGCAAAATTGCAAATCTCCAGATATCAGACATTTGAAGTGAAACTCATCTGTTTTTTTTTCAAATTTCAGTTCTTCCTCCAGGCTGTGGAGAAAGAACACAGAAACACACACAAACAAAATGACCAGACAAAAGATGAAGCGTCTGGTCAGAGGAAAAACAGAGAGCCGTGTCTGAAAAAGATTTATCTTCGGTTTCATTTAACCCTGACATAAGGGCAGAGAAAAGGCCGCAGTAACTACAGGAGGTGGATAAGAGGAGTTCTTCTCTCTAGAGTCTGCACAGAGAAAGGGCCAAAGGTCATAAAGGAACCCTTGGAGTAGTGCCAAGCAGCCGTTAACACTTCCCACCTAGTTTTTGTGGCTCAGAGGTCAGCATTTTCTAAGATTACCTCTTCTTATTTTCTCTTTCCCACTCTCTCCAAGCACCATTAGAGCCCAGCACACAGCCATTAGAGATCAACAGCCCATACAGTTGTATTAGCACCCTCACATATAGCTCTAGGGTCTACTAACCTACAGCCCCTCTGTGCTGCATGATCCTGCTGCTGAAGTTCTCACTCAGGTCAAGTAGGTTAGTACTGTGAGTACAGTGTGTGTGTGTTTCAGCCATGCTCACAATCTGTCCAAGCTCTCTCGTTAAATAATAATAATAATGATGATGCTTTATTGATCTCCGTGGGGAAATCGTTTGTTCTTCCAAAGAGATTTCAAAGTGATCGGTCAGCGGCACAGCTGTGTACCCGGTGTTGCAGTTATTTAATTGTCTTGCTTAAGGGCACTTCATTGTTGTTGATGATCGTCGGCACGAGGCTTGAATCCATTTATTTAAGTTCCTGCGCAGGATTCACAGTTAAAAACATCTTACCTCAGGAAATTGTTGGCTGTTCAGGATTCCTTTTTGATTTGTTGTTGACATTGTAGCGAGTGGCCCAGATGTTGTTGTTTTTTTTACTTCATGGCCAAAAAAAAGAGTAAAGTGTAAACAAAACAGGTGTAGTCAATTATAATAACAAGAATGACTTTTAACACATTGTTTAATAAATGGAATATTTTATAGTCTTCGTAAACAAAACAACTTCGACATTATGACAGAATAAACAGCGATTTAAAGACTGAAACATTGAAATGAAATGAATCTATCCCGTGACCCTGCCGAGGATAGGCAGGGCTTGATGGAAGTCCACAGAAGAAGTAAATGCTTCCCAGCTCCCACAAGGCCTGTTTAAAATGACACGGTGAACATGAGAATACACTTGATTATTTGCTCAACGTAAACTTAGAAGAGATCAGTTATATGTAAACAGGACTGAGATAAAGTGGTGAGGGATTCCACAACTTCCCCCAACTTTGTCATTTCAATATTTAACTGTTCCCTAATGTGTTTGAATCCATCCTGGTCCTTTGGGTAGGAGCTCTCTAAGACTAAAAATGGGAAAGAATCACTTTGGGTTGACACAGAAATGCATTGTCAACTCAAACACATGCTGCAGTTGGACAGGGAGACAGAAATTGACACTAGCTCAGGAAAGAAGGACATTTCGCTCCTTTGTCCCTCTAGACCTCCAGTTGGAGTCTCTCTTTTCCATTTTGATAGTGTCACAGACACACTACTTATCGCGCCCTACAGAGTCAGTGACGTGTCTGTCAGAATGACACAAAGTCAAAACATGAAATCACTGGAGGTGGTAACACCACGGGGACGGATACAGAAGGCAGCAGATATTTCACCAGCAATCATCACATCTGCTGAAAGTATCACTTAGATTCCAGATGCTTCCCTGCTTATTTTTCACCAAACTTGATTCTGATGCAAATCATTTAAGGATGTGTGAGCTCTGTCAACATCTATATGTAAACAGCTATCTTTGGCACAGCCCTCTTCTGTCCCTCTGAAGCATGTCGGCCTGTAACCGACTCAAAAACTAAAGTCACATTTGCAGTCCTTTGCCAGTTTTGCTTTTTTCTTGAGAAAAAAAATGCTGTGCTTGCTCGTTGCTCGTTGCTTTTTTTCCAATAAGGTGCCTTTGGAAATTAATTTAAAAAGCCTCTAATTACGACAGAATTCCCAACACCTTGAGTAAGTTGTCCTGATCACCAACCCTATCAAGATATACAGAAAAGGATATGACCGTTTTTGTTCAGTGAGGCAGTCAGAATCTCATTTATTTCATCACTCCTTTAACTTTCTGTGTGCGCAGATTTAATTTACAGCCAAATACTGTATTGTTTGCCATTTATCTGTATAGGCACACGTATAAAAGTGTTATACTGTCTCTTCAACTGTTATCTGGGCCAACATGCCAAAACATTTCCAAGATGCTTGGACAAGTGAAAAAGTAATGACAAAAGCACAAATGCTGCTGAGTTTACTCCGAATGTTGAAGCTCGTGGGTCTCCGTTTAATTCAATTGTATTCCAGTTTCTGTCTGAGAAGAAAAAAAACACATTGTAGCTCTAACTTTGAGGAAGAACTCTTTTTTTAAAAGGTAAATACAATTGAAGCTATACCATTCATGTCCGTAAAAAAGTATTACATTTATGTATCTGCATTAAATAAATGCCTTGAGCTTAAATATTTCCTAAAATAAGCAACAAAAAATATTTTTGCATATCCTCAGTCTTTTTACAATATGTCTGCCGATGGTCAATTTCCCACTTGTTCAAGTCATGTCGCCAATCATGTTGAGGACTTGAAAATTTAGTTTCTTAAACCAAATTATATTTGGATATTTTTCAATAGAATGATGCAATAATGTTGCAGTTTAGTCTAATTTTACACGTTGCAGTTTGACCTGTAAATACCAATATTTAGATGATTCACCTGCATAAGAACATTTTTTATATTCTGTGATTCTGAGAGACGCCAGACGGAGGTCAGTGGGTCCGAAACGTTGTTGTGAAATGATAATCCTCCGAACAAATACTTCAAGTGTTGAAGAGCAAATATTTGATTGAACAAATTCCACAAGTCTAATATAACGATAGGGATGAAGCAAAAGTGGTTTCTTTCTTTCTTCTTCTGCTATAAAATAAGATAAAATATCTGAAATGATGCAGCTGTATGTTTATATTATGAGTGATGTATTGTATTGACACTGTATATGTATTACCGTACCTGAAATGTTCTGCTATATTTTTGATGTTTGATACACAACAGTGTCTAATAATCCCATGTTGGATTGGCCAAATCTTTGGGGTGGTACTGACTTGAAAATTAAGCAACAAACACAGTGAAACAAATACATTAAAATGTAAAAATTAATATAGACATAAAAATGCATTAGAACATTTGTTTTCATTGTTCTTAAGTAGCGTGTCCATCCTTTACTTGATGTTTTTTCATTAAAATGTATAACAGTGAATGATAATTAAACAATGTCCTAAACTTAAAACTTTGTTCTCTGAGCTAGGCAGCTCTCCGCCTCTACCTTGCTCCAAAAGCATCATGGGAAATCTGGATCAACTCCGTCACTTGTTCCGCATCCCAACAACCGTCTTTACACGAGGGCCATGAACCTCAAGCTTTCAAAAAGTTAAGTTGAAGGTGGAGGCAAGAGTACTGGCATGGATCCCCGGGACAGCAGGCCAATTATAAAATTATGAGTGAAGAGTTCCTCTAGATCCTCTATCGCCCCAGAGAACCCCATTACCCAGAAGCCTTGGCTTTGAACACCTCTCCCACACCAAGAGATGACACAAACTCCAGTGCTGGCTCCTGTCAGGCAAAGGTTCTGCAACAAAAGCCTGTTTTACTTTTTTTTTTCCTCCACTGCGGAGCCACATTTCCTAACAGTGTCGGCTTAAAGGCAGTACTGGCAATATGACAGCCAGAAGAAACAGCGAGTGCCACAATTGACATATTCCCCATCCTTTTGGCATGTCATCTCCCTTTTTCTGGACACCTGATTGATTCTGACAGCCTATATTGGGTATTTCATATGAAAGAGAATTTTGTGATTAAATGTTAATGAGTTGGAATTTCTCTCAGTGCTTTTATTACAGGCCGCCAGTTTTGAACATTTTTCAAAGTAACACACCCAAATTCCTCTGTTTGCAATGAATTAATAATACAGTCTTGTCACTGAAGTATCATGCGTTCTTCAATCAGGCTGCGAGTGGGAAACAGAAGCTTCTTGAAAGGTATTTCTTTATGATCGGAACAATTACAAACTTAGCGGCAATCATAAAGGGCTGCTCACAAAGTCATGCATACATATATACAGTGTGTGTGTGATTGTGTGTGTGTGTGTGTGTGTGCGTGTGTCAGAGATAAAGAGAACCCTGGGGTGGACTCTGCCGCTTTCTTGTAGTTGCTATCTGAATTATACGTCTTAACTGGCTCACATCAGTCATGACTGGGGACTTGAGAAGACTGAGGCCAAAGGCTTGTGTGAACTGCGAGCACAAAAGAACAGAACCACACGTCTTTGTTCCATGTTCTCAAAGTGCCCTCCAAGTTGTCGAACAAACATCCCCAAGTTTAGATCGCCCCTCCACTCGCCACCCCTCCTTTCTGCAGTTGAAGTTGCAAATTCTGCAATTTGTGTCTGTTGAGGACAAGACACAAATTTGTGTAGGTCGTTTGTGGTGTTTGGTCTCCTTTGTGTTGAACTGTATCGGAGCTGACACATCTTTCATGTCTGCGTCTTGCCTCCTACCTGAAATCCTCTGCGGATTTTCGACAACTGCCAGCAAGAGAGGAGACGCGAGCAGCCAGACTGTTTTATTTCATCATCTCAGATCATGATACTGCCTATACCTCACCCGCACTCTCTTTACCACTTTACCACCCTCTGCCAGTTGTGTCTGTGTGTGCACTCGCACGGTAATAAAGACGAAAAGAAAAAAAGGAACAGGTAAAGCAAAAAAAAAATAGAGAGTACTCAGCAAAACTCGCCATCAAATGCAGTAATCACAGCAGGGACTGTTATTCTCTCAGAAATGTGTTTCAGCATCTGTATTGTAATTCTCTGTCTGTTTCATATGCGAGGTGTATATGAACGCTGACTTTCCCTCGCAGGGCAGAGCAAGAGACTCTGACACCAGGGTTTAGTATTTGTCAAAAGAACTGAAGGGCCTTTGTGGAGTGATTGACTTTCTGTCTCTTTGGAGTTTGTTTTTTTAAGACTCTCTGCTGTTGCAAAGTACCAGCTCTGTGAAACAGACCTCTGCGCTCTCAGCTCTCCCTCTGTTCCTGAGCAGAAGTTAGAACAGTTGGTCCCCCTCAATAAGTTATATCACCATCATCCCAAACTCAGGAACACGCAACAGTCTGGAAGAATTTCAGGTAAAGGTCTGCCTAATTAGTTCCCATCAAAAATGTAATTCTTTTCTGGAAATTACGCCGCGGGGGCAGAGTAGCCAAAAGCGAAAATACCTGGTGGATGGAAAAAAAAATAATAAATGAACAGAGATATTCTAACCTCGAGCCATAAGTACATTTATATGCTTGACATGACTCTGCCATCAATGTTGGGTGGAATTCTAATTTAATTTCTGAGATGTATGTGTAATTTTGCCATTAATATGAATGTTACCACCCTAAATATTTTACGCTTCTCGTGGATATTGTGAGCGTCTCATATATCCTTCAAGAGAGTATTAATTAATAAACTCTTTTCTGATACTTTTTTCGCTGGAAACTTGTAATAAGAGCGAGCAGGTAGGATGATATAGTGAGAGGAGCCAGAACATAGTTGTCTGGTGCCTCATTAACATCCCCAGTTCATTAGGAAGAGGCTTCTTTCCTGTCATCTTTTTACAATGTGCCAATGTTGTGTGGCCTTTAAGGTAATTAATTATGAATTAATTAACCAAATTAATTCCTAGGTTAGAAACATTGTTCAGTAGTGAGGCCAGTCAGTTTGGATTTGGGCCCTGATGGGTGAGGCCTCATGTTTCTGACAGTGCCAGCCCCCTGTCTAAAAGCCCTAGCAAGTGCCATTTGTCTCCGGGTTAGCAGAAAGACGAGATATAGGGCGGGCTGAATTATTTAAGCTCCCACAACACATGCACTTTTGCTTTTCAAGCATGAGTTATAATTTAATTCGAAACTTCTGGTGCGTTGCCAGCTATTTAAATATTAAAATCTTCCGCTGATCACATTGGATTAGCCATCCCTGTGAAATTCCCTGAGATGTCAGTTGTTGTCTTTCTGTCTCCCGCTCTCTCTCGCTCTTCTCACTCTCGCCTTGCTTTCTTGCATTTCCATCAGTGTTTTCTGAGCTCCCGCGCTCACAGATTGTTTGTCGACGCCTCCGTCAGAGACAAAGGAGTCGTCGTGGACCTTTGGGAACCTTAATGGCTGCGTGAGTGTGTCAGCACAGTGAGCTGACCTGATATGAATGGAGAGACAGAGAGGTTATAATCATTATCAGGTCTGGATTGAAAGATGATAACATTCGGCTTCTCCCCTGACAGTAGTAAACTAAGGAGCATGGTGTGACAGTGACTTCCTGTCGGGCATGTCTCGGCCTGTTGTCCAACTCCTTTTGTCTCCTGACTGCAAAGGATGCAACCTGTAGACGTGTAGTTCATGTTTGTATTCATTCATTTGTTTTTGCAGAGAGAGACTAAATGAAACTGGGGCCTTCAGTTTGTTTTACAAAAGTAAGAAAATCTCATTCAAAATCTCGCTGACATGAATTCATCTCGACAACATAACGTATAACATCAGACTACAGTACAGCATGCAGTTCCCTCCATTTGTCTAAACAGGGATATTAAAGTGTAAAAAAAAATATAAAATATTGTTTGTTTATTAACACTGTTTTTCGCGACCTTTTGAATAAGAAAACATGAAATAATGTTGAGAGGACATTCGGTGTACAAAAAGGACAGTGGAAATGAAAAACTAAAGTTTTTATTTGAAAGATATAAACAAATAGATATAAATAGGTTGCGCAGTGCATCACTAAGTACAACGAAAAATACCATCACTCGAAGTCAGAAGCTATACATAATAAAACCTTAGGCCAGTTTACATGAATTGTTCTTTTATGTAGAATATCTGAAAAAAGCATATTTTATCCAATAACAGAGTTTTGTCATGTTCCTGAGCAAAGTGGGACAGCGAGGTATGATTACAGAATATATATATTTTAGAAACACCATCTCCCACAAGCCCGAGTCTGTCACTGGTAAAATGTCACCGTCTTGACAGACCCAGTTAAGTGACTGGCTTAATGGACATGTCAGTCTCACTAGTAAGAGTCACTAGCAGACTGTAACAAAAGCTAAAGCAAGATGGCTCGGACGTTTCAACAGCAGCAGAGATTACGGTCAAAACACTGTAAAGATGACATTACTGTATTAGTGTGGGTCGATATCATCAATAACATAAGATAAGATCATCTTTTATGAGTCCCATAGTGGAGAGATTTGTAGGATTACAGCATCAGAGTAGATAAAATGACAAGTGATGAATAAAACGTAAAATGTCATGGTAACATTTAAAGCAGGGGCGTCAAACTCATTTTCACTCTGGGCCACATCAGCATCACGGTCGCCCACAAAGGGCCGGTTGTCAATGTAATACTGTGTAAATGTAACTACTCCTAACATATTGGTAAATAACTGTCTCTGCATTTGATTGTCGTTTATTCAAGTGTTAAAATATTGAACATGCAGTTCTATAAATGTAAAACTATATTTAAGCACATTTCTGTTATTGTAACTTAAATCCTTTTAATTTAGGGTTAAGAAACCCACATTACTCTATCAAAGATCAAACTATTAAAGAAAATAGCAAAGACAAATATCAAACAAGTTATTACAATAACTTTGTTCAATGCTTAAAATCCTTTCAAGGGTGCGTTTGTCAATCCCACGTGAAGTATTTCACGTGTTGTAAAGCCACGTTTAAAGTCTTCAATGTACTCACAATAATATTTCCATTTCAAGTGTACAGTAACCAGCCAAAGAGCTGCTTCTGTGACTGTTTGTTTAAGTATCTCATCGTTATGACTTTCTATCTCATAATTTCGACTATGCGGATATTTTTATTATCAAATCTAACTTTAATTCATTTTTTTATTTATTTAAATGACGTGGCGGCACACCTGACTTAAACTGTCTGAGAAGTTCGAGGGAGGTCAGAGACTTTCTAGTGGGTTGGTGGTTTTGCCCGTCCTGGCTCTCTGTCCTTCTCTCCAGCCCCTGCTCACTCCCCAGACCTGCCAGTCCTGGTCACATGACAGCCCCGCCCACCTACACACCTGTTCCCACTTTCCTCATCAGACCTGTAGTTTCTAGAAAACACACCTAAAACATTTTACTCTACTATATATTTGGTGTTTTTTACGATAAGTAGTTGTTCTTTGTATATAAGAAACATTTCACCAACAAAGACCACGCTTCTTATGATTGCAAATTAGTTTGAAAGAACATGACATACATCACAAAAAACATAAATAGAACTGAAGCCACCGGGAGATAATTGACAGACTTATACAGGGAGACACAGGTTGTTAAATCCGGAGAAACTTAATTTACAGTGAACAAATACATTTATTAAATTGTGCAAAGTAAAGTTAAAATGTTGGAGAGTCGACACTGGTGGTGGTGTTGAAGACAGTAGGGGCAGGCTGAAGATCTAGATCAGGGGTGTCAAACTCATTTCCACTCTGGGCCACATCAGCATCACACAGCATCCTCCCTGTCGTCGTCCTGTGCATGGCAGCAACATCCAAGAGCTGCTCACTGAGAGTCAGGTCTGATGAACACGGATAGATGCTCTGTATCCGTGTTGTCTGTGCTTTCATCAACAGTTCATTAAAAACACGAG
Organism: Melanostigma gelatinosum; assembly: GCF_949748355.1. NCBI lineage: Eukaryota > Metazoa > Chordata > Actinopteri > Perciformes > Zoarcidae > Melanostigma > Melanostigma gelatinosum. The sequence continues at coordinate 19,720,657 of NC_136644.1, read as the reverse complement.
TACCTGCTCGTCTCTTAGCTAGCTGTGTTGTTAGATTGCTGCTCGTTCATGAACTCGGTCTGCGATGGTGTTTCTTCACAAACTGACATTTGTAAAAGTCTGTATCTGGTCGGAACTCTGCTCACGTACCTTTAGCATGCACTGGGCTGTAGCTGTGTAAATATATTCTGCTGTGATTGCAGTCTGCCTTTTAATTCTTGGACAATTTGATGTTTTTCTTGGAGGCTAAATTTAGCTCCGTGTTTGGTGTCAAAATGCCGACGTGAATTGTATCCTTCATCACCGACACGCCTCATAACACAGAAGACAGACACGTTTTTCTCCTTGAAGCACAAACATGTATTCACTTTCCCATCTTTCATTACATTTTCTTCCCTCTGCATACATTTTTCTCTTCGTGGACATTTTGGGATTATTTGTCGATCTTTTTCAATCGTTGGAAAACTGCTTTACGGGCTGTTGCCTCTCCTGTCCACCTGTTGTGATAGTTTTAATGTCGGTACACAGACAACATGCTATCTCATAATTTCGAGCATGGGGATACTTTTATTTTCAAGTCTAACTAAATTTTTTTGTTTTTTGTTTTTGCAGGCGGATTCGCGGGCCACATAAAATGACGTGACGGGCCGGATTCGGCCCGCGGGCCGTGAGTTTGACACGTGTGATCTAGATGATGGCATGTTTGAGTGGGACTGCCCTCACTGGAAGAAACCTTGAACACCGGATGTGATGATGAATGGGGAGGAGGGTCACATCGGTTTGTACTGAAATGACAGCTGACTGCACAGAAGAGAACAGGTCTTTCAAGTTTGATGGAAAATGATTGGCTGAGGGAGGCCAAGGCGAAATCGCCCACTGTCAGCTGAGTGGAGCCAGAGAGCGAGAGTCAGAGAGATGTGTGAGTGAATGAGAGCATAAAAAGACTCTCCTAATGTAGGCGGTTAGAGTAAATCCCAACATTTTACACAGTTAGTTAATTATTTTACAACTGTGATTATAAATACTATATTTCAAAATATCCCTCCTGTAAGCAAAAGCTCTCTACGTTTTACTGTACTTTACTCTCAGTAAATAATCAATGCTAACAATTTGATATTCAAGGAGGGATTTGGTAATCCTTAAATTATTATAGTTGTTATGGTCGGTTTATTCTGGACCCAAACGCAGACACCGGGACAGCAGAGTAGGTGAGAAAAAGGGTTTTATTTGGCTTGTCTGTGGAGCCGGTGGAACATGCAGGTGGAGTAGCGAGGCGGTGCGTGCGGCGGCGTCTGGGCGGCGACGTGGCACGAGACTCGCTGAGGCAGAGGGAAAACACAAGTTAGTTAAAAAATGTCAAAGAGGATAACTTTCCCTAAGAGAAGATTTAAACTCAAAAGTGCAGAGGTGTAGCTACCGCTGAGTTGAAGGAACAATCTGGCGATGAGGTTGCAGGAAGCCGGGGTATTTGAACTGAAGGTGATGAAGGTCTAATTGTTGTCAGGTGAGGAGATGAGCCCAGGTGCCGGATGATTGCAGCCGCGCTCAAGCCACACACACAAACACACACACACACACACACACACACAGACAGACACACACACACAGACAGACAACAGAGGAGAGACAAGCTGAGGTCACAGCGGAGCCGTGACAATAGTGGCACCAAACATACTAAGCTCAATTACGAAAAATGCTAACGGACAAAATCTATTCTGAATCCAATGTTACAGGTCAGATATGCTATCGGTTTACACGACAGGAGTTTGGTGAGAGTATATTACCCCATCATCGTACATCGGACACCGGAAGTACCCCCAACGCATGTTGGCACATGATTTGAAGACTGGCCATCCCCTTTTGATACTACTGAAACAGCAGCCCAACACAGCGACATGTCACCGTGCAGGACTCTCGAGCCGACCTTCTCTATCTCTCGAGAGACAGTCAGGGAGATACAGTCGACTGAGGAGCAACGCAACTGTACCTCCCCGAGAGTGTATTTCCTCGAGAGAGCATCGACGAGATACGTGAAAGTCTCTCCCCGACAGTTCACGCTCACTGTCACGATCAAGACAACCAGGGAGTAATACTCTTGCATGTGTCACAACTACGTTAGAGGCACGACCAGTGTCCAGATATAACGATGATCCATAGAAACTTGTGAGGAGAGAAAGCACAGAGTGAGAGAATGCGTGCATGAAAACTCTGTCCTAATGTAGGAGGTTAGAGTAAATTCCAACATTTTACACAGTTAATTATTTTACAACTGTATGATTATAAATACTATATTTCAAAATGTCCCTCCTATAAGCAAAGCTCTCTAAGTTTTACTGTACTTTACTCTCAGTAAATAATCAATGCTAACAATTTGATATTCAAGGTGGGATTTGGTAATCCTTAAATTATTATTGTGGCACCAAACATACTAAACTCAATTATGAAAAATGCTAACGGACAAAATCTATTCTGAATCCAATGTTACAGGTCAGATATGCTATCGGTTTACACGACAGGAGTTTGGTGAGAGTATCTTACCGCAGCAGCCTACATCGGACACCGGAAGCCTGAAGTGAGGTTGAAAAGCTTGCAAGTTCATCTGCCAATTTGCCCGATGATAGACCTTCACATCTACAGGGAGTCCTCCAGGAAGCCTGTCCAGTCATATAAAGTAAAATGAAATACTTTACTAGAAATTTTGACCAGTGGTTTTGCCTGTGGCCTACCTCAGAGCTGTCCAGCTGTCCTCTGTGGAGCACTGGCTTCATCCACAAGATGACACCTCAACATTCTAATTTATTCCATAACTCTGCTGTGTTCCAGTTCCATCCAGCATTCTATTCTATTCAGTTCCATTCAAAAATGCTCGATTTAAAAGGGACAGTTTACCCCAAAATCCAAATTACATATATTTCCTCTTAATGCTATTTATAATGCTATATATAATAATGCTATTTATCCATCTCGTGTTCTAGTTTTGGAAATATCTGCCGTAGAGGTCTGTGGATTACCTTGAGTAACCGGGTCACAATTTCTGGAAAGAAAGATCACTGTTGAGTTTTTCAAATGTATCTTTTTGTTACATGGAGCACCACAAGAGAAGGCAGACATCTCTACGGCCGATAGCTCCAAAGCTATAGCATTTCACACCAAATATGTATTTTTGATCTTGGGGCGAACTGCCTTTTACCGTTCAACGGATAAGGTCTGTGATATTAAATTATGAATAGTTAAATTAATGTTGAGAAATATGAAACAATTCTAAGTTTTAGTAAAAAAAAAACACTAATTCATTGCTTAAAACACCTGAGTGCTGTAGTACCAAACATTATTTAAACAGGAGTAAATAATGCATTTATTGGGGACTATTTTCCGCTGCGGTTTGACACACCTTTGCTGCTCTGGTGAGTATCTCCAGCACCAGCACAGTGTATGTGGGATTGACTCACGTCGGTTGTAATGAATCAACACTGTGGCTCATTGATGCCGCACAGTTTTTGGACAATAATTGAGGTGTCACAGAGGAATCAGATTATGACTACATGAACAAACGCTTGTTATTAGGATCAATTCGTTGTTGGTTTTGGTCGTTTCGTGGGATTCTTTTTAACAATAAATAGAATACCAACAGCCTTAACCATTATTTTTCATAAAATCACAAGCATTCAAATTATAGTAGCAAGCTAAGAGTTAATAATTGTACTTCACACTTAGAATATGGATCATAAATCCCAAGAAAATTTTTCAGAAAGACAAGTGAACAAAAACGTAAATGACGTCAGCTCTCAATACACAAGTGTGTGAGTGCATGTTATGGATTTGTCAAAACATTTAAAAAAGACTGTTGTTATCTTTGTCTGCCCTAAATGATCTGTTTGTATGAAAGCCAGACAGTGTGTGTGTATTTTTGCAGGTGTAACACTGAGATCGAGACTGTGAGGGTGTGTACAGCTCATGCACAGCCTCACTGTAGAGTTTATGTGTGAATTATGGGTGACAGGTTGTTCAATCCTTCCCCCGGTCAACCCTGTGACACACGCACTCTATCACCAGTGCCAAAGATGTACTCGTGATTCCTAGCTTTGGGCCAACCAGCTAATTATAAACCAGCATCTGCTTTAATCTTCTCCACCAGACGTTTATTTATTGCTTAATGCGTTAAAGCTATAGCTTTAGCTCTCACATGACATGCCATTGAATACTTTTCTTCCTCACCGTATGCCTGTGTGTGTTTATGTCTTTCTGTGTATTTCTACCTGTCATTTTGTGCCTCTGAGCAGGTGTATTTGTCTGCTCACAGTCGGAGCGGATTGTGCTCTGTTTCTCCAAACTCTGGGAGGGGCCCTGGCAGTAGCGCTGCGATTGTGTGTCAGTCAGGCAGCGCTGCAGACGGCCTCTCAAGCATTTCATACTTAAAATCTCCTTCATATCAGGGATGCTGCACAATTGTATGGATGAATTGTGATACAAAATTCAGCATATTGGTATCATTTGCTGTAAAATATTAATGATGCTGATGCATTGAGCTGGACAAATTTTGCTTTTCATATTTCTTTGTTTTTTATGTCATTTGCAACATGTTACATGTGAAAAATGCACCTCTGGTTAAAAATAAGAAAAACGGTATTTGATTTGAACAGTGTATCAACTTTTAATCGTATGGATTCATCATTTACCTATATACATATATAAGATGTATTTAGATTCACTTTAACTATGTAGATACCACTATAACCTTTTTTTATTTTTATCATATGTATATACTATAAATATACCAGTTGGATTCTGATTCAGTGCTAAAAAAATGAACCAGTTTGTCTTCAATTTTCTATTATTTTATCTTCACATTCATTAACATTGCTGTTCATTTTTTCAAAATTAAAGTTAATGTTGTGTAAAACAAAGCACGAATTCAACCAATCTGATCTCTGGTCTTAATAGAGTATGTGACACATACGTACTGTAGCCAACTCCTGACTGCTGATGAGGATTGGCTGCAACGAAGATGGTTTCTCGTTTGCTTTTCCTAAACTTTTGCCTTGATGTACTCTATCAGAAAGTTGAACTTAATGGTGCAGGAAATGTCTTGACACTTGCCTCTCTCAGAGAGAGACAGCAGTGCATGTCTTTCATTGAGTGAATTCTGATTCAAAAGAAATCTTTCAGCAACAGATCCGCTCTGGCTCAACCCCCATCTTCCTTCAAGAACCCTTTCATTCATGTTGGTTGCTCTCTGTTTTTGCACATATTTCATTTTCATTTATCACTAAAAGTAACTTAAGTATCATGACTTTAAACACAGCTGGCAACCCCTTTTAATGTGTCTTTAAAATGTCATCTCCAAAGCAAATAATGCTGTTGCCTGTGTCTTCTCATTTCATATGGAAGTTATTAGGAGTTAAAAAGAAACCAGTAACATTATTTTGCTCCATATTTAGAACAGTGTATAAAGGTAAATTCTGTATCTGTATGTCTCTCTCTCTCTCTCTCTCTCTCCCTGTCTTTGTCTTTGCAGACCTTCCCAAATGTTATTTGACTCTAATTTGTTTTAATATTTCAGCAGTTTGCACAGTTAGGAGAGCCGGATTCGCAGCATGCCTTAATAATGTTACGTCCCTGTAAACATTTCTGTATTCACTGACATCTCATAATCACACAGAGCGGTAATGCTGGCTAATCAAAGAGACAAAGAGAGATGAAGAGGGGCAGTAACACAGTGATCAGATGCTCATACTGCCTTATGCTGTAATATCAGTGTGCTGCAGTATACTGCACTGAAAAGGTCAAAGAGAGGTAAAGGTGCACAAGTCAGAAACATGTTTCTTTAATGCTGATTGCATAAGTGTCTTGGGACCTTTACATATTATGAGGCACTTTGAGACAGATTCAACTCAATCAGGTCAACAGCATTCAGTAGCTCTCATCATAAGTGAATAAACTGACCTTTAGCTACCTCAGATTAACTCCTTTGACCGTTTAACCCTGCTTTCTTTCAGATCTATTGAGTACTTCAAGGCTATTCCTTCTGTGTCTCCATTGAGTGATGCAGAAGGAATAGTTGATCTGCAGCCAAATGTTCACTTCAAATATGTTAAAGCAACCTCTGAGTCAAAGGCCTTTTTTACTTTTGGTAAGAAGACTATCAGATGGCTCTGACGATTTATATTATGGCGAATGGGGCACTTTAATTATTAACTCTGCGTTACATTTGAAGAATGCTCACCAGGCGTGAGATTTAAAAGAAGCTAATGTTTCACTATCAAACCATTTCATCCAATCTTCAGAACAGATGTGTGTGCAGGGGAAGGCATTAGTTTCCACAGCAGGCGCTGAAAATATGCCTTCTTTCCCCTCATCAGAAAAGAAGTCATGGTTTGTCTTTAGGGGCCAAGTGTCTTCTTGTGACTGGCCATTGGTTTTAAGTGGCTTGTGCATTTTTCATGGGACAGTGGTCGGTGGGAATGTCTTGTCACTCTATTAAGTTCCATTCAAATGGTAGCGGCCATAAAATGAAGCAGGCACTGAAATATTAATTTGATATTACAACACACCACAGTGTGTGCGTGTGTGTGTTAATTAAGGAAAGAGCTATATGCTTTGGATGGGACAGGGCTTTCAACACACCCTAATGGTGGGAGATGAGTTAAATCGAAGTGACATTTGGGTTTCCCAGCTCTCGGCTGATGCCAATATGTAGATTTTATTCTATAAGGTGTTTGTATGTTGGAAAAGTTCAAATCAAATGCCAAACTTACAGAGAGAGCCGTCAATGACGGCTACTGTTTTTATCATATTCAATGTATTATCGTGCTATCAATTACTGATACAATTTGTGTGTTTGGTTAACGACAGACTTGTCTGTTAATGGAGTGCTATAATAAGAAGCTTGCAGTTATATACCATTTGTTCGTCTTATAATTGTAGGGCTTCGTCGATTTATCGACTGACATATTGAATTGTTGAATTAAAAGTCAACTTTATGAAATGACTGAGTTGTTTATAAAGCATAGATGTCAAACATTTGCTCGTTTCTGTTTCTTGAATGTGAGGAGTTGCAGATTTTATGCCGTAAATTAAATATTTTTTTCAGTTGAAGGGCTGTTTGGACAAAAATGAAATTGGAACATATGAAAGTGTAATGGGTTATTTTTCAGTATGTTTTTAACCTCTTATATTCTAAATGATTTATTTATAAATGAAACAAAATGATTTCATAATGCTGTTCGAGTGTCGTTCCTCTTACCGCTCGCTTTCTTCTTTGGAGTTCTGTATTACTTCTTCTGCCATTCCTCCTCTCTCCGTAGGACAGGCCAGCGATTACATACCCTACCCTCCATCTTAGAGCTTATTAACCTTTTTGTTGGAATATCTGGAGCATAAAGACCTTATTAAATATTTACATATGCACTAACCACCATGAAAAATTAAGAAACCCAAAGTTTTATTAACCTGTAGTAATATAATGTCTACTCTTGGCCAACAAAAAAAAGGTATTTTTTGCACATTAAAGCATTCTGTGGCGCATAATAATGTATGGTAAGAAGGTGCCCCTTGCATTGATTAACTCTGCTTTAATATAACATTAGGTTTCCCTAAACTAGCTTTATCATAGAAGTGTGCTTTTAATACAAGGTGTGGAGTTGAGGGCGGGGGGGGGAGATGTTTTGCCTGCAGAAATAAAGCATTGCGACAATCCTTAATTATCCATGGCTCTGTGTGTGTTGTGACTTACGTGGGGACTTCAGAAAAATTCATACGCTCACATTTCATGAATATATTAGACGCCTCAGCATAAATGCCTGTCCCTGCCAGCCATACTGACCTCGTCCCTCCATGTAGTTGATCCACAACACTCAACCATTCAAATGGGACTAAGTGGCTTTTAATTATTCAAACATATATTCAAGAAAGGCCGTATAATGCTCGCTATCACCTGCTCCTGGCGTTCCACTCCTCCGGAGATACTCCGTTTTGGATTGCTTGCGACACCTCGCTGCTCACAACTGAGTCAAAGCTCACCGAAATGTTTCGATTTTCTCTGCGGACGGAGAACGAGGCACGAGTATCTCTGTCACTGGTGTCTTCACTGTCCTCTTTAGTCCTCTAAAAAAATCATTCCCCTTTACTCTGATAGGTCCTCAAACACTGGTTCCCAGAGCTGCTTTGATTCTTTCAGCGGTGCATGCAGAGCCGACTGTGCTTCGTACCTGCATACCTCCAGGCACTTACGCCTGCATGTCACCAGTACAGTTCAGCTGAGGGAATTATGATTGTAATTTCAAAGCAGGAACAGGATGTCGAGGGCCAGATGGACGGACAGACAGACAGATAGAGCTGTTTTAGTTGTAACAGATCATTTCTCCCGTTGCTGATGGACAGATCAAATTGACGAAGTAGACCAAAAGAGTTAAGGCAAAAGAGTGGAAGAAAAGAGTCGGAGTGATTCAAAGCCAGAGGTTACGATTACAAAGCATGATCGGTGGAGGAGGCATTATTGGAGTAACAGAAACAAGTCTGAGTGAGCTAGAGAGCAAGTTCGGGGGTGCGGATAGTTAGATAGCGAGAGAAACGAGAAGGTTATCCATGATTTAACGCCTATGGGGCCGTGAGATGAGCCTTGCCAGTTCAGGCTGCTGTGATTGCTGGATGGTGCTGGCTGTAGCTAGGCCCTTTCAGCTCATTTCATCATGGAGCTCCTAATGAGGCCTGGGCCGACTCCCTAAGCATTTGGGCTCCAGACACACCTCTGATAGAAGGTACTGAAGGGGCTGCAGCCTAAACCAGTAACACCATCAGTTCTTGGGTATCCGAAGGCAGCGATGGGAGGGGGGGGGGGCATGTGGAGGGAGAGTGGTGGAAGTGGTGGTGGTGGGTGTTGCTCCAGGGTGAGCTGCGAGACCCACTTTGTCCCGAGGCTGTGTGAAAAGGTCACTGCCCGTGAGGAGTACCCACAGGCCCCCGCTGCAGGGCGTCTGGAGGGAGAGTTGTTTTTGTTCAAACAGGAAGTGGCAGGTTAAGAGGAGCGTGTCCATCAAAAATATGTCCAGTGTTTGCTCGTACAGAAGTAGAGGCTTTTGTTTTTGGAGTTTGTTCCAGGATACTCTGAAAGCACGTGTTGCTGCTCACTCATGTGTCAATGCCTCCTTTTGTTTCGGGTTCTCCCCTAATAATGAAACACAATGAGCCAGTTGCCGTGGCGCAGGTCTATCATTTATTTCATACTGAATCTTAGATCTCTCAAACCTGTCTGGGGAAATAGTGGAGGACTGAGCGCCGTACCGTATGTGGCAGTGTGGGTGCCTCCCTAATGAGAGGCGGCTCTAGGGGATATGTAAGGCAGAGCGGTAAGGGGCGGGTGGCAGGGGGGTGGGGCAGCAGGCTTTGCTGGTAGAGCGACCTGTCTGTTCACCCCGGCCCTGGCCTTTGTGCAGAGTTAATGATGCCACTAATATGTTCTTTAAAGACCACACTGTGATTCATGGCTTTCATTAGCCCCGTGTGCCAGGGTGTCTTTCTCCCTCTCTCTCTTTCTCTTTTCTGTCGCCCCTTTAATGATGGCCTGGAGACGAGGTGGCACGCTTGACCCTTAATCATACGAGCGAGAGGAGGCTGGGGTGAGTGAGGGGCGGTGATGAGATGGGAGGTTTTGGGGAAAGGCAGGGGGTCGGAGGAGGAGGTGGAGGAGGAAGAAGAAATCAGATGGTTGTTCTTCATAATCCTGCTCCCCGAGGGCTGGTTAAGCATGACTCTCCTGCTCAGGACGGTATAGCAGTCTTTACAGAGACAACATATAGTGAACTCATGTGAGCGGTATCTTGTTTTCACCTTTACAATAATTCTTCTCTTTCACGTCTTTTTTCTTAAAGACACCTGGCTTTGTATTTGCTCACTGTTCACGTCTGAGAGCTACACTAAGCCTGTTGACTGGAGCAGATGGAGGTCGAGTAGACTGGAGAAAATGTCAGTAGTTGTTAATGACAAAAAAAAAGAAGAAAACGTCTCCAATTCAAAGATAATTTAGTTTGTTTACAACTTGGACCATGAAGTTAAAGTCTTCGCCATCACTCCTATTGGTAATAATAACATAATCCCAAAGTATTGCTCTAATCTAAGAGTGTGGCAACATCACTAAAAAACTAGTTTGTTTGCCTCCTGTGTTTTTCTCTTTCCAGCTCTCCGTGGTCTTTTTGGCAGCATTTGCTTTTCCCGGATCATGTTCTTCATTTATGCTTTCAAAGTATCTATAATGTTGTCATCCGGATATCCCATGTTCTAAATTTGCTATTTTGGTTTATTCTGTTCACACAAAACCTATTGCATGTCTGCAGGTTTCCCCGTTAAAGGAGAGGTATCAGTGTGTTCCCAGGTCTCAGCAATGAGCCGTCACCTCTATTCACATTTCCCTCTTCTTCTGTGGTTAAAGAAAGAAAGACTGTGTATAAGGGAGTGCATGTTCGCAGAGGGGTAAACATACAGCATCTCTCACCTCCAACTGCCTGTTGGGAGGCAGATAAATAAATGATAAATAAATGACACACAGACATACTGTACTTGTACTTGCTTTGCAGAGAATTACAGTTGTTTACAAGTGTGTTAGCAGGCCTGGCAGGTCGAGCCACATCGTGTCTCTGTGTATCATGTTGTGCTTGTCTCAGACCACTGACACTGGGGATGATTTCAATAATTTACACTCTACGTGATTGTAGGAGACGCCTCGTGTGATGCTTTTTAAAAATGTAAAGCAGGCCATGTTAGTCTCTGCCCACCGACCACAACCCCCAAGCACACACACAGACACACACACACACACACACACACACACAAATACACACACAGCTTTGGACCAGATGAGCACCCAGATGAGAGCAGATGTTTTCCCAACTGGGGGTATGCTCCTAATGCTTCTATACCACTTTACAAAAACCCTCCTCCTTTCCTCACCTCCTCATCCTACAACCTTCTTTTCCTCTGGTCTCTATCCAAGCCATCCATTTTTCTCCAGAGTAAAGACAGATTAGGGTCTAAATCCCTCGCAATTTGGGTCATGGCCTTTTGTGTGAGAGGAGTGGCACACGACTGGGCCCCCATTTGCCAGAGATCAGGGGGTTAGGCCGGCCAGTGATTGAAGGGGAGCCACACAGTATGACCATGTTTGGGAAAATAATGAGATTGAATTAACAGAGAGTCTATGGTGGAGACCCGGGTATCAGAGGGGTGGAAAAATTGAAGAGAGGGTAAGAAATGGAGGATAGCAAGTCAACTATCCAGCTGTGTGAGAGCAGGAAAGGTGAATTTGGGATCCTGTGAAAGTCCTAGCATGCCAAGTTGTTGCATTTTATTTTACAGCAGTAAAAAATATATATTATTCTACTTCAAAATAATAGTGATCAGGTAGCTTTAGAGTTGTAATTTAATTCTGAGATGACCTCAGGTAAATATGATTTGTATGTGTGGAGGCTGATGAATGTTAGTTAAGTTAAGGGGGCTCTGAGAACATGAATCTGCTTTCATCAATATGTTCATCTTATCAATGGAATAAATAACAATGTTTCATGGGAAAGAGGTCACTCATAAACCCACAGAGATTTACCACCCAACTATGCCGTTCTTCTCAGCGGAGAGTTTTAGCGACTTCCAGTTGATTGTTTTGGTTTTACAGACTGCAACTTTAGTGTTTCGGTTCGCTTTCACTTCTCTCGTTAATCTTGTTTCCAGCAGCAGCCGTTTATTGTGAAAAGCTCAAAAAAAAAGCCACTGTACTCTATCTGCATTGCACCAAACGGCAGACAGACACAGTTAGCAACTAGCTGGTTCATGGAGACCTTTTTAGAGGTTTTCCTGGCACGTCCTGGTAGGAGGCCCCCGGGGAGGACCCAGAACACGCTAGAGGGATTATATATCTGGTCTGGCCTGAGAAACGCCTCAGGGTCCACCAGGGAGACCTCATAAACGTTTCTGGCGAGAGGGACATCCGGAATAAGCGGAAAGAACGCAAAAACGTACCGTTGTTGGCGCTTTACCTTTGGACTACTGGAACAACAACGTGCGCTTCCGTGGCGGAGTCGCTCTCCTCCCCGGGTTGTCTAGTTTGTAACTCCAGTTAGCGTCATAGCTAGGCCAACGTTAGTGTTAAGCAGATGCCTTGAATGCCTGAAAGCGTAAAACCAATCAGAGGCTTTAAACCGCCCGCTGACCTTTGATGGGTGAAGTTGACATATTTATTAATTTTGTTTCAGCAAGTTACACTAAGGATAAATAACAGTATAAATGAATTAATTAAATTAAAGATAAATAAATAAATAAATGTGTAAATAAATGAATAAGTGAATGAATAACGTATATTTTAAATCAGTTTATTAAGTTTTACAATTTGTATCATACTGATTATGACTTTTTACAGTGTACAGTGGAGCCGGACAAGAGTCACAACAACAACAATATCAGCAAAGTGACTGAATGAGCCACTTGTAGCCGCTAATCAGTGATAACAGGTTTCTATGTTCTCCCCAAAGCCTTGAAGTCAACAAAGTTAAAGAAAAATGTAACTTTTGGGCAGGCCACATAAATGTAATGTGTAAAATATTGGAACTAAGTTCTAGAAATGTTGTGTTCTTGTGGGATTACCCAGGAGCTCCTGCACTTTTCCTGAAATACTGTGCAAAAACAGGAAACACCACCAGAAAAAAAAACAGCACATCGCTGCAACAATCCAACACAGCGCCTCCCTCCTTCACTTCTCTTTGGTCTGCATTACCATCTCATCCTGAGTTCAAAGCAGCGTGATGTTAATGAAGGTTCCCATGTACAAAGAGAAGCTTATGTAAATGTTACCTCTCCAGATGTTCTATAGCTCTCAGAGCCAGAACTCCAACTAGCCCCTGAGCCACATACTACTCGCATTTAGACAAACCTTTGTACCTTCACTTGCCTATAGGGCCTATCAGATCGTCGCAGCCTAAAAATCAATATCTGCTGCTAATGAAGTTTAGCCACACATTTTAATGAAGGACCCAATTTGCATTTAAAAGTAACAAGAGGGGAAATGGGTTCATTTTCCCCCATATCTTATTTAGTATGTACATTTGAACAGAAAAGCAATGCACCGATGTGTTGTGTGTGGTAGCATTTGTCTGTTTGTGAGGAGTTTTATTTTAATTAGGTTTTGTGCACATGTTGTTATTGAATGTCTGAGGAAATTCAGCCGATGAATGTGCTCAGCATGTGTGTGTATACATGTGTGTGTTGTGTAGGTAGTTTTGAACACAGATATTTTAAGCATATTGCATCGACCATCTCTCTTGAATGAATAAAAAAAATATGAATTAAATCATAATTAAACGAACGAAAATGACATATTTGCACATGTGACACAGATTTGCAAAAAAACAAAAGTACATTCAAATAATTCGGTGTAACATATTACAAGGTTAAAGGTTCACTTTTCTAGCATTTGAACCCTTAAACTTCATCTTGTTATCACATGAACGAAGGCCTTTACACACCGGGAGCATGACGAATATATACAACACAAAAATAGGAAATACTCGCCTTTGAATAATTCGCATCAAAACTGTTCATACTGGCAGCGATGCAAATTTGCGACAGTTGCAACACTTGTTCAATAAAAGGTCCGGACTGATTTGAACAGGCCACTGATTGTATTGACCCAGAGCAGCGTCTGGCAGTCTGTCTGAGGTAAGTTGTGGTATAGCCTTAGCTACTGTCAGCTATTTTATTAAGTTTCCTTTTAAGGAAGTTCTCTGAGTGATTTTGAGTTATTTCTGGTAAACAGTTATGCAGTGCACTGTTTTTGTCTCCGGCTCTTATTGTGAAAGATAAGAGTGGAAGGAGTGGATCTGGTATGCGCTGCCTTTGTCAATGTTGAATGATATAGTTACACATTTTGATTTGTACCACGGAGTCTAATGTTGGTATACACTATAGTGTATAATTTATACATCTCAGTTATACAAAATGTGATTGGTTGATGGCTTTATTCAGAAAAATTAACCTTGTTTAAAAAAGAAAACAACTACAACGCTATTTTGCTGTGTAATATCCACATTCTGTGTGATTTGTGACAAAAATATCAGTGCATGTATTTCCAAAACCTTCATCATGAGTTGATAAAATGAGGTCTGTTTTCATTTTTGTGACAAATCATTTTTTGGATTATCCAGTGTGTTTCAAAAGGTTATTTATCAAGAAGACTGAACATTTTCTCAGCCCATATTAAAAGATACATTTAAAAAAAGAACACTTAATCCTTCAGTTCAAAAATTTGGTTTCACTGATTTGTTTTATTTTTTTAGCAAGTTTTCAGCTGCAGCTGCTGTTTTACTTTGAAAAAAAAACTAAAATGAAGCCAAACTGATACGACAACAAAATGTCAACAAGCAAATCACAAAACACAAATTATTTCAACAAAACATATCTTTAGCCAACAACATGCATTTCTTTAAAGTGCAAAAACATTGATTGGTTTAAATCAGTAACTCAACTATTGCATGAAATCATTGATTTAAAACAAAACTAATTATAATTTGGCACAACATAAATAAAGACAGTCACACCGACAAATTAGGTACAAAATAAACCATCTGATAAGTCACATGCCACACAAAAAGACACAAGTGCCGTAACAAATAACACACCTGTAGCATGTATATAAGGGCTTGCATTGATGTTGTTTGAGACGGAAGAGGAGAGGCTGCCTGGAGGTCCACGGCTGAACAAAGAAAGGTCACGAAAAATTCCTTTTACAGTTTCTCCTTCACTTTTTAGCATCTGTCTGGCTTCATCATTCCTCTGTTGCCTTTTGGATACAAGAAATAAGAGACTTCTCAACCACTGATATGGAAACAACATTTTCATATCAGCTCCGTGGCGGCAGGATCCTCGTCTGGCCTGTGCTCGCTTGGCAGTGGTTCACAAATGTGCACACATTTTCCAAAACTCGAGGAGTGCTTGGTTACAAGCAGAGTTTCCACTTTTAAAGTTCAAGAAATTGCCACTAATCTTAGTTCGACCTCATGAATCATCAACCACACATTTACTTTTTGAATTCCAATAACAGAAACCCAAGTGCTATTTCACTTTGGGCCCAGGATTATTGGAAGTTGAAAAGTCCAATGCTGGATACATATATATATATATATATATATATATTAAGAGTGGGTGGTGACTGGGGATCCTGAGGTTAAGACATGAGGCTGACTACAAAAGTAAGTTTGCCCAACTAAAGTGTAACGCTGCTTTAAAGCACTTCTCTTGTTAGAATAATTCCCTGGCATACTATGGTTCATTTCTCTTTCGTGCAAAAATCAAGTCAAAAACAATGTTGCTGCTGTTGCTTCATATTAACAGGGCTTTCTATTAAAGTCACCTTTAACACCTTAACGTGGTGTGTTTAGACGGGTAAACAGTGTTCGACACGACTAAAGACTGGCCTGTGTTAAACAGGCACAATTCAAGTGTCCACTATAGCGCTTGCAGCAAAGGGCCGAAGCAGTAACTGC
Source organism: Melanostigma gelatinosum (assembly GCF_949748355.1). Taxonomy (NCBI): domain Eukaryota; kingdom Metazoa; phylum Chordata; class Actinopteri; order Perciformes; family Zoarcidae; genus Melanostigma; species Melanostigma gelatinosum. Next base: position 19,705,160 of record NC_136644.1, on the reverse strand, counting down.
TGCATGCAGCCGTAAACATCACCGTTGTACCGTTATAGCGGGGCTAGCATTGTGTGTAGAGTGCTATGTATGACGTAGCTAACAAAGCTACATGTGGTAGCTCGTTGAACACATTGAATTCATCTGTCGGTTGAAATAGGTCAGTGCACATTACTGATAATTGGTTGTCGAGTAAAAAAACATACTTACAAATAGTTTGATAATCTCCAACTTCGGTCCCAAGTCGACTTTCCGTCCTCAAAATGTCTGACCACCACGCTCCGCAACGCTTTCAGTGCCGACTCAGACGCTCTCACGTGTGTTCTGTGTAATCTTCTAGTTGTAACAGGAGCTTTGATTTATGTTCGTGTGGGGGATTCTCTCCTGGACCAAGTGAAACATTAAAGCCTCATAGTTTCACGAAACAGCTGCAGCTCAGGGCTCTGCATCCATTTGTATCCATTATTTTTCCCATTTGTCTGTTTTGATGTATTTTCTTATACTGTAGAAGGCACATGCCTTACTCCTGTTGAGACCTTTGTTGTAATTATCATTAAATCGAATCACATTTGAAAGATGGATTTGTTTTTTGCGTCTGCTAGGGCTGAGCATCAGAATCAGAATTGTTTGGTACCAGGGCAACAAATAATCATCTGTAATCTTCAAAGTGCAATATAAAAGAACGCAATTCTCGAACGGAAACCATTGATTTCCCTGACTATAATGACGATTGTGCCAGCAAATTTAGGTTTAATACAATGTAGACCAAGTATTTGGACCTGGATGTGAATTCATAAAAAAATATTGTATTATTGGTCCGAGAAATCACACAATTGTCCAGCAATTGTCCAGCTCCATAGTCACATGTGTTTAGACAATTTAACATTAACATTTGCTTCATTTGATAATAGCAATTAATAGCAAATAAAGGTTTGGGAAACTTTGGATATTGAAATCCCCTCTAGTTAAAAAAATAAATAACAATATCAAGCTCCAGTTGTCATTTATGTCACTGCGTTAAAGTTTGAGGGGAAATGTGGAAACTTTCCGTTAACGCCTCTGTTCTTTCCAGATGTACATCCTCATCTCTGACAGTAAAAGTTCCCTCGAAGAGCACAGAATGTCTCCACTTTGTCACACGCCGTCCGTGATCCTTTTCTACCAGAGCAGCTCCCCCGTACATGAAAGCCAACCTGCTCTCTTTATGTTAATAACAACAAGGACGAGTCTCTTGCGTGCCACACACTTGGTGAGAATACGCTGAGATTTTTGCAACAAATTTTTTCCGCGCTCTCCCCTGCCGGCAAAGTGTGCCACAGTACCAGCTGCAGCAGGAAGGCAGCTTAGCCTCCAGCAAGACTAAAGTGTGCATCAGAGTAAAACAGTTGTTTACTTTGTTTGAACTGTAGTATCTCACCCAGGGGAGACTGTGCGCTTGAAGTTCTGCATCTTTCACTCTCATCTTGTGACAAAGAGTCGGATGAATAACAATGTCATTTTCTCCACGTTGTCCCCCCTTCTCCTGTTGTCTTCTTTCCTACGTTCCATCTATTTCTTTTACCACCGCCACCCTTCTTACCCTTTCCACTCCTCTCGAATTATTCATCTGCTCTTTTAAAATTTCAGCATGCAGTAAATTGGTGGTGACACACAAACTACATTATGTTTTTTTCACTGCTTTTTTTTTTTATCAACTAACAGCATTGCTCATCTCTCTTTAATTGTGTGGCAGTTGGGGACGCAGATGCACACAGATGTGAGTGCAGGAGTGTGAGACGAGAGGAGGGAAAGCGGGTGATGAAAAGACAGCGGAAACCGAGGATTGTGTAGCGTAGTTAAAGTGATGAGGCAGAGGTCCTAAGTGACCCGACTCAGATGTTGCTGCTCTCTGTGCGCTGAACAGGAAGAGAGGACGGGCTGATACTCGCTCTTTGGTTTGCTTCTACTTTAAATTCAAACTAAGTTCCCACAAAATAAACTTGTGTGAAAGATGGATTGTATTGAAATTTTAACAGTTTGTTCTTGTTTGACCCCTTGTAGTTGTTCCTTCACTAAGTTTATACATAAAATAAATAGACATAGAGAAGTAAATATTTAGCAAACTATAAAGCAATGAATTTCTGTCTGTCTGTCTGTCTGTCTGTTCCTTGCATATCCTGAGAACCGTTCATCCGTACTACTTCACACTTGGCAGGTGCATTGCTGGGGATGGTCCAGTTTAGACACGTGGAACGTCCAATATTCGTAAACTTTGAATAAAGAAGCGAACAGACGGGGCTCGGGGCTCTGCAGACATGGGCCAGGATGTCGTCCGCAGCGAGCGGACCACGGCTCATTGACTACAAATCACTTCACAACCAAACCCCTCTTTACTTCCCTGGAGTCAACACAAGCAATTGGAAGCAGAATCGAACCAGGCGTTGGACATTTTGAAAGAATTTGAGAAACGAATTAGTCCAGGGACCCATACAATGAAACATTACCCATTTAAAATCTTTAGGAACTGTAATAAATGATCTATTCATTTTTTTCAGAACCCTATCCGGATATTTTTGAACAGCTGATGGAAGCAATATTTGGCTTCTCAAGAAATAATGACCCCATAACAGCAGCTAAATATACAAGTACAACCGTTGCAACTCTCGTAAGTGGAGAAGCACACTATTATCTCCTCGAAGCACTCTGCAGTTGAGGGAGGTCACCTAAAATAACAGAAGTTAAATGTGTGGTTCCCTGGAAGAAATTTTAGAAAATACTGTATGGCATCCTTTTCTCAATTGTTATAAAGTAGTAGTAAGCGATGGTCATTGTAATTATTGTCGTTTTTTTAAGTAGCTGTTTATTTTCCCTTGTGTCATGTGTGTACTATGTAACTTTTCATTCTGTATTGTGTAAAAAAAACAGAACTGTTTGTTTTCCTCTATTTCTTTATACTTCATAGAGATATAGCACACAAAGAACAGACAGTCTGTAGAGCAGAACAGAGACGAGATCAAAGCTACAAAAGATTATTGATCAGTGAAACAGATCAGGCTGAGGTGTCCATACCCCTGTCCTTCCTTGATCCAGTCTGTTTTCTTATCTTAATGAACGTGTCTTCAGGGAGAGGGGGAATTCAGCAGGATGTGTGTGTGTGTGTGTGTGTGTGTGTGTGTGTGTGTGTGTGTGTGTGTGTGTGTGTGTGTGTGTGTGTGTGTGTGTGTGTGTGTGTGTGTGTGTGTGTGTGTGCGTGTGTGTGTATTTCTTTGTTTGTTTCTTTGTGGGGTTTTTTAAAGATAAGAGACCCAAACATTTCTTTCCTCTTCTCTCTCTCTCTCTCTCTCTCTCTCTCTCTCTCTCTCTCTCCCTGACACACACACACATTCATGTGCACACACGCACAGAATAATTACCACGATGAGGTTAAAAAGAACTTCAGATCATAAAATGTCACGTTTTTACGAATGTAAAAGTCAAACCGTGCAGAGATCAAAGCTGTACAAAATGTGTCAGGTTGCGTGTGTTTGTGGAGGTTTGTGTGCTTGTGTGGCGAGACGGGTCTCCCTTTTTCGCCTCCCTGTCGCTTCCTCTCTTTTTTTTCCCCAACCTCCTCTCCAACGGGAAATAAATAAGTAATACCTAATATCATCATATGTGATTGAGGGGGCTCTGAAATGGAGGAGTGAAGAGCATCGCCAGATGAAGTGAAGTGTTGAAAAGAGTGATTATTTTTGCTTCACTGAGGTCTTCTTTTTCAAAGTGCCACTAAAAGCATGAGAGACTTATGTCGCTTTGCGCTGGGAGGATGGAGGAGCTGAAGGGTGATTTGATAAGAGATGAAAGAAAGGTAGTGACCCCCCCCCCCCCCCCCCCGATCCCCCATTTTTTTTACAGACCTTTGCTCAAAATCTTGATACTTCAAGTGGCTCCAATCATATTCTCCGCAAGGAAGTGTGATATTTATGGCCAATTGCCCACAGCCAAAGCTAATATTATGAGCTTCCACAGTGCCATCCATATTGTTTTACCTCCCGTTGCCTGCAGTGACGAATAAATAAGGTGCCTGCCGCTGTAGAGTGGCATTGGCAGACTTGGCTTTCAAAGCACTCTTCCAGCAGGTTGGAGAGTGGGCCAGGCTGCAGAGAGGGGAGGGATGGGAAGAAAGGGGGCTGTCACTTTAGGTCGGGTAATTTTTGACGTGCACGTCAAGGCCTTGACAAGGGGAATGTGGCCGACTTGTACATTAGAGTCGGGCTTACAGGCAGCGCAGCACTGGGGACAGGTAGTAATGCAGTCCCAGAGAGTGCTGCTCATCTGCTCACACTATGTACTTGTCTGGTGCCACACAAGGATGCCCCCTGTCGCCCCGGCTCCACTCCCCCATCTCTCTGCAGAAATGACTTTAGTCAGTGAGGGAAGAATCCATTTACAATGTGTGCTTTATAACATCTCCTTGACAATGCAGTAGTGGATTAGAGACATTTGTGATGAATCTTTTATGTCGTCTTTTTTCCCCCCATCCTTCTTTTCCATGTGCACAGGCTTTCTGGGTCCAGGCGCACATCTGTTCGGATGTCATCGCAGCAAGATAGGGAGAGGAGAAAGCAATGGGTACTCACCCAAAAAGAAAGAAAGAAAGAGGGAGAGTGACACAGAATCTTCAGAGTGGGGCATTAAAATGTATCTGCGAGTCACAATGGCTGCCATGATAGCGACGTGAAACTTTCCTTTGAAAATGAACGTCACTTGTCCTCTTAGTCATCCACTTCCCTCGCATCCAAGACAAGCGCTCTCTGTCCTCATCAATTCTTCACTGCCATTTTGACATTCATTTCATTCATTTGCATAACTGCTCCCTGTGTCTCTTGTTTCGTCTCGCTTTGAGCGCAGCATTCCCTTTTCCTCAACTTTAAAATGCTACTTTCAAATGAATGCCGGCCCAAAGAAATAGATAAATATATCCTAAAGTTGACATGATGTTGTTCTACATTACTCCCTTTGAAAAGGGATTTTGTTCGTACTTAAAGCTACTCAGACGCGTCGGGTGTGGAGGTGCGGGGCACACACACGCTCGGGCTAACAAACACGCACATGGTAGTCTAGCCTTGCCATCCCTTCTGTCTGTCTACTCTGTGCTGTTAACATGGAAAGATGCATACTGAATGTTACAATCCCCACTAACCCAACGCTGCTTTCTTTAATGCGCAGTCCTCCAGCAAGTTCTCAGCAGAAAACTTTACTTTAAGTTTGTGGCGGAGACTGTTGGTTTTTGGATATTTGTGGACACTTTGGGAGCTCCTGAAAGTGGCCTGTGACTTTAAACAAAAGTAAAGAAACCATGAATCTGAATAATTTATTCTGTTTGCCATCATGTTTAATTCATTTAATCACTTGTCAATAATTCTTTCACGTTGAAAAAGGTGAGCGTGGAGCAAAAGGTTCTCGCTTCCTGCTAATGTCTCCATTTATTTTCTGAAGGCTGAATAATTCCTTTTTTCTGCCGGGGTTGTCCAGTTTCCAGGCGGCTGCAGCACAGACGGCTTTTTCTCTTTCCTTTTTCCCCCCCTTCAAACTCACCTGTCTCCCCTCTCGTCGTCCATTTGAAAGGGGGTGCAGCGGCAGAATCTGAGAATGAGTCAATGCAAATGCTGCATGAAAGAAATGTATAAAAAATTGATCACCTTTCCATTTGAATTCAAGGTAGGCATCATTCCCCATAAGCAGGCCTGTCTCTTTAAATCAGAGGAACTGTCGCTTCTGTGACTGCCTGTTTACAAAATACGAGGCTGAAAATGAGACCTGCTCCCTGCGGACAAGCTCCTTGTATAAATATAAATAATGAATATTAGATAAATAATTTCTGCCCTTTAATAATGCACAACTCGAAGAAATTCACTTACACTGTGAAACTGGAGAATCTAAGTAAAAGTAGATAATGCAGTAGGACAATAGAGTGGTGTGTGTGTGTGTGTGTGTGTGTGTGTGTGTGTGTGTGTGTGTGTGTGTGTGTGTGTGTGTGTGTGTGTGTGTGTGTGTGTGTGTGTGTGTGTGTGTGTGTGTGTGTGTGTGTGTGTGTGTGTGTGTGTGTGTGTGGGGCAGAGAGGAACAGTTCAGGTTAGAGACCCTGCTGCCCTTGTCATCACCCCAAGGAGATCAAACTGTGCAGGTGGCGATGTTATGTTCGGTCAGATTCATACCGTATTTTCTACAGCCAGGCTGCTAGTGTGTATAGAATAATTAATTGGATGATTAATTAACATGTCCTGTCAAAAGAGGTCAAATAAACATATTTGCAACCCCTATAAAGTAATCAGGGGAATATGATGCAAGCTGCAGCCCAGTTACAACCTCACTCCCGTGGGGAAAGGTGGACTTGGGAGCGTGGCAGAGGAGGAGGCAGCCTGCTCCGCTGCCTGAGCGTCTTCTGGAGAAAACGAGGATGGAGATATGATAAATGGTTAATTATGAAAACCCTTGTGCCAAAGCTAAAACTGTAATTAGCCTTAATTGCCTAATTGGATAGAATTGTTGGATGGCATAGGCGTAATTGCCCCCTTTTTTCAAAGCATTTAGGGCAAAATTGCAATGGCAGTGAAGGGATTTTATTTCAATTTTGCAGGGCAAGATAACATAACCTTATCGTCCATTTGACTTTTATTTCTGTCAAACTCAAATGACAGTTTTTGGTTCTCAGTGCACTGTCTTGACTTGTTGTGCAGCGGCCAAATGGCTAATAAAACCCTCAGTGAAGGAAGTCCAGCTTTTCCTCCGTCCGACCGGCTGATTCCCACCGCTGAGATGAATTGTGCAAAGACCTTCACTGCGGTCTGAGACAGTCGACGAAAACAAGAATTTTCTCTCCTACTCTCACCTCCTCTCTCTCTCTCTCTCTCTGACATACAAACACAAACTCGCGCTGAGTATAAGAGCAGCTCGGCTCAAGGTGCTCAGACTCTCTGCTAATAACACCATCTAGAATTCACGCCCTCCAAATAGGTTAATGTGTTTTTGCCCAGAGGGCCCTATCTACCTCAACAGCAGAACTCTCTCTGCACTTCCATTAAGCAAGAACACTGCCGCCTATTAGCTGCTTTGGTGTTGTATGGGGCCAGAAGTGAGAACACGAGCGGGAGTCTGCACAGACACACTTTAATGTGTGTGTAGGCGTGTGTGTGTGTGTGTTTGTGTGTGTGTGTGTTTGTGGACCAAGGTGCTCTGCAGTGCACTGAGGGTGTCACTACCTGGAGCCGGTGTGCTGTTGCTAACTGTTGCAGGAGAACAATGTTATGGCCCCTGACAGCTTGTTAAAGACTCCACCATGCTGGAGCTGCTCCCACTGTGTTGTGTATTCGCACCCTGCGATACACAACACATCTTTCAACACATATACAGGGAACATATATTCTTGCTTGCAAACATGTGCGAGTGTAAAGTGAGACAAGGTAGAAATTCATGCAGTTTTTTGACTGGAACTTTCTCGTCCTCGTGAAAAAACAGCGTGCTGATATTTCGTTCCTGTTCTGCCTTTTGATTATGTTTGATTATATTTGTTGAATCAAACAAAGTAATCTGTAAGTGTTGTGAAGGATGCGTCGATGAAAGAATGATGGACCAAATTCTGGCAGTGTTTGCCTTCATTAAAAGATAGTATAAATAAGTACAGATAAAAGAAATACATACGTATGCATTCTAAATACCAAGTCATTCTAAAGGTCCATCACTTTTATCCTAGCATACCAAACATATAAAAAAAAACATAAATGTATCAAATTAATAGTGAATGCTGCAAACCTCCCTGAGAAATCGGAACGGCGTTACTGTATTGTTCTTCTCTCTTCTTTACATTTAACGTTCATTATTTTCTGTTGTTTTAAATGCCGTCTCTTGCCAAACAAGCTGCAAACATCACTTTTGACTCAGACGTGTTGGGATAGTGAGTTGTTCGATTCCCGTCACCTACAGATCTTCACATAAGAACTGGCAAAATTAGAAAACTGCAAAGTTAACGAGACAGTTTGAGTCAGGAAAGCGTCAGTAAGAGGGCAGCGTTGATTGGCCTGATCAAATTTTGGATTTACAGAAAAGGTGTTTTTTTACACAACAGGTATTGTGAAAAAATGCTACGTACGTAGGAACAAATGTCGTTTACATTTGAACTGTGAGTTAAATGTTCGGAAACAAGAAAGGTTTGAAGTAATATAAATTGAATGTTCTACTGTTATTGTTATGGTTCGTGTTATTTTGCCTTCACCTTTAGGTTTCCCATTTCAAACAAATAACGGTTCTCCTTCTATCAGTGGCGCTGATATTTTGGAATGTCTTTGTTTTGCTACTTTGGTTTTGCATATGTGATTATAGATAGATTGATATGGGTGTTATAAAGAGAGCGTACAGTATGAAACATGATATATATATATATATAAATTTAGCGTAAGGTCATTTCTGATCGTGTTGCTATTGGCTCAGTACTTGAGGTGATTACACAGACTGTATTTAAGATCTGATCTGTTGATAGATGACAGTCAACAAAGTATGAATTTTCTGGCCACTAATCATACAAGGATTTTTACTTGAATATATTTATTTGGAAATGAAACATTTATTTTGTCTCCAGGTCATTATGGAGTTTCTCTTCATGGGACATTTATTTGCTACAAAATATGCCAAAAGTTTCTCATAGTTTCTGTAAACATATTTGAACATAAATAAAGTGTCTTTTGATCAGAATTGACACTTTTTCTAATCATTAATTGGGATGTTTTTCTGTTCGGATCTTACATTATTTCACATTGTTCAAACATCATGTCATGCGTGGAGTTATTTCAGCACACACAGCAGGTACTGAATGTTTTGTGTCAGCCTGACCCCTAGTGGACACCCAGTCACCCACTACTGCACCACCGTCCCATTTACAGAGGCATCACACAAAAACAGCAAAAGCAAAACATCTGTAAAACTTCTATGAATTTTGTTACAATGAATTAGTCATCTATCGTGATGTTTTGATTGCATTTCACAGGCAACACATGTCCTGAATTGTTTTGCCGTAAGTATTCAAGCTATAACGCCGTAGGCCCTGAGCACTGGCCTGTGTCTATGAACAAGTATTTGTATTTAAGTAGACGAAGCTTTTATTCATTATGCTTCATGCCAAAGTCAATAACGGGCTGTACAGAAATGAGTTAAATTTCTCTCAAATCTCTCTTCAACTGCAGTTCAGTGCGTCTGCCTTTGACAACAATAACTCAGACATTGAATATGTATTAAAGCCCAGAAAGTCCTCAGAGATTCAATGCATATATTTGATGAAGTCCACGGCTGACTGGACCAGCCTATACGGGTAAAATAGATCTGACCAACTTAGAGACAGCTGAACTCATTAAATAGATAAGAGATATAGATGGCCTCCTCAGAGTATGCAAAATGAATACCAGAAGGAATTGCCTCTCAGCCACTTCATCTCCTCTAAAACTCTGTGCTGAGTTTTGATGGAGGGCAGATGAGGCTGCGTTTGTGTGTGTGTGTGTGTGTGTGTGTGTGTGTGTGTGTGTGTGTGTGTGTGTGTGTGTGTGTGTGTGTGTGTGTGTGTGTGTGTGTGTGTGTGTGTGTGTGTGTGTGTGTGTGTGTGTGTGTGTGTGCATGTGGAGTGTTATATTGTCTGTGCATCCGATGTGTACACTGTCAAACATAGGCTTGCAGTGTGTGGACAGAATAATATGAACACATGCAATGCCAGACAGTGACCTCATAGTTGAACTATTTTGCTGAGAAATATGTCAAATACTTTTCAATAGTACTTGATGGTATTTTGAGCTTGTGGGGTTGTTCCATTGAGTTTTATTGTTTTGTAAAGTTTTTCTGTAAGTTTGTTGACCCTTTTTTATGTCCCCAATCATTTTGCTAGTTTTACTCATTTCAAATAACTGTGTTAGTTCAGTGTGGAAATGCAACAGTGACTGTATGAAGTGGGGCTGCAACTACTGATCATTTTCATTGTTGATTCATCTGTTGATTAGTTTCTCAATTTAACAATTAATTGTTTGGTTAATTAAAATGCCTGTCATAATTTCCTAAATCTCAAGGTGATGCCTTCAAATGCCCCGTATTGTCCAATCAACATTCCCAAACCAAAATCTGTTTTAATTTACAAACATTTAAAGCAGAAAGAAGCAGCAGATCCACACACAAAGAAGCTGGAATCTGTAAATGTTTGGTTTTCTGGACATAACATGAACAACAGCATCGTAAAGCTGTTGACGTTGTTAGGTGTAGTTGTAGAGATAAAACAGACGTTACAAAGTACTTCACAAGGAAAGAAAAATTATAAAAAATAACCAAGTCTTATGTGAAAATGTGAGTAAATCATAAATATTTTTGATGAATTCATCTATATAACCGACACAACCTGCATAATAGCCTACACGTACATACACATGCACACAAAGATGCACAATCCACCAGTAGAGGGCATGCCAGAGCGAAGTCACTGCTCCTGCCAACTTGCCTGGCCTTGACCATGCACTTGGGAAGCCATCGTTTATTTTTGGAGCCCTAGGCTGCATGGCAGCTGTGAGACTGACGGAGGGGGAGGGGGTGGGAGGCTAGGGGGAGAGAAGAGATGCAAGGAGAAGAAGGGGAAGCAGGGCATCTTACGCCAGCACCAGTGACACAAAAAGCATTGTCCTGATTTAATGGCTGTGAAGTCTTGCCTCCCCCTGGTCCAAGAAGCTGCTGATGCTTAATTAGGACGAAACACGCACACAGAAACACACAACAAATACCACGCACGCACATACGCACACCTCAGCCCCAGCCTGCTCCCAGCCCCGAGCAGAGATGATTCAAATCCGGCTCTGCCATCACAGGAGATGAGTGATGAAGACAGAGAGCTTTCTGTTGCAGCACGACACAACGTATTCACTCTTCTTCCAGTATGGAGGCCATCAATGTGTCACCAGGCTTTAAAGTAAAGAGTTAAACCTCTGATGAGTCATCATGTGTAAAATCAAACAGGCCCATGGTCTATGTGGTAATCACTGCAGGGAGTTGTAAGCTTGTCTCTTTAATGGCAACAGCGAGAGAGAAAAAACGAGGGTGAATTCATCCTCAAATATGCATTTTATGATGGAGGTGGTGACAGGTATGACCGAATCAATTGTTATGATTCATTCATTTTGGATCAATATTTTCTTTCATCGTTAAAAATCTTTACTTTTTTTGCAGGGATTGTGTTTAATCACACATACCTGCAGTATTTTGTGTATTTAAATAGTATTTAATTTATTAATTGAAGGTCTCTGTGTCTATAAAATCATTGTATAATCTATTTATGATAAAGTTTGATTCTCTGTCTCTCTCAGAAGCTAATCCAACATGTTTTGATTGAATGACCTTGTTCATGGTTATTGATTGACTCGTATTGATAATACGAGTCTCTCAGCAGCACGTTGAGCAGTCGACACAGACGGCATTAATATGTATATGTATCAGACAGGTGGGTGGCAGTATCCCTGTTCATATTCTCTTAGTGCAGGACCCGAATGAGCACATGTCCCATTTGTACAGGTTTCTGTTTTTTGAAAAGTCATCCTGCTCATTCTCTATGTTCAACATTAAGGGAAACGCAGTGTGAAATGCTGGATGAATATTTTACCATCTCTTTACACAGAGAAATAAGGATACAAGACAAACTCATGTACAAGCCCCACACAAATATATGCCAAAGTGTTTCTTCAATGAATTTACATCCAATTGCATTAAAATTCCCTTCTCCATTATCTGGAAATGCATATTTCTTAATTATTCATCGCGAGGCATTGAAGCACCCAGGCCTTTTAAATTTGTTATTTCTGCTCAGCTTCAAACAGTAGATCTTGTAAAGGGGACCCAGTTTTTGGGGTGTGGGAATTGCTGCAGGGCGAAGCTGACAGGATTTTCAGTCTCGAGGCACTTCTCGCTTTTTCATTACAGCAAAGCAAAGGAACAAATCCAGGTCAATTAAAATAAGGAACAAGAGGGCTGAGTGGCTGGCTGCGAGTTAGATCACCACCAAGGTCTGCCACAAGAGGGCACAAGGGGCTTAGATATGTCTCGAAATGAAGAAAACACATCTCAGAGCAATGCAGAGCACCAGCCAAGGGACCGGCGCCGGCCCAGATAACATGAGAAACATCACCTTACACATATAACTGAAGGTTGTACAAGCTCTTAAGGATTACATATAGGGTGACAATAAACAATTTGTTTCAAGTTGCACTTTGTATGCACAATTAAAAGCAGTGCCCCTTCCATTTTGGCACTTCATAAAAGTCTCTCTCAGATTTTGCTTTTATATGTCTCTTACCTATAAAAGCTGCACTTTCAATTCTGCCGGCACCCTCTGCCAGAGTGTGGTGGTGTGTGTGTGTGTGTGTGTGTGTGGTGGTGTGTGTGTGTGCATCTGTGTGTGACTGTAGCTTCCTTATGACCTCCCTGATGGTCAGACATGGGCTGAAGTCATAACTCTCATGTCTGGTTTTACCCTTGAGCAATATCACAGGCACTCAGAGTGCAGCGAGTCAAACCACTGAGCCTCTCTCCATAACTGTAGACACAGAAAGTGAAACAAACACAAAGGCACGCACAGTCAACCACCCCAACAATGACAGGCTTACCATTATAAGCTGGACCATTAGGGTAATTCCTATTCATAACAACTTGGGTCTTACTACAACAACAACAATATCACTACAACAAAGACTAACAGGGCAGTGTTCAGACGGGTTGTAATAAAATAACTTTTAACACTTCAACCCGAAATTAGGCATCACAAAAACGTGAGTCGTAATTCCCGGTGAGCACATCGGTCAAAGTTGTATCACGTTAGTGTGTAAACCATGATGGATGTTTACAACAGACAATTTAGGTCATAATTTGACCTTTGACCTTTGTTTTTTCTTCCATATAAGTTTTGGTTCGTGCAATATTCCCCCTCCTCTGAGTTATGTTTTGTCTCCACTACATTCACGAGCAAAGTTGGTAACTGTGTCGGCCTGCTGTTTGGTGCTGGGCAGGTCGCATGCCGTGGGTTTTTAGAGATGGTACTGTGGCTGGAAACGACACAGATGAGAGCAGTGAGACTTAACCAATGCAGTCGAGTTACAGGCCGTAAAGCTACAGTTGGTAACTCTACTAAACATAACTTTTTTTATCCTATTTGTTCAAATTGTACCCACATTGTGAAACAGGCTCCCTTTAGTTCTCCTAATGCCGTTTGCAAAATTCCATCGTGGCCAAAGAAAAACAACCAATCAGAGCAGAGGAGTCTCACTCAGCTGTCAATCACTACTCGTGAATTCTGGTCAAACTCTCAAACTAGGCAGCACTGATCAAGAATGAATCAAGATTCTGCAGTAGCTGTTTTTCGCCTCAAATGTTTTCAGCAATGTATTTTAGTGTACCGTTTAGCTGTAAAATGAGAATGTTTATTTCGGCCGGCGGGTGTTGCTCAGTTTTGTTTTCAAGGCAGAAGAACCTGATTTTTTCACATATTATCTGTCCTGAATTCATCTGCCAGGATATAGCGACAGTCTGAGCCCATGTGACAAGAAGTTATTTTTTAGTGAAGTTACCAGCGGCAGCTTTAAAACCACAACGATGCCCTGAAACATGGTGAAACTCTACATGGAGCTTAGGGGAGCGGCACAATTGTGTGATGAATAATTATCTGAGGGTTCGTCACTACAAACAGTATCTTTCACACACACACGTCGTCACATTGTTAATATAAAAACATTGTTTATAGCAGCTTCTTTGTTTGGTCCTCCTAAAGACAGAGTCAGCCAAAAGAAAACACCAAAACAGAACAAGACATAAGACCAACCTTGAATAACGCATTAAGACAAAATAAAACGAAACTCTAAACAACGGCAGGCTAGAAGCCTTTAGACTGTAGCATTCGAGGGCAAAGGGTCACGTCTCCTGACTGCCGAGCAAACATTTCCACTTCCTCAACATTTCATCCAGTGGCACGCCAGCCGCCTGTGGCCGTTAGTCTGAGAGGAAACAACAACAAAAGACTCTTGCAATACCATTATTACCATTTTGGGTGCTTGCCAGCAACACTCCGGATTACCTTGCATGGCAGACAAATTGGCAATTGGAACGCCAGCGTAATGGAAGCTAATTGCCTGAGTGCAGGGTTAGTTTGTATTTCATGCAAATCTCATGTGCATAGTGGTGAGACTTGGCTGACAAACAGAACAAGCAATCGCCTTCCTGAAACAAAAAGGCGATTGAAAATGTCTCTGTGACATGAGCTGATTACTTCATATTCACTAATTATTGCTCACAAGCACTGATGACCTCATTCTTAAATATACTATTTCATGAGATAAGGTCCCAAGACGGCCATTCGATAAGCGTCCTCAACCTTATATTTTATGCTACCAAGTATTTTGTGGCTGTAGATTTTTTTTTCACTCAAATGGAAGATGATTTGTTCAGGAACAACCTGCAATAAAACCAAAAATACATTCATGTATCAAAGAGGAAGATAAAGGCAGAATTATTACATGTTAGCAGAGGCTTTTATGATATGATAATTACTGTGTGGACTTATGGCAAGTAAAATGGCAAGTAAAATGCAAGTCTTTCAGATTTCTGAATGAGTCGACATTTGGAGCATTTTGCATTCACAAAGTTGAGGTGTGGTCCTCTGAATGAATGGGTCAATAATTAAATATTCAAGCTTTTTGGCTACTCAAGGCCTGCCTGGCTTTGCTATTTTTTTGTTATTGTTCAGCGATTTTGCCAGGTCAAAACATAAAACTTTAATTCGACAAATCTCCCCTCAAGGTCAGTTTAGAAGCTCAATAGGAGCTGCACTTCTCTTTTTCCTGGACCTCTGGTTCATGTTCACTGTTCATTTCTGACTGTGGAACAAGCATTTAATGAAAACAACCTCACGTCAATGTCCATTTAGTAGCTGTTCTTGAGCTTTCAAGCACATCACGCAATCAGTTTCAATAATTTGCCACTCAAGTATGAAGTAAGTCAAATACCAGGGCAAACAAGTCTGAGGCCTCATCTTGTGACATAAGTCTGACTTGAGTCACAGTCTCAAGCCTAGATCTGCGTAAGAAGGCCCTTTTCTTAAAATTAAATATATAAAGGAAATAATTCTCAGTTTTTATATTTTGGGATACAGAAGTTGATCAAGTATTCCACACTTTACCCCAAACCTGAAGCCCCACCTCTGTTTCTAAGAACAGGTATGAACAAGTGAATTAAGACAATAACACAGAACAGGCAATCAGAAAAACAGTTAGCCTGTTGAGAAGAAGAGCGACGACATGCTCTGTATCCACATCCATCAAGCTTATTGTGGTGTAAGTGGGTCAGGTCACAGTCAATAATACAATATGCTCATAATCTAGTAAGAGATTTCAAGCAAGTCTGTTTCCAAAATAGACCCCTTCTGTTGTGGGACAGCTGGAGAGCCTTTTGGGTTCAGGGTTCAAGGACTCACGTGGACCATGTTACTGTTACCATGCGAGTCTTTCTCCTGGCTGTTGTTGCTCATCGCGATAGAGCCCGTGCAACACATACAATGCTCTCTGAGTGCAACGGCGCTGCTCTCTGGCCTCCTGAAGGGTACCTAGTTACGCTCCCCTAACCCTACCATCTGCATCACGCTGCCATTTGTAGCCAAGATAAATCACAGAAGCCCCTGTCCATGCTGGGAATAGCTTCTTCCAGATAAGAAGGTCAAGGGTCACATTTCTGGCCAAGGTTGACTGTCCTCGGGGCTAAATAAAGAACCTAGGGGTTGCAGAGCGGCAGAGACTAGCACAGGCCCTCACACTCAATTAGGATCAAAACAACCGTCAAACTTGAACTTGGATTTGGGTTACTGAAAGACAAGGAAGTGGAGCAGTAATTCACAGAACCACGCAATTCACCCTGATATGTATTTTGAGGAGAATAACCACATCTGATTAATAGACTAACAGACCAACAAGGAGCTTTCCGTTTATTAACCAGTAGCAGCTGTTTTCAACATCAGTCAGCCATTGTTAGGCTGTTCCTAAGGTGCTTGTTTATACTGCACTAACCTAACAGGACCTCTGACCCAGCCCGTGGAATGTGAGAGCAGAGACACAGTGTGGGAGGTCACCGCCATCATTTACATCCTAAACACATGACAAGCTGTCAGGCAGAGGTTAGAGCTGGTCAAGTTCACAGAGATCCCAATAAATACACTGTGAGGAGGGAGGTCTCTTTACACATGCAAACACTGGCTGTTTCTTACATCCGCAGGCAGTGAGTACAATCAGTATAATGTAATGCAAGAAGCATGTTTTTTGTTTAACGTATTGTGCTGTTTTAACAGTGAGAGTCAGAGAGGTGTCGGTTGAGGCTATAGAATTTTCTCTTTTTTTTACGGTGGTTTTCATATTTTGTCTACAGCATTATTTCAATGCACACACACGACACATTAATTAAACGTGTGGCGATACTGCTGAATATGTGCAACAAGAGAAGAAAAGAAATGGGAGGAGGGAGAGGAAAATAACTTGAATGCTCCCGATGTGCAGCAAACTCTCAACCCTGACAAAAGCATTCATATGAAAAGATCCACTCTGAATAGATTTGCAAGAAGAAGACCGACATTTGTCCTTGTCTAATTGAGAATATGGTACAGCCAAACATGGGGAAAATCACTGATTTACAGGTTGTCCTTGTCATCCTTTGATCCCTTGTGAAAAGGCTCGACAGTCATGCTGCAGTGATCAGTCAGGGTCAAAGTCATACGCCACTTTCCCTCCCTCCCTCCTCCATCCTTCCTCCCTCCTGTGACTCCACTGTAGTTTTGTGGCTCTGGCAGCTGGTGGTGCTGTAAGACTTGAGTCTCCCCCTTTGCTTTTTCTCCCATAACAAGGCTGTCACCTATTCTATCCTCCTTTGTCCTCTCCCCTCCATCACTCACCTCCATACGTCAACACTGAGCCACTGCAGCATCCTCCGCCAGCCGTCTGCTTTTATGAGGTGCGTGGGGACGAACCAGTGCCCAAAACAAACTACGGCATATTGAAACAACCGATATGAAAAAAAAAAGATTATTTTTGTTTCACATTCGTCGTGCACATTATATCAATCATCAACAAAAAAAAAAAGGAAAAATGTGGGCTATTGTGAGGGATACAAATCAATACTCTGATGTTGACGTGGACATGCAATATGAAAAAGTGACTGCATCAGTTCAGTGTTTTTGGAAAAGGGCTCATGGCTCAATAGCGTGACGTCTGCCACGAGGTCATTTGCGTGAATCGTATTAATTGGGTTCCCTGCGAGGCCACATAGCCAGCGGCTCAGATATGATTCCAGTGGGTAAATATTTGCCTGTGATAACCCTCACTAGGTGCCATAATGATTCTTTGTGTGTTGCACTGTGTACAATGCGTTCGTGTGTACAAATCACTCGGTGCCTATGTCTGCCAGTGAGTGTGTGTTGCAGCTCAGTGTCCCCCCCCCCCCCAACATTCCCTCTCTACAGCTGCAGCTCGGCAGAGTTTGATCAATAACGTGTCCTTCATCCTCAAGTCGGGCCTGACCTTGGCAGCCTTTTGTCTCCTTCCAGGGGCCAGAGTGCGCATGTACAGGTTGGAAAACAAGGCTCTCAAAAATCCACCCTTGGAAGGGAAAGAATTCCCCTCACTGCCTCCTCACTACAGCATTCTCATTAAGAGTCTAATGAATCATATATTTATAGCCTTATCTTAGCGTAATGAGGTGATGCCACTTTTGAACTAATTTGCTATATTGCCACAGGTCACACTCAAACAAAATAAACTTCCAATTCTTTGTATATATGCTGCTGCATGTATTTTTTTTTTACAGGGCAACGTCAGTGAAGACGGTAGAGCCAACCTTACGAACAAAGAGCATCTCACAGCGCAGTCACAGATGACAAAAGGTAAGCTGCGTGTTCTGCGACATTTAAAGGCACTAAAACATGGAAGTCTGCTGCAGAGGGCGGTGGGAGTTGATCTGACAGATCTGTTTACATGTTAATGCAGCCTGACATAGCCTGCAGGTGGCACCATTTATGGATTAGTCCTGCACTCACATTTTCTTATTCAGTGGTGGATATTTAAATGGCCCGTAAGTGAAGGATTTTCTTTCACGTGTGCAGATTGAGTTGTTCCATAATATGGCATTAAAGCAAGCAACAACTTACTTTTGTATGTATGGCCACTCAAGCAAGGTTCAGATGCAGGTACATTACCGGACTGAGTCATCATCTAGAGCTGCAGGAATACTTCCATCACTCATGCTCAATTTGAAAACAAGCAAACTATAAAGCCATTTCAAAAATGACCTTCCAATTGAAATTCTGTTTCCTTTTATATGTGAAACATTACTTGGTTTTATTTTAAATTATACAAACAGCTGTTCATCAAATGACTTGTATTATAAAGTAAATGCAGGTTGATGATGAGTACATTTGTACAAAGGCCATTCAGTAATGGGTTTCTGCAGGCAAGTCGTATCAAGATCAAGTACCGGTACACAATTAGCACTTTAGTGCTGACAAATTACAAAATGATGTTCTAATCCTTCTGCAGCCTTGTGGTAAAACAGTTGTAGATTCGCTTGCTCCAGGGGTAAACTTTGAGTGAATGATTTGGCCACAAAACACCCAATATAGTCAAGAATTTAATCACAAGATATTACAATATGAACATCTCTGCAAAGGAATGACCGTTTCTTTTCAAAATGAGGCCCGTTGAAATGATACTGCGAGTTCAAACTTTCATCTCCATTTTTACAAAGAACAATTGAGAACAGACAAAAATACCAGTTATCATTTTACCTGTGATGTTAACACCATAATGTGTGAATAATATTAACCATATCAGACATAAATCAAAACTCAAGAGTTTATTAACTAATTCCACCTTCACAAAAATCAACATTCTTCAGGACTTCAGACTTTACAGAACCAAAAACAGGACAGTAATCCACTGACACATCAACCACTGCAAAATAAAAATGAAAAACAGAATGGTGTTCACTACGCTTTCCTCTTCTGGGTGCTGATGTAAAGGACTGGAAGAGAGATAGAGGGGAGAGAACATTAAGAACATTAAAGGCTGTCGTTTTTGCTGAGAAAAACACAATTACATCTCTGAGACCAATCTGAAGTGTATTCATTTTATTTCTTGTTTTGTGGTCATTTGATGTGATCACACATCCAGAGATAAAGGGTCATAATTGAGGCCAGTTATTTGGTTGGCCCAACCAAATACAGCGAGTTACAATATTCTTACAGCTGACTCTTGATGCTCAATGCGGTTTGCATTCACCCCCCACCCTTCACTTCCCATGATACACAACAAATAAATTGTCTGGGGTTAATACTGACGCAGATCTTATTGTGAAAACAGAGTTACATTTCTCATCTGAGATATGTGGAATTGTTTTGCAGTCCTGGTGGATTGGAGGTGTAATGCTGGGACTATACTGAAAAGCAGTCGGGTAAATCATCTTTTACTAAAATCTAATTTTATCAACCCGCTCCGTTTCGACTAAAATAGCCCCATCTTCAGCTGCTGGCCCTGTTATCACAGTGAGAACTGCGCTGGACAGCATGACTCATATTCAAGAGGGAATCAGACTGTAAATACCGTACATGGCGGGTGCACGGAAAAATCTAGACATCAGAGGGAAGAAGACGTGTTCTTCTGACTGTTATGGTGGATACAGATCATATGAAACACACTACGATCCTTTATTCATCAAGGACTGGCAGTAGACAAAAGTTAGAAATAAAAAGCAGGAGACAATGCCGGTTGCTTTAAGCTTTCCACGTTATCTATACTACATGGCAAAGCCTGAATAATATATTTTAAAAAGGGACAGTTCATTCTTATTTAATGGAGACAGCAAAAGAAACATTTTAAAACTAAGAATCTTCAGAATACAATGCGTTTTTCTGACGGTTTATTTACCCATAAAGTCTTTCTCTGCCATAGGACTTTTTGTTTCTTCAACAGGAGAGCTTTGTGTTGTCACTAAAGCTGTTAACTGGCACCATGTAATGCATCACTGCCAGTAAAATACTCATGTTTAAAAGGGAACCTTCAGTGATTTAAAAATGTCTAACGGATAACTATATTTAAATGTCATACTGGGACACTTGAATAGAACAGAAACATATTTAATATTAGTGGCACCTGTGCTTTGTATGTCTGCTGTAATAAAAAGTGGACCATGCACTGACCTTTGTCAAGGCTTTAAGTGCCAAAGTGTCTATAAATTCTCTCATATAATGATATATTAGAGAATCTTACCATTGTTTCCTCTCAGAAAAGCATCTCCGTACTTGTTCTTGAGCTGCCCATTCACATACTCCTCAGTCTGCTCGATGGCAATGTTCATGTAACCATCGAGGCAGGCCAGGACACCTGTAACGTTACACAGATCAAACATGCTCAGTGGTTTGCCAAACGAGAACTTCATCACTGTTAAAATGGCACTATAGAAAAAGAAGTGGCTGGGTTATATACATGCCAGGGTTATTACCTCTGTAATCGACACCAGAGTTCAATTTGACCACCACAGGTCTCCCGATTATCTGCTTCAGAAAGTCGCTCGGGGTTTGCTTCCTCAGACTCATCTTGACTGTGATCTGAAAGGGTTGAGGATCAGCAGTAAGTGTTATGATCGCAGTTTCTTTCAGCTAGCTACGTTAGCATCAATGCCAGCTAACTCGTGCACGATGGCGTTCATTCATTCAATCCAACAACAAAGTCTTATTTACAATATGTTTGGAGTGTAGCCGCACGTAGCTATGTTTCTGATTTGTCCAAAAGTAATGTAGTAGCATGTAGCTAAATGTTATTTAGCTTAATACTGTGTGGGAAAGTAGCGTTAGCTGCTAGCTCGTCGGTACAGCTAATCTGCTAACTGCAAACGCTTCAATGAATATGCACTGAATGGTGTGAGTGGGTCGTTATACGTGTGAGTAGCTACATTTCATACGTTTATTGTAATCGACGTGGACTGCAAATGGGGACGTATGTTTTTTTTAAATAGTTATCAGTAGCTAGCTACACGTTTAGTAGCATTTCACTTACCCGATAGACGTTCTCCAAACGATTGTATTTGGCATGGACCGCGTATTGACCAATCAGAGACGTGCACTGTACGGAGACTGGGTGAGGACAAAAATACAAAGAGCGCAGTGGTACTGAGTGAGAGTTGAAAACTGGGAGAGACGGAACAATGTAGAGAGAGACAAGTGAGAGTTTGACATATTTCTCTGTGTTTAAGACCCATGGTCAGTCAACAGATCACCAATTTGCAACACAATAGCATTGTATTTATGCAGATTACGCTACAGCTCTTTGTACAAGCTGGGGCCTATTTATCCTCCTAAAATTGGCTAAATATGAATGAATATGAGTAGGTACAGTCATTTCAATCTTAAATATTCAAAAATATTATTAGTTTATATAGATTGATCCTGAAACTGTGCATGTAGCAGCACAATTATCCCAGCTCCAACTATACATATCTTTCAGAAAATACAACATGACTGACTTTCCCTCTTGGTATTTGGTAATTTGGCAGTGTTTGTTTCATCATTTCTATTGATATAATTAGCCATCTTGTGAGATCATGGGTACAGTAGGATCATTTTTAGTTGCAGGTTTGTTAAAATCATTTTTAGAAACATTTCCTGAAAAAATCTTGCAATTTCAGCTAAAACAACAATCAAAATCTACTAAAAATTGTCTATAAAAATGTACGTGGTATTGACAAAATGAACACAGAATTATCTTGATGAAAGGACATAATACAAACTAAAAATTCTAATTCATCCCCATAAATCCCATAGAAGTATGATCTTAAATTTGACTCATCATTCTTTAAGATAGAAATATGAACCATAACATTTCAAAATGACAGTTTTGTTGTAAAACTTTAATATGGACAGAAGTTAGAAGTCAGTGTTGCACTTTGACCAGTCATAGTACCTTCATCAAAGTTATTCCTGACATGCACTGAATCTCACAGATGTACAGAATCTGATGGAGAAATGTGTTCCTGCACTGTGCTTTGTTTTTACAGCACAGCCTTCATGGACACGTGCAAACATTCACAGTCTTTGGCTGCTTCTGGACAGTGGGCTGTAGCTGGTCACCAGATGTGCAGTACTGGGTTGAGGTCTGAGCTGCCGGAGAGAAAAGAGGTGAATGTCTGGATCCTAGTGCGGGCTGTAAGTACAGTCGAGTTCCACAAATTAGTCGATGAACAGCAAATTCATCAGCAGTTATTTCAATATGTGATAAATTATTCTAGTCACTTTAGCAATGTGAGGATTGTATGCTTTTCTTTGTCACATATGATAGTGGACTGAATGTTTTGAGTTTATTAGCTATTGGTCAAATAAAACAAACAATACACCACCTTGGGTTGTATTTATAATAAGCATTTTAAACTATTTTCTGACATTTTTAGATTAAACTAATAAACTAAAGTACATCATTTTGTTCTTCAGGGGGGAAAAACATAAGACATTAATGATATCAGTCTAAATTATAGTAAAGCTATTGTCTTTTTGACAGATAATTACATTTTATTTTCCTGAACTTTTACAGATTTCTCATTTGTAAGATTATTTGCTCATTCCTTTAGCATAAATCATTATAAAATTGCTGTAACAATGTAGTTATACTGTGTATATGATACCCAATCATGAGCTCATTGACGTTATTGCACCTTAGATTATACATAGTTTTAAATTCTCTTATGGAATTCCTATTCCAAGTCTTGTAATAGCATTGGCTTTGAAATGTCTATAGTTTAGTTCAATAAAAAAAATGCATCATAGCATCAGTATTATTCTTTTTTTTTTGCGAGTGTTATTGAAATGAAGCACCCTAGAGGTGTCAGATCTTTTCATTATTCTATTCCGCTGTGGCCAGGCTGTGTTGTGAAGGATAAGACAAAGTCTACCATCTGATAAAACTCTGGTTGCTGGGTGCATGACCCAAACACTGCACAGCTTGGGAGGTACATGAAAAATGGTGCAGGGGCAAAATAGGGATGAAATGGTGAGGTGTAAGATAGAAGAGGACAGAGGGAGGGAGGATGTGCCAGTGCGTGTTAACAGAGACAGAGAGGTTGCGAGAAAGAGAGAGAGAGAGAGAGAGGGGGGGGGGGGATTGTGAGAGGTGGAATCATAAAGTACCTCTTGTGTGTCTCGACAGGTTGCTTGTTAGCAGGGCATGGCTAGCCCTGTGGAGGCTAGAGGTTAATTTGGTATCTGCTGCTGTGTTAAACTAAGGTCAGTACTACAAGTCCTTAAGTCATAAACAAGAGTGGTTAAGAGCCATGTATACACCTAGGCACCGGTTAATGAATATTCAATGAAGGTTTTTTTTTTCTCCCTTGTCCCCCTGTTCCCTTCACTGTTTCGTACTTTGAAGGAAATTTTCGGAAAGAAAAGAAAATCCCAGTTTATCTCTGTAGCCTTCAGAAATGACCTCTGTGCTCTTCCATTTACTCGTCCTTTGTTGTAACAATAGATAGCCTCAGTCGTAATAGAAAGTGGCTTTTTGCTATTTGAAATGCCCCCCACTCCTTATGCAGCTCTGTCCCTGGATGCACCAAGTGTAACTACCCATAATTTGATTGCTTAATACAATAAATCCAATAATAATAATAATGTGATCATTATTTTTTCCAGGTCATAAAGTTTGTGGTTGAAATAAAACTTAAACTTACGACCTGAGGCTACATCCTCACTGGTAGATGCGTATGTTTTATTATGCGGCGTGGTAACCCCGAGCAACACCAGAGAAATCGCAGTACACAGGGGCCCTGAGATAAGTGTGTTTTGCTTGTAACCTGCAGAAAATTCACCAAGGATAGATAATGATTCAGCTGAAATGGGGGTTAATTGTAAACATTGACACTGGGCTCTAAATTCATCGTCAACATCACATCCCATTCGCCACAGATCACATGTCAACAGTGATGGCCACACATTCTGCCGCCTTTACATTATTTAGAATTGAAGTGCGTAGGAGTACACCTTTAAAATGCCAAGTCTTTTTTACATGCCCTGTAATAGCAGTTAAGTACAGAAGCATTAGCGGGTTTTGTTTTTGCTTCTAGCTTTGACCCATCTGATATCCGACAGTCAGTCTTTGTAATATGTTATTTAACAATAAACTGTATAGACAAATGTTGGTATGGTAATCAGGCATATTTACATGTATATACTCATTGTAAACCAGTTTACAACCTCATTATTAAAATGTGTTACATTCAAACATACCTGTTATCATTTTGTATTTGTTATCAACAGGGGGAAAAAAAGTTATTTTTTATGATTGTTTGTCATGTTGATGTAAAGCTGTGCTTTATTTAACACCAGCTCATATTGTCTGTGCTTAACATGCAAGAACTGTTATCCAACTCTGCAGTTCCTCTCATCTTTCAGATCATGTTTTTGGGTAAACGGCACACGACTTAACTATTTTGGTTCTCACTGCTCTTGTCAGCATTGTTTTCAGCAGCAGCATGCAGATGCTTTCAGAAAAAAGTTCAAAATGCTCTAAAAACCTACTCAGCAAACAGAGCTCTGACACAATTAGCGACTAGCTGGGGAAGAAAGTGCAGCATTTAGCAGCGTACGAGCCAGATATTTCCCTGCAGAGTTGGGAGAGACGAATGAATGATAATGTTACGTATGTGTAAATAAGCAACTGTTTGATAACAAGTTACACATTAACTTGTTTTGTTCATTCTTTCACATGACATCTATTGCACTTCTGGCGATGCTGGGAGAGGGATCCCTCTTCTGTTGCTCTCCCTAAGGTTTCTCTGAGGTAAATTCGTGATTTTAGGCTATACAAATAAATTAAATTGAAAAAAAAATGTAATTGAATATCTACTTGTGTAAAAGGTGATAATATGTCAGTGTTGTGTTCACAGCTTGATATAACTGCCCCCAAGTGGCCAAGACAATCAATTAATGCAGGTTAAATGCCTGTTGGTTTCAGTGTTTAAATGTTTGAGATATTATAATTTTAATATTTTATTAAATGGTCCCCAGATAACAACGTATTTATATTCTTAGTAGTAGTAGTTTTAGACAGAAGTATAAGCAGCAGTAATGGTGTAGCATTTTGTTTATTAGCAGCATCATTATAATGAGTAATTGTACGTATGATATTGAATCTATCTCATGATAGAATTATTATTATATACTTTTAACTCCTTTCTTCAGTGTGGCTCTACTACTCATCAGCTCTATGAGGCCACATTTCTTAAACCTCCAACACAATGTTGTCTGGACCAACAGCGAATGAGTTTTCTTTAAAAGAATGCTCTGACCATCTAGTATAAGAGTGGAGAGTCAGAAAGCACACCGGCGTTGCTGTCAATTGAGAGACAAATCCCATCTCCATCTCCAGACCCCTTAAGCCCAAGGGGCGGGCGAGTGAAATAGAACGATTATGGTGACGGCAGGTGCTATTGTAGGTGGGAAATAGGGAACTGGACCAAAGGAGGCAGAGGCTTGAGGTGAGTGGGAATAAGGAAGGGGGAGGGTGGGGGCCACATCCCTCTTGTATCTTAAAGCAATATGCAGGATGTGGGTGGAGGTGGAGGTGGAGGTGGAGGTGGGGGTCGGCTGTACAGGATGAGGAGAGAGTCTAGACTGCATTGACCCTTCTGAAACCAGGTTTTCTCTTCAGGTCAAGCTTGATATGGAGAAGATAATGGAAAAGCTTGGGGGAGTTTTCAAATAAATAACAGATTGGTAGACAGAGTGTCCCTGTTCTTGCTTCTATGTAATCCCTAACTGTATGGAGGTAATAGCTTGGAAGTGATGGGAAACCTTTCTTCCATCAAAAAGGGGCCAGGAAACCTCAGTGGCATGGCTGGATGCTTAGATCAGTTGCCTTTGTGGCACCCAGGGTTGTTTTAAATGGCTCGCTTGTTCAAAGCTCCTGTGACTCCCTCCATGTCGGTTCATGTAACTGTGGAGCAGCAAAAGCGCTCACCAGAACAGGTGGTTGTACCTCCACATCCATCCACTTTCAATCCTCTATAAGAGTTCGGAATTCCTTCATCATACAGCCCCCGCAACTGTGCAGTGAAGAAAATTCATAAGCAGTGGTAAATTACCCACAGTGTGCAACCGGTGTCCCTGTGCTTTGGGCTTTGCTCCTTATTATTTCTGTGCCAATGACACATCGCTCAACTTACACTTAATGACTCAGCTGTGAGCACTGACAGTTGACAGTGGTTGGCTGCCCAGGGGCCCCATGCTGAGAGAAGGGGGTGGCGCGAGG
Source organism: Melanostigma gelatinosum (assembly GCF_949748355.1). Classification (NCBI taxonomy): domain Eukaryota; kingdom Metazoa; phylum Chordata; class Actinopteri; order Perciformes; family Zoarcidae; genus Melanostigma; species Melanostigma gelatinosum. Next base: position 19,678,845 of record NC_136644.1, on the reverse strand, counting down.
CAGACGAGGTGGGATGTAATCACTCCCTGTAATTTGGAGGAAATCCACTGAGCTGCTCACAGTCAAAATGAAAGCCTTCTTCTTGTTCCGTCTCTCTACAGCCACCAAGCTTCACTGCTTTCAAAAGCCTGAAAAGAGAGGTTCAGAGAACCAATTCTCCCTGGTTGGTGTCCCCCAGGGGTTAGTACTGGGACCATCTCAAATCAGCTACAGCCCTGGAGCCTTGTTCTTTCCCCAAGGAGTCGCACCGCAGACAGACAGTCAGACTGCCCATCCTTTGCTATATGGCCCAGGCGCAGCCAGCCAGCCAGCACAACTCTCCTGAGATCCTCCTTAGTGGAAGGAGAGCTCAGTGGAGCTTATGCATGCTTGTATCTGCCTGTCTGTCTTTCTTTTTGTCTGACACCCTCTCATGTCACCTTATTTCTCTCCCTTCCCTTTAATATCTCAATCCGAGACAAAGGAGGTGATGCATTTTAAAGCTTCACATCCAGTGTTCCTTTTTGTCCCATTAGGAAGACAAAAAGATCATTATGCAATCCTTAAAATAAACATGTTTTCAACAATATGACAAGCTTGTGTGGATAAGTTTGCCTAGAAGCATCCTGTCGTGAAAATAATTGTGTGCACAGTAACTAATAATTACACTTTGTTAACCTCAGCATGCTTTATTGTCTTGACTGTCGAAATGACACTCAGTTTCGCAAGAAAACTTGGCTCGAGCCATGAGCAGATCGCCCAGTTTGATCACTTTGTCACACAACACTATCCTACCAAGTCGTCAAAGAGACACTGTAGTGGCTTTGCTTGATAGATGGTGAATGGTGCTTATACAAGGAGCCACTCCAGTGCGTCCATAAATATGCATCGTGACATTTGGAACAAAGCCGCTCGTCCTCTCTTTCCTGATGAGCTCTGCCTGCATACTATAACATATTGCCATACTGTCACACCTTGTGTTTCATAGCCAATCTCTCTGTTCATCAACTTGGCAGATAACCTCTAGATGCTGACAGATGATATGGGGGACGGCATTAGGGCTCTATTGTATGCAAAACCAGGAAGTGAAATTCCAACAGGGATGCTTATACCAGAAATTAATAATTAATCCTTATTATTTCATGAAGTACATAATGTATGCCTGTATGAATATTAAAAAAGGTCACATTGTGTATTTGGATGATCGTGTTCTCCAGACATTTCGAAGAAAGTCAGTCAAATGTCTCTATTGATCAACAACAGGTCAGAAGCAAAGACATGCTCTTACATTTACTCTTACCATAGTCTGTTAGGGCAAGTGCAAAAGAATGCTCTCTGTTCTCACTGAACACATAACTGGCTTCTTTCTCCAAACACCTCATTGCTTTAGAAAGGAATAAATATCCAAGACAGCCAGGAGCAGTTCCTTTCAAATCCCACACACAGGCAGATCTCCCTCTCTCCTCCATGTCTCCCTCTCCTTCTCTCTCTCTCTGTCATTTGACCAGCAGTGCTTCCTGCCACTGAGGACATGTGACTCATCAGCCAGAATATACAGCAGTGTTCTCTTGCCCACCCCCTTGAATATTCATAGAAATAAGAGGACTCAAGCTCAGACCCGTCCACCTTGTATTCACCCACATTTGTATATATGTAAGGGGGGGGGGGGGGGGGTTACAAGTAGTACTAGATATCTAAACGTGCGCTGTGGGAGAGGGGACGTGTGGGGTGGGGGCTGTTTTACACTAATTTCTTTATCCCTTTCACAGGAGTGCCATGTTACAAGAGAATTCCTGAGGCGAGCCAATGGCCCGATAAATCTGCCGGAGCCTCGCTCTCAATTTGTCTCCGTGGAATGTCAGCTGGCAAGCGCCCAGACACTGAGAACCTCTTTTCACAATGCGCCAATCTAACAGACGAGATCCCATGTTGGAGCTGCAGTACAAGGACCGGCATGGATAAATTGCCACGTGCCTTATCGAGGTCTCTTTATGTCTAACTGTCTGAGGTCTTGCTCCTAAAATGGCCCTTCGAAGGCCACTTCCTCCCAGACCTGGCGGTTAACCTGAACGGCTGAGTGGGTGACATTGACAGAATGCAGGTGTCACCGAAGAGGAACTTGTGATATGACACAGATGCTGTGTCAACCCGTCTTACTCCATATGACCCACAGTGTGAACAGAAATTGTCCTGTTTGGTGTCGTTCATCACTGTGTGGCACCGTCTCCCACATAGCTCGGTCCAGGTGGTGGAATGGCAGAGTGGGAGAACAGACCATGTTTGTGTGAAGATGCAACAACTATCTCTCTCTTTTTCTTTCTCTCTTATTCCCTCCCTCCCTCCCCCTCCCCCTCCCTCTTCAGTCAGACTGCTGTAGCACTCTTTGTACTCTATTTAAAGGTTGTAGGTTAGCAAACAACAAGATGCCTTCCCACCTGTACCCCTAAATGAGTCACGAGTCATGAATTTATTCATTTATTTATGTACAGTATTTGCAAAGAAAAATACATACAAACTGTACGTACACAGATGGATATAATTGTTCTTTCCCAATCAAGATTTCAAGTTTTTAGTCACTGATTATATGAATAATTTTGCTGAAATTAAGCTTCATTGCAAGGTTTTATTTAATTAAATATTCATGTTGTTGCAACATTCTAAATGATGCAGAACAAAATACAAAAAACTGGAAATGAATTGCATCCTGTCCTCTCTAACAATTTTCGATGCAGCCAACCACACTCGCGTATTTTAGGGGTTCATGTTACTGCGTGACAGTTGGCATGACAGTAAAAAAAAAAAGGCATGTGCCAAGTGGAGCTGCCAGTGCTCAGCGTGGCTGGTTTTAATATTTTAATGTGTTTCATTACAACAGTATGGGCCAGATAGCCTCTCTGACGTCCAGACAATTGTCTGCAAATGAACAAGATTACATGACAAGCCCTGAATGACAGCGCTATCACTGCTGCCTACACTCGCCACTTATCTGATGGTAGCCTAGCAACAGATCCCTGACCTGGCTTTGACCTCCACCCGATAAGGTCAACACCTGAAGGCTCTCTCATTGGATGGCTGGCTGAGAGAGAGAGGTGGAGCTTGGGGATGTAGGGAGACAAAGGACTCACAGAGCAAGGGCAGCCTCCTCTGCATAGAGTTCCCTGCTTCCTGCTGGCAAAAAAAAAATGTTCAGACAAAAGCATGCCAGACCTCTTTACTAGGGTCCGTTATACCTGCGTGTGCGTGTGCGTGTGTGTGTGTGTGTGTGTCAGTGTCAGATACAAGCCAATCATATAAGGCTGGTCAACAACAAAAAAACGAAAGCACTTGCCAGTGCAATGCCCCCTGTAGTAAATACACACAGCAGTGCCTTTTTTTTACACAGGGTCAAAAACATCAATGAGAGGAAAAAACAGCAGCTGTAACAGTTCATAATGAAAACTATTGTGGTGGCAAACAGAAAAGACACTTTTTGAAGGAGGTGCCGAATGTGAAATGAATCGACCAGCGCGGCCCACCCTGATAGACAGCCCCACTTCTCTGTCATTTGTGTGCACACACATACAAATCTCCCTCGGTTTAACAGCAGTGATATGGAAGTTAATCCAAATTGTGATCGTGGCAATATCCTATTAGACCATGGCAGTAAAATCAAGCTGAGACTGGTAACACATTACAGATATCAGAACATGTTCAGCACGCTCCATTACAGTACGAAGTGACGTTAATCAGCGGGGGTCCTCTTGCACACACATAGAGGCATAAAACAAAGATGCAAATCATAGACACAGCCTAAAGTACAGCTCAAAAGAACAGACGTTTTGAGTGTTGAAGTGCTGCTTCATCTGACATTGTGTCAAATGGGATAGAGAATTAATCACTGGCTTTGCTAGATAAATGCAGGCATATTGTAAAGAAAAAAGTTCTATCAAGCAGCCAAGGGCGGAAGGGTGGACATGTGAAAGCTGTTCATAACACTTTTTGTAATTATCATAATATATATTATAATACTTTTTGCTCACAGAGGCTCTAGGAAAAACAAAGTGATTTAGAGGAAGCTGGCAGACAGTGTTACTGTCCTAGTGCTTTGTGACGTTTTGTGAAAAATGTACTGCAATTCAGTTTTTCAATGGCTTGAAATGATAAAAGAGCACATTGTTGTGTCCCCATAATCACACCGATTCATTTCAGTTTTTAGTCAGTCTTTAGTTCGACTGGGCTGCATTTGATACTGTGCATATCTCTTTCTTTCTGATGTGCATATTGGCGTTGGCACTCCGGGGATTATCATTCAGCCTATCAGGTTTGGCACTGCTAAAATAACTCTTGTGCCCGAGTTGAAGGACCTTCGCCTCCCTCCAGGGCCTTTTGCAAGACCTCTGGCCCAGTTCACCCAGGCCAACCTACAGACTCCTCCTCCGCGCGCGTGTGTGTGTGTGTGTGTGTGTGTGTGTGTGTGTGTGTGTGTGTGTGTGCATGTGCATGTGTGTGTTTGCACTGGCGGGGAAACTGTTGAAGGTCAAAGGGCAGGAAGTTGGCCACCTGCCTCTGTCACTTTAGTAAAAGTAGTGATAGCAGAGAGAGGAAGTGGTAGCAGAGAGAGGAAGACACGACAGACGGAGAAAGTAAGAGTGTCTGACGGTATATGTTCAGGCTTTTTGTCTGGTGGTTGAATTTACAAGAAGGTCGAATGGGTTATAGCATAACAATCCTTAAATGAGGAAAAAAAACATTACAATTGAAGTCGCATCCTCTAAAACCTCCAGCACTTTCTGATTGTTGTTTTTATTCACTGAGCATTTTGTTGACCTTCGTGCAACTCCGTTGATCTGATCTGCAGCCTTTGTGTCTGATTAAAGTAAAGGACTGCTACAGGCGTTTGAGTTTCCTCCGACCACTGCAGAAGAACCTATACAGGGATCTCTCCGCTGGTATTTGCCAGAGGCGACAACCCCTTCTCGCTCCCTGCATTAAATGTGCCAACCGAGGACGAGAGCATAGAAGGCCAGGGGGCAAAAAGGGTGTGAACCACCTGCTTCTGTCACACTGTCAGGATGAAGGCGAACGAGTGCAAACAGGGTGAAGTAAGTGTGTGTGTGCACGGTTAGCGATATTGTGTAGAAGGGGGGGGGGGGGGGGGACAGGTGGCACGCCGGACAGCACTGGCACAAGCCACCCCAGGATTTATCACTCAGCGACAGTCACGGCTGGGCAGGGGACAGATGTTTCTGTTTACCCCAGGGCAACATCTGACTGGCCGAGCCGAACGTGAGCCGGACCAGCCTCGCCCGCACAGGAGAGGGACTGAGAGCACGGAGGAAAGGAAGGAAAAGAGGCAGTGACAAGGAGAAGAAACTGGAGGATGTTCAGTTTGCCCCCAAGGCACAGCGCCAAGTTAGCTCATTTCTCGCCAGTCTGCTCCATCCTCCGCTGAAGCACCTGAAACTCATTTAGCCCCCACTAACTGTTGTGCCACTATAGGGAACCATTTTAATAAGTAGTAATAATGCCGATGGACAATATGAGCCGTTTTCAAAGCAACCCGCGCCAGTTTTTGGCGCGATTGAAAGAAAACCATTGCAATTGAACGTGAGTATATTCTACATCTTCACTTAGTTAGAAATACATATGAACAACACTTTAATGTGGTGTTATTGAGGGGGTTTACAGTGAAAGCCATTTAGAATTAGCGTGTAGTGTAAAGTGTTCCAGCTGGGAAACCTGAGCGCCGTCACTGGTAATATAGCTGGAGCACTCTTCCCCGGAGCCATGAGAAATGGCCTTTAGGTTCAACCCCGGGTGAGGTCATGGCAGTGTTGCCTACTATCAGCAGACTGCCCCGTTGCCAGCATTACCTCAGCTGCCTGGCATTGTCAGGGTCAGAGAACAGGCTGTGACCTCCCTGTGGTGACCAAACACCATCGAGACAAACACTCATAGTCTAGTATACATAGTTTAGATTAGTTTAGATTACATAGTTCATGAAAATGTTTTGGTGGAAATGATGGCACCATGCAGAAGTTTAAGAATTGCATCTGAAATGAGTCAGCCTGGTAAATGAAGTTTGATATTACATGGAGTTTGCAACCATTAATTGCCACTAATGTGGTGTAATAAGCAAAGGCTGGATACACAGAGCAAGATTTAGCACTGATTAAGCCGTCCAGCAGAACAATTTCTGCTTCCCTGGGATTGTTAATACGAAATCTGTCTGCATAAATTTCACTCTCAGAAATCTAGAGACGCACAGAACAACGACATTCATCTGTTGTTTCATTAAGATGTACAAACCAGAGCTGCTGCATTGCAATGATTTAGTGGGATATTACAAATATTGTTCCCACTGCACTCGATTTTATTGCCACTGATCTGAACCAGAAAATGTTTATGTATGCTCTCATAGTCACCTTTTTGATAATCTTATTTCTAGCTTATCTGTGCACCAACATAACTTCACAAACACACGTATGACAAACTGTTTCATTATAAACTCTTTGTCTATAAGTTGAATGTTGTACCAGCAGAACTACAGTAGATATCTAAGTACTTTTCCCCTATAGAGTACTGAGAGAAATCACCTCGAGGTCCTGCCATATGCATATTTTGTGCTGACAGAAAAAAAGACAATGTGCAAGAAAGGCATAAACCAAAAAAGGATTTAACCTTTCCCTTGTAGCATCTCATCCAGTCTTTGGTCAGAGCACCTGTCCACGGACCATCCATCTGCAGATGAAGGTGAGAAGCACAGCTTTCACACTATTTAGATTGTAATGTAAACCCTTACTAACATAACCCTTAATCCTCTCCACAAATGAAAAACCTAATGGGATGTCTTAATCATTTCATGCAGGAGATGCAATAAAATATTACTCCTTTTCTATTTGTGGAACATGTTTGTCCACTCTCCTCCTGATAGGCCACATTTAATCATGTTGTTCTGTTTCCTAATTAGCAGAAATGCAAAGTGTCTTTGTCACCTGTGGACAGCCAAGAGGGCTAATTTAGGCTTTTCACTAATTGCCACGGTAACGAGCCTCCTGCGCCTCCGCTGGGGGTGGGTGGAAGGCATGGCAGGAGGAGGACTGGAGGATGGAGGGATGAAGACACAGCTCTCCTCACACACGGCCGAGGTGTGAAAGAACGCGGCAGGCCAACAGAACGCAGCCTGGAGGAGTCCAACAGCAGGGAGTGGGGGACAGCCTGCGCTGTGAAAAAGCCCCAACACCCAGCTGAGAGGGAGGAGGATTCAGCTCTGGCCAGTTTTGGTCTCTCAACTTTGATGAGGAGATGACTACGTTGGGGTTTTTGATAATTGCTGAACATTTTTCTGACACTGACACCTGTTATTGTTATTGATGCTGGTTCCCACACAATGTACTTTTTTAAATTACTGTTCTTTTAATAGACAAATTGTAGGTCTAACTCAGCGGGCAGCTTGACATGTATGAAGCCTGTGTGTGAGAAGCGGGGGTATGAGGTGATGACAGATATAAACCAAATTAAAACATAGGATGTTTGATCATGATTGTGTTTTTGTTATTAGTCAATCAACAGTTGAAGCGCTTTGTTGTTTTTCCTTATGCAACTTTTTATAGTTTAGCGATCATGGTGAAATGGCAGCCTAACAGAAACTTTTCTGGGGAAAGAGTGGCTGTAAAAAGCCAAAGGCTTGAAATGTCTTCCTCTTTAAGTATATAAATACTGTGGATGCACTAATAATACTAATGTAGTTACACAATATTTGCATTAAATTACATAGCACCGTATTTTTTATGTAACTTTGCAAAACCAGGGTGTAAAAATGTCATCCAGTCAACATTAGCCTACAAAAATTCAATTTCAACATCAAATGTTTTACATTGCTGCAATTGGGATTCTTATCTTTAATTAAGATACAGATTTGGTTACAGTGGTTTATTGTCTGTTTCGCTAAAGCAAGCTAAATGCACGTTCAACACGCCTCTGCGTTATGTATTCACAGCGTCTAAATTGACGTGTACGTTCACATTTGTACCGTTCACATTACTGCATAAAGTATTATCATCACTCACCATTACATTATTTTTTAAGTTAATTAAATAGATTCCGTTAATGTAATTCGACTCGATCAGTGTGATCTCTCTCTGCTGATTTATACCCCCTCTGCTTTTTTTTTTTTTCCAAATACATGTTCTTTTCAGCAATACACCCTGAAAGCTCGGGGGCACCTTGTCCGTCCGCTGCTCTCGGGGGCGAGCTCCTCGAATGTGTGCTTGTGCGCGCAAAGAGCGTGTTTGAGAGTGTGTGTGTGTGTGTGAGTGACTGTATGCGTGTGTGCGCGCGCGTGCGCGTGGCTGCTCTGCTGTTGCTGCCCTTTGATCCCTGCATTAGTGTTAGTTAGGGGCTCGGAGACACACTTGCACCGAGAGCAGCCATAGTCAAGACACGGCAACAACAACAGCGGCACCTCCTCCGCCTGTGTTCCCATTCCCCCCCAACAATACACTTTAAACCGAGCAAAGCCAGGTGCACGACCAAGTCCCTGCCATCACTGGCGCCTCCAGTCTCAATGGGAAAAACCTTTTTTCTTCTTATCCCTAAACAAGGACGAGAATGTGATTAAAAACGGGGGAAAATGCCAAGGAGGAAGCAGGAGCAACCCAAGCGCCTGCCTTCACGTAAGTCCTTCACTCGATTTGTTCAATTTTTTTTGTAACAGCTCTCCGGGTATGTTTTGCGCAGTAGTTTAGGGTTAAAGAGGTGAAACAGACAAAAGACACGGCGTAGGTTATTTCTCCCTTTTTAGGTCCGAGCGAGGCAGCCATGTTGTTGGCGATGGGTAACGGTAGCTCGGCAGTGAGTGGATAAACGATACGTGGCTTTATTAAAGAGTACAATCGATAGAGGTCCGGTTCCGCTAAAGGTTGCGGTCAGTGGGCATGTGTGTCGGTTGTGTGTGGAGCAATAATGGCCGAGCGTTTTTCCCCGTAATGTGTTCGCCACTCTGCTATGTCGCTTTTCGGGTAAGAAAGGGGAGGATCTGGGAGTCTGGCCGCAATAAAATGAAGGGTCAGTCGGATCAGACAAGCCAGAGTCTGGCTCCCCGTACCCTAGTGTTCCTAGTTAGCAATAGCGCTATCTAGCAACGCTCGGTAAACTTCATTTCATCGGCGATAAACGTGCAACTTTCGCCTCATAGTTTTTGCTGCCTCCAAAAATCGCGGAACCGAATTTGTTCGCGCTTGTTTGTCATCGACTTTTAAAAAGTGTGTGGAGATTTTATTTTCTTCTTCTTCCCCCTAACCTCAAGCTCGATATATATATATATATATATATATATATATATATATATATATATATATATATATATATATATATATATTTATTTTTCTTCTACCCCTCCCAGTCTGCATGCAGGCTATGTCAGCCATGGTCGGTCACCTGAAGTTCAGGGTTTTTCCCCCCCTTCCCTTTTGCAGCCATTCATTGCAGACAGACTACGATCAATAACGCAGTTAGAAAAGGGGAAACGACAGTTTATGCTTCTCTACTACGTTGCTTTGAAGCAACGCCGCGCCGCAGCAGGAACCTGTAAATCCCGTGTAGTCGATTTTTGGCTTGGGAGGTTGATTCACTTTTGTACATTTGACCCTCCGTATCTTTGGATGTTCGTATTGTGCTTTATCAGTCCAGATAATGAAACGCTGCCATGGCACACAGCGGCCACTAGAGGATCGCTCAGACGGTGTAGTGGGCAATGACAACGATCATTAAAGGGATTGTCCGAGAGTGACATTTCCCTGCTCAATACACGCGTAAGCAAACGGCTCAATTGGTCATATTGGTATGCAAATATAGTGAATAATTGGGTGATTCATCTTTAAATCTTGATGCATTTATCTTATGACACTATCTTCTTCATTTCTCAAATGTCAGACCATGCCAGCTGTTCATCACAGCCAGGCACCATGACACAAACACAGGCACTAAGTTGTCTCTCTTACTCAGTTCATCTTTCATCACTTTTGTTTCATTTCAAAGGGTTTCGAGTAATGAATGAGTTCCTGCTGCACCAGTCACAGCTTTAATATGTCTGGCACATTAAATCAAATGTACACTATGGAGTTGTTATCCCCGTAGCTTCACACCACAATATATACACAAATGGTGTTTGTTTTGGAGTAATATTCACTGATGTACTGCTCAGGTGTTTGACCTCGGGTAAAACCTGGGAAATAGCATGGATTGGCTTTGAGGTGGAGACTGTGGGTGACAGTGGTAAGTGTGTGTGTGTGTGTAACTGAGTGACAGGGAGATTTGGACAGTGATAAGGCATAAGGAGAATGTAAGCTGTCGTTGAACAATACAGAACAGGGTTATCTATCTATATATATATATACACAGTATATCCTTTATCTATGAACAGCTTTTGTTTATTTCCTCCTAAAAAAAGACATATCTATATATATATGATCCACTGTTGCAGCTTTTTTACTAGAAACAGCAGAAGACAGTCATCATTTAGAGAACTTGTCCACTGAATATGTTCTCCTCATCAGTTAAAATATGTGTTTCATGACGTGTATTAAGAGTGCAGTACATGCAGTTTTCAGTACCTGCATTCCCCTTGTTGACATTCATACACTTGTTTATGATTAGATGCAGAATACAGCGTACAGTACGGCTCACTGATTCTTTGACAAGCTGTACATTCTTCTTCCAAATAAGAACAAGAAAGTGTCTTAGTTCGTTGGAGTGAGTTATTGTGTTGCAGGGCTTAACACTAACTTCTCAAAGAGGCATCAGCATTTGAAACTGAAAAATGATGGTTGCAGTTATACATTCGCTTAATAATGACAATGTAACGAAGTAGTTGTGTTTTTATCAGAAGTGTTAATCTGTTAACATGTAACTGTCCACTTTCAATTCCTGGTTTACAAAATTCCGGTTGTGCAGCTTTTGTCATGTTTTACACAGATCCCAGACCAGCTTGTCCATCATCTCAGCTTTCAGAGATGATTTCAGGTTTCATTTTGTTGTCTGGATTACATAATATCATGTTTTAGCACCTACTGTAGTTGCCCACCTCAGCTAATGGCAACTGGTTGTCTATTGCAACAATGTACCCTGGAGTTTATTTTTTTAAAGACATTGTAGGACGTTAGGACAGGTTTTGTTTATTAAAGCTGTATTCACACAGCGTCCTCATCATACTTTCTGGATCAGTCAAACACAAAGCCCAATGTTTTCTGTCTTTTAGGCAAGAAGACCAAAGATGGCCCGTGTCAACCTTTCTATTAATCTGCTTTATAATTGGTCTGGAGCGAAAATAGCCTTCACCCACGTCTCTGAAACCATGTCCTCCTGTGTAGGCACTGTGCTGGAGCGCTGCTGCGCCCGTGTTCCTGGGTTGAAATGAAAGCCCCTTTTTCTGATTTCGGAGTCGTTTTCCTCCTTAGTCAACAAACTGTCACAGGAAAGTATGAATTTGTCAGAAGCTTTTTTGCGCTTTGTTTCGGATCTTCCCACTCTAGAATGGAAGTGTCACCTCAATGCCGTTTGCTGTCAGTCTGTGTGTTTTCATTATTCAGCCAACGAGCACAATATCGAGCTCCAAATCTCTTCATCTGTGGTGAAAAAGGGCAAGCTAATACACTGGCTTTAATGCTGGAGGTGCGTTGTGTTGCCCAGTGTGTGTGCGCACTGGCCTATTGTCTGTGGCACAGCTTGTGAGAGGAGACTATTCCTTAAGTGTGTGTGTGCATGGCACGCACATGTGAAAGTGAACAGTGTGTGTGTGTGTGTGTGTGTGTGCGGCTACATAAACCAGCTATGGAGGTCACGGTACAGTATGGCGCCTTCACTCTGACAAGTAAACATGACCTTTGGTGCCACAATGAAAACTGCCATTCTTTATGACCTTGCAGCGTGTTATTGTTTGTGTAATTTTTACTGCCTTATTACTCACTCTTTAAAGCTGGGGTCAGTGGAAATGCCTGTAAGGTTTACGGTTTTGTGATTTAAAAAAAGACATGAAATAAGTCAGAATAGGCCTAAATATTCAGTGTTGTTTTGGTATATTATTTTGATATTATAGCCGATGTTCCTGTTAACCTCAACCAATCATTCTTGTCCTCAGAAGTCTTTAGAAGTAAATTGGTGAGTATTTTAAACATATAGACTGAGAGGGAGTCTATATCATAAGGATCACAACCTTAAGTGTATTGGGGGGCTGGGGGGGACATTTGTATGCTGCTTACTCTTATGTTTAGAGATTTCGAACATTTCCAGACAGATATGTGGTCCTCCTCACTGGGTGGCTCTGTACCTGACTGTAATGGCGGGTCACTGGCTCCCTTCCACTTGCTATGATTATAATGACCTTGGTGGGGCTGGGGCTTGATAAACATTGGATTAAGGGGAGAGGAAAATTAGAGGAGGTTTCCATTTCGCTCTTGGCATAAAATTTGTGGGGAATTTCTGCCAAGTATCCTGCCCCCCCCCCCCCCCCCCTCCCCCCTCCCTTTAAGTTGATGGGACTTGGGTGCTCTGGCGGTGTCGGGCGAGTGGCGCTCAAGCGAATAATGATACACAGGCTTTAACTTAGAAATGAATTAAAGGGCAGGGGAAAGGTGGTGGATACACACTAACCTAGAGCAGAGAAGTCCGCTCTCATTGAACATTCAGTGGCCAAACTCTTGTCTTTTGTGTTTTTGCTTGATGGTGAATGAAAACCCTGATGTGAATAAACAGGTAGTTGGATGAGGTTTAACGGGCCTGGCTCAGCCTCAGGTGTGGATCTTATACACAAACGTTAACCTCATTCGCTACTTTAGACAACTTGCCAGGCCGATGAGCGCTGGCTGGTTCATCATCATGATATCAGTGATGCATTCATAGTTAATTAATGAACGCCACTTCAGAATCAAAAGCTCTGGGTGGGTCTGTGTGTTACCCACGAATAACGCGTAAGAGACCTTTTCTTAGAATTGCCTCTTTCACGTTGCCGTTGAATAATTCATTTGAATTTGAGTGCCCATTTATTCTCACATAGCACCTTGTAGTGTCACTCTAGAACTAGGCTAATGCCTGATATTGAATATCGGAGAAGATCCTTGTGTGGTGGTGAATATCACAACAACTTTTGTTAAGTGTTGGTTAAGTTGTCTAAAGTGTCCGGTACTTTTGTTCATCATTACATTGAACGTAGCTGTTAAGGGAGACTCTACCCGCTTTTATTTCACTCTAGCCAGATTTTCACCGCCCATTCAGGAATTCAAGGCCTCTTTCCTAGTCTTTACGATAGCACAGAGAATATAGCGCTGATGTCGAGCGAACTTCGTGTCTCGTAATTGTCGTGTATCCACTTTGTATTTAAAGCCCCCCTCTAGAGATGTCAAAGCCCCAAACAACTTCCTGGCCTCTAATAACTCTCAGCTCAAAAGTAATGGCATAATAATGTCAGCAAAATTGGATTTTTATCTATAAGTTTAAAGATTCACAACTGTGTCGTTTCAGGGCCTAGTCTTTGTCAGGGTGATAACGTGTGTGTGTGTGTGTGTGTGTGTATATATCTATATTTTTTATATATATAATAATTGTTCCATTCAGGACTTTAGCCTCAGTAAGTGCTGTGAACGTAATAAGTGCAGTCTGTGCCTACCTTGTTTTACCCAAGTTATTTGTGATATTGGGCTTTATAAATAAAATGGACTTGACTTATACCCCTAAATTGTTGCTGTTACAAAAGGATCAACAATTGTGTTTTCAGTGGAAGAGCCCGTGAAGTGTTTACATGTGCATGTCAGAGGCTGAAGTCTAAAGCGACTCACCCCAAGTTTTAGGTTGCTCACATATTTAATGGCAACGCAACAAATAAGTGACAAAGCATCTTTATTGAGAGAAAAATAATCTTGTGCTTCAAGCTTTTACATTTTTTACAATTGATTTGATTGTTAAATATCATTATGTGCCCAAAATGATGTTTACACGTATACAGCGGGAGTTTGACAGGGAGTTTTGTTTCTATATATTTAATCAGAATAGTTTTTGAATACCAACTGGAATGGGTTTGTGGCACCGGTTATCAAAAGATGTCAAACAAAAGTTGCTACTGAATGCTTGGTCACATTCTGGGTGTAGTTTACTTCTTTTATCAACTTTTGCCAGATTCATGGCTTTCTTCTATTCATGCTGTGCTGTTGTTTTTGTGTCGGCATACAACTGTAAACAGTGATGCAGCTCAGTTATTTGAAATAATAATAAAAAAGTACAAAAAACTTCCACACTGCATTTGCCAGTGATGGTAAATAAGACATTAGGATACTTTCTCTATCTAGTTGTATTAGTTGTCTGCTTGCATCTTTAAAAAGTATATTCTGATACTCTACTCCTTTCAAAAATCTTGAGTCTCAGATGAAATTGTGATTTATCTTGTTCAGCATATGGCTGCAAGTTATTTACTTTGATAACGATGGCTTAAGTTAAAATTCACTGTGGAAATGTGTTTCTTTCTTCAGATGCGTTTGTTGTTTCAAAGTGCATTTTCTGAGCAGAAAATCCTCTGCAGCAGCGAGCCAGGTAACCGTGTTGGTCCTAATACCTCCAGTACAGTACCTGCTTGTCTGCCTGCTCTCAATCAGATCCCCCCTCTGTGTGGAATGGAAGTGCCTCAGCCTTGGTAACGATTTTTCCCCGTGTTGACAAGTCACAACATGGAGATCTACAGCTCGGAGAGCAGCCCTTTGGCTACGCAGAGCCCTGCTTGCACTGAGTAATAGCAATCTCACAGGAGTAGCAGGCTTTCAGCTGGCAGCAGTTCATACGGAACAGCTCGCCGGTGCAGCTGGGAGAGAGGAGCTGGTGGTGGTAGTGGAGATGGAGGGAGGGAGGAAGTGGAGAGGAAGAGCTGTTAAGAGCTTTGGGCGGTTTCTCTGTTGTTGTACCACACAAGTGCATCCAGGCCCTGCAGGACAAGCCTTTAACAGGCAGGAGGAGGAGGAGGAGGAGGAGGAGCCGGCCAGTCGTGCCAGACGCCCGCTCTAAACAGGGATGTGATTTATTGTTGGACTCTGTCTCACGTTTCACTCCTAGAAAGACACAAAAATGTACATTGTGCAGAGACAAAGTACTTCCTAAATTGTGATGGAAAGACCGTCTCCTGTGGACTGTGAGGAGTTTTTTTTTGGGAGCACTTTAACTTGTGTGTGAGATGACCTCACTTCCTGTGTGGGTAGACTAGGGCAGGAGGCCTTTTACACACACATGCACACAGATTCTCTCTCTCCCTCTCCCTCTCTCTCTCTCCCTCTCCCAAGCACTGCCTGGCTCCAGTTAGCCTGTAGTGCACTAGCCGGGCTAACACCTCTCTCCTCTTGGTGTGGAAGTGTTTCCACATTGCACATTTAGGCCGTCAAGAGCAAAGCACAGGCTAATGTCTTCAACTAGCCGCGCTAACGAAACAAAAATCCTGAGAAGTTAAAATCATTGACGTGATGTCATCTCGGAGAAAGCCATTGTCGGCGCCGTGTGAGGTTATTTGTGATGCTGGAACTGCAGGTGAGCGTCTTGACTAATGCAGTGTCGTAGAGGAGGCTTCCCTATTTGCACAATGTGGTCGTAGCATCTCCCAGCGCATTAAAAGGACCAATGTGACTCAGGTCTCATCCTTTATTGCCATTGTTTACCAAGGGCATTTGGTCACTTGGTTTTGTCCTTGTGATGCTAATGAGATTAGCTAATCACTGGATGTTTCACTCTGAGTGAGGCGCCTTGTAGTTTATGGTGCCTGTAAGCACTACAACCATACGTAGGAGCGAAATGAAGCCGGACAAATTAGCAGACCGAGATCATGAACGAACGGTTGTAGGTAGCAAGCTATTCTCAAAAAAACGTCTGAATCCAATGCCCGTGTGTTCCCACTCCCCACGAGTATTTTGAATGGGGGCCATGTTGGTTCAGATTGCCATGTCATTAATCCCTCGTACTCTACAGGGGAGTGGTCAGCGGCAGATGTATTTGCACTTCCTCCAGAAGGTTTTCTAGATTAGAACAAATCCTCCCAGAAAAAAAACGTTTAAAAACCTCATTTGGCACGCACAGCCAGACTTTGTGCTCATAGCTCGCCAAAGACAGCCATCCCTCCCTCTACATCTCATTCTCTCTGACTTTATTTATTTATTTTTACCCCCCTCCCCACACCTTGTGGTTCTCAGAGCTTAGCCCCATGTTGATTTGGACAGGGCAGTGTAATTGTTTGGAAACTCGGGTTCTGGCATTTGCATGTAGCAAAGCAGCCACTTTTCCAGTTTTCAGTGGTTTGACCTTGTTGTACCTGCCAGCCAGAGATGAGATCATCAGAAGAGTAGACGAGGAGCTGACATCTCTCCTCCACCTACCCGTGGCTTTAAGTGATGGTTGTCATAGCAATCATTATGCCACAGAACAGACTCGGTGGGTGAAGGATGGCTTTGAATGCGACAGCCTCGGGTCACAACCTGGTTATGACGGAACAGACAGACCAATGAGGGCTGGCTGCAGCAGTACGCGGACTGAACGAGCTAAACAGCCGCATACATCGCGTGTCAAGTTCATATAGATATCAGTTGTGTGTGGGGGGGGGGGGGGGGTAAAATTACTGAGGAAATGTCTTTTTATACCTTGAAGAAAGCGAGGCAGGTATTTGTGTAACGGAGAGCAGCATGGGGCGGACAATGCCTTTCGTTCCCATCAGCTGCCCTGGCCAGCATTTAACATGGAGATTGGAAGCGGAATAAGCCCCCCCCCCCCCCCCCCCCCATTCTCCCTGGACCTGCATGTAAATGAGGTTAGCGGTTAGCATTTCCTGCTGTGCCACAGCAATTCTTCGCCCTCTCTCTTGCTCCCTCTTTTTCCTTCCTTTCTTTTTTTTTTTTTATAAATAATGGCCTGAAAGTGCTCCCCCTTTCCTGGGGTAGGGACCGGGACCAATCCTGATTAGTGTCCCTGTCCTAAGTGACAGGCTAAAATCCAAGCAGGCACTGCCTCGGGCGCCTCTGCCAAGCAGCCGTCAAAGCAATACCACCATTAAAAAAAGGCATCTTTCCCCCCTCCCCCCTTCAATTCTCCAGATTCCCTCCCTCTTTCGTCTTCCTCGCTCCTCTGCTCATTCTCCCTCACCACCCATTCCAAGTGTCTCTCATAGACCCTGCCTCCATCGCTCGAACACACTGTCCCCTTACATACATGCATGCACATATAGAATTACCTCTCACTCTACCCCCACCTCCCACCGGACCTCGCTTTGTATCCCTGGGTGGACTGGCTGCTATAGAGCCGAGTGTCCCTTTTGCCAGTAGGGCGATTTACAAACAATACATGGACGCTGTACACACTCCCACCTTCCACCCTCCCACTCTCTCTCTCACTTCTCTTCCACAGACACACAATCACCTCTGTGAGGAGCTTCAGTATGCCAGAAAACAACGCAGCAGGGTGATGGCCTGTTCTTTTTTGCACTTGTTCCAAAGAATGTACCCTGCCTACTTCAGAATGCCAGCGCGACATCCACGTCGTGGTTGAATGAGGTTACTTTGTCAACCGGAAGACAAATTGATGGGATCTGACTAGTATGTCAAGTGGCTCATAATTAGTCATTTTCAAAAGCGCATGAAATGGTAATCTGAGCCGTGTTCAAGACAATTTTGCCTGATGGAAAGCAAATAAGCAAGGGAGTTACACTCGTCGAACAGTTGCAGGCATATGCTAATTACTCAGTGTTTGAGGACATTGTGGAGGAAATATGACTGTTTTGGATTCTTCTGGATTTGTTACTGTGCCAGTTTGTAGGAAACACTATACACCACAGAAGCACGACATTAATCCGGTTAGCTCGATCAAAATGGAATGGTACCAAATACCTTTTTATGTAAGCAATCCAGCATTCGGCATTTTGTGTTGTTGTGAGCACTCATGTGTCAGAGTCTTTTTATATTTCACACAAGGAGAAACACTCAAGTTTTTGTCTACGATATGTGGTGTTTTAAAATGTGCTACATGTGTTGCCTGTATTCAGTTTCACAAAGAAGGATGCCACCCACATATGCCTGTTCCTACGAGAGGGAACGGCTTGAGTCTTGATGAATCCTAACAGCTCTTTCTCACAGAATCAAGATTGGTTTGGAGTGTCTCGTGTTCAGATACTATACTGGCATTTATCAAGCAACTTATGAATGCATTTTTCAAACAAGTTCTTACTGGATACTGGGAACATGAGAATTATTATAATTCATGTGCATTAGTGGTGTAACGGACACACTGTCGATCCGTACGGATCCTCCCTCACGGTTCGACACGCGTGTGAACCGCGGATTAATCACACAGTTTACCGTTAACCATCACAGTGTGCAATAAAGTTTTACTGACGATCGCTATCCGGAAATTGTCATTTATGCTTTTCTAGTCGCCGATCTCTGATAATGTTACATTGTAAACAACACTAATGGCTAACAAACAAAGGTTCCATTCAGCTACATTATGATGCGTTCAAGCTCTGTTCAATGAAAATGAACATTGAGCGAAGGTACATTATAACGTCATTATCATGATGTGTTCACATGTGATCTCGTAAAATGTAGTATTGCTGAGAAACTTGAATACACAGTTGTTTGAAGGAGATGTTTTCACAGCAACATAGATATTCGAGCTATAATAATACATCATTAAAACTACTGACTTGAAAAAAAGATTTGTTTTTATAACTAAAAACATAATATTTTACTCCCTAATCATTTAAATTGTGTGTTTTTATGAAGAAAAAAAACACTATTAATATAACAAACTAAAAGGATAATATTTAGAATTTCTGATAGTTTACACTTCAAAGCGGTTGAAATTATTTTTGGGAAAGTCTGGGGCCTTGTAGAGCAGCTGCTATAATCAAACAAAACAACAAAGGGATCTGTATCTGCCAATATGGATCATCAATGATCTGCAATATCGGACGCAAAAGACAGGATCGGGATCTCTGGAAGTTATATTTGCCCCCTTTGTCTTTTCTGTGCTGATCTGTGATCTGAACGATGAGTTTTAGGATCTGCTGCACCACTAATGTGCATATTTATAAACAATCCTCATACGTGCAGCAGTATTACATGAGTTTCTAAATCGATGCCGTAAATCAATCGGTCTAAAAAAGAAAAAAAACATGCCTTCTCAACAGCATCCTGCTGAATGGCCGACTGCTTTTTGAAAAATGAAAGGATTGTGTTTTGGCTGGTTATAGACAGACTTGGCATCTGGCTGGTAGCCACAATAAATGTGTTATATTGTGATTCATGATATCCAATTTTGGATAGACTACGTTTGTACTATATTGAAATTAAAGCACCATTTGTATTGTGTTTTTAGCCGACAAGCAATGGAACATTAGAGCAATTACAAACATAAAGGCCTAAAAACACTCCACTAATATGTTTAGTAAAGTAGTGAAATAGAGAAATGCAAACATGTAAGTATTTGGAAGAAATGTAACACTTTACAAACCCATGTTAACAAATTCCTGGTCAGCAGTTTTAAATGCTTGGATTGGATTTATGCAGGGGAATAATACCGCTCACAGACGCCATGCTGTTAAACACACTCGTCTCTTTTGGGATTTCTTTCTTTGATGCCCTTCTCCTTTTTGTTGTTATTTTGTAAAATGATACCAGGAAATGTCCACTCGGTTAGCAACAAACCAATAAATGATGCCCAAAGAGTGGGAGACTAACCATGTGACATATACAACTTTACCTATACTTTTAAAATGATGATTAAAGTGGCAGCGCTAACAGTTTTGTAGTCCGGAGTATGGGGATCTACAGATGGTCAGTGTAGCTCTTTTTGTTCGTCTCAGTATCTGTTTCTAGAGAACTGAACGTTGCTTTCAAAGACAAGACGACATGTCGGACATTAGAGATCTTCTTTTCTACTGGCTACTTGCAAAGCAGAATTAATAAAAAAAACAGCATGATTCATCATTACCAAAAACATTGCAAGCTGTGAATAAATCGTTCATAATAAAGCCAAACCTTTGGCAGAGCGTTTGACCGTAAAAAACAACACTAATGGCTAACAAACAAAGGTTCCATTCAGCTACATTATGATGCGTTCAAGCTCTGTTCAATGAAAATGAACATTGAGCGAAGGTACATTATAACGTCATTATCATGATGTGTTCACATGTGATCTCGTAAAATGTAGTATTGCTGAGAAACTTGAATACACAGTTGTTTGAAGGAGATGTTTTCACAGCAACATAGATATTCGAGCTATAATAATACATCATTAAAACTACTGACTTGAAAAAAAGATTTGTTTTTATAACTAAAAACATAATATTTTACTCCCTAATCATTTAAATTGTGTGTTTTTATGAAGAAAAAAAACACTATTAATATAACAAACTAAAAGGATAATATTTAGAATTTCTGATAGTTTACACTTCAAAGCGGTTGAAATTATTTTTGGGAAAGTCTGGGGCCTTGTAGAGCAGCTGCTATAATCAAACAAAACAACAAAGGGATCTGTATCTGCCAATATGGATCATCAATGATCTGCAATATCGGACGCAAAAGACAGGATCGGGATCTCTGGAAGTTATATTTGCCCCCTTTGTCTTTTCTGTGCTGATCTGTGATCTGAACGATGAGTTTTAGGATCTGCTGCACCACTAATGTGCATATTTATAAACAATCCTCATACGTGCAGCAGTATTACATGAGTTTCTAAATCGATGCCGTAAATCAATCGGTCTAAAAAAGAAAAAAAACATGCCTTCTCAACAGCATCCTGCTGAATGGCCGACTGCTTTTTGAAAAATGAAAGGATTGTGTTTTGGCTGGTTATAGACAGACTTGGCATCTGGCTGGTAGCCACAATAAATGTGTTATATTGTGATTCATGATATCCAATTTTGGATAGACTACGTTTGTACTATATTGAAATTAAAGCACCATTTGTATTGTGTTTTTAGCCGACAAGCAATGGAACATTAGAGCAATTACAAACATAAAGGCCTAAAAACACTCCACTAATATGTTTAGTAAAGTAGTGAAATAGAGAAATGCAAACATGTAAGTATTTGGAAGAAATGTAACACTTTACAAACCCATGTTAACAAATTCCTGGTCAGCAGTTTTAAATGCTTGGATTGGATTTATGCAGGGGAATAATACCGCTCACAGACGCCATGCTGTTAAACACACTCGTCTCTTTTGGGATTTCTTTCTTTGATGCCCTTCTCCTTTTTGTTGTTATTTTGTAAAATGATACCAGGAAATGTCCACTCGGTTAGCAACAAACCAATAAATGATGCCCAAAGAGTGGGAGACTAACCATGTGACATATACAACTTTACCTATACTTTTAAAATGATGATTAAAGTGGCAGCGCTAACAGTTTTGTAGTCCGGAGTATGGGGATCTACAGATGGTCAGTGTAGCTCTTTTTGTTCGTCTCAGTATCTGTTTCTAGAGAACTGAACGTTGCTTTCAAAGACAAGACGACATGTCGGACATTAGAGATCTTCTTTTCTACTGGCTACTTGCAAAGCAGAATTAATAAAAAAAACAGCATGATTCATCATTACCAAAAACATTGCAAGCTGTGAATAAATCGTTCATAATAAAGCCAAACCTTTGGCAGAGCGTTTGACCGTAAAAAACATCCAGTAAGATGCTGACCCAGGGCCAGTTGATTGTCCTGGGAATAACGGTATGCTGGTTTGAGTATTTCTCACTTTGTGATTAGCCAGTTAATCTGAGCCTCTGTGCTGTGGCACCGGTCCACTCTCTTTTTATGTTGTGTTTTATGTACCCAGTCAGAATCAATGCCACCTCACAGTAAGTCAGGGCTCCAATAACGTCAAGAACCATTTAGAGTGACTCATGCCATACACGCAGCCATGTGCTTGGTGATATTTATCACACATTTTTATACATTAGTCAGTATTATTAATGGGATTAATCTGTCATATTTTAAACGGAGGTTTAACTCACTGCAAATGCACACACTATCCATGACTGGCACGAGCAGAAAATACTGTCTTCACACAGTGGATGTTGTGGCCGCTATTGTAAACCAGTGAGCAGGACTGTTTATGGTCATGGTTTTTTTGGGCAAGATTTTGCAATTAATGATTTTGATTTGTCAGTTTTTTAATAAACCAAAACTGGCATTCCTGTCCAGATGTTTTATGCATTGAATAATTTGTTAATTGACCAAAAGCTGCCATTGACAGTCTTGATAACAGTTTGTTAACATTACTAAGGGGATGTCTATGATACCGCCATACGCAGAAGTCTCCGAAGTCACCACTTGTGATTGGCAGTCAGCGTTTGCATCTTACATTTACAACCTAAATCAACTGCACACTTGGATTACAGTTTTTCTCAATTGCTAAAACACTAAAACCCATTGGCTGAACAAAGTTCTCAGTTGCCTGAACTCATTTAGCTAATTGTGCAGTCTGTTGTCAATACCTTAAACTATTTCACATGGTAAAACACAATTTGCAGATCTCACTTAGACTTTTCAGCAAAACTCAAAACACATTCTGCACTCTAATGCACATGTCATCCATACTGGTAAACACAAGTGGCAACAATCAACTACAAATAGAGAACACATGTCATTGATTAAACACAATCACTCAAAATTGATTTCACTTGTATCAAATGATGTGACACAACCAATATAAGCCAGTTTAGAGAGCAAACAGGTGGTTGAAGGTGGGAAGGAGAAAGTCTGAGAATGGACAGAAGAAACAATGTGAGAGGATATCACGCTTTCTATTTGTTACAGTAACAGTACTGACTGCTCAATAGATTTTGACTGGTTGCAGGTTCATATCAACAAAGAACAAGAATTACAGTATCACAGACAAAGGACACGTTTGTGAGATGCAGGGTACAGTACTGTAAAAATAGGGGTACAAGGAGGAGGAAGAACAAAAGAAATTGCAAAGAGCAAAGCACAGTAGTCATTTCTGATAAATTTTGAGCAACTGTAATAGAACATGTTTTCGTTCATATGAAATTTGTTTTGAGATTAAAAATCTACTTCTCCCTGAGAACTATATGTTTTGAACAATGTGCTTTCTATTTATTGGTGTATTGTTTACTGACTGCTTGATGGTGTATATTATTTTGATCACTTTGTTTATGATTTGAGAGCAGTGTTTGATTTTGAGCACAGGTAAAACTGTTTTGAGGCGAAAGTTTCATTTTGCAAGAGGATTCAGAGGTTTTGTAAATAGTGCTTGAAGATGAGGTTTTGTGTTTACAGTTTTGAGAGAATGGGTGACCGTTTCAAGAAATGTGTCTTAGCGATTGAGAAAAACTGTAAGAAAGAAGGAAAGTCCTCACAGACACTGTCACAGGGGCTGTGAAACTGTACCACCAAGCACACGGTATTCGAAATAAAACATGCAATAAAATCAAAATATCTGTCCACAGACGACCAGCGTATATCTGTCTGCTGACAAATCCGACCAGGTGTCTTTTTAGGCCAATATTTACACACCACTGCCTCTCCAGCACATTGGACAGTTCATCGTTGATTCGCATGGGCTCTAGTTTTTTTTCAAGATATCTTAGTTTTCATTAGATGTCGCAGTGATTACTTTTGCCACATTGGAAATAATTGCCAATTTAAAAGATTTACTTTCCAGGTTTAGTCACTTCAGGGTAGAAAAATAATGTCACTTTTCAGATTCGGTTGTTCTTTCCTCTCATCACAATCTTTGTTATGTGTCAGTTATGCTGCAAAGATGCAATAGACACACCACTTCTCTCCCTCCAGCAATTTAAGTCCATAGCTTTGATGACACATCTGAGCTTATGAGCAAGTCTGTTTTTTGTTTTTTTTCAGCATGAGATGCTAAAAATGGAAGGGAAAAATAAACCAGGGGGTAAAGTGCACTTCATGTGCAATGAGGAACTTCAGAGGTCTGGGGCTCTCAGTCGTCTCATTCTCTTCCAAGAACACTTCTCCTTCCTGTTTCACCTCTGGCATGCCGCCCAAAGTACCCACAAACCACGGAGGCCGAGGCCGAAAATACACAGATGGTAATTTGCACTACATTTCAATACGACTCAACCGCCATTATATATAGCCCTGCTGCCTGAACTCTGATCCTCAGTAAGAGTATCGCCTCACCTCAGATTCCAGCTAAAAGATGAGCTCTTTACGCCTTTGTCACCGGGTACAAGTTGTACGGGATGATGTCGATAGTTGAAGTGAAAGAGTTGATTCTGACTTTTAATAATGTTTTTAATGTCATAACATGAACCTCGATCAATACACGGGAGGATTCCCCCCCCCCCCCCCCCCCGCTAGATTAAGGCAGTGTCAACATAATGAATTGCTAGAGGGGTGTTTAATGGTGTAGCTTACTCCTGCATGGAAGAAACATTGTTCGTTTTTCAATGCGAAAGTAAAGGCTTTGGCAGCTAATGTTGCACGGTATACCGATACCAAAAAGGGATCGCAATATCCTGTAGTTATAAAATGGTAACATTGTGTTGGTACCGGTACTTTAAGAATGGCATTGTTTCAGTAAGAGTCGTAGGTGCATCAATCTGTGACAGTGGGGCAGTGTGTTTACACAGCGCTCTGCCAGAGGACCCAGGGGGAACGGGCAATTTAACTTTGCAACAGTCAAAAAATAAACTGCGGTTTTCGGGATTTAGCGAGAGCCGACCAGAAGGATGGAGTCAACAAATACATTTGAAAAGAAGATTAAAGCAGGTCATGAACTGCTCACCGGCTGCACAGTCCCACTCTGAGCTGGTGTCTGTAGCAGGCAGCAGCAACAAATGACAACGCAGCTACAACCAAATCTACCGATTTAAAAGATTCGATTATTTCCTGAATCTGTCCAAGCATCTCCTGTAATTCGAAAAACACTTAATCCACCAAAGAGCATGTGTTGAAAACAGTGTTTGTCAGTAATGGGAAATGGACGGAAAAGGTCAAATCAGTCCGGCGACGAAAGTGACACAAACACAACTTTGACGCAACAAAGTTACTCTGGTGTCTTCCTGGATTTAGCTACTTTTCCCTCATCGACTTCTCACAGAACGTCATTTGAATTTATACTCATTGAGTTTGTTTTTGTTTTGGAAGCCTCCTGCCATCCCCCCCAAGCTGCAGTACCACTCTCCGCCTGAATAATGAGTGATTATCAAACCCACTGATTAGCAGTGATAATCAGATGCTATCACATCATCACCAAGTTACCTGCTCCATTGCAAGACATTTTCCTTCAGTGATCACATGTCTTGCCCCATGTTGGTTGTCGTGTTTTACCAATTAGAAATAACATGATGGATACACTTTGGAGCAATCATCATGTTGCTCCTGCAAAAGACAACATTTAACAGATTGATTGTGTATAATTTCATTAGAGGGGGAGAACTGTATGTGTGTATCTCCCACAGAGCATGTGTGCTTTATTTCTTCTGAATATTTGCGTTCCTGGTTATGGAGAAAGAGATGAAGGGAGGGACATACAAGAAGAAAGACACGTGGGTGTGAACGAGATCAAGCGAGTGAGAGATTATGGGAAAAGGGAAGGGAAGCGATCCTGATCCAGTGTGTCCCAATTAATGGAATTACCTTCCTCCTCGGGTGGACGGTTAGTCATTTGCCGAGACGTGAGCCCGCCAGTCTCTCCCACCATATTGTCCAGCAGGCGCTAATAAGGCGGCCCTGACCGCCGGGCGTGCTCATTAGCATAGCCCGCGGCCGTGGCAACCCCCGCCAGGGCCCAGCCGGACACTTAATTACCGCCGTGGCTCCTTCCTCACTACATCCATACTCGCTGCCCTCCTTCCTCTGTACTCACCCCCTGCTCTACCTCCTTAACCCACTCCCAAAGACATACACATGCACCCCCCCCACACCCATTCATAGCAGGCTAGATGTAAGACTAATCATTTTGTCGATGTGGATGTGTCGGCTTTAGTCTTGGTATGTTGTGGTCGTCTTTTATGTTATTCCACTTTTTATGGCTTTGCGGTGAGCAATCTTTTGCGATTTTTAGCGATTCCCTGACCTGCACTATCTCTCTAGCTCGTGCTCCCTCTCTCTTACTCTCATTGCTATATTAGCTCATGGGCATGACTCTCGTTTTGACATCTGCACAGTATTGATGCACCACCGTCCGGCCTTAATCGGCTAATGGCCTCCTCTTCTTTCCTGCCCAGACAAATCAACCATCCCGCTATCTGTCCCTTCCTCCCTTCGCCTTCCCGTCTCCTCTCCTCTACCCAGTTCAGGCCTGGGGTCAGTGAGGCCAATTTTCATGCCTGGCTAAGTCACAGAATAGCTTTGTGTGTGTGTGTGTTAGAGGGAATATGCTAGTCAGCAGCCTCGCACAAGTCATGTGGTGGGTGACCTCCTGACCTACCTTTACTCCAGTCCCTTGCTCTTCTCTCCCTTCTCTAACTCACACTCTTCCCTTTTACCAGCAACCATTCTGTTTGACAAGGAAATCTGCCCCCCCCCCCCCACCCCACATGCTAAACTCGTCTGTATGTGTGCGCACACATACATGCACCCCTCTCTGACCTAGAAAAGCCGTGGCCAAAATAATCCTGCCAACTTCACAAATGGAGATTGTTGACAGCACTGCACGGTGAAACAATGAACAAGTACACTACCTGTAAGGTCCAACTGTTTTTAAGCTGTAGTTGCAGGCTGTGAGGTTTTTTTTTCTTCTTTTTTTTTTTGTGTGACAGGTTAACACAACACACGGTTTTCCAAACACTGTAAGTCACAGAGGTGCTACATCATAACAGTTTCAGCTGCTCGGTGTACATCTCCATTCAAGCTCAAGGCAGTTTATTCCAGCCGGTCTTGAAGCCTCCCGACCTTCTCTTTATGTAGCCTCAGCTTGCACTCTGACCTATTATGGCTCCCTCTCTTTGTCTATAATGTTGTGGCGCTATACGTCTCTGTGGCCCAGAGAGAAAATCCCCCGCTGCTGCGCCACTGAATCACCCGTGTGTGAGTGATAACAGATCCAGACTGCTGAGCACCCCGCAGCTGTTTGTCTCAACATGCAAGTCATCCCCGCCATTACACCGCTAAATGGTTCCCTTTCAGTGGCAGACGCTTGCCGCCTCGGTCCGTATCCCCATGCCTCCATCACTTCGGGGGGGGGGGGGGGGTTGCAGTTACTGTCGCAGAGCCAGCCACCGTACTGGAGGCAAAGCAGTTGAATGTGTGTCAGAGGGGGGAGACCATCAGCATTAAATGACATTCTTGGCTGTGTATTTAGTGTTTTGTAGTCTAAACATACATATGTTTGCGCCCATGCGTGTGGTGGGCACACAGCGGCAGTTGTGAGAACGGAGTTCAGACGAAGCCCCCCCTTACAGCTCGGGCCGGAGACCATAACCTTGGGAAATGTCATTCCGCCCACGGTTGGTGGCTCGCCTGCGACACACAAAGCCCTGGCAGTGGAGTGCATCAGTGCACCGTGGCTCTCTGGCAGAGCCCTAGTGGTGTAGGGCTGCATTCAGCTGTACCTAACCCAGAGGTTTAAGAGTGAGCCTAGGAAGCCAGAGAGTTCAGCCTCAAAAGCTTGAGACCCTGGGTCAGCAATCTAGCGATTTCCTTCTAACCACATTACAGCTATTAGTGGCTCTCGCTGCTTTTCACATGTCACATAGAAATGGGTCAAGCCCTGCCCTGCATGACTCACAGGCTCTTTCTCCCGCTCCCTCCCTTTTATTCCTGTTAACCCTACTGAGGTGGCAAAATGGCTTCAAGCAGCATGGGGAAAATCGGGTTCACATGCAGCACATTATGACGTTTTCATTCACCTAAAGAAATGGAGAAGGGTCAGGCTTGATGTGTACCCTCATCAGACTCTTGCATTGTTTAGCGTAGGGTGAAGTCTATTCGACTGCTTGGAGAGCCATGAGGCCATTATTAACAACATAATCCGTTGCCTTGGTTTTTGGCATCTGACATTTCCTGTCAGTTTCTAGTTATGTGGTTACTGTAAAAAAAATGTAAGATGTGTTTGTGTGTGAGCCCTGTTTGATATCTGTTGCAGCAGGCGAGTAGCGGTCATAGTGGGTTGTGATTGTGGTCACCTTTTGTGGACCAACGGCGAGCGACACTGGCCAGATGTCGGCCCAACTCTTAATGATCCCAACAGGTCGCTGGGCCGGGTTGCCTCGCAACCGTTTTGCCTTTGCCTGTAAACAGAGAGAAGGTCCACCAGACCTCGGTCAGGGTTGAGAGGGCGAGGGCAGCTTTGGTGTGTGTGAAAGCACCGTTTGTATCTCGGTGTGTGTGTGAGGCATTATTTTTTCAAGCCACATGTTTTTGCAACTGTATGAGTGAGAACTCTCAGCCAGTTCCTTCTCATCAGAAACTCAAAGAGGAGGTGGGGGGGGGGGGGGCAGTTTTGACATTTAGTTTTGCTCAGGCTCGGTGCTTTTTTGACATGCTCTTATGGAGGTTTGTTAATATGGATCAGGAATATTCACTTTTCTTTGTTCGCCCTTGTCTGGCAAGCTGTAATGTTTTGCTTATGAATATTGATACATGAAGTGTATATTAATGACCCTTGGTGACCTTAACCCTATCCCTTATTGTCTCCCCGGTGGTATCTGCAGGCTCATGAATATTAATCTAGTTCTGTAACCTCCATTACCCTAATCTTTGCTGTCTAGCCTCCCAGAAGGACCCGTTGTCATGGTAACCCCTTTACTAGACTCTTCCAGACCAAAAGGGTGGGAAAAAAAAAATGGTTTTAAAAAAAGAAAAAATTTAAATTACTCAAATATCTTGGATGCACCTTGTGTAGAGCTGCCATTATGTTAGGAAGATGTCGAGTGTGTCCTCGCTGAGCAATGAAGTGAGTTTTTCTGCTTCTTTAAATGGCCATTTGGTTTTGGGCAGGTAATTGTTTTTATGAATTTTCAAAATTGTGGTCTCAATTCCACAAAGTACAGATCACTTACTGCTCTGCAACACTCGACGGGATGGGACATAATAACAGTGAATCGAAATTTCCAATTTAGAAAGCCGTGTAGCCAGAAGCTATGACTGTGCCCTCTACTTAACTCTTTGTAGTAAGTCTTTGATGTTCACAATTCATACTCGGGATACTCAAGTATTCAGCTGAAAGATGATGCCTACTCTGTTCGCTATAGCTACTGTACATGGTGATATCAGTATCTATGCTCTCTCTCCTCTTCCAGATGTGGACAGCAACGAGGAAGGAGGGCCTGACGAAGGTCCTGTGGAGGAAGAAGGCTGGTTTGGGAATGCTTCTGACACGCGCTCAGAGTCGTCGTCCTACGGAGACACACAGGATGAACTCCTCCTCGCCCGGGGCTCCTCTCCGGATGAACGGCCCGGAGTCGGCACTGGGTGCGGGGACCACGATACCTGTGGGGGTGAGAGCTCATTGGGTTGCCCCACACCCGTCCATCGTGCCTCTTTGGAACTTCTCGGACTGGATGGAGACGCATTCTCGGCCCAGGACACACTCTCTTCTGTGGTATCATCGCTGTACGGCGAGGCGGCGTCTCGTGCCCTGGGGAAACCCCTCAGCAGCAACCTACGGCGCCTCCTAGAGGCCGGGTCGCTGAAACTGGACACCGGGGAGCTGCTGGGCCGGTCATCCAGGGGATGTGCTGGGGGGGATTCTCCACCGATAGGTCTCGCCCCGCCTCTGACCCTCTCCCCGTCTTCCCATCATGCCCAGCAGTTAAGTGCTCTTGCCCGAAAACTGGCCAACAACAACAGCGGCTCAGCCTCACCGGCCTCCTTGGCACCCTCAGTCACCAACATTAAGCAAGAGCCCCTTGACCCCTTTAACTCTGTCACCCCTACCAACGGCAGTGGCTTTGTATGGGCAGGTGTTGCAGATAAGTGGCCACCGGCCAGCTGCTCCACGCCCTGTGGCTCCAGCCTGTCCCCGGACTCGGCCATCCAGAAGCTAAAAGCGGCCGCCAACGCCGTGCTTCAAGACAAGAACGCCGTGGCCTCCTCCTCGACGACCTCTTCCTCCTCGTCCACCTCCGGCTCGTCTGCGGTGCCCGCCCTCGGAGGGGGCGGTCGAGGAGACGACGTGGTGCGCTTCGATGCCTTCAACTCTCCGTTCAGCCCACAGTCGGCCAGCTCCACCCTCGCTGCGCTTTCCAAGAAAGTCAGCGAGCGGAGTCAAACCTCGTCCACGACCGGCGCTGCTACCGACCACCAATCCTCCAATTCCTTCCTCTCGCTCGTGTCGATGACCTCCTCTGCTGCCTTGCTCAAAGAGGTGGCGGCCAGGGCAGCGGGAAACCTGCTGGCAGAGAAGAAAGATGGTTCCTCCTTGGCGACTGCCGGGGTCCTCCAAGAGGACGTGAAGCCTTTGCTAGACAAGAACCAGAGGGCTCCCACGCCCTCTACACCCACCCAGAGCCTAGACTTGCTGTTGCCCTCGACTCCAAAGAGCAGAGGCAAACCCAACAGCCAAGCAGGTAATCTAAAGTATTAATATATGCATATTAATACTTAATATATGCATATTAATACTAATACCACATCAATCAAAATAATGGTCGCACCAATACAGATAATAAGAGGGGAGCTCATCTTAGGTTAGGTACATTTTATGATATTTTTTCAGTGAAAAGATGTTTATTTTTTTCTTTAGTTACAAAACACTGCGAGAAATTAATTTAATGTCTTGTGTCTTGCCACAGAACCAGGACACCTCAAACAAGATTGCCACAGTTAAATAAAAGGACCTTGTGTTTGTATGGAAAAGAGTCTAAAGGTTCAAGATCATTTCAGCTGCACTTCATTTCTGGAAAGTTTTCGTTTTCTTTCGAAAAGTAATCGTACAAATGTACGTGCAGTTCAACTGAACTAACTAGTCGATCATAATACTTCTCCCCATTCAGCGTTTACCAAAGAACAAATTCCACTGATGTCACGGCACGCAACTCCAAACCGTTAGCACTCATAAATATAAGTTGGTATCGCAATGGAAGCTCCTCAAAGATACAAATTCTTTGCTGTCATTGCATGGAAGAGTAGCAGGTTTGCTTGTTCCAAAAAAAAAAAAAGCACAATTCTGGACTTTCCGTGACATGTTTTCTCTGGGTTCGTAATGGTTTTCTTCTCGCCTCACTGTCGTCGAAGTAGCGGGTAGTGTAGCCTCGGCCTAACTGTCAGCCGAGCAGAGAGCAGAGCCGAGAGAAAACAGCCCTGGCTGGCCTTCTAGTCTGGGAAATGGTCTGCGGGCTCGACGGGGGGGGGGTTCCGACTGAGACCTCGCTGCCTTCCCAGACCAGCTCGTTTGTGCTCGGATGTGCGTGCTGCCAAAAAGGGGGCCGTCAGTGTGTGTGCTCGGCACAGTGGGGAGCCGTGGAGTCCATATCCATCTCGGCAGCCTACTCCTGGCTTCAACCCCCACAAGCCAGAGCCCTCTGCACTGATCAGCACAGCAGACTTAAGGCCAAACACATCATACTTTCCACTGACTGGATACAGATGCGCGCACACGCACACGCACGCACTCTCTCTGTCTCTCTCCCAACTATGCTCTCTCTCTCTCTCTCTCTCTCTCTGTTCCTCACAAATAGCCGTGCCGTATATATTCTGTAAGTGTCTACTCAGATGTAGACGTACAACCAAACAAGGGTGCACACAAAGATCTCACTCTTGCGCGGGGAGAGAGGGAAAGCTTCAAAGTGCAGGCTTCTCACTAAGTAGCCTTTAGGGAGAACCGAATGTTTTCAGGGAGATGGATGGGCACTTTTGAGGGATTGTGTCGCAACCCCGCCAAATCTAAAATGGCTGGATCAAATTGACTTCAGACAGACGAGGCAGTCGATGTAATATTCTGTGATCTGCATGCTAAGGAGGAGCGTCTGCTCTAACCCGCGAGCCGTCAAGGTCGAGCGGCGCTGTAAAAAGAAATGCAGGTAGTTGTTTGGTCGCCAGACTGAAAAATGTGACCTTGATTATTGACTGTCATGTCTTGTTTTATTGTCGTCCCTTTGCCAGTTCAACTATAAAACTCTATCGCACGGTCCTGCACTTTGAATATAAACGGAAATCTTGCTCCCTTTCTCTAAAACACGCTTGTGATTGCGTCGGAAAGTTTTAAATACTAAGACGAAGGTACTTAACACGCACATTTCCTCTCTCCTATTGTTTTTTATTTCCGCTTCGCTCGGCTCAGCTCAGAATAAGCAGAAGTCAGTTTTTGCCTGGTGATCTCTGCTGTGCTCGGAGAGGTTGGGCCGCAGATGGCGGTTTATTGTTGCAAATAGGCAGTCTCGAGGTTTTACACCCCAGGTCAATGAATGGCTGAGCACAGTAATTTCACCAAACACTGATTACCAGATGTTTTTCAAGGAACGGCACTGGAATACTTATGAAGCCATCCTGACAGGCCCTTGTAGAATTTGTAATGCAATCATGCCTCTTTCTAATAAGACCAATTAAACAGTAATGGATGCCGGATATGAAGCCAACAACAATAATCGAGATACTAAAACATGCTTGAGTTTTTACTTCCATTGTTCCATTGCGTCCAGCTGCCATTTCCCTTGATAGTTTTCACCATTAGGTGAGGAGTAGTTGTCTCTTGCAGATCTGTGGATTCTGTATTTGGGGAAAAAAAAGCTTTGTTTTTATTTCTTTACAGTAACAAAGGTGCATTTTTCAGCAACATGGTACATATTTCCACTCACTAAAACACCCATGACATCTCCTTGTAACAATATTCTTTGGTGCCCTCAAGGCTCTCCTGAGGAGGGCGGCAAACCGTTCCAGTGTCCGGTGTGTGGACTGGTCATCAAACGCAAGAGCTACTGGAAGAGACACATGGTCATCCACACGGGCTTGAAAAGCCACCAGTGTCCCCTGTGTCCCTTCCGCTGTGCTCGCAAAGACAATCTTAAGTCCCACATGAAGGTGAGACAATATGGATTCTCTTCATCTTGTGACCCTGCACCCCTTGTCAACCGCCCCCTCACCCGCATCATTTTCAATTAGTGGCAATTATGGCTCTTGGAATATAATTGTTAAGATTAAGGGATAGGCATGCTTTACTTTAATGTGTAATAATCCTTAACATGGCATAATTAAACACTGCATGTTTGCTTCGTTTCAGTTAAATTGATCAACGACAAAGAGTCACGTCTTTCCTCTTGATGTCCTGTAGTACAGGAGAAGAAGAAGAAGAGCGGTTTGACACATAAACCTGTCCTCTTTTTCAGGTACATCAGCACCAGGACCGAGGCGAGACATTTCAGTGTGAACTCTGCCCCTTCACCTCCTCCCGTCACTTCAG
This sequence comes from Melanostigma gelatinosum, assembly GCF_949748355.1. Lineage (NCBI taxonomy): Eukaryota > Metazoa > Chordata > Actinopteri > Perciformes > Zoarcidae > Melanostigma > Melanostigma gelatinosum. The sequence goes on along the minus strand of NC_136644.1, from coordinate 19,645,550 downwards.
CCTGAAGCTTCACATGCGCTGCCACCAGCACTTCCCCCGCACAGACGTCAAGGTGAAAGAGGAGCTCACCACCGACACGGAGGGCGAGGGCTCCCTGATGGGCGACAGCGGCCCCACGGACCTGAGAGGGACGGAGGTGTCCCCGCTGCACTCGGACTCCCGGCAGCAGACGTCCTCTCCGCTCGAGGCTTCCTCCAATCACGTCCACATCAAGGAGGAGCCACAGGAGAGGGATCTGTCCGTGCTCTCGCCCTTTAGCATGTGCAGGGACCGTGCCAGCAGCAGTGCCAACTCCCTGGACCTACCTGGAGTCGGGGTCAGATCCAGTCCTAGTGGTCCAACCATAGCCTCCCTCTTCAGCCCTGACATCACTACCAAGACGGCAACTGACCTGCTTATGAAGCTTTCAGGTTAGCATCATTTGTTTTGATTAAAGAAAAACTTTATTCACTGTAGTGCGGCAACTTTCATTGTCAATGAATCTACTAGAATATCAGCAAATGGCAAAGAAATCTCTCGTTTATTAAAAAAGTCAAAGATTTTCAGTCTGGTGTGAAAGAAAAACCCACCAAAAAGATTATATTTTACACTTTTGGAAAGCTGGAGCCAGTTAAATTTTGCCGTTTTTGCTGAAATACTTTCACTGTAACAGTTGCCTAATAGACTAATTGTACAAGCTCTAATTTAGTCAATCCATATCTGTATATTTTGACAAACTTGGGAGCCTGTGTATAATGGCAGTAGCAGGTAAGAAACTATAGAAATTGAAAGTTGAACCCCCAGACGGATCATCTTGTGAAGTGAAGACAGATCTGAGGAGGAGATGGGCATCAAGTTCGTTTTCTTTTATAGCAGTTATATAAAAGGCCGAACCCACCATTGTCCAGGATATTATGTACTGCAGTTAAGTTACTTCTGTCTAAATGGAGCACATATTGGAAAACAGCGTGCACAGGAACACTAGCTTGACGCCTTTAATCCATAATTGTTTTGTTTGTTGTGTTGTTTACTCCCGAACTCCGCTCCTTTTCAGTTGCACTTGTATAAAAAGTATTTCACTTCCTCCAGACTTGAACGTGAAGACAACCGTTCTGATCTCCGGCTAGATGTTGTCTCCCCTTTGCCTTTAAGTTTTGCTTTCATTCTTTACTGTCACCAGAAATAACATTCGTAAGAAGTGTAAACACAGTTTTATGTTTAACGTTTCAGGTCAAGGCCGCAGTGTGTCTCTGTGAGCTGCTTTTAATGGGTTTTTAAACAATGGGATCCTAAAATGTCTTCAAGATGATTCAGGCCTTGAGGGAATAGACGGTTTTAGCGTTGACAGCGGAAAATACAATCATGTTGGACGTTTAATGGAAACAACAGGAATCAAATGTAAAACCCGCCGTGGGTCTTATATTCAGACGCGTGTGTTTGAGCTGTTGTTTTTCCAGACCTTCGCTATCATTGTGCATATTTGAGGATATCAGGGATGCCTTGTACACGGGATTATTCATCCATACAACCTTGGTTTCTGTGTGTCTCCCATGAGAACAATAGAAAAGTAGGCCATGGACGTTTAGCCTTTTCACAAGTACCACATGCCTTCTTAAACCGGGTTAGGCAACAACCAAAGAATTCAAAACTTGCTCTTCGGATACTGATTTGTGGAAGACTGCATACTGTATATTTGATTCAATAGATTTCGGTTATTACATTTTTTTTAGAATAATTTGATATAAATAGATGAGTTTCTTAATAAACATTGGAACTTTAAACAGACACGTGTTGCCTTTTTACATGTGTAAAGGTTTGAACATGTGCACTCGGCACTCTAATTGTCCACAACAACTAGTGGCACCTGTACAACTAAAGGTGCTTTAGCACAACACAGTGTGTATATGTACTTTATATTAATATTAAAAACACTGTAGTAGTCATTCACAGATACAAAAGCTTGAAATATTCCAATAATGGAACAATAATGAATGAAACGCATGAAAGATGTCACCTATGAGATCTGATTTAGCAAATCTATATTCAAAAGATGATGCGTCTCAATGACAAGAGGCTCCACCCGTGTATAAATGGTGGCTACTGTTCATCAAACTGATTTGCTGGCACCTTCCTTGTGTTGTGCCACTTCTTTGTACAACGAGAGAGAGGAGACATTCTTGACATATTTACAATATTTCAGGAAGTAAGCATGCAGGAGTAAGATGCCTGAGAATGTTCTGATATTGAGCTTTTTTTTCTCCAGTGATTACGAGTAACAGAGTAGGACATGCACATAGAAATCAACTGGAGCCCCACTGAGCAGCACTAAAGTCATGACTTAAATCAGAGCATATCCAGTATGTTCATATTTAATCTTGTAGATAAATGGTCTTGTTTGTACATTTCATATCTGCTTAAAATGTCAGTACAATACTGATGTGCCATTCTTCTCCCATACATGAGATTAGTTGTCCATCCAAGGTTGAATAAAGTAGAATATAGTTAGTTAGACAGATAGTTGAAGTGACATTCGATGGCTGCCCAGTTGTCCATCCTCCTCTATCTGCCGTTGGCCACTGATTACCAAATGACTTGCTCAAGGGCACCTCAACAAAAGTTGTTGAGGGATTTATTTTCCTCCCCCTCATCTTATCAGTTGTCAGGGGAGTTGAAGATCTGTAACCTCTAGGCATCGTTCTCCTTTTAATAATTATCTTTGCGGCGTTTTTGTGTCTGTATTATTATGACTGACAAAATGGTGAACAGTCGTTCTGGAGCCCTGCGTTAAGGATTGTTTACGTAGATCTACTGTACTTTGGTGGAAAGCCTTTCTTCCAGTCGATACTAAGAACTGGTTGTCTGCACCTCAAAACCCATGACTAGTAGTCGTGGTAGCAGTAATATTTCCCAATTCATGAAACAGTTTAAGACTTAGAACGCGGACATGTAATTCAGTATTCTCTACCTTTTGGTAAAGTTGAAATGTGACAGAGTTTTCCTGAGTTTTACAACATAATGATACTGCATGATTTTAACAAACTTGACAAACGTGCTGCTCTAAGGTATACTCTGCTCAGACCGTGTTTAGATGCATTTCACCATGTTGCAAAAATATCAAAGGATGAGCTTTGGAGACGACGGCAAGATTGATGGAAAAAGGTCGACTGAGGTTCAGCGTCGGGGTCGAGGCTACGGCTGCCACTCTTCCACTTAATGCTGTGTAATTAGATTGAGATCTTGAGCGGGGATGGGAGGAAAAAACCCTGGGAACATTAGATTAATTAAAAATGTATGCATAATTAAAAAGGAATTCATAATTTGAAATGATTAGCGCCCTCAGCGCCATCATGTGACCCCGCCAGGATGCACAGGGACTGGGCCGGCTTAGTTAACTCCCCCTCGATCTCGCACGCCCGGGCTCCACACGGATGCCCCCTGGGCGCCAGTTGCATTTCACTCCCAGACTGCACAATCAAGCCCGGGCAACTCCCGGGGGAGGCAAGATGGCTCCTCGCAATGTCAGTCCAGTGTCAAGTGGCGGACATCTTAGTCAGGGCATCACTCGGGGAGAATGAGGGGGGGATGAGAAAAGACCGGATGAGAGGATGTTGAACTTGAATGCACGATGATGTGTTTTAATGAATGCTGCTTCTTTGATCACTAAGTTCTCCCTTTTGATGGGGGGGTGGAGTTAAAGATAGAGGGTTATGAAACTGAGAAGAACTGGGCTCAGATCTTTGTGAGACTTACTCATGCCAGGGAGGGGAGAGGTGAGGAAGTTCCCCCTGGGACCTCCAGACTCTATTTCTTTTGACCTCTCTGCCAGCTCAGATTGAATGTGGACACGAGCAGCTCATCCCTCCTGCTTTTACACTGCTGTCTCAGTGCCTCAATCCCACAAGGCCTTGGCGGGGGAGAGCGAGGGAGGGTGGAAGGGGGGGGGGGGGGAGAGAGAGGGGGAATGGCGAGGTGAAAATGTGTAGAGGGAAAGATAAAAAAGAGACGGACCAAGTGACAGCAAGTGGGGGGGAGAGGGAGAAAGAGGCAAAGAGGGAGTTTCATCGAGTTCCCCAGGCATAAAAAGCCAGTGAACTCTTCCCGACCTCTGACATAATAAGCATATCATTTTTGGGGGGTTGCCTTGCTTTCCATTGAGTGTTCTACTGATGCCCTTTGATTTTTATCCTTGCATGCTGACACAACCGTTAGCTATCCAGTCTGATCCACATTTTGATTCAGAGATGAAAGCCGCAGAGGTACTTTGAAATGCACAGCCCCTACCCCA